>NC_066585.1:529414456-530100081 GCF_024323335.1 Lathyrus oleraceus | reverse complement strand
CTTTTTCTAAGTACTCTTGGCTTTATCTACTCAAGAACAAAAGTGATGCTCTCAATGCCTTCGAACTTTCCCAAAATTATGTAACTACACAACTCAACCTAACAATCAAAGTAGTTTAGTCTGACTTTGAAGGAGAATTTAGGTCATTCATTAATTATCTCAAGGAACTAGGCATTGTCTGTATGCTCACATGTCCACACACTTGACATCAGAATGGAAGCGTGGAGAAAAAGCACATACGTGTAGTGGAAATGGAGCTCACTCTCCTTTCACATGCTAAAATGCCAAGTACATATTGGGATCATAGTTTTACCACAACAGACCGCCTGATCAATAAACTTCCAACAAATGTGTTTCCCAAGTTCATCTCAGCATATGATGCCTTGTACAACAAGCAATGTGAATATATGGATTTGAAGATGTTTAGATGCTAATGTTTTCCTTTACTCATGCCATACAATAAATATAAACTTCAGTTTATAAGCAATCAATACGTGTATCTAGGGGTGTCTCCAACTTAGAAAGGTCATAAGGGCCTTAATACTAAAGGTCAAACTTTCATCACTAAAGATGTAAAAGTTAATGAAGTTGAGTTTCCCTTTAGCAATCTCTTTTCAACAAGACATGATCACAAACCCACATGTACTCACATAAGTCACACTAATGTTCCCTTCATCCTACCTAACTCAAAGTCCACATTACTCTCCAATGGTCTTCGTGAACAAGCACACTAGCTGACTGTCGTACCCCAATTTTGTCTGGGCTTTTTTAAAAAATATTTAGGTTGATGTTGTGTTTATTTGCATTTTTATTCTTAGAGAAAAAAAATTTGAAATATGCTTATTAGTTTGATTTTATTTCATTAAGCATTTATTTTAATTTCAAAAATTACAAAAAAAAAATGTTAGTTTGATTTTATTTTTCTTTCTTTCATTGATTTTATTTTTATCTCATTTTTGCATTTTATTTTATTTTAAATAAAAAAACCACAACAAAAAAAATTAAATTTATTTATTTTGTTTTTTATTTTATTTGTCATCTTAATAATCAAAAAAATAACCAATTTGTTTTGGAAAGTATTGGTACAGATCTTTTTCTATTTGAAAAATATCTCTTCAAATAATATTGATTATTTTCTCTTGATTATATTTGATTTTTATTCCTTTTATATTTAACCTAATTTCATAGTATAAATTTGAGACCAATTGGGACTGAAGAGAAAAGAGACAAGTAACCACACTATCTAAAAAAAGAAATAGAAGTAAGACTATGCATTATTCCCTCTCACGCATACAACCACCACAATCAAACCAATCCATTATTATACACTCATACTCACTACTAACCTTCAACTTCTCATTATCATCATCAACTAAATTACCATAACAACTAACTTCTTTCTTTATCACACTCCTTCAAACTTCCCTAACCAAATTCATCTTCAACAACACCAGTTAACATTCACAACACAATTACTGACAACATAACTTAATCATCTTCATTTTCATTTAACCATAATCATCCACTTCACACCATAAATCATCCATCAACTTACAATAACATCATGGTTAAACACAAACCATTAACCAACACAAAATCAAAATATATACAAAACATCAAAATAATTCACCATCATCATCTTTACCAAAGCAATACAACATCCATCACCCTTTTTTACAACATTGTCAACACTAACTGCAAAAACATAAACAACATTACCATATTCAAAACTCATCTCAACGCAAACTCTTTTAAATCAACTCAAAAAAACACAAAAAAACAACACAATGACAAAACCATGAACAAAAAAAAACAGGGTAAAAGAAAGAACAAATCAAAACTCAAACCATCACCAATGACCCATGCGACAACCACCATCGTCAGACCTGCAACAGAGCATCAACATCGCGCCTCTACACTGACCACAACGATCCACCAGAACCGCCACCGTCGGAGAAAACCCAAACCCTGTGTCATTCCAAGTAAAAGCATGAATGAAAGGGGGGTGATCCCCACGTCCCTTCGTCTGAACGATTATCTGCCTTCCACAAACAAATTTTCATAATAAACTTAAAATCAACCTCAACTCATCAAACTAACTTTTTTCCCTTGTGAAATCAAAACTAGCCATTTTCTAATAAAAAAGATAGTGTTTGACTCATTTCAATGCAAAATACAAACAGATGCTTCAGTCTCCATAGTGCAGGCATACAAGCAGATGTTTAACCGCTAGAATGTGACTTAAATACTATTCCCTGCGTTCTACAATGACTGATCTAGTTGACCACTTCATAAAGATTAAGAAAAAGGAATAAATGAAAGAAAGAGAATAATATTTTTACTAAAGTACCCCTTATCAAGTATTGTGAATGATAAAAGTAATATTAATTAGAGGGTAGAATTGGAAAAGATGCATTGGAAATTGAAATGGGTTATTCATTTTCGAATACGTTTTTATTCCAAATGGGTCACTCATTGCGGGATGGAGGGAGTATTCTCTAAAAACAATCAACAATCAAACAATTTCTACAAAGAACTACGTAGTCTTGAGTTCCCCATCGCACATGGGGATACGTAGGAGCAAGATTCAACATCTCGTCAGGCCCATTAATAAAAAAACTAAAATTTTCCCCTTTTGTACTTATCTTTTAATAAACATAAAAATACAAACATCTTTAAGCTAAGCACTCTATTTCCTAATCTAATTAAAAGGTTCTCGTTGAGTACAATGGATGTGAGAGGTTCTAATATCATCCCCTCATATAACCGACTCTTGAACCCAAAATTGGCTATGATGACCATGTTTTCACCCCCCAAGGGTTTTATCGGTGTTTTCTTTTACAAATAAAACTTTGGTGGTGACTCTGCAGTTATTTTGAGTGTTAGTATGCTCGGGTATTTGTCGTGTCGCGACATTTACCACTAAACCTAATAATCCATAAGATATTGACTTTCTTGCATCCCTCACTCTAAGCCCACCATCTAAATTATCACCTACTCAACCTTTATTTGAAGGTCATTTTATTGACCTTTCTCATGTTGATAATATTCTCACAACTGGTACAACTCCTACATTAATTCATGATCTTATCACAAAGTTGCATGCCAAATTTGCTCTAAAACAACTTGGCATTCCAAAATACTTTATATAAGTTGAGGTGAACTATAAAAAAAATGGCTTCATCTTACTTACACAATCTAAATACATTAAGGATCTCCTGAATAGAGTAAACACGGAAGGTGTAAATGGATTCACAACTCCCATGTTCAACTGCAAATTGAGCAAACATGGCCCTGATGCTTTATCAAATCCATCTATGTACATGTCCACTATAGGGAGCCCTAATATGTCACTCTCACACGCCATAATATTTCATTTTGTGTAAACAAGGTATGTCAATTCATGTTTGTACCTCTAGACTCACACTAGAGTTTGGTGAAGATAAGTCTTCGATATCTGAGTGGCACCATCTCTCATGGCATGCTCCTCTCACAAACAAATATGCACACGAACATCTCATTAAGAGTCTATAGCGACTCTAATTGGGCAAGTGATTCAAGTGATCTAAAATTAACATCGGGCAGATGCATATACCTTGGTCCTAAGCTAGTTGCGTGGAGCTCAAAGAAACAATCTGAAATTCTGGTGTAGTCAGAATACAGATGTTCTACTCCAAGTAATGACATCTGATCTAACATTGTAACTAATACAGCAAGATAGTTATTAACCACTGTACTAATATGCACAGGTTCACAGATGTCACGACATCTCATTCTATGTCACCCTAGAATGTATGAACCCCTGGTTCTGTGCATCAGGAAGAAGGACTCAACAGAAATCAAACCTAGCACTCACTTCTGTTGTTTTCTTCCATAGTTATCAGCATGATGTCTCAACATTGGTTTGAACATCATCTGTTACAGCATTACAGGTTTACCTTATTTTATAACAGACAAAATTATAACATACAAAAGGTAAAAACACAAGTAATTGTTAACCCAGTTCGGTGCAACATCACCTACGTCTGGGGGCATACCAAGCCAGGAAGAAGATCCACTATTAGTAGTATCAATTCAAAGCTAAACTCACCCGTTTACAACTTATCACTTAATCCCTACCCAATGCAATCTATACCTAGGAACTCCTAGATAGAAACCTCCAATTTCCATTCCTATCACCACAATTACAATGTAATGCAAAACATCTTGAACTTGCTTCACAGCTTCATTCAAGAACACAATCACTCATGCCTACAGGCTTTGAGTTACAAATACTCTCAGCTTTGAACACTGAGAGAACAGCTTGAACTTGCTTCACAGCTTTGTTCAAGAACATATGGTAACCATCCCACAAGTTGGGAGGTTTACCTCACACACACCCCTAAATTTTCATTCTAAGAGGCTTACAAAAAACTAGATTACAATCAGCTATTTATAATCTAATCACCCAAGTGGATTTGGGCCTTCAGAAATCGCAGCAAACTTCTCCTTTGCTATTACAACATCAGCAGAAACTTTCTGCTACAAACAAGGTCTTCAATCTTTTAGTTCCTAAAATATCTCCATATTTAGTTCCTAAAATATCTCCATATTTAGTTCCTAAAATATCTCAAGACCTCCACAAATAATGCCACATAGGATTCTAACTAATTTCCACATATTAGTGTGCTAACAAATAGGCTGTTTGTTAGGTTCCTTAATTGTAGCTTGGTTGTTGGTTTCCTGGATTTTCTCTAAGCTGTTGACTTCCTGAAGAATAGCCTGAGAAAAAGCTGAAACAGAAAACTGAACAACCTACAATATAGCATATGCTGTCAGGCATGAATGTCACGACATTCAGCTTGACATCAAGGTCCATATGCTGAGTCTGTTTTTCCAGAAAACAGACTGTACAATTTTGCTGACCTGTACATGATCAAAATGACCATACTACAGTAACAGCTTACATTAATAAATGTCAAAGTGTCCAACTTAACATTTACACATTTGGCCTTAAGTTAGTTCTGTTATTCTCTTGAAGAACAAACTAAGTTACATGCTGAAGTATAACAGACCACCACTCTGTCTAATCTTCAGCAGCTGCTTTCAATGATGAATGTCATAACATCCAGTTTGACATTCAGTCAGTAGGCCTTGTGCCAGGTCTGGTTCTTCCTTGATAACCAGACTGCACTTAAATACTAAGTTCTAACAGAACTTCTGCTGTTCTATTCCTTAGTATCTGTTGACAGGTATGAATGTCACAGCATCCAGTTTGACATTCAATAAATCCTGTGTTAGCTAGTCCTGCAGTAACTACAATGTAGTCACACGTACATGTCATGACATCAGTCAAGACATTAGTACCCATCTAGTGTTTTACCATATAATGCAGCCAATTAAACACCTACAAACTCCCCCTTTGGCAAATTTTTGGCTAAAACACTTTGATCCCCATAACAGAGTTCATGGCAGCGGAATCACACACCTAGCAGGAAATAATACTAGCTAATACACTCAGAGTGGCAGCACACTCACACACATGGAAGTTAAATAAAAACTTCACATAGCAGCACACACATATTAGAAGTTGCACCTAAACTTCAACATCAGCTGCAGGGGGGAATCTTCAGATCTGTCATGAGAGTCTGTTGTAGAGACCCACTCTGTTTGTCAGGGGTATTGGTGGTTATTGGTGGTTATTACTCCCCCTTTTTGTCAAAAATGTTGCCAAAGCCAGCAACATAGCCAGAGCACACTGACAGAGTTCCAGACTTGGTTTTACTTCACAGTTTCAACCAAGTTCACATCCACTTGATCTTGCTTTACAGCTTCGATCAAGTAATCACCCACTTTTGCTTTACAGTAGGTACAACCATATCAGATTCCAAGACTTTGAGTCTGACATCTTGATCCACTCCTGCATGAACACTTTCTTGAACTCCAGCAGGCACATAAGATATCTTATGTTAAGACATCACATATGACATCTTGTGAATACTCTGTCCTTTTTGTTAACAGGGCAGACTATCAGCAGTTTAAACCACATAATAGTAGTTTAGTCAGCAGCAGGAGCAAAAACAATTACTAGTTATGGCTACTAGTAATACACACATGCACAAGGGTACTTCTTCTCCCCCTAAATCTGTGCATTCATCAAATAACAGCTGCTGTAACTCCAGCACCTGTACCAGCCAGAATGTCCTACTGGCATATGCTTCCATATTGTCATGACATCCGGTCAGACATTCTTCTGCTCACTCAGCCTTGACACATACCAACTTTATCCCACCAGCTAACAGGTTTCCAAACCTTGTTATCTGAGAACACATAGACCACAAGCTTGATGATTACTTGCAGTGCAAGGACAGAACTCCCCCTGTCATGAACAACCCATTCTCCTCTTGAAGCTTGGAGATCACACATGGGCATATCCAACATCCCAAAGTTGGACCTTCACATACTTCCTGATTCAAAGAGACTCCAGACCACTTGATGAATGGAAAACATAAGACGCATCTTCATGTCTTCAAGAGCACACCCTCTGTTCAACCCTCTTAGCTGAACACATTCACACTCTGTGTCAATCTCTCTTCTAACCAGAACAGAAGACCACTTCACAAGATGTTCTAACATCAGCTGGGACATCCTTCATAACAGGACAAGGCACACAATCTGATATTCTTCAGATATCACTGAGTCACCGGGTTGATCAAGAAGAACCCAGACATACATTGGGACATATACATTTTCATCCCATTACAAGAGATAATCTTCCATAGATAGCTCAGAACTCCTACCACAAGCTCCAAGGGATGAATAGAAAACACCTCCTTTAGTCTTCAACTTACTACTTTTCTGCTCAAAAGTAATTTGTCTCAGACTTTCCTCAAGAATAATCAGCTGCCATATGGATTATCTTGATTCTTCGAACTCACTCCTGAGATAGACCAAATGCCACTGGTTGATTACCTCCTTCATGAATCCTCATATGAAAAGGTCAAATGCTGCTTTTTGACCTCCCCAAGTTTATCAGACTTCTCCCAAAGATATTCTGACCTTCCAAGTGAGACTTGAACTTCAAGCTTTTTGAAGTATCCAATCTACAACCCTGTAGACCTTTCTATCTCAAGTTGATGTGCCACTTCACCAACTAAGAATCTGATGTTGAACCAAATGTCACAACATTGTGTTTTGACATCCAGCTGTTGAATTCAGCTCCTTCTTCTGCCACTTGAAAGAACTTCCTCCCTTCACAGAACAAGAGTTCAATGTTCTCATAGACTTGATTGTGGAACCAAGTTTGAGTAAACAACCTCCATCCTGCAGGTTTGCAGTTAAGTCATCCAAGCTCACACCTTGATGAATCCCTGCATCTTCTCCAAAGACATCAGACACTCTGATGTATGAGTCTTCAGAAGGACCAGTTAGAAACTAACCCTTCAGCTCTACCAAGGATTCCACATCCTAAGGCAAGGCTGTTTCCATGATGTCAAGACTGCTACCACTTGTTCTTGACTTCACAGTGTGCATAAGCTAATGCACTTCCTTACCTAGATCAGAAATAAACTGATCCAAGTAACCACCATCAAGACTATGATGTCTTCTTCTTCTTGTACATACCAAGGCTGAACATGTTTCTTGCCAGGAAACCTTTTCAGAGATCATATGCTTTTGCTGCCACCAAAGAGATAGATCACACGCCAGTGTACTGTCCTTCCTGTGATTCTGCACAGGGTCTTGAAGAAGTGATGTTCCAACATCTTTAAGAACATCAGTTATCTTGAGCTCCAAGGATAATCAATTAAACACTTGCACTTGGCACAAGTAGACATTGATCTTAAATCCTTACCCAATCATCCCTTCAGATACTTCCACCATAAGAATACTTTGAAAATACTCTTCTTGTGTCAACATCTTCTGCTTGCAAGCACCTAGACAATTTTGAAAGTCTTCCCAGATTAAATTCACCCTTAGGAATGAGAGAGATGAATTCTTCCTTGCAAATGTGTCACACAACCACCAGAACCCATGTGACACAGGTCAACAGCCAACCAGACCCTAGGCTGACCAGACTTGAGGAGGTTAACCAAAACTCCCCCTCAACTTAACAATCATGGATACTCCACACCAATATCCATGCATTGTACACATATGTCTCAACATGACATACACTATCCCTACCAGTGGCAACTAACTCCTCCAATCAGACTCCAGCTGACCATAAGTACTAGTGAGACACACAATACCAGTCGATAGTAGTTATGCATTGCCAGGGCATACTACTTCAACCAACCTCTGAATCTTCATATTCTTACTCCTTGACAGAACTGCCACTTCTGCACGTGGTGTTTGAATAACATGATTCATGGTTCCAATCCTCGTAGATGGTACAACACTCAGGTTACCCCATTATTGACTGCTAACATCCAGGGGACTTGTCTTCCAACACAGCATAGTACTTCAGGGAACACCTATCCAACCCTGCTCAATCTACAGGAATATGCCAAACAGCAGGAGATTGCACACTGCCACATCTCAACCAGCTCAACTTTTAGAGATCAGACTTCTAAAGGTGACCTTCTTGAGCACACATACAGTTGACCCTTCCCTTGTCAACTTAGCACACACAGATGTCTCCTCTTCCAGGTCAGGAGTAGGTTCCAAACAGAAGTATCCCTTTGTTTGATACCTAAAAACATCTGCTCTTCAACCAGTAGCTGCATACTTGTTGAACAACATGTTCTAACATCGCATAGAACATCAGTTCCACCTCCTTGGAACAAACCTTCCTTGAAGGTCTTCAAGGTCTTCATACACCCTACTCAAGAGAGTAAAAGAATCAGTGATTAAGTGATTCTTACCATCCTGAAGTGAGAACGTCATGATGAGTGGACTTGAGGGGACTCAAGTATCTTTGACATCTTCAGTAGATTATGATGAGATCTTGAATACAGCAGCCTTACATCCACATGAGGGGAAACAACATCAGAGTTTGAGTTTTGCCAGGTATTATGCAGCGGAAATCATAATACAACTCAACCTATGAACACACACTTCACCAGATCAGCCTCCAAGACCATACCACGTTTGAATGTGATTCAATACTGGCACAGCTGTCCCACACACAGGCCAATTGCCACCCTCCAGAGACAGGTACACACCATTCCTGTCATGAACAGTCCATCCACCTACTTCAAGGGACCATTCAGGGAAAGTACAGAACCTTTCACAGGTTCCAACATTAGTACTACCATAACTTCTTGCAAGATACCAGAAAGTATCACCCATGGATCTCATCCAGAGACAGAACAGGATGCCTGCTCTGATACCAATTGAAATTCTGGTGTAGTCAGAATACAGATGTTCTACTCCAAGTAATGACATCTGATCTAACATTGTAACTAATACAGCAAGATAGTTATTAACCACTGTACTAATATGCACAGGTTCACAGATGTCACGACATCTCATTCTATGTCACCCTAGAATGTATGAACCCCTGGTTCTGTGCATCAGGAAGAAGGACTCAACAGAAATCAAACCTAGCACTCACTTCTGTTGTTTTCTTCCATAGTTATCAGCATGATGTCTCAACATTGGTTTGAACATCATCTGTTACAGCATTACAGGTTTACCTTATTTTATAACAGACAAAATTATAACATACAAAAGGTAAAAACACAAGTAATTGTTAACCCAGTTCGGTGCAACATCACCTACGTCTGGGGGCATACCAAGCCAGGAAGAAGATCCACTATTAGTAGTATCAATTCAAAGCTAAACTCACCCGTTTACAACTTATCACTTAATCCCTACCCAATGCAATCTATACCTAGGAACTCCTAGATAGAAACCTCCAATTTCCATTCCTATCACCACAATTACAATGTAATGCAAAACATCTTGAACTTGCTTCACAGCTTCATTCAAGAACACAATCACTCATGCCTACAGGCTTTGAGTTACAAATACTCTCAGCTTTGAACACTGAGAGAACAGCTTGAACTTGCTTCACAGCTTTGTTCAAGAACATATGGTAACCATCCCACAAGTTGGGAGGTTTACCTCACACACACCCCTAAATTTTCATTCTAAGAGGCTTACAAAAAACTAGATTACAATCAGCTATTTATAATCTAATCACCCAAGTGGATTTGGGCCTTCAGAAATCGCAGCAAACTTCTCCTTTGCTGTTACAACATCAGCAGAAACTTTCTGCTACAAACAAGGTCTTCAATCTTTTAGTTCCTAAAATATCTCCATATTTAGTTCCTAAAATATCTCAAGACCTCCACAAATAATGCCACATAGGATTCTAACTAATTTCCACATATTAGTGTGCTAACAAATAGGCTGTTTGTTAGGTTCCTTAATTGTAGCTTGGTTGTTGGTTTCCTGGATTTTCTCTAAGCTGTTGACTTCCTGAAGAATAGCCTGAGAAAAAGCTGAAACAGAAAACTGAACAACCTACAATATAGCATATGCTGTCAGGCATGAATGTCACGACATTCAGCTTGACATCAAGGTCCATATGCTGAGTCTGTTTTTCCAGAAAACAGACTGTACAATTTTGCTGACCTGTACATGATCAAAATGACCATACTACAGTAACAGCTTACATTAATAAATGTCAAAGTGTCCAACTTAACATTTACACATTTGGCCTTAAGTTAGTTTTGTTATTCTCTTGAAGAACAAACTAAGTTACATGCTGAAGTATAACAGACCACCACTCTGTCTAATCTTCAGCAGCTGCTTTCAATGATGAATGTCATAACATCCAGTTTGACATTCAGTCAGTAGGCCTTGTGCCAGGTCTGGTTCTTCCTTGATAACCAGACTGCACTTAAATACTAAGTTCTAACAGAACTTCTGCTGTTATATTCCTTAGTATCTGTTGACAGGTATGAATGTCACAGCATCCAGTTTGACATTCAATAAATCCTGTGTTAGCTAGTCCTGCAGTAACTACAATGTAGTCACACGTACATGTCATGACATCAGTCAAGACATTAGTACCCATCTAGTGTTTTACCATATAATGCAGCCAATTAAACACCTACACAATCTCTTGTAGCCCATTCAAGCACATAAGTTGAGTATTGTGTCCTTACTCATAATACGTTAGAATTTTTATGGATTGAATCTCTACTTCTAGAATGTCATCTTGACTATCTCACTCTAACTTTTCTTTGCGATAATCTTAGTGGTGAATTACTCTCTAATAATATAGTTCTACATGCAAGGACCAAACATATAGAACTTGACATTCATTTTGTTCGAGAACGTATAGTAGCCGACAAGTTGAACATTCAACATGTTCCTGGTCACGTGCAAATTGTAGACATGTTAATAAAGGCTTTTTCATAGTGCTTTGATTATAAAATTTTGCACCTAACTCAAGGTCCATGATTTACACTCCCTTTGAGTTTGAGGGGGAGACTAAATATAAAACATGGTAGTTATAGTTATTTAGAACTAACTATAACCAATTATAGAAAGTTAGTTAGCATTGGTAAAAGTTAGTTAGGTGGAGACTAAATAGAAGTTACACTATATATGTGCTAAGCTTACACACTTGTAATAATCAATGAATGAATCCACAAGCATGAAGATCATGCACTCTTATAACTCTTCTTGCTTTCATGCATGAATACCAACTTTTATAATGAGATTGGAAAGTGAACATTTTTTTATTAAAAAAATGTAATTCACCGTATTTTAGAATATTTATAACATAAAGAACAAAATCTATGATTTTTTTAAAAATGTAGAAAATTTTCATAAATATAAATAAATATTTGTAATTTTTCACAAAACTATGGTATATGTGATCTCGATATCTGTGTCGTATAAACAATGTGGTATTGGGATAGGGCCGAACCTATTTTCAACATTGATAACCATGCTTTCATCTATCTATACTACCCTCGCCTTAGCCCCAAATTCAATCGAGACTATTTATTAAATTCCTGCTTCACGTTCCGGAGGCAAGTCACAAATATCTTCAGGAAATTCACACACCACTGACATATCACTAGCTGCCATATTGTTCTCCATGATTAGAGAAGCGAACATCATGAGCACCAGATTATTCTCCCTCGAAGACATCTTAACCTGACCGACGGACATGAATATCAAATATTTACTCCCTTCAGATTCGGGAAAAAACACAGCCTCAACAACACATGTTCTCTTGCAATCAGCGGCATGTTGAACCAACCCTCCACACCTGAAACATCTTAGAGAAACAGAAGTTTCTCCCCCACTTCTTTCAGCCCCGCTCTGACTGGAAAGCGGTTAGAAAAACAAACGAACACCGACAATGTTTCACACACATGTCGAATACCAGGGAACAGACAAAATTACACAACCTGGATGGATGGACCGACCTGGTCTGGTACCACTGTGTAACACCTTAATTACCGACTCGAAATTTAATAAAATAATTCAACATATAGGATATTACATGTACTTTTCACCAAAACATGACCTTCAACAAAACATAATGATTATTAATGCAGCGGAATAAAAACATAAAGTTCGACATGAAAGTCTCAACACCAAAGGATAGTGGACTAATTCAAAACATCTCAAATGAGAACATAACATAAACATACCAATTTGTCATCAATGTTACATATCATAGTAACTCCACTAAAAGATCCAAAAAATGATAAAGCTAAAAAGGCTCAATGTCATCCTCTAACTCAAGCAGTTACTCCTCTACCTAATTTTATGTTCTCCAGAGGAGCACAATCACCATAACAAAATAAACAGGGGTGAGAATACGTTCTATAAATGTTAACAGTAATATATATATATATATATATATATATTATATATATATATATATATATAATATATATATATATATATATATATATAATATATATATATAACTCTAGTACAATTGTCACCAAATAAAATTGCATATGTCACCAATTAGAATTATATTCATTACCACTTACTAACAATTGTCACCAAATAAAATCACATACCTCAACAATGATAGTTACATTCATCACAATTACAAACAATTGTCACCAAATAAAAATGCAGATGTATATGCAATGTACTCTTCACTTTATCACCATATGCATGTGGTACCAATCCTACTCACCAATTCAATGTCAGAGTTGTATTATAAAATAATCTCATAATCAATATTTGGACATCAGAGTTATATTACTGATTTAGTCTCATCACCAATATTTAGACATCAAAGTTATATTACTGATTTAGTCCCATCACCAATCCCTAACTCTGATATACATGATGCATAAAAATTCCACACAAAGAAATATTTAACCCATCACCAATAGTTTGTATATGAACTACATGCTTCACCATTATACAACATCATAAAATAACTCATCAATATAAAAGAAACACCATATATGCAACACCATCAGTATATAAGCAACACCATATTGACTCGCCAATAATTAATAACATGCGAGCAATACATCACCGGCGACTAATTCATCATAGTACATCGACTCGAATCACCACAAGAATACATTACATTAAGGGTTTCATGTATATATTTAACCTTCCAATACCTTAACATATGGTAGTCTTACACGTTAGCTTCCCAACACTTCAAACTACGCCTCAAACGGAGCCACGAAACTCAAGTTATGATGAAAACAGTATTTTGAAGAAAATATGCCTTCATGATTTGAATCAAGTGTAGTTTATGATTCAGATCAAATTAGATAGAGGCAACTAGGAGGCTATGATTCGAATCAAAATTCACAGTGTAACCCCATGATTCGAATCAAATCAATCTACAGCATTTTTCTGTTAAAGTTTTACGAGAATTCCACTTCTAAGCCCAGTTTCTCCAACCTAGACCTATCCCGATTCAATTTTGAACATGAATTATCACACGTACTCATGTGTATACAATATACCACTCATAAGACATCAATTTTCATCATCATCAATCATTAATTTAACATTATCTCATCAATTCATCATCCTTTTTCATCAACATATAACCTAAGCATATGAACTACATCATCTCTAACTTTATCATGACATTCAATCATACAAAATTCATATCCAAAAACAGCCATTGACAAATCACAACATTGAATTAACAATAGCAACCTAAGGGTTTTTCACAAACCCCTTCAAGATCCAAAATTTTCAACAATGAAGGAAGAGGGTTATGATCCCTCTTATCCCTTATAATTATATACACCCATTAATAATCTGCCCTTTACTTGAATTTTGCAGAAAAGAATCCAAGTTTTAGTTATGCCTTCTCCTTCCTAGAGCTCTCTTTAGAGTTCCTTACCTCTTTCTCCATTTTTTCAACTTTTCACGTATCAGACCAAACTTTTCACTCCCCTCTCTCTTTCTATTTATTTAACCACATTTCAATTATAATAATTATACATTTTTCCCTTCACTTTTCCTTATTCCACCATTTCACTCTAATTTTCTTATTAGTTCAATTTTCACCCCAAAACTCCTAATTTCATTATTTATCTTTGTAATTAAATCCTCTCTATTTTATTTTAATTAATAAAATATTAAATAGTAGTACAAATTATATTCCACCTCTCATAATCCCACCAAAATACCCAAAAACACATCAATAGATCATATAATCATGTAATGACTCAATAGAATAGTTAAAATAAATTAACTAAATAAATTGGGGTGTTACAATAGGGACGACTCAAATGTTGTTGCTGATATCTTTTGGACACATCCTGATTCAATGAAGTTATTGAATATGTTTCATATGATGTTGATTTTTTATTGCACATACAAAACAAATAGGTAGTGGCTACCACTCATTTAAAAAGCATATTTTGATTTATTTGATTGTTGGTTAGTTGTTGATTAGTGAATGTGCGTCGTGATCATACATGTATCGACTACCAGTGTTTGAGATTTTTGGTGTTACGTCAACAAAGTTGACATTTTCAGTTGGCATTTCCTATTTTGAACATGAAAGGGAGGAGAACTTCACATGGACACTGGAGAAGCTCAAAAATTTATTCTCTTCCGTGAATTTGCTACCAAAAGTTGTGGTGACGGACCGGGAACTTGCGTTGATGAATGCCATGGAAGTTGTGTTTCCAAATTCAACTCATATGTTGTGTTCGTTCCATATTCAAAAAAAAATGTTAGTATGAAATGTATAGAGTATATTAAATCAGAAAGAGCATAACATGTCATGGATCTATGGAACAATATCATGTATTCAAATAGAGAAACTCAGCTTGTCTAACACTTGAAGCACTTTGAGAAATTGAGTTACCCTATTTCTTATAGATACAGTGTCGTATTTGTCTCGATGTCCAAGAAACTTAATATCATATTTTTTTCCTTGCCTTACCTCCACCTATGTATACGAGTATGCATAAAGTCATTGGTGTTGGTTTTGTTAACAATCATTGTATTTAGGTAAAGTTAAAACTTGATTGTCCATTGCCTCTTGTCACTGACTGTTGGAGACAGAATTGTACTGAAGATGCAAAAGATGGGAATCAACATATGCGGGACGCGTTAGGCAAATGGAAGACGAAGTTAGGAAGTCATCATAATTTGTTTTTTATTCCTATATATGGCATATTTTCCATTTTATGTATTTATTTTATGAGGTAGTTTATTTATCGAGTTACTTATTTAAGAAAATTAACGCAGGAAAAAATTTAAAAATTACCTCACTATCTACCAGAAATTTTATATTTCCAAAATTTTTTGGTAAATACTGGTAATTCAATAATTCCGGTATGGAAATACCTGTCTATACCAAAATTTTCAAAATTATGGTACCGAAAATTCCAAAATTATGGTATTTCACCATAGTTTCGTGGGGATTTGTAAATTTTTATTAAATTTTTGGCGTAGTTTCCAAATTTCCGATACAATCTCATAATATTTTAAAAACCGATAACTTTAGCGAAAAGTATAACAGTAAAAGAATGCATAACATAGGGGTGTCAGGTATAACACGGGGGGTGGCAGGTTAAATCCTCCAAATGGAGATTGAACAAAGACAAATATTAACCCATTTCCTTAGGCCTTTCTTGAAAGCATGTTGTCACTGTAATTATAAAAAGTATCTATGAGGAGGGTGAATTAGATTAATTGGAATTATTGAATTTTTCTTGATTGGAATCATTAGCAATTATATTCTCAATTTTTCAGAACTAATGTAAAAGTAAAGATGCTGAAAAATAAGTGCAGAAAGTAAAGAGCATAACGATATATCATGGTTCCTCTTCTAAACAAGAGTACTTCAGTCCCCTCATACCCCGTGATAGATTTCACTATGTCAGATACGTTACAGTCGATCAAGTTGACTCTCTTAACTATCTAACACAATCAAAAAGGCACACCACCTTTTGATTTTACAACAAATAAGAGAAAGCACACCACTTTCACTTATATACAATGAACACTAACACTTAGTTAACAATACCAAATTTTGAATAAGTAATGAAGATTTTGTACTTGTATCAATTATGAGAATCCCCTTTCAAGTAAGCAATTCACAAAGTATATTACTTAAGTGCTCAAAACTTAACAGTGAAACTTTAATGATGCTATAAAAGTTTATGCATAAAGTTTCACTAAGTTTTTGGCTCAAGGCACTTAGATGAAAATTGAGAAAGATATGAATTTGAATTGTTAGAAAGAGGTGTAATTTGAAAATCTGGATCCATAACTATTTATCCTTTAATTTTACCTTTTGGAAAGAGTATAATATCATGAATCATTGTCATGATTGATAGATGAAGTTTGGAAATAGTTGGAATCAAATTTAATATGAAAAAGTGTCATTGTTTCAGTGGTAACCAATTAACACATTATCGTAACCAGTTACAGTTGAAGTTGAAAAAGAATTTTAAAAAAATTGTAGTTGTAACCGGTTATAGGATTTGGTTAACCTGTTACATCTGATATGATTTCTAAAAAGGTAGATTTTTTTTGCTCTTGTAATCGGTTAACACATTTTTTTAGTCGAATACAGTTGTTTGAAATTTTAAAAACCAGCTTGTAACCACATGATCACAAATGAATTAATTTCAAAATATGTTATGAATACTTAGAGATGAAGGATGCATGATTATTTTGAGTACTATGGTAATATACAAAGCTTAATTATAACTTGTACCTTATTTTTGAGATCAATCCAATAAAGTTAAATATTATCGCGATGATTTCTTGTTATCCAAGTCTTGTCAGTATAATTTCCTTTGAACTTAGAACTCTTTCCTTCTTTGATAATGCTTTTGATCTTGATACTTTGTCTTTATCAAAATATGATATACTTTTGGAAGCTTGTTTCCCAGTCACAATAGGGCCAAACCAATTAGTTTATGGTAATTTCTCTTGATCCCACATTCTAGTGAAAAACTAAAACTACCTCTAAAATACATAAATATACTTTCTAATAGACCACATTCACACACAACCCATTCATTATTGAGGCAGACCCTAATTTTATGTCAAAAAATAATACGAAAATGCATCTTCGTATACCTTAGGGAGATGTACCTCCAGACGCATTTTTAATCAAAAAAAAGAAACATACCCTTCTCCTTCCTCATTTCTCTTTTACTCTCTCAAACTCTCAAAACCTCTCAAAGTCTCTCAAACTCTCAAACTCTCTCAAATCATGTCTTAGTTTCTACCATCAACATCCAATTGATCAAAGAGCTCACAATCAAAATCACATTTGGTAATTTTTTTATTTTTTTATACATTTTTTATTTCTCAATATATTTGTAGAAACTAACCAATGTGTTTGATAGGTTGTGTGGTTGATAGTTTTGATCAGTTATTTAATTGAGTAATGTGTTTGATAGGTAGTTAAGATGAGCAATGCATTTTGAGAAAGTTATTTCCATGCATTTTTGCCATTTTTCGTGTTTAATAAGTAGCAGGTTAATACGCAAATGCATTTATGTATTCGTCCAAAATGTGATTTCTAGAAATCTGGTAACGCATTTCCGTATTCGTCCAAAATGTGATTTCTAGAAATCCGGTAATGCATTTTTGTATTTGCATTTCCATATTTGGTTTGTTTGCAATATTTTTCTTGTTTTTCTTTTTGTTTCATCTAGAATTGATTTTTTCTACAATATAATGCTTTGATGGTTTAATTATAGGGATTATGGCTGATAATTAAGAAAGATTGAGCCTCGACAAAGTGTCGGTAATGCATCAGTTCGTATGGAAAGATCCTGACTTTCATAACGAACGGTCGGTTCTAGTTCGTTTGATGCGGAGGCATCAACTTCTAGGGTTTGTACATCACTGGGCCTCGGAAGCCCCACCGATCCAGGCTGAGGCACCCCAGGTTAATTCCATTTCTTAGGGGTTTGGAGGAGACTCGTCTGACATATCATTGTTGCCTCTATATCTAAACCATGTTGCCATACAAGTGTGAGACGGAGAGGTAAAATTCAATTGTGTTCATTCTTTGAAACACATTTGTTATAATATTTGAAGTTTCTAACAATAATTTATTTTTTTCTGCAGGACCGTGATGCTTTAAAACGCATCAACCATGGCCGAAAGATTGTAAAGTTACCTTAGCCTCATGAGTAGTGGTTTTCACAATATGATGCAACTATATGGATTGTGAGACTTATGCAGGACCGAGTATTCTACTATTAAACAGGGTATGATATCCACGTTCGTTGAGAGATGGCATTCTGAGACGTCATATTTTCATCTTCCACGTGGTGAGATGTCCATCACATTGGACGATGTCTCATGATTATTTCATCTTCCGATCAGGGAAAGACTGTTAGACCACGACAGGACTATCAAAGATGAGTCAGTGTAGATGATGGTGACATATCTGGGAGGTGACCTATGAGATGCTCTATAGCAGATAGAAGACAGCCAAGGGTATATCTTACTAGAGACCTCTCTGATTTTGCTCCTCCTATGGGATACCTGAGTGCGTTATGTGCCCATTTGGATATATGTCATTTCTTCCCAAAGACCCCAATTTTTCTCCTTCTACTATGGAGTTATGCATACGAATACGTCCAGTGGTATTTCAGAGCGTCACATCCTTATTTGACATCGGAGGAAGATCCACCTAGGACAACTCATCAGGAGATACTGGAGGAGGAATAGGTTAAGGTAGATCATGTTGTTGATGTGTAACCTAAATGTTGACGTATCATGGATCTTGTACAGGAGGGTAAGACAAATGACTATTTTCGGAGGAACATTGTAGATGTCATTCTTATTGAGGCACGAAAGCACTGTAGTATAGAAGGTAATGAAGGAATAAGGGGTCTAGCATACACAGTAGTGTAGTATTTGTATTATGTAGTACTTGTATCAGGCATTATGGATATTATTATTGTTTGTTACTTTGTTATTGTGATTGTATTATGGATTGATTTATTCATATATAGCATTTTCATTTTGTGTATTAAGTGTATGGTTTAATTTATAAAAAAAATGACTATGATAATATTTTTTTAATGCATGGTCTATTGCATCGGTGTATTTCATAAAAACAAAATGTCAAAATTTACTGTTCAGTGGAAAATACGGAAGTGGGTCTCCGTAACCTAATGCGGAAATTCATCTCTAAATCAATTTAAGAAAAAATGAATATGCTTCGATTGGTTATGTGTGAGGTGCGTATAAGATTAATTAAGTAGTATATATCCTCCTCAATTTAAAACAAAATGAATATCTCTCAATTAAGAATGAGTGTATCTCCTGATCATTTTAAAGCAAAAAAACAAAACTCATTTACGCATATATTTGACGTACAGTAGATGCATCCGGAAATACATTGTCAATTTTCAAGGACATTTTCAAAAAATATTATTGTGTTCCACCCCTCAGGATAGGAGAATCAATTCTTAGTTTAGTTTATTTAATTTAGTTAATGGATTAAAAGAAGTTTTTCAATTCATCCCATGAAAATGCATAGGTTTTATCGAAAGAATCTTCCCAGTAGTATTTTTTTTTCTTCAGATTTTATCATATTAAGTGTATTGAGAACCTTGCAAATTAAAAATGGTAAAAAATTCCGTTTAAACAAAAAGAAAATTGGATTAAACCAGGTTGAACCCAGATCCAAACTCGATTTATAGTGTGGTTCAATAGTAGATGATTAAACATTTTTTCAAAGAAATTCATATCTACCCCAATATCAGTCATCGAATTCAACTGTGATTGAACAGATTGAAATGTAATACAAAGGTCTTATCTGTTCAACCTCTAATTCAATTCTATGCTAAAAAGTTTGTTGTTGAATTGAGGTTTTCCGAATGGTTTTTCCACAACATGAGTTGGAGCCAAACTAAACGATTTCTGCAAAATCTTGTTTGTGTTCTTCTGCATGCTCCCATTTGAGGTTGAAACAAACATTCCTAGAAAGGGCTTATAAATAAATAATGAAACAATTAAGTACTAACTAAATGCCTCATGACACTGCTAAATTTTCTATTCTGGTTGCACAAATCACCACAAGGAAGGTACATAAACTTGTTCTTTCAGATTCTGAGTAGCACTTTCAGTAGGAAAACCTCTAACTCCACCAATAGTCCATTGTGATATAATTCCGGCTGCAATGGCGAAACGTAGCTGTCTGTCCAAACCATCTTGATTTTCAAACATTTCTGGACAAGTGGTTATTTTTCTCATAATAGCAGCCACAATCGCATCGCCCGAGCCGGTTCTATCGCAAGTATACGGAGTTATGAGAACATCTTCTGTTCCTACCACAACCCCGTCAAAAGAAGGGGTATAATAGTGGATTCTAAATGTTCCATCAGTCACAAACAGGAATTTAAGTTTATCATGCCACAAAGGCGAGATTTCCTCGGCACTGTAATGGTAATACTCTTGACGATTCTTTGTTTGTTCGTAATCTTCGGCATAGTATTGTGGCTTACGATTTCTCTTCCTCACGTAATGTTCTTCGTCTAGAAGGAATTCTAACTCGGTTCTTGAAACTTCAATGATGTCTGCTGCTTGCCATGCTTTTTTTATTATCTGCCGAGTCTCGTCGCGTGATCTCCACAGAGGTAATGGCAAGTTTAAATCAAAAAACACAAGACCGCCGAACTTTTTGAACCACTTAAGTGCTTTGAATAAAGTTGATTCCATAGATGGAGATGTTAGAACTTCTGCATTGAAATGGAAAATCCTAGCCTGCAATAGTACACAGAAAAAAGTCACAACAAATCTTATTCACACAAGAGAATTCTTCATACATTAACAAATTATTGCCATTTCAGAAGGTGTCAATAAAAAACAATTTTAACCGAATCAATATTACAAACATATTTATCAAACATTCTCCCAAACAAAGGCAAAACATTGACAAGCTTTCACCATTTCTATCAAAGTTATTATCCAACCTAACCTATCAGACAAAGTTTCCCTCCCCAAATAACATGAAAACAATGTATAATTATAGATGGTTACAAAATCG
Source organism: Lathyrus oleraceus (assembly GCF_024323335.1). Classification (NCBI taxonomy): domain Eukaryota; kingdom Viridiplantae; phylum Streptophyta; class Magnoliopsida; order Fabales; family Fabaceae; genus Lathyrus; species Lathyrus oleraceus. The sequence continues at coordinate 530,078,648 of NC_066585.1, read as the reverse complement.
AGAATCAGAAGACCAATTTTCTGAATCATGAACTGAATCTCATAAAAAAAAAACTAAGATACATCACCAATAAGGACATGACATGACAATTTTTAGTAAAAACAAGTTATATCTCAAAATTATAAACTGATACATCATACATATACCTCAATAACTAAAGTTTCAAGTCATAAATCAAATTACCAAAGAAAAGTGTCTGGCTATAAAAAGTTGACAAAAAGGTGAATCGCTATACTAACTTTGGATCCTGATTCATCACAAGGGTATATCATACATACTCAATCAAAATTTATCTTAATCTTAATGAAACGGACATTCAAAACAAGATTCATGTCCAAAATAGCTACACTATAGAGATTCGTATCAATTGAGTTCAATATTATATCAAATCCAGATACGACTTTGCATGTCCCCTAAAATATTGATAAATCTAAAAGTTTGAAATGAGCTTAATTCAACCCTACAAATACCAGTTTGTAAGGAGACGAGACGAATGCCTCCCACGTGTAAACACATTTTGCAATTGCATGTCATATAGCATCTAATGCGAGACTCTTTCACACCCTTGCGCCTAAGGGCATAGGGGTGTGATCCAATAGGTGATAAACCAATATACCTTAAAACTTAAAAAATTGCTTCGTAAGGTGAAGGGAGTATCTGTTGAGAGTCTCACTTTGGACGATATATAACCTAAAAATGTAAGTGGTTGTAATCCTCATTCTACAAGCCAGTTTTGTAGAGTTGAATTAGATCCAACCACATTTCTTAACATGGTATCAAGAGTCAGATTTAAAGGTTTAAGATCCAGTTTCTGCTATCGACCCACCCACCATTTATTTTCAGATGTCCGGTCCTAGATATGAGGGAGTGCCTTAAGAATCTCACGTAGGACAATATATAACTATCCGGTGGCAATCCAATGTGATACTCTTAACAATAATCATTTTTTAGTGAAAAATAAGCAAGCATAAGTGGCAAAAATTGTATTAATCAACAATGCTAGCATATTAAAGTAAGAAAAATAACCTCTTTCAAAATAGAAAGATTCAATTCATCACTCCGAAGAGAATCCTCAGCAGCTTCCTTAACAGTCTCCATTCTCATCTTCCCACCATCAAACTTCACCTTCATATAACTACACCCAGTTCTAAACCCCGAATCAAATTTCACACCTCTAGTCTGCACCTTTTCCTTGTTCAAACCCATCACAATCTCTTCCCCAAACTCATCTTCCCCAACTTTCCCCAACAAAGCCGCCCGCCCGCCCAGCCTAACATGAGCCACCGCGACATTCGACGACGGCCCGCCAGGTGCTCGAGCAAACTCCGGAGGCTTCCATTGAAGCATTTTCCACTCCGAATAAATGTCAGGATCCATCGGAAACTCGTGCACACGCACCGTAGGGAGAAACTCCCTCTGCGCTGCTCCGAAACAGCATACCAGCGGTGGTTCTTCGTATGGGAAATCGATTGCGTCGTCGTAGTCCTCTAATTCTTCTTCGATTGTTTCTGCGTTTTGGGGTTGTGATGTGTCGTTTTGGGTTGGGTTGGTTTTTCTGTTGCGTCGTTTTGGTGTTTGGGATTGTAGTTGTGTTGTGGAGGCTTTGATTTTGTGTTGGCTTTTTTGGTGTTGAAAAGTTGTGAATTTGGAAAGTGAGTTTTTTGGAGGGTGAAAGAGAGGAAGAAGGAGAAGATGGTGGTGATGAAGAATTGATGATGACATTTTTTTTTTTGGTTTGGATTAATGGAAGGGTTTATCATCCATTTTGTGTAAGAAAAATGCTATGGGGTTTTTAGGATTTTGAAATTGGGCGTTATCCGAACTAGGTAAGAAATGGTTTTTTTTTTTTTTTTCTACTTTCATTTTTGAAAGAAGGTGACAAAATATTCGGGTCAAGTTTAATTAAAAATTTGAAAATTTAAAATATATCCTACAAAAATGTAGTTAATTGTTTACTTTTTAAAATGTAGTTTTACATATAGTCAATTGATGCACTTGAATTAAATTTAAATTTGAGTGTGGATTGGATAAATTGTTCTTCAATTAAATTAATCATATTTTTAACGTTATTAATTAAGTGTTGGCAGGTAGAGAAAATAATATGAAGTGTTAGTAAAAAATAATTTTACACTATCCTTCAATAATGATAGTTTATGTGGCCAAATTGTATTGATGTATTTTTAAATTTCTTATATGATATGGTTGAATGATGAAATTCGATTGATCGATAATGTGAAATTATTTTATATTGTTGATGTATCTCCATTAAATTCATAAATCAAAAGAAAGAAAGCATGAGTATTTTATTAATTATATAAAATAAATGAATTATGATGATTTTTTTGTCTAATAATAATAATAATAATAAAATTGATATTAATAAAGAACATACATAAATACAAGGCAAATGAATAAAAATGGTAAAACCAATAAACTACTTAAATAAGATTAAAACATGTCTCCCTAATTACCCTTCTACAAATTACTCGTTTGTTCAAAAAATTGTCCTCGAAAGTAATCAAATAATAATAATAATAATAGTTTTGCCCAATTATATACCCTTCTCATCCAATTGGCATCACCCCGCCGCTCAATCATTTCCTTCTCTCCCTTTAAACCTATTCAACCAAACATTTTTTTCCCTCTCTCCCAAAATATTGTCAAGAAATTTCTTTCTCCTCTCTCATTTAAGACATAAAGGTTGGAGAAGAAACTCATTTCCTCTCAAAGGTTCCAAATTCTTCTCATTTCCTCTCTCAAAGGTTTCAAATTCTTCTCATTTCTTCTCAAAGGTTCCAAATTCTTCTCATTTCCTCTAAGATAATCCATTGACTCAACCAATTTTCTATTTCCCGTCGCCCTTTTCATTGTTAATGTTGTTTTCTTTGGCATTGACTTTGAATGTTAATCTGTCTCTCCATTGTTTCTTCAAATAACTAAAAAAAATCCCCTTTCACTTTGGACTTTTCATGTACCTTTTTTGCTTAATGTTTGTTGTTTGATATTTTATATCAAATTTCTAAAATTTGTCAATTTCTTCATTATCTATTTCTTCTTGATTTGTTCCTCCCTATGTTATCATTATTTCTTCTTGATTTCTTGAGTCTTCCTTCATAGAACATCTATGATTTGACAACGAAAGAACCTCTATATATTTATTAAAAACTTTGACTTTTACAACATCACGTCTTCATGTTCATTGTTAATGTTGTTTTCTTTGCCTTTGACTTTGAATGTTCATCTTCCTATTCACTATTTCTTCACATAACCATGGAAGGAAAAAAAACGGCTTTGATTTTGCATGTTTCATGTAACTTTTAGTATGTGTGTGTGTGTGTGTGTGTGTGTGTGTGCGCGCGCGCGTCTGTGTGTGTGTGTGTGTGTGTGTGTGTGTGTGTGTGCGTGTGTATGTGTGTGTGTGTGCGCGCGTGTGTATGGGTGTGTGTGTGTGGGTGGGGTGTGTGTATGTGTGTGTGTGTGTGGGTGTGTGGGTGTGTGTGTATGGGTGTGTGTGTGTGTGTGTGCATGTGTGTGTGTGTGCGTGCGTGTGCGTGTGTGTGTGTGTGTGTGTGTGCGTGTGTGTGTGTGTGTGTGTGTGCGTGTGTGTGTGTGTGTGTGTGTGTGTGTGTATGTGTGTGTGCGTGTGTGTGTGTGTCTGTGTGTGCGCGTATGTGTGTGTGCGTGTGTGTGTGTGTGTATGCGTGTGCGTGTATACATGTGCGTGTATACATGTGTGTGTGTGCGTGTGTGTGTGTGTGTGTGTGTGTGTGTGTGTGCGCGCGTGCATGTGTTTGTTCGTGTGCGGGCGTGCATGCGCGTGTGTGTGTGTGTGTGTTTGCGTGCGTGCGTGTGTGTGTTTGTGTATGAGTGTGTGGGGGGGTATGTGTGTGTGTGTGTGTGTGTGAGTGAGACAAACAAATAATCAACTACGCCAAAATTCTTTTTTCGACTCTCAAAAATTACATCCATTATTCTAGGAAATACAACATTATTATGCACGAGCCTTTGGATTATTTGTAAATAAATATATTATCTTTGGTGATAGGAACCAAATGTGTCAAATATAAATGGTATAAAAATATATTGATTATCCGTACATGTTTTATTGTGTTTGACCACTTTAATTGAAGTGGGTTTGAGGGCTTCTTTTCTCACAGTAAAACTTCTAGTCCTCAATCCCATCACTGGGGAAACTTAAGTCAAGTATATACATGCATGTTTTCATCCTACCTCAATCGTACATCATAATATTTGTTGGCTTAAATGTCATAGAATTGTGTCAGATTAGTAACTGATTATGGTAGTTGCTATGAAATTGATAGAATAATTAAAACCACTTCCAAAGAGTTGTGTCAGAGTTCAATCACACTAATAAATCTAAAGTGTATGACAAAGAACAATGACAACCAAAATAAAGGCATTCAACGATAATAAATTTCAATGCAATAAGGCATAAAATTAACTTGATCGAAGAAGATAAAAGAAGGCAAGAAACACAAAAGATTTGTTTACCCAGTTCGTTTAAAAGATATACGTCGGGGGAAGAGAAACTCTCTAATTAACTATAGTTTTAAAATTTATTCAAGAGATTACAACTGAGTTACAAGAAATAGCCTTCCAAATTCCCAAGAACAAACCATATTTTCTAACAAGTGTTTCCCAATCTCTCCAACTCTCAATATAATAATTACACAATTCAAAATATTTAAAAGTATTTATCAATCTCCTTAAATAACTCTAAGGATTTCTCAAAAACCCTAAACTCTTATTTTCGTCTTCAACTTTAAAATTTTAAAGATTGTTCCACTACATTATATATATATATATATATATATATATATATAATATATATATATATATATATATATATATATATATATATATATATATATATATATATATATATATATATATATATATATATATATATATATATATATAATTGCTAATGCCCATGAGATCCATAACAATATCTCAAATATATCCCACTATTGAAATAAAATATATTATTAATAACTTATTATATCTCTTAAAATATTATAATTTATAATATCTCTTAGAATATTATAAATATTGTTGGTGTAAGCCATAGAGGTCAATACTTTTGGTACTTGTATCGAATTGTTTATTAATAATAAAAGGTTTTTTTTTATTATGTTTATTTAATAAAGTCCCTAGAATAGTTAGTCCGTTTAATGTATCAAATGTGACTTAATCATGAGATCTCATTAAACATAAGGACACTATTCTTAAAGTACCCGTAGTCGAGCTTTATTGTGAAATAGGATAGCATTAAAGCATTAAAACTATTATGTATATAGACTGATGATCACATCTCATGGATCATGGATAAGGAGTTATCAAGTCTTAAACATAGGTATGAATATTAAGAGTAATATTTATACTGGATTGACCCGCTATAAGAATACTATATAGAATATTATGCAAAGTGTCATAAGTTATTCTCATGGTGATAATGGTGTATACCACCCTTCGACCTGAAACCACCATGGACCCTAGATGTAGAGTCGGGTGCCTTATTATTGATCAAACGTTGTCCGTAACTGGATGACCATAAAGACAGTTGATGGGTACTCCATGAAGCATGCTGAGGAACATGAGTGACCTAGATGGAATTTGCCCATCCTACGTAACAGGATAAATGTCTACGGGCCCAATATTGAACTGGACAAGGATGACATGTATATGCCTTGTGTTCAATATAGACATAAGGGCAAAAGGATAATTGTACACATAAGTATTATCACAAAAGGATTTGTCATATCACATGACATTTACGTGTCTTGGGTAGCAGTGATGTGTTGCTAGATACCGCTCACTGTTTATTATGTTAAATACGTGATTTAATATAATTGCCAATGCCGCGAAAACCTACAGGGTCACACACAAAAGGACGGATTGATGAGAGATAGAGTAACTAAGGAACACCGTAAGGTACGGTGCACTTAAGTGAATTGTAGAACATCGTAAGGTACGGTGTACTTAAATAGAATACGAAATATGGTAAGGTACCACGCGCTTAAGTGATTTTGGCATATTATAAGATATGAGCCACATACATTTAAGTGGGCTTTTTAGCTTGCAGCCCATTACAAGTGGTTCTATAAATAGAACCCTTGTGCAGAAGCATTTGTGCAGTTGTAATTTTGTTTCTCTCTCTCACTCAAAGCCTTCATTCGCAGCAGCTAGCACTGAGATTGAAGGAATTCGTTCGTGTGGACTGAGTAGAGGCGTTGTCACCATTCAACGTTCGTGATCGCTCCGTAGATCTGTATCAAAGGTTTAAATCGCCATAAGAAGTAACGATTCTATCACTGATCATGCTCATTCGTAAGGATCACTAAAGGAGATTTTTTTTTAAATTCCGTTGCATTTTGGATCGCTCTTCTCCTTCAGTGGTATCAGAGCCACTTACGAAACCATGCATCTGATACCTGTTTATTTTTTGTATTAATACGATAAAAAGACAGAATGAATCAAAGAATAAACGAGTAATTAAATTTGGTATCATGTGTGTACGATTTGGATGATTGATGTTGACTACGCTTCGGAATCCAACGTTAGTATGGTGAAGCAGCAATACATCGATCGTCCATAGGTTACGTAATTGAGATCGATCAAGTTATATATATAATATAAGTAATCCTGATGCAAAATACGGTATATATGATATACTGTTTCTGTTTCGTTCATTCAAACACTTAATGGTTATTTTCCTTTGAGCGATCAATTGTCATTTGCTTCTTGATCCGACATTAGTATGGTGAAGCAATGATGTGTTGATCAATCATACTGAATTAACATTTGAGGTGTTTTTGACGGTCTGTAATTGGTGCATTAGGGTTCATGACGGTGCAAGGGTTGTGCTGTCAAAGAGTTATGCGATTAGGATTGTGACTGCGCAAGAGTTGTGTTTTAAAGTAACAAGTGTTGATGCGAAAAACGACGTCAATTTCAAATGAATTGTTCATTAAAATTTTACATCGGGAACCCCCGTCCTCTGACCGGGCAGCGGAAACCCCGGCTAACTCTGCGTAGTGTGATTGGTCGCCGAAATTTAATTTGGTTTTAATCAATTAATAGAATTTAAACTAATAATAATGATGTGTTTATTATTATTGTCTTGTGGTGATCGGTTATGACCTTAGTTTTCCTTTATTTTGTTTTGGGATTTTAAAATATGACCTACGTGTCGTGCCTCTCTTTTAATCTCTTAATGTAACTTCTTTTCTCATCTCACTCCCTCGTATGTAGAACGAGTTTCTTTTATGTAATATAATGTTATGAAGAAAGACAAGAATACAATATCAAAGGAGGACAACCTTGAAGATCTTGCTTGGAGAAGCTTCGATCGTTATTAGGACAGCTTAGGTTCTTTCATTGGCTTGGGAGAACAATTGCGCTAGGGGCCATAACTGTTTCATTTTGTATGTATGTTAATGAATGTGAGAGACGATTTATATGATAAATAAGCCGGTGAGATCAGAATTATTGTAAATTCCCTCAAATTAAATATTAAGTTTATGATTTCCAAGTTTTAGCACTCATCAAGACTAATATCGAATAATGTAGGTTTCGCCTACGCGAGGTATAACACCCTTCTAAAATACCCCCAAATATTTAATTAAAATAACAATATCTCAATCAGAGTAAATATGTGTCGCATCGCGCGAAAAACCGGCGGGAAAAGAAAGAAACAACAGAGCCGCCACCGTGCGTTATTTATCCCAAAAGAGGGAAAGGAAACGCTCGAAGTAAACCTAGGAAAGAACATGGTCTCACGACCAAAGAGGATGGGTTCGGGAGTCGGTTATGCGAAGGGAAGGTGTTAGGCACCCTACGCATCCGTAGTACTCTACGGGATCCACGCACAAAAGGAAGGAATATTGGTTGCTAAACACTGCTCAAACACACACACACTGGCTGAAAAGAGACAAAAGAAACTGACTGAAACTGACTCGGCAGGATGTCGCATCCTGGGCCTACTTAGTCTATCAGGCATAGACATCAGAGTCGAAGTAGTTCGGACTGGGAAGACGACACATGCTCGCTAGGATGTCGCATCCTATGCATACGTATCTTCTCGGACGAGAGAAGAATCAGAGCATTCGTAGCTCGGCTGACACACACACAAGCAAAACAAGACACACAGGCAAACGTGGAGCCCGACTGCCAATCACTGGACTTATGTCAGCATCCGAACCTAAACACACACTGGAACCCGAATGCCACTCGATGGACTTACATCAGCTTCCAAGCACACAACAACACAACAAATTAATAGGGAGTCGGGGACTCGAGCCTATAACTGTCAAGCACACACTCAAACAAAAAGAAAAAGGCGCCCGGAGAGATCAGCTCAATCTCCTGCCTACATACTTCATCTGGTGTGAAGATCAGGGCGATGTAGTTCCCCTACGCAGGGACAAGGATCTAGCCTAACCAGATAACAGAGGGAGACACAACTCTAGGGAAGACTACGACTCGAGCCTAGATGTTGTCATGCAAAGTCAACCCTAAGTTAAGGTTTCTAGCTAAATGGCACAAGGGCCAACCTATCCTAACAGACACAGGAAAAAGCAAAGTCTCGATTGCAACCAGGGCAAGAGAAAGGGGATATCTCAATCACAACAGGGGTGAGAGAAAAGGGTTAGTGTTAGTGGTTAGTCAAACTCGGCAAGACATCGCGTCTCGTGCCTACGTATCTCATCTGAACATGAGAATCAGAGTTGCCGTAGTTCGGCAGGCAGGGAATAAGGGTCTCGATTGCAACTAGGGCAAGAGAAAGGGAACGGCTCGATCGCAACGAGGGCGAGAGAAAGGAAAAGGCTCGATCGCAACGAGGGCGAGAGAAAGGATCGCAACGAGGGCGAAAGCAAGCAAGGATTAGCTGTTAGTCGTTAGTCAAACTCGACAAGACATCGCATCTCGTGCCTACGTATCTCACCTGAACGTGAGAATCAGAGTTGCCGTAGTTCGGCCGAACAGTTCTAAACATGGCTCACACAGGGAGTAAGCCACACAGACTTGACTTGCACAGGAAGCAAGTCAAGCACAACCTACCTTGCACAAGGGCAAGTCTAAGCTAAACCTAAAGAGGCAAAGCAAACAGGCAATCACAAAAACAAGAAGCACACTCTATATGCACACAAGAGGCTCAAGCAAAGGGTTAGGCACTAGGGCCAACTGTAATAAGGTAAGTGTTGCTCTTAACCTTGCCATTGAGAGGCTAAGGTGAAGCAGATGAAAAGGAGATGAGGGGTGTGCCTCATTGCTTCTATCCCTAATCAGGGAGAGCATCAAATAATAGAAAGTGGGGGAGTTCAGAAAGATGGAACTCTTTCCCCATTATTGACTCGATAGATCTTGGGTTTTTATCTCAATGCTTCAACCATGTAATGGGAGCAATGAGAGGACACACTGAATAGTGGGGGATAGGTTGCTTATCCCTACCTTCCACCAATTGCCTTACTTGAAGGACTTTTCCTGCTTGGGACGATTTTAAACAAACACAGGCATTGCCTCTTAAGGAGGACTTCAGACAGTTTGCCCGGCCAAATAACAAACCGGGACTCCAGACTACATGAAGAAGAAATGTTTATACCTCAAAGCAAATGCTAAATAGCAAAGCAAGCAAGTTCAGAGAACTTAAGCAACTAAAGTACCTGCAAAAGTCAAACCAATCAGTAAACAGTTCAACAATTAAAACCAAAAGGAATGGATAAACAGTCAACCACAGAAGGTCAACTGTGCAAAGCAAGACTCAAGTTACATGAGTCACCTACAAAACAAAAGGTTAGCACAATATAGACAAACAAACATCAATCAAATTGGTATGATCTTGGAAGCACTATGCTCAACCTGAAACAAATGAACTCAACATAAGTCCAAAGGACCACTAGGACTAGCCTAGGGTCAAACATGAAAGAAAAAGTCAAGGCAGCAAGGAAAAGTCAACTCAAAGTCAAAGTCAACCAATTAGAAAGCAATCACAATTGGGTCCACATTCAAATCATGCATTATGATCATTTTATGAACATTTGAAGTCAAAGTAAGGCAAAGGAAAGCATACAAAAGTCAACAGAATGACTTGCATCAAAAGTCAACCCAAACATTTTCAAAAATCATCAAATAAATCACACTCAATCCTAACATCTAACATGGTAAGCATGTAAAATTTCATGGCATTTGGATGAGAGGAAGGCAGTCAATTAAAATCATGAAGTCAAACCAAATTCAAGTAAGCCCAATGAAAGTCAACAAGCATGGGTCAACTTCAAAAAATCATATCAAATTGAAAACAGATGAGAAATGAATGAGATTAACACCAATGCAAAGCTTGAGGTGTCTAGCTATCACATGTGAAATTTCATGGTCATACAATATGTTATGAGAATTTCCCAAATGATTTGGCAATGTATATCACAAAAAGTCAACCATGGACTAGGCAGAGAAGAAAAATCACAATCAAATGGAAAATTGCACAATAAATTCCAAGAAAATTCATACATGAAGTAGACATACAAAGGATCATTCATGCAAAATTTGGGGTCATTTGGATGCAAGGAAGCATGTGAACAAAATTAGGGAAGATGCATGTTCATAGTATGACATCAAATGCAACACATGACTTCAAAAAAATCATAACTCTCAATCCACAAATGATAAATGCACAAACTTCATATGGAAATGAAGGTCAATGTGTCTAGTTTTACCACAAAAAATTTCAAGCTCATTGGATGCAATATGACAATTTCACAAAAGGAATGGCACAATGTATCATTTTGGCATACATGTCAAGAAAATAATTATCAATTAAAATCCAGCCAATGGAAAATTAATTAAAAATCATGATAAAATAGAGGACACGTTCATGAATATGAGGAAAAAATTTCACAATTTTTGGAATAAATGTGAAGGAGAAATAAATCGTGGAAGATGGATAAACATTGGGGTGAAAACATGAACAAAAGCAAGACAAATGGTCAACACAAGGGTCAACCGTGGCATTGTGGTAATATTGAACCTCATTTAGTAAAACGGTAGCGTTTCAGGGGCGCCCAGGAAATGTCCTGATTGGCCCGCCCCCAATGAAACAGTGACCAGGGCAACAACAACCAATCACCTTCAAGTTTTCTGGGTTCGTGCATACGAGCTAGGGTTTAACAGGGCATTGGCATTGCAACTTCATTCAACATCAATCATGCACGAACCAAACAAACAACATCCATAATCAACATGGCCATGCAACAACTACCAACATCTAAACTCAACCAACAACAAAACACAATCACTCATGAGAAAAACTGGGCAGGGTTAAGTTTGGCATGAACAGCATACAATCACAATCTTCATGCAACTTGGATTTTCGAAATGTGCAGAAATAGAAATTGAACACCCTAATAGCTTCATTCAAGCATGGTGATGACTAAACCAAGCAACATTTTCAGTATAAAACACCATGGAATGGGATTCGAACTAAAAATCATGTGTACATAAAACTCAAATCACAGATTTCTTATGAATCAATCAACCAAATCGTGTAAGACAAAGTGCATGAACTTCAGCAAGTTAAGACCTACATTAATCATGTGATAGTTTGGCAAAGTGAAGGATTCGAAAAAATACCAATGATGAAGCAAGCTGATGATGCGGTGTTGTTTTGGATCCTTTAGCTCGAAACAGGTACTCTCTTGGCCTTGGAATGGTAGATGGTGAAGCTATTTAAGCTCAAGCATGCTTGGACACGAGCAGATTACAAATTGCCATGACTGGTCCTTCGAAAAACAGAGCTAGAAAATGGCAATCCAGTTGTGATTTGGTGGTTGGAACAAACTCAATGTTGGTGATGGATGATGGAACAACCAAAGGCAGCTTGAGGGTTTTGGAATTTTTGTGCAGAAAATGTGCTTTTGCAAAAATGCAAGAGAGAGTGTGTGTGTATTTTCTGTCGAGGGGCTGCAAAAACTAGGGTTCATTTTTGCAGAAGGAAGCTTAAATATGACCTGTTTAACCTTACTTAACCATGTGGTAAGCTAGCTTAGTGTAAATGATTCAATTTGCAATTTTGCTAATTGGTATGTAAGTGAACAAGGGAGGTGTGAAGCTGGTCGAATTGGGCTGGGCACAGGCTGTACAGACTATGCAAAATGCTGTTTTGTTGTTTGCTCTCTAATTGCCAACTTTGTTTTACTTGTATGAAGCCAAATGCACAAATTGCCAACTTTGAATTTTTGTCCAAAATGGTAGTGTAATGATGGTATGGACATGAATTTAAGCTTGGAACAAATCACAAATGACATATGAAACATCTCCCAATTGGCCAATTGGTGAAAAAAGTCTTAATTCAAAAAGTCAAAGTTTGGTCAAACTTTGATTTTAAATGCAAAAGGTCCAAAAATGCCATTTTGATTGGTAGGGTTTTAGGTCATGAAATTTATATTTTTGGAAAGAGGATGAAAAATGTGGTTTGTAGGAAAAAAACCCCACCAAATTTGGCCTTATGGTTTGGGAGATATGCTCAGTTGAAGTTCAAAATTTTGTGAAAATGATTTGATCATATCTTGACAACCACACATGGGATTTGAGAGTTCTTGGACTTTTTGAAAATGGGAGAACAAGACCTTCAACTTTCATGTTGGGCAAAAATTCATTTGAAGCTTGTATCATGATGCAAGTTGAGGATCAAGAAGTTTCTATTTTTGGCAGTTGAAATTACAGGTCCACTTTCTATTTCTGGAAATTTTCTGATTGACTTCAAATTCTTCCATGATGTTGATTGCCATGACACATGAGGCCTATTAGGACATGAATAAACTCCTTCAAACCATTTCTGTCCATCAAATCCAAAGAATCAACCACAGTTGACCAACTTTGACTTTCTAGGGTTTTGGACTTGACTGTGCACTTCTGATGAATTCCAAACCCTAATTCCTTGAGACTTTGACTTCAAAAGATGTCCCAAGACATATGAACTCTTGATGATTGATCATGGTGCCCAAATTCCACAAGAATGGCCACCATCCACTGCTTTGATTGACTGTTGACCTTTTAGGGTTTTCTGCTTGTCTATGCATGAACTGATGGCTTCTGAGCCTTCATCCCTTGACTTGAACACTTCAAACAGACCTCCAAGTCATGTGAACTTGTTGGACAAACCCTAGGGCTTTGATTCCTTGAGAAACACCTTTGCTTGATTGGTTGACTGATCTCCTGATCAGTTTGACCTAATTCTGGCTTGCTTGCTCTTGAGGCAACTGAAGACAATGCAAATGTTATGCAATGGAACATGATATGCTATGACCTAAAATGGTATGTATAATGATAGGTGCAAATTTGAGGTGCTACAGCTGCCCCTATTCAATCAGCTGGGAACCCGAACGGATGATAGCAGTGGCTGTCAGACTTTCAGGGTAAACAGGGATTGAATACAAAAGAACCGTAGAAATTTGCACCGACTGGGTATGATACAAGAATGCCTGTCAGGATCGGCAAAGAAACAGTCTTGAAAGAACAGTCCGTCTGGAACGGAAAAGAAATCGGCCTGAATACCGAAACAGAAACGTCGACCTGGATACCAAAATAAATGGTAACACAGGGATAACCATGGCTTGAGCGCCGCAAGTCAGTTTGAATACTGAGCATCGGTGTGTGAGAGATTTGATGTCAATCTGAAACGTCGGAGAGTGGCCTGATCGCCACCTCGGTATGAATACCGGAAAATTGGCCTGAGTGCCAAAGCGTGAATTGATTGGTGTTCCAAAACACTCAACATCCTGAAGAGGGCTAGAAAAGCAGTCTTGTTAAAGGATGAACATTCGATTTCACCAGAAATACGAATCTTACTCGGCTGGGGAGGACGACTTCGACCCAGGAGCGCATGAGACATATTATCTATAGCCGTCAGAACGTAGATAATAAACCTCGCATGGAAGATTATCCATAACCGGGTTGTAGGTTGTTAGATGGATAAACGACCGAAAACAACCTCGCATGGAAGATTATCCATAACCGGGTTGCAGGTTGTTAGACGGATAAACGACCGAAAACATCCTGAAGAGAGCAAAGGCAAACTTGTTAAAGGATGAACATCCGATTCCAAAGGGAATACGAATCTTACTCTGCTGGTGATAACAATCGAAAGATTGACCAAAGAGCGCATGAGATATATTATCTATAGCCGTCAGAACGTAGATAATAACCTCGCATGGAAGATTATCCATAACCGGGTTGTAGGTTGTTAGATGGATAAACGACCGAAAAGAAAGGCATCTGGGTACCAGGCTAGGTATGCAAAAGATGACCAATCAAAGGGGATAAAGTTGCTAACTCGGAGCAAATATCCAAAAGCAAGGGAAGACCCAATGGGGACAATACTGCTTGATCAAGGCAAGTATCCAAGGGGGACAAGACCATCAATACCACAAAGAGGGGATTACATCTACCGGTTTGTAGGCAGAAAACCACGGAAAAAGTAACCAGTCATCATCGGGATGAGCACAAAGGGTTAATTCCAACAAGGGGAAGAAAGTGGGATTTTACAACTACCAGCTAGTGGGTAGAGGCCAATGGAAAAGTAACCAGTCATCATCGGGATGAGCACAAAGGGTTAACTCCACCAAGGGGATGAAAGTGGGATTTTACAACTACCAGCTAGTGGGTAGAGGCCAATGGAAAAGTAACCAGTCATCATCGGGATGAGCACAAAGGGTTAACTCTGATATGTGATGAAAAGTGGGATTTTACAACTACCGGCTAGTGGGTAGAAAACCACGGAAAAGTAACCAGTCATCATCGGGATGAGCACAAAGGGTTAACTCCAACAAGGGGAGGAATGTGGGATTTTACAACTACCAGCTTGTGGGTAGAAAACCACGGAAAAGTAACCAGTCATCATCGGGATGAGCACAAAGGGTTAACTCCAACAAGGGGAGGAATGTGGGATTTTACAACTACCAGCTTGTGGGTAGAAAACCACGACGATAGGACTTACAAACCGGTTTGTAGGTAGAGGCCAACAAACAATATCCGCCAGGGGATGAAAGTGGGATTTTACAACTACCGGCTAGTGGGTAGAAAACCACAAAGATAGGACTTACAACTACCGGTTTGTAGGTAGAGGCCAAAAGATCTGCTGAGAGATAGAGTGAAAAAAGGATTTACAACTACCGGACAGTGGGTAGAAGACCGTAAAGATAGGACTTACAGCTACCGGACAGTGGGTAGAAGACCGTAAAGATAGGACTTACAGCTACCGGTTTGTAGGTAGAGGCCAAAAATTCCGCTGAGGGTGAAATGAATGAGTGCCGGTTAGTAAGCGACTATTCATTTATGCCCCAGGGAAGCACAAGAGACAGTCAACGGAGCCAATTCAGGATCGATCCGAAAAGGCAGACTGAAACAAGACTCAACCTAATGAGGAAAAGAACTCAATAGGGAAAACCCATCCTGTGTAGGGAGGGAACGGAAGCAACCGTCATCCACGAGGATGTATCTCAGTGGGGAAATGGCAGGAAAAGATAGACACTTTCTGCTTAAGGGGTAGACTCTACATGGAGAGATCGGACACACCCGTATCTGCTAGAGGAAAATCTACTGGAGAGATTCTGTATCAACAAATAGCAGGAGACAACCATCAACAGATACACGGCAACAGTTGCATCATGAGTATCCAAATGCTATGATTATGCATGTATGCATTATGCATGATGAATGTATGATGAATGCTGACAAACAGACATGCTCAACACGCAGGTCCGGGAATCAACCGTCCGGAGAGAAAACCAAAGCCACCAGAGAGCAAAGAAAATCCACTGGGGACCGGGATATCAGGGAACACTTATCCTGCATGGGAGGAAGGCCACCAGAGGCTTCCGGAGGGATCGTCGGTCACAACCGGAGAAAAGAGTTCAACATACGGGCGGACGCGCCACAACAACTTGTGTTGGAAATCAGGGATACCAAAAAGCAACCAAGTTTCTGATGAGAAATACAAAGGCATTGAGAGAGCTCATCATGCCAACAACTCCGCTGAGGGATCCATCTGAGGGAATGCCGGATTATGGGGATGTCGATCCTCCAAATACTGCATCTTCAAAGAAAAACACCCAGGCTGGGGGAGAGAGGAAGATTACTCTGTTGGAGAGAGGAAAGCTGAAGTCCCTAATAAACACTCTGCTAGGGGAGCTGCCCCACAATAATGTCTGAAACAGCAAACTTGCTGGGGATGCCCCACGGTAGGGCTCAAACAGCACTCTACTGAGGATGCCCCACAATAGGTGCTAACAGGGATTTGGAGGAAGAATCTGTACTGCCGGTAACATGAAGGTGAACAACTTCAAACGACACTGCATCGGGCAACTTCACTGAGGAGAGACCATACGAGGTTCTGCAGGACAAAGATACAGTCATGCTCGAGATACGAACAATTGTCTTACCTGTTGGTAATCATACCACCCTCGGGAGAGCACTGTGGGTCTCCTAAGTATTCTTCCATCATTGTGAAGGTTCACTTTGTTTAAGAACAAAAATTTTGAAAAATTTGTTTATTTTGAAAACAATGATATTTTATCATTTAAAACATGCAAAACATTTGTTGAGTTAAAACAAATAAGAGTGCAAACAATTGGCTAAAAGCTCAAATTGATGTGATGGAATGGTAGTCTGCAAAGGGCGAGACTCCATAGATCTGTACAAGTTTGAAATCGGTGATATATAATGGAGAGGGCTACATTGAACATAATGACCTTTCCTCTACCATTCTGAATTTTCAATGTATTCAAAGCTTCAGTCGACGACGAATCGAGAATCCCTGACGGATGACAGATGTACAGCACAGTCTTGTCAAGATGCAGTTACTTGCCAAATCCCTAATTTTTGCCTAGATTGCCCCAGTGTGAGGTGTTCAACCTAGCGGGATGTAATAATTTTTTTTTTAATGTCTCTAACTTTTGCCTGGATCGCCCTTTCGGGTTTTCAATCCACCGAGACGCTCCTTTTTGCCTAAGTCGCCCTTTGGGGTGTTCGACTTAGCGAGCTTTTGATTTGATTTTTTTTTTTGTTTTAGGCGAAGTATTTCTTGACTGCATCGGAGTTCCCAGGACGAGTGAACTTATTCATCCATTGTTGTAAGTGTCGAAACATTGCCTGAAGAGGCTCTCTTGAAAACGTATGGACGTTCTTAGCTTAGGGGTTCACTTGCCCCTGGAATCGGGTGTGAAAGACAAGACTTTCTTGAGCACAAGGTCACCTTCTCGGAACACACGAGGCTTGACCTTCTTATCGAATGCTTTTTTACTCTCTGCTGATATAACTGACCATGACACATGGCAGTTGATCTCTTCTTTTCGATCGAATTCAGCATCAGCCAACTTGGGACTTTGAGGGTGCTATTTCTCTTTTGTTTTTTCTTTTGATTTTGCTTTTGATTTTGCTTTTGATTGATTTTTTTTTTATTTTGATTTGGTTTTGCACCCTCCTCTTTCTTTTTTTTTTTTTTTTTTTTTTTTTTTTTTGATAATGCCACAGTTGGCTGTTCTGCTGATTCTCGAGATGCAGCTGAGTGTGATCTTTTTTCTTGCTCAAGAAGTCGGGAAATACCGTCAGGAATCCCTTCAACATCGTCTTCGTCCGTTTCGAATACAGGGAATTCAAAATTGGGAGATGACGTCCGATCATTACGTTCAATGGGTTTGAGAAACAACCTGCATAAAGATTTAGAGATGAAAAGCTTTTTGAAAAACAAACAAGACAATCGTTATGCAGATGAAAAGATTGCTTTTATTCTTGTTTTTTTTTTTTTTTTTAAGGTTTTTTGTGATCACCAATTTCATGCAAAAGCGAAAAGGGAAAACAAATGTTTTAACATGAATTTATTTGAATGAAAATATCATTGCACAAAATGTTGCCAACAATGTCATCACTTCTCCTTTTGGCATGGGAGAAGGGTTTTTAAACAAAGTGATTATTACAAAGACTTATGAACAACTGTAGGAACGCCCACAGTGACCCAATTGTGATAGATCCCATCGGGGACGACAACTGTCAGTATTTCTTGCATCAGCAGCTTCTGCTTTCTGAACAACCCTTCCGAAGAAAAAGTCGGCGCCAGCCCGGGACTTGTTGTCTTCAAACTTGATTAGCATTGGGACCTAAGTCCTCCAAGATCAGAATACCTGACCTCACAAGGTCTTGAACCTTCATCTTCAGCTGGAAACAACTGTCCACATCATGACCAGGAGCACCCGAGTGATACACACAATGCTGTTCAGGCCTATACCACCACCGGGGGTTGACGGGTATGGGCGGCGGGTCTCTGGGAGTAATCAAGTTCCGCTCTATCAGAGTGGGATACAGCTCGGCGTAGGACATGGGGATTGGATCAAAAATGATCTTCTTCCTCTCATTACTCGTACCAGCTTGATTGTCAATGGGAGGCTGATAAGCCTGCTGCTGAGGATGACGTTGTGGAGTCTGATATTGCTGAGTTGGTCTTCTCGGCTGTTGTTGAGTTTGAGTTGCTGGAATAGTCACAGCAGCAACTTGCCGATATGGTCCTCTATTTGCACTCCTCCGACAGTGTACAACATTTGTTTCACTTTCTCCCCTTTTGGGTGCCCCAGAGGATGGCTTCTTAGAACCGGAAGAACTTGAAGAGCCAGGATGGCGAACCGGAGCGCGGGTTGCTCTGACATTAACAGTCTCTGCAGCAAGAGGCTGTTCACTGATTCTGATCCCCTTCAATTCATCACCCACGGCATAATCATCGACGAGAATAGCGACATCAGCATTCTCATGAACGGGTACATCCACTGGTGGAGTACGGCGGACTGGTGGAATCACGGCTTCCAGTCTCTGGGCTAAGGCACGCAGCTCCTCTTGCCCCTGAACGACCCCTTGCATCGTTGTTATGAACTGGGCCATGTTTGCCCTCATCTCGGCCAATTCTGCTTGAACCTGGTCCATAATCTTCTGATGATTGAGTCTGGTTGAGTGGCGATGCGGTCAGCGGTCAGCAATCCTGTCTCAGTCAAGAACCGAAGTGAGAAGTCTTGTCCCCAAACATGTATGTAATGCAAGAATGATATATGCATGATATGCATGATGCGGATGCTATTTTATCATGAACGATCCTGAAAAGGATATGCGTATGCGAGTTAACTTTTTCATGCATTACTATTTTTTTTGGAAAATAAACATGCTATGATGCAAATGATGGCGCCAAGACTGGCAGGAACTGGCATCTGAGGAACCATCTGAAACCCCAAAGTCATCTGAGGAGCTGGCATCTGAACCCATGTCTGGAGAACTGAGTCGCCATCTGAGCGAGTACCCTCAAATTCAGCCCAGGGATCCGAAATAAACGGAACCCTCTGATCAATACCAGGGTCAAACCTCCGGCGTCCAGAAATATAACTCGTAGTCACCATCAGTACCAGGAGTCACCAACTGTACCTGTTAAAATCAACCCTTCCCACTCACGGGTGTAGTCTAGGCCAGGGTAAAGGCTGAGAGAGAAACGCAGCATAAATAACCTTTCGCAGAATACCATCATATACACACCCGAAGTATGTAACGACGATACCCCACCAGGGTCTGAACTGCTCGTGATATCAATGTTCCGCTAAGTGGCGCCATACCACCCGCTTCCCATGAATCACTCTATTCCTAGGTATCCTAGATTTCACTCATGGTCTGGGTATTGGACCTTTTACCTCAAGTGACTCCCACCCCTCAAACAGAGAAACACAGCCAGACAGCAATGAATAATGAATATGAAATGCAAACATCAATGCACACAATCAATGCAAACAATAAATGTACATATATACAATGAATGCAATAAAATACAACAAGCAGAAAGCAACCAAAACCCTAACTTAGAGAGCGCTAGGAGAGACTCGCTCAGGGAAGATGGACCAGCATAGGTCAACTTCTCCTTATCCCCAGCAGAGTCGCCAGCTGTCGCATCGCGCGAAAAACCGGCGGGAAAAGAAAGAAACAACAGAGCCGCCACCGTGCGTTATTTATCCCAAAAGAGGGAAAGGAAACGCTCGAAGTAAACCTAGGAAAGAACATGGTCTCACGACCAAAGAGGATGGGTTCGGGAGTCGGTTATGCGAAGGGAAGGTGTTAGGCACCCTACGCATCCGTAGTACTCTACGGGATCCACGCACAAAAGGAAGGAATATTGGTTGCTAAACACTGCTCAAACACACACACACTGGCTGAAAAGAGACAAAAGAAACTGACTGAAACTGACTCGGCAGGATGTCGCATCCTGGGCCTACTTAGTCTATCAGGCATAGACATCAGAGTCGAAGTAGTTCGGACTGGGAAGACGACACATGCTCGCTAGGATGTCGCATCCTATGCATACGTATCTTCTCGGACGAGAGAAGAATCAGAGCATTCGTAGCTCGGCTGACACACACACAAGCAAAACAAGACACACAGGCAAACGTGGAGCCCGACTGCCAATCACTGGACTTATGTCAGCATCCGAACCTAAACACACACTGGAACCCGAATGCCACTCGATGGACTTACATCAGCTTCCAAGCACACAACAACACACAAAAATTAATAGGGAGTCGGGGACTCGAGCCTATAACTGTCAAGCACACACTCAAACAAAAAGAAAAAGGCGCCCGGAGAGATCAGCTCAATCTCCTGCCTACATACTTCATCTGGTGTGAAGATCAGGGCGATGTAGTTCCCCTACGCAGGGACAAGGATCTAGCCTAACCAGATAACAGAGGGAGACACAACTCTAGGGAAGACTACGACTCGAGCCTAGATGTTGTCATGCAAAGTCAACCCTAAGTTAAGGTTTCTAGCTAAATGGCACAAGGGCCAACCTATCCTAACAGACACAGGAAAAAGCAAAGTCTCGATTGCAACCAGGGCAAGAGAAAGGGGATATCTCAATCACAACAGGGGTGAGAGAAAAGGGTTAGTGTTAGTGGTTAGTCAAACTCGGCAAGACATCGCGTCTCGTGCCTACGTATCTCATCTGAACATGAGAATCAGAGTTGCCGTAGTTCGGCAGGCAGGGAATAAGGGTCTCGATTGCAACTAGGGCAAGAGAAAGGGAACGGCTCGATCGCAACGAGGGCGAGAGAAAGGAAAAGGCTCGATCGCAACGAGGGCGAGAGAAAGGATCGCAACGAGGGCGAAAGCAAGCAAGGATTAGCTGTTAGTCGTTAGTCAAACTCGACAAGACATCGCATCTCGTGCCTACGTATCTCACCTGAACGTGAGAATCAGAGTTGCCGTAGTTCGGCCGAACAGTTCTAAACATGGCTCACACAGGGAGTAAGCCACACAGACTTGACTTGCACAGGAAGCAAGTCAAGCACAACCTACCTTGCACAAGGGCAAGTCTAAGCTAAACCTAAAGAGGCAAAGCAAACAGGCAATCACAAAAACAAGAAGCACACTCTATATGCACACAAGAGGCTCAAGCAAAGGGTTAGGCACTAGGGCCAACTGTAATAAGGTAAGTGTTGCTCTTAACCTTGCCATTGAGAGGCTAAGGTGAAGCAGATGAAAAGGAGATGAGGGGTGTGCCTCATTGCTTCTATCCCTAATCAGGGAGAGCATCAAATAATAGAAAGTGGGGGAGTTCAGAAAGATGGAACTCTTTCCCCATTATTGACTCGATAGATCTTGGGTTTTTATCTCAATGCTTCAACCATGTAATGGGAGCAATGAGAGGACACACTGAATAGTGGGGGATAGGTTGCTTATCCCTACCTTCCACCAATTGCCTTACTTGAAGGACTTTTCCTGCTTGGGACGATTTTAAACAAACACAGGCATTGCCTCTTAAGGAGGACTTCAGACAGTTTGCCCGGCCAAATAACAAACCGGGACTCCAGACTACATGAAGAAGAAATGTTTATACCTCAAAGCAAATGCTAAATAGCAAAGCAAGCAAGTTCAGAGAACTTAAGCAACTAAAGTACCTGCAAAAGTCAAACCAATCAGTAAACAGTTCAACAATTAAAACCAAAAGGAATGGATAAACAGTCAACCACAGAAGGTCAACTGTGCAAAGCAAGACTCAAGTTACATGAGTCACCTACAAAACAAAAGGTTAGCACAATATAGACAAACAAACATCAATCAAATTGGTATGATCTTGGAAGCACTATGCTCAACCTGAAACAAATGAACTCAACATAAGTCCAAAGGACCACTAGGACTAGCCTAGGGTCAAACATGAAAGAAAAAGTCAAGGCAGCAAGGAAAAGTCAACTCAAAGTCAAAGTCAACCAATTAGAAAGCAATCACAATTGGGTCCACATTCAAATCATGCATTATGATCATTTTATGAACATTTGAAGTCAAAGTAAGGCAAAGGAAAGCATACAAAAGTCAACAGAATGACTTGCATCAAAAGTCAACCCAAACATTTTCAAAAATCATCAAATAAATCACACTCAATCCTAACATCTAACATGGTAAGCATGTAAAATTTCATGGCATTTGGATGAGAGGAAGGCAGTCAATTAAAATCATGAAGTCAAACCAAATTCAAGTAAGCCCAATGAAAGTCAACAAGCATGGGTCAACTTCAAAAAATCATATCAAATTGAAAACAGATGAGAAATGAATGAGATTAACACCAATGCAAAGCTTGAGGTGTCTAGCTATCACATGTGAAATTTCATGGTCATACAATATGTTATGAGAATTTCCCAAATGATTTGGCAATGTATATCACAAAAAGTCAACCATGGACTAGGCAGAGAAGAAAAATCACAATCAAATGGAAAATTGCACAATAAATTCCAAGAAAATTCATACATGAAGTAGACATACAAAGGATCATTCATGCAAAATTTGGGGTCATTTGGATGCAAGGAAGCATGTGAACAAAATTAGGGAAGATGCATGTTCATAGTATGACATCAAATGCAACACATGACTTCAAAAAAATCATAACTCTCAATCCACAAATGATAAATGCACAAACTTCATATGGAAATGAAGGTCAATGTGTCTAGTTTTACCACAAAAAATTTCAAGCTCATTGGATGCAATATGACAATTTCACAAAAGGAATGGCACAATGTATCATTTTGGCATACATGTCAAGAAAATAATTATCAATTAAAATCCAGCCAATGGAAAATTAATTAAAAATCATGATAAAATAGAGGACACGTTCATGAATATGAGGAAAAAATTTCACAATTTTTGGAATAAATGTGAAGGAGAAATAAATCGTGGAAGATGGATAAACATTGGGGTGAAAACATGAACAAAAGCAAGACAAATGGTCAACACAAGGGTCAACCGTGGCATTGTGGTAATATTGAACCTCATTTAGTAAAACGGTAGCGTTTCAGGGGCGCCCAGGAAATGTCCTGATTGGCCCGCCCCCAATGAAACAGTGACCAGGGCAACAACAACCAATCACCTTCAAGTTTTCTGGGTTCGTGCATACGAGCTAGGGTTTAACAGGGCATTGGCATTGCAACTTCATTCAACATCAATCATGCACGAACCAAACAAACAACATCCATAATCAACATGGCCATGCAACAACTACCAACATCTAAACTCAACCAACAACAAAACACAATCACTCATGAGAAAAACTGGGCAGGGTTAAGTTTGGCATGAACAGCATACAATCACAATCTTCATGCAACTTGGATTTTCGAAATGTGCAGAAATAGAAATTGAACACCCTAATAGCTTCATTCAAGCATGGTGATGACTAAACCAAGCAACATTTTCAGTATAAAACACCATGGAATGGGATTCGAACTAAAAATCATGTGTACATAAAACTCAAATCACAGATTTCTTATGAATCAATCAACCAAATCGTGTAAGACAAAGTGCATGAACTTCAGCAAGTTAAGACCTACATTAATCATGTGATAGTTTGGCAAAGTGAAGGATTCGAAAAAATACCAATGATGAAGCAAGCTGATGATGCGGTGTTGTTTTGGATCCTTTAGCTCGAAACAGGTACTCTCTTGGCCTTGGAATGGTAGATGGTGAAGCTATTTAAGCTCAAGCATGCTTGGACACGAGCAGATTACAAATTGCCATGACTGGTCCTTCGAAAAACAGAGCTAGAAAATGGCAATCCAGTTGTGATTTGGTGGTTGGAACAAACTCAATGTTGGTGATGGATGATGGAACAACCAAAGGCAGCTTGAGGGTTTTGGAATTTTTGTGCAGAAAATGTGCTTTTGCAAAAATGCAAGAGAGAGTGTGTGTGTATTTTCTGTCGAGGGGCTGCAAAAACTAGGGTTCATTTTTGCAGAAGGAAGCTTAAATATGACCTGTTTAACCTTACTTAACCATGTGGTAAGCTAGCTTAGTGTAAATGATTCAATTTGCAATTTTGCTAATTGGTATGTAAGTGAACAAGGGAGGTGTGAAGCTGGTCGAATTGGGCTGGGCACAGGCTGTACAGACTATGCAAAATGCTGTTTTGTTGTTTGCTCTCTAATTGCCAACTTTGTTTTACTTGTATGAAGCCAAATGCACAAATTGCCAACTTTGAATTTTTGTCCAAAATGGTAGTGTAATGATGGTATGGACATGAATTTAAGCTTGGAACAAATCACAAATGACATATGAAACATCTCCCAATTGGCCAATTGGTGAAAAAAGTCTTAATTCAAAAAGTCAAAGTTTGGTCAAACTTTGATTTTAAATGCAAAAGGTCCAAAAATGCCATTTTGATTGGTAGGGTTTTAGGTCATGAAATTTATATTTTTGGAAAGAGGATGAAAAATGTGGTTTGTAGGAAAAAAACCCCACCAAATTTGGCCTTATGGTTTGGGAGATATGCTCAGTTGAAGTTCAAAATTTTGTGAAAATGATTTGATCATATCTTGACAACCACACATGGGATTTGAGAGTTCTTGGACTTTTTGAAAATGGGAGAACAAGACCTTCAACTTTCATGTTGGGCAAAAATTCATTTGAAGCTTGTATCATGATGCAAGTTGAGGATCAAGAAGTTT
Organism: Lathyrus oleraceus; assembly: GCF_024323335.1. Lineage (NCBI taxonomy): Eukaryota > Viridiplantae > Streptophyta > Magnoliopsida > Fabales > Fabaceae > Lathyrus > Lathyrus oleraceus. The sequence goes on along the minus strand of NC_066585.1, from coordinate 530,053,629 downwards.
CTATTTTTGGCAGTTGAAATTACAGGTCCACTTTCTATTTCTGGAAATTTTCTGATTGACTTCAAATTCTTCCATGATGTTGATTGCCATGACACATGAGGCCTATTAGGACATGAATAAACTCCTTCAAACCATTTCTGTCCATCAAATCCAAAGAATCAACCACAGTTGACCAACTTTGACTTTCTAGGGTTTTGGACTTGACTGTGCACTTCTGATGAATTCCAAACCCTAATTCCTTGAGACTTTGACTTCAAAAGATGTCCCAAGACATATGAACTCTTGATGATTGATCATGGTGCCCAAATTCCACAAGAATGGCCACCATCCACTGCTTTGATTGACTGTTGACCTTTTAGGGTTTTCTGCTTGTCTATGCATGAACTGATGGCTTCTGAGCCTTCATCCCTTGACTTGAACACTTCAAACAGACCTCCAAGTCATGTGAACTTGTTGGACAAACCCTAGGGCTTTGATTCCTTGAGAAACACCTTTGCTTGATTGGTTGACTGATCTCCTGATCAGTTTGACCTAATTCTGGCTTGCTTGCTCTTGAGGCAACTGAAGACAATGCAAATGTTATGCAATGGAACATGATATGCTATGACCTAAAATGGTATGTATAATGATAGGTGCAAATTTGAGGTGCTACAATATGCAATTAAGGGTGTCACACAATATTTCACACCATTCAACAATATAACTGTCATGCTCTTTTATTAATTCAAAACATAAGCATTTTTGCATAAAACGCAGCGGATAGAAATCTTATCAATCATGTAAAACATTGTAACATGTTGCATGTAAAATTATTCAATAAGGTAAAACATCCCGTCCCGATGTTACATCTATCAGAGCACGACCCACTAAGGAGACTACACTAGACTCCAAGCACTAGCTTCTACTCAATCACTGCTTGTTACCTGAAAAATAGTTGTAAGGGTGAGTTCCTCAATCGATATAATAAGCATTATGAATTAACATGTAATGCCAAGTAATTTCACACATTCATCACCCTAATCCGATCATACATTCAGCAGCGGCAACATCAACTAAAATCATACTCAACTCAACCACAAAACACACGTATAATATTGGAATACATCCATTCATATTATACGCCATACAATACAAATGCAATGAGACTCCATGCATGCGGTACCGACTATTCGTGAACATATAGTTCAACTTCACCGACCAAATCCAGGTACGGCTACCAAGCTCACTAGTCCCACTCATTTGAGACCTAGTGACTCACATCACTAATTCCTCACCATGGGAATTAGCTACCACCCCAAGGGCCATGCTATGCACGCTAATTCACCTAGCATGCAACATCAAAACAGTCCAAATGACTAACATCACTAATTCCTCACCATGGGAATTAGCTACCACCATAAAGGCCACATTATGCACGCTAATCACCTAGCAATGCTACATCATCAACAACAATTCAAGAATAGACATATGCTCACACTCTAAGCCATAAAACAGTCTATTCACAAATGCACACATAACTGATACATTCACAGCATCATGCATACCATCACACATCATCAGTATTTTATCACATAAGCATATCATATCATGCCAAATAACAACCACAGTATTAGCACACTCTACTAATACTTGTACTACTCAAAACAACGGGGAATGTTCCCTAATATATCATACATCAGCTAAATCACATTACTCAGCTGAACAACTAAAAACTGCACAACAACAACTCAGGAAAATCACAAGTCTGCCCATACGCGTATTGCCTAGTCTCATACGCGTATGGCCCATTTCCCAGCCAAATCCCATACGCGTAACACCATCTCATACGCGTATGCTACGCGTATCACTTCCCCATACGCGTACCAACAGAGACCAAACTACGTTCAAAACATCATCTTCCTCATCCATACGCGTATTGCCTAGTGCCATACGCGTACCAGCCCATCTCATACGCGTATTGCCTAGTGCCATACGCGTACCAGCCCATCTCATACGCGTATTGCCTAGTGCCATACGCGTATGACCAGAAACCAGACTTCCAGATCTGCTATGGCTTTCTCTGCTACGAGATCTATCCAATTCAACCTTCCACAGTCCAATTTTTCACAAAAATCGTTCATATCATCTAACACGAATCATAACCTATTCGATCTCACAATCTCTAACACTATTGCATCTAATTCCTACGAATTTCCTTCAATTTAATCCAGATTCGTTCATCCCAAAAGTTCACAATTTTCAGCATAATTATTCCAATTAGAGGTAAATCAATGGTTTATCACTACCCATGACATATTATCCCATAATACCCATTAAACGACGATAAACCCCCCTTACTTGAGTTAATCCGGCAAATCTCTGAGCTTCAAGCTTTTCCTTCCTTCAACCCTTGTTCTCTGGCTTTCTTTGCCCTTTTTCACTTTTCTGTCTCTTTTCCTTTTTCACGTGAAAATAACTCTTTTTACCAAATGGAACCTTTTTACTGATTTCTACTTTTATTCCAATAATAACAATAGAAATAATCCAATAATAATAATCCCAATAATATTCCAATAATAATAATAATTCCAATTATTTAATTAAATTAATAAATATATTATTAACTCAATTTAAATAATTATTTTATTTTATCGGGGTGTTACAACTCTCCCCCACTAAAAGAGTTTTCGTCCTCGAAAACATACCTCAAGTGAATAACTCAGGATAAGACTCCTTCATCTGACTCTCAAGTTCCCAAGTCACATTGCCACCTGCTGGTCCGCCCCAAGCTACCTTTACCAAAGCAATCTCTTTACCCCGCAACTGCTTCAACTCTCGATCCTCAATCCTCATAGGTGATGTTTCAACAGTCAGGTTATCTCTCACCTGGACATCATCTACTTGGACCACATGCGACGGATCATGAATGTACCTCCTCAACTGAGACACATGAAAAACCTCATGCAAATTCGCAAGTGACGGCGGTAAAGCGATACGATAGGCTACTTCCCCTATCCTCTCCAAAATCTGATAAGGACCAATAAATCGAGGTGTCAACTTCTTCGACTTCAAAGCTCGACCAACCCCAGTTATCGGAGTAACACGAAGAAACACATGATCTCCCTCTTGAAACTCAAGTGACTTTCTCCTCTTGTCGTGATAACTCTTCTGACGACTCTGAGCAATCCTCATCTTCTCCTGAATCATCTTAATCTTTTCCGTAGTTTGCTGAACAATCTCCGGTCCAACCACAGCACTCTCACCGGACTCATACCAACATAAAGGTGTCCGACATCTCCTACCATACAAAGCTTCAAACGGTGTCATACCAATGCTCGAATGAAAACTATTGTTGTAGGTAAACTCAATCAAAGGTAAATAACAATCCCAAGCACCTCCCTTTTCCAAAACACAAGCCCTCAAAAGATCCTCTAGTGACTGAATCGTCCTCTCAGTCTGACCATCAGTCTGCGGATGATATGCAGAACTCAATCTCAACTTAGTTCCCAAAGCCCTCTGCAAACCTTCCCAGAACTTCGATGTAAATCTAGGATCTCTGTCCGAAACAATACTCGACGGAATACCATGCAAACTTACAATCTTCTCAATATACAACTCGGCTAATCTCTCGAACGGATAATCCATTCTGATCGGAATGAAATGAGCCGATTTTGTCAATCTGTCAACAATCACCCAAATAGCTTCAAAATTCTTAATCGTTCTCGGTAAACCAGAAACAAAATCCATACTGATACTATCCCACTTCCACTCTGGAATAGCCAACGGTTGCATTAGCCCAGACGGCTTCTGATGCTCAATCTTTGACTTCTGACAAGTCAAACAAGAATAAACAAAACTTGCAATTTCTCTTTTCATTCCCGGCCACCAAAATAACTTTTTCAAATCATGATACATCTTCGTAGCCCCAGGATGAATACTCAAGCCACTACGATGTCCTTCCTCAAGAATACTCTTCTTCAGTTCGGTAACATCCGGAATACACACCCGATTTCCAAATTTCAAAACATCATTCTCATCAACTCTGAATTCACCACCTTGACCTTGATTCACTAAAGTCAACTTATCAACCAAAAACACATCGGATTTCTGACCCTCTCTAATCTCATCCAGAATACCACTCGTTAACTTCAACATTCCCAATTTAACACTATTGTGGGTACTCTCACACACCAAACTCAAGTCTCTAAACTGCTCAATTAAATCCAATTCCTTAATCATTAACATAGACATATGCAATGATTTCCGACTCAATGCATCAGCTACTACGTTTGCTTTACCCGGATGGTAATTCAAACCAAAGTCGTAATCCTTCAGAAACTCTAACCATCTCCTCTGTCTCATATTCAGCTCTTTCTGATCAAACAAATACCTTAAACTTTTATGGTCACTGAAAACCTCAAATCTTGACCCGTACAAGTAATGCCTCCATAACTTTAGAACAAATACCACAGCTGCCAACTCTAAATCGTGTGTCGGATAGTTCCTCTCATGAACCCTCAGCTGTCTCGAAGCATAAGCTATAACCTGCTTATTCTGCATCAACACACCACCCAAACCCAACAATGAAGCATCACAGTAAACCTCAAATGGTTCCGACGAACTCGGTAATATCAGAATAGGAGCAGTAGTTAACCTTCTCTTTAACTCTTGGAAACCTTCTTCACATTTTGAGTCCCAAACGAACGCTTGCCCCTTTCTCGTCAACATCGTCAACGGTAACGCCAACTTAGAAAATCCCTCAATGAACTTCCTATAATAACCTGCAAGTCCAAGAAAACTCCTTATCTCAGAAACTGACTTCGGAGCTTCCCACTTAGATACCGCTTCTATCTTAGAAGGATCAACAGCAACACCCCCTTTGGAAATCACATGACCAAGAAAACTAACTTCTTCTAACCAAAATTCACACTTAGACAGTTTAGCAAATAACTTCTTTTCTCGTAGAACTCCTAAAACCACTCTCAAATGTTCAGCATGCTCTTCTTCAGATTTCGAATACACCAAAATATCATGAATAAACACCACAACAAACTGATCTAGGTACGGATGGAAAATCCTATTCATATACTCCATAAATACTCCAGGCGCATTAGTCACTCCAAAAGGCATTACAGAATATTCATAATGTCCATACCTTGTTCTGAAAGCAGTCTTCTGAATATCCTCAGTTTTCACACGTATCTGATGATACCCTGATCTCAAATATATCTTGCTGAACACACTCGCACCAACCAATTGATCCATCAAATCATCAATCCTCGGCAAAGGGTACCGATTCTTGATCGTCGCTTTATTCAGTTGCTTGTAGTCCACACACAACCTCATAGTACCTTCTTTCTTCTTAACCAATAACACTGGTGCACCCCACGGTGACACACTCGGACGAATAAATTTCTTATCCAACAGATCTTCCAACTGACTCTTCAATTCAGTTAACTCAATAGCAGACATACGGTACGGAGCCATCGATATCGGCCTAGTACCAGGTACCAAATCAATCGAGAACTCAACCTCACGCTCTGGTGGTAATTCATTCACCTCTTCCGGAAACACATCAGGAAAATCACACACCACGGCTAGATCGCCAATTACCAGTTTATCTTTAGCCTCCAAAGTCGCTAACAGCATAAACAACTCTGCCCCATCTGCGACTTCCTCATTCACCTGTCTGGCTGATAGAAACAAACTCTTTCCTTCTTCAATCTCAGAAGAACAATCCTCCAATGTTCAAGGGAGCATACGATCCAGATGGCGCTCAGAAGTGGTCGAAGGAGATCGAGAGGATCTTCCGAGTAACTGAGTGTGCCGATAACCAGAAGGTCAGGTTCGGTACGCATATGCTGTCAGAGGAAGCTGATGATTGGTGGGTTGCTACCCGCACTGAGTTGGAATCTGCTGGAAATGCTGAGATCACTTGGGCTGTGTTCAGAGAGAGATTCCTGAGGAAGTACTTTCCAGAAGATGTCAGAGGAAAGAAAGAGATAGAGTTTTTGGAATTGAAGCAGGGTAACAGGTCTGTTACTGAGTATGCTGCTAAGTTCACAGAACTGTCGAAGTATTACACTCCCTATAATGAGGCTGCGGGAGAATTTTCGAAATGTGTGAAGTTTGAGAACGGGTTGCGTCCCGAGATCAAACAGGTTATTGGATATCAGCGGATCAGAGTGTTTTCTGACTTGGTTGACTGTTGCAGGATTTTTGAACAGGATTCCAAAGCCAGAGCAGAGAGCTATCAGCAACGGGTTGATAGGAAAGGCAAGAATCAGAATGATCGTGGGAAACCGTATGCAGCTGGCAAAGGTTTCCAGAGACAGAGTGGGATGAAGAGGCCTAGTGGGGGAGACTCTAGTGCCCCTGCTAAGTGTTATAGATGTGGTCGGGCTGGACATCGGGTCCATGAGTGTACCAGTGCTGAGATGAAGTGTTTCAAGTGTGGCAAAGGTGGTCATTTGGCTGCAGAGTGTCGGTTGAAGACTGTAACTTGTTTCAACTGTGGAGAGTTGGGTCATATCAGTCCACAGTGTCCTAAGTCGAAGAAAGAGAATCAGTCGGGAGGCAAGGTCTTTGCTTTAGCAGGTTCTGAGACTTCTGCAGATGATCGTTTGATCTGAGGTACGTGTTATATTAATGGCTTTCCTCTTGTAGCTATTATTGACACCGGTGCTACTCATTCCTTTATATCTTTGGATTGTGCTGTGAAACTTAAGTTAGAGATATCTGAGATGCTTGGAAGTATGGTGATTGATACTCCTGCGAAGGGTTCAGTGACTACTACTTCAGTTTGTTTGAATTGTCCCTTGAGTATTTTTGGTAGAGACTTTGGGATAGACCTTGTGTGTCTTCCACTAGTGCAGATTGATGTTATCTTGGGTATGAACTGGTTGGTGGTTAACCGAGTTTATATTAACTGTTTTGATAAGACTGTGATATTTCCTGAGATTGAAGAAGGAAAGAGTTTGTTTCTATCAGCCAGACAGGTGAATGAGGAAGTCGCAGATGGGGCAGAGTTGTTTATGCTGTTAGCGACTTTGGAGGCTAAAGATAAACTGGTAATTGGCGATCTAGCCGTGGTGTGTGATTTTCCTGATGTGTTTCCGGAAGAGGTGAATGAATTGCCGCCAGAGCGTGAAGTTGAGTTCTCGATTGATTTGGTACCTGATACTAGACCGATATCGATGGCTCCGTATCGTATGTCTGCTGTTGAGTTAACTGAATTGAAGAGTCAGTTGGAAGATCTGTTGGATAAGAAATTTATTCGTCCGAGCGTGTCACCGTGGGGTGCACCAGTGTTATTGGTTAAGAAGAAAGAAGGTACTATGAGGTTGTGTGTGGACTACAGGCAACTGAATAAAGTGACGATCAAGAATCGGTATCCTTTGCCGAGGATTGATGATTTGATGGATCAGTTGGTTGGTGCGAGTGTGTTCAGCAAGATAGATTTGAGATCGGGATATCATCAGATACGTGTGAAAACTGAGGATATTCAGAAGACTGCTTTCAGAACAAGGTATGGACATTATGAGTATTCTGTAATGCCTTTTGGTGTGACTAATGCGCCTGGAGTATTCATGGAGTATATGAGTAGAATTTTCCATCCGTACCTAGACCAGTTTGTTGTGGTGTTTATTGATGACATTTTGGTGTATTCGAAATCTGAAGAAGAGCATGCTGAGCATTTGAGAGTGGTTTTAGAAGTTCTACGAGAAAAGAAGTTATTTGCTAAATTGTCCAAATGTGAATTTTGGTTAGAAGAGGTTAGTTTTCTTGGTCATGTGATTTCAAGAGGCGGTGTTGCTGTTGATCCTTCTAAGATAGAAGCGGTGTCTAAATGGGAAGCTCCGAAGTCTGTTGCTGAGATTCGAAGTTTTCTTGGCTTGGCTGGTTATTATAGAAAGTTCATTGAGGGATTTTCTAAGTTGGCGTTACCGTTGACGATGTTGACTAGAAAGGGGCAAGCATTTGTTTGGGACTCAAAATGTGAAGAAGGTTTCCAAGAATTAAAGAGAAGGTTGACTACTGCTCCTATTCTGATATTACCGAGTTCGTCGGAACCATTTGAGGTTTACTGTGATGCTTCATTGTTGGGTTTGGGTGGTGTGTTGATGCAGAATAAGCAGGTTATAGCTTATGCTTCGAGACAACTGAGGGTTCATGAGAGGAACTATCCGACACACGATTTAGAGTTGGCAGCTGTGGTATTTGTTCTGAAGTTATGGAGACATTATTTGTACGGGTCAAGATTTGAGGTTTTCAGTGACCATAAAAGTTTAAAGTATTTGTTTGATCAGAAAGAACTGAATATGAGACAGAGGAGATGGTTAGAATTTCTGAAGGATTATGACTTTGGTTTGAACTACCATCCGGGTAAAGCAAACGTAGTGGCTGATGCATTGAGTCGGAAATCATTACATATGTCTATGTTAATGGTTAGGGAATTGGATTTAATTGAGCAGTTTAGAGATTTGAGTTTGGTGTGTGAGAGTACTCACAATAGTGTTAAATTGGGAATGTTGAAGTTAACGCGTGGTATTTTGGATGAGATTAGAGAGGGTCAGAAATCCGATATGCTTTTGGTTGATAAGTTGACTTTAGTGAATCAAGGTCAAGGTGGTGAATTCAGAGTTGATGAGAATGGTGTTTTGAAATTTGGTAATCGGGTGTGTATTCCGGATGTTACCGAACTTAAGAAGAGTATCCTTGAGGAAGGACATCGTAGTGGCTTGAGTATTCATCCTGGAGCTACAAAGATGTATCATGATTTGAATAAGTTATTTTGGTGGCCGGGAATGAAAAGAGAAATTGCGAGTTTTGTTTATTCCCGTTTGACTTGTCAGAAGTCGAAGATTGAGCATCAGAAGCCGTCTGGGCTAATGCAACCGTTGGCTATTCCGGAGTGGAAGTGGGATAGTATCAGTATGGATTTTGTTTCTGGTTTGCCGAGGACAAATAAGAATTTTGAAGCTATTTGGGTGATTGTTGACAGATTGACGAAATCGGCTCATTTCATTCCGATCAGAATGGATTATCCGTTAGAGAGATTAGCTGAGTTGTATATTGAGAAGGTTGTAAGTTTGCATGGTATTCCGTCGAGTATTGTTTCGGACAGAGATCCTAGATTTACATCGAAGTTCTGGGAAGGTTTGCAGAGAGCTTTGGGAACTAAGCTGAGATTGAGTTCTGCATATCATCCGCAGACTGATGGTCAGACTGAGAGGACCATTCAGTCATTAGAGGATCTTTTGAGAGCTTGTGTTTTGGAAAAGGGAGGCGCTTGGGATTGTTATTTGCCTTTGATTGAGTTTACCTACAACAATAGTTTTCATTCGAGCATTGGTATGGCACCGTTTGAAGCTTTGTATGGTAGGAGATGTCGGACGCCTTTATGTTGGTATGAGTCCGGTGAGAGTGTTGTGGTTGGACCGGAGATTGTTCAACAGACTACAGACAAGATTAAGATGATTCAGGAGAAGATGAGAATTGCTCAGAGTCGTCAGAAGAGTTATCATGATAAGAGGAGGAAGTCACTTGAGTTCCAAGAGGGAGATCATGTGTTTCTTCGTGTTACTCCGATAACTGGTGTTGGTCGAGCTTTGAAGTCGAAGAAGTTGACACCTCGATTTATTGGTCCTTATCAGATTTTGGAGAGGATAGGGGAGGTAGCCTATCGTATCGCTTTACCGCCGTCACTTGCGAATTTGCATGAGGTTTTTCATGTGTCTCAGTTGAGGAGGTACATTCATGATCCGTCGCATGTAGTCCAAGTAGATGATGTACAGGTGAGAGATAACCTGACTGTTGAAACATCACCTATGAGGATTGAGGATCGAGAGTTGAAGCAGTTGCGGGGTAAAGAGATTGCCTTGGTGAAGGTAGCTTGGGGAGGACCAGCAGGTGGCAATGTGACTTGGGAACTGGAGAGTAAGATGAAGGAGTCTTACCCAGAGTTATTCGCTTGAGGTATGTTTTCGAGGACGAAAACTCTTTTAGTGGGGGAGAGTTGTAACACCCCGATAATAATAAAATAATTATTTAAATTGAGTTAATAATTTATTTATTAATTTAATTAAATAATTGGAAATTTTATTATTATTATTATTATTGAAAATATATATATGTTGGAAATAAGGAAAAGAGCCCATTTGGAGTAAAAAGGTTTTTATGTGAAAAACAGAGAAGCGATCGTGAAAGAGGAAAAGGGCAAAGAGACAGAGCAAGGGCTGAAGGTTGAAGAGAGAAAAGCTTGGAGCTCAAAGATTCGCCGAATTAACTCAGGTAAGGGGGGTTTATCGTCGATTAATGGGTATTATGGGATAATATGTGATGGGTAGTGATAAGCCGTTAATTTGACCCTAATTGGGATTATTGATGCTGAAGAATTATGTTGGATAAATTGTATTTAGACTGTAATTGATTCTGTGTTTGGGTTAGTTGTGAAATTCCGAACGTATAGCTTTTTACGGAATCGGAATCGGAGGTCCGGAAGTCCTCCAACGGCGGAAAATGCGGAGAATTCTGCATTCTGCCTTGTGTTAGCGCAGGAACTGCTGTTTTGTCTGCGTTAACCGGTTAACCCAGGGCGTTAACCGGTTAACACTGTTGCGAATTGTGAAATTGGTGCTGTTTTGCCTGCGTTAACCGGTTAACCCAGGGCGTTAACCGGTTAACACTGTTAAGTTTTGGGCAGTGAGCGTGTTTTGCCTGCGTTAACCGGTTAACCCAGGGCGTTAACCGGTTAACACTGTTGCAGAGTGGAAAAATTGGCTTTTTAATGTTGTGTACATAATTGAGAGTTGGCCTATGTTGGCGTATGATGTAATAGGGATTATTTCCCGTTGTTTTGAGCAGTATAGGTATTAGTAGAGTGTGCTAATACTGTGTTTAATTGATTTACATGATAATGATGTGTTGATACATGTGTTGATGATGTATGATGATATGCATAATGCTATGAATGTATATATTCTGCATGTATTGGTAAATGGACTGTTGTATGGCTTAGAGTGTGAGCATATGTCCATTGTGAATTGTTGTTGATGCTGCATTGCTAGATGATTAGCGTGCATAGCATAGCCTTCGGGGCTGTAGCTAATTCCCATGGTGAGGAATTAGTGAGTGAATCATTGTGGATTTGTTGTTGATGTTTGCATGCTAGATGATTAGTGTGCATAGTCTAGCCTTCGGGGCTGTAGCTAATTCCCATGGTGAGGAATTAGTGAGTGAGTCACTAGGTCTCAAATGAGTGGGACTAGTGAGCTTAGTAGCCGTATCTGGAGGGATCGGTGAGCTTGAACTATATGTTCAAGAATAGTCGGTACCGCATGTGTGGAGTCTCATTGCATAATGTATGTATGGCGTATAATATGAATGGATGTATTCCAATATTATACGTGTGTTTGTGTTGTTATGGAGTATGATTTGAGATTATACTTGTGTTTTATGTTGGTGTTGAGTATGAGGTTGAGCTGATGTGCTGTTACTGATTGTATGTTGCGATTAGGGTGATTAATGTGTTAAATTGCTTAACATGACATTATATTCTATAATGCTTATTATATTGATTGAGGAACTCACCCTTACAACTATTTTTCAGGTAACGAGAAATGAGTTGAGTAGAAGCGAATGCTTGGAGTCTAGTGTAGTCTCCTTAGTGGGTCGTGCTCTGATAGATGTAACATCGGGATGGGATGTTTTATGTTGTTGAATAATTTACATGTGAATGTTACATGTTTTACATGATTGAGGAGATCTCTATCCGCTGCGTTTTATGCAAATGTTTATGTTTTGAATTAATAAAAGAGCATGACCGTTATATTGTTGAATGGTGTGAATAATTGTGTGACACCCTTGAATGGCATAATTACTCTGAATTGTTATATGTTTATTATTTTAATTAAATATTTGGGGTATTTTAGAAGGGTGTTACAGCTACCAAGCTCACTAGTCCCACTCATTTGAGACCTAGTGACTCACATCACTAATTCCTCACCATGGGAATTAGCTACCACCCCAAGGGCCATGCTATGCACGCTAATTCACCTAGCATGCAACATCAAAACAGTCCAAATGACTAACATCACTAATTCCTCACCATGGGAATTAGCTACCACCATAAAGGCCACATTATGCACGCTAATCACCTAGCAATGCTACATCATCAACAACAATTCAAGAATAGACATATGCTCACACTCTAAGCCATAAAACAGTCTATTCACAAATGCACACATAACTGATACATTCACAGCATCATGCATACCATCACACATCATCAGTATTTTATCACATAAGCATATCATATCATGCCAAATAACAACCACAGTATTAGCACACTCTACTAATACCTGTACTACTCAAAACAACGGGGAATGTTCCCTAATATATCATACATCAGCTAAATCACATTACTCAGCTGAACAGCTAAAAACTGCACAACAACAACTCAGGAAAATCACAAGTCTGCCCATACGCGTATTGCCTAGTCTCATACGCGTATGGCCCATTTCCCAGCCAAATCCCATACGCGTAACACCATCTCATACGCGTATGCTACGCGTATCACTTCCCCATACGCGTACCAACAGAGACCAAACTACGTTCAAAACATCATCTTCCTCATCCATACGCGTATTGCCTAGTGCCATACGCGTACCAGCCCATCTCATACGCGTATTGCCTAGTGCCATACGCGTACCAGCCCATCTCATACGCGTATTGCCTAGTGCCATACGCGTACCAGCCCATCTCATACGCGTATTGCCTAGTGTCATACGCGTATGACCAGAAACCAGACTTCCAGATCTGCTATGGCTTTCTCTGCTACGAGATCTATCCAATTCAACCTTCCACAGTCCAATTTTTCACAAAAATCGTTCATATCATCTAACACGAATCATAACCTATTCGATCTCACAATCTCTAACACTATTGCATCTAATTCCTACGAATTTCCTTCAATTTAATCCAGATTCGTTCATCCCAAAAGTTCACAATTTTCAGCATAATTATTCCAATTAGAGGTAAATCAATGGTTTATCACTACCCATGACATATTATCCCATAATACCCATTAAACGACGATAAACCCCCCTTACCTGAGTTAATCCGGCAAATCTCTGAGCTTCAAGCTTTTCCTTCCTTCAACCCTTGTTCTCTGGCTTTCTTTGCCCTTTTTCACTTTTCTGTCTCTTTTCCCTTTTCACGTGAAAATAACTCTTTTTACCAAATGGAACCTTTTTACTGATTTCTACTTTTATTCCAATAATAACAATAGAAATAATCCAATAATAATAATCCCAATAATATTCCAATAATAATAATAATTCCAATTATTTAATTAAATTAATAAATATATTATTAACTCAATTTAAATAATTATCTTATTTTATCGGGGTGTTACACGAGGTGCATGTTCTACATTAGTAAGGTGCGATGGGATAATTGTAATATTCAATCGCTAAAACAATGGGTCAAACTTAACTAAACGAATTATAATAAGATTATATATGTTTATAAGCAATAGTTGGAAATGATCCATATGATGGATTGGAATAAGGAGTTATTCACTCAACTAAAATATTCGAGAGTTGTATTAGATACAATTGGAAGGAGTTCCTACCTAAATAACCTAGTTTTGTGTAATCCGCCTACGCAGACTTAAAACTAAGTGAAATGTGGATCTCGACCCACTAGAAAATCTTCCAACGGGATTTTCCAAATCAAATGGTGAGGGTCATTTGTTTTGAGTAAAATAGTGGGAGCATATTTAATTAAAGGCCTAATTAAATATGTTATTGATACTTATATTTTCATTATTTTTATGTAAATTACCATGACAACAAACACCTCCAACAATATTTTGCGATCAAACCTTGATAAGGAAAAATTGTCTGGGACAAATTTTCTGGATTAGCACCGAAATCTGAGGATGGTCCTCAAACATGATAGAAAGATGTATGTCTTGGAGAAACATGTTCCTGAAGAGGAACCTCCTAGTTCTGCACCTAAGGCCGAAAGAGATGCCTATAAGAAGCATGTCGATGATTCCAATGAAACGGCTTGCCTCATGCTAGCTACTATGAACTCAAAGTTGCAAAAGCAACATGAGAACATGGCAACGTTCGATATGATCGAACACCTGAAGATGCTCTATCAAGAGCAAGCAAGGCATGAAAGGTTTGAAGTTTCAAAAGCCCTTTTTCAAGGCAAGTTAGCCGAGGGAGCCCCTGTAGGTCCCCATGTACTCAAGATGATTGGGTATGTGGAGAACCTTGAGAGGTTGGGTTTTCCCCTCGGAAAGGAACTTGCGACTGATTTGATCTTGCAATCGTTACAAGATAGATACAATCAATTTGTCCTTAATTTCAATATGAATGATATGGACAAATCTTTTCCTGAACTGCTAGCCATGTTAAGAACTGCTAAGTAGAATCTGAAGTCAAAAGGGAAGTCCATTCTGATGATCGAAAATGGAAAGAGACTGAACAAAAGACCCACCAAGCAGGGTGATAAAGGGAAAGGCAAGGAAATTGCCAAACCCAAACCCATTGCTCCTTCTTTGAAGCCTAGTGGAGCCATGGCAAAGGAAGGCACCTGCTTCCATTGCGGTAAGACCGGACACTGGAAGAGAAACTGCCCAAAGTACCTGGAAGATAAGAAGAATGGAGTAGAGACTTCAACTTCAGGTATTTTTTTTATTGAAATTAATTTATCTACTTCTGCATCATGGGTATTAGATATTGGATGCGGTTCTCACATTTGTACCAATATGCAGGGGCTAAAAAGGAGTAGAGATTTGGCAAAAGGTGAAGTTGACCTACGAGTTGGCAATGGAGCAAAGGTTGCTGCTTTAGCCATAGGAACTTATGTATTCACTATACATAGTGGTTTAATAATTCAGTTAGAGAACTGTTATTATGTACCTGCAATTAGCAGGAATATTATTTTCGTTTCTTGTTTGGACAAGTTTGGTTTTTCATTTATAATAAAGAATAATTGTTGCTCAATATATTTGAATGATATATTCTATGCTACTGCACAAATGAACAATGGACTATATGTCCTTGATCTTGAAATGCTTATTTATAACATTAATACTAAAAGGATGAAACCTAATGAGTTAAATCCAACTTACCTTTGGCATTGTCGATTAGGCCATATAAATGAGAAACGCATTTCCAAACTCCATAAAGATGGACTCTTGGACTCTTTTGATTATGAATCATATGAGACATGAAAATCTTGTTTAATTGGAAAGATGACAAAGTCTCCATTCACATGAAAAGGTGAAAGAGCTAATGATCTTTTGGCCCTCATACATACTGATGTATGTGGACCACTGAACATACCAGCCAGATGAGGTTTTCAGTACTTCATCACATTTACTGATGATTTCAGTAGATATGGTTATGTGTATTTAATGAAACACAAATCAGAATCCTTTGAAAAGTTCAAGGATTTCAAGAATGAAGTACAAAACCAACTAGGTAAGAATATTAAAACTCTTCGATCAGATCGAGGTGGTGAGTATTTAAGCCTAGAGTTTGATGACCATCTGAAAGAGTGTGGGATCCTATCCCAACTTATTCCTCCTCGAACACCCCAATGGAACGGTGTATCTGAGAGAAGAAATCGAACTTTGTTAGACATGGTCCGATCCATGATGAGTCATGCCGATCTTCCAAACTCCTTTAGGGGACATGCACTATTGACAGCAGCTTACACACTTAACCGTGTTCCATCCAAAAAGGTTGAGAAGACACCATATGAGATATGAAGTGGTAAGAAACCACATATGTATTACATGAAGATTTAGGGTTGCGAAGTTTATGTGAAACGAAAAATTTCAAAAAAGCTTGAGCCCAAATCTGACAAATGCTTATTTGTGGGGTATCCTAAAGAAACAAGAGGGTATTACTTCTACAATCCTTCTGAGGGCAAAGTGTTTTCCGCTCGAACTGGGTTTTTCCTAGAAAAGGATTTTATTTCCAAAGGAATCAGTGGGAGGAAAGTAGAGCTTGAAGAAATTCAAGAATCACAAAGCATTGATACACCTATGGAGGAATTAGAGTAGGAAATACATGTAGTTGTGGAAGAGTAACCTGCTCAAGTAGAACAAACCAGCGTAGGTAAAGCAGGATACGTCACATATCTGAGAGATATGGATATCTCATAACTGATCAAAGTGATGTATTACTCATGGATCAAGATGAGCATGTGACCTACCAAGAGGCCATAATTGGTCCCGAGTCTGAGAAGTGGCTAGAAGCCATGAAATCTGAAATGGATTCCATGTACACAAACCAGGTTTGGACCTTGGTAGAGCCTCCTATAGGAGTTAACCCTATAGGATGCAAGTGGGTCTTCAAAAAGAAGACTGACATGGATTATAAGCTACATACCTATAAGGCAAGTCTGGTTGCAAAAGGATATAGACAAATTCATGGGGTTGACTATGATGAAACCTTTTCACCAGTTGTAATGCTTAAATCTGTTCGGATTTTACTTGCTATCGTTGCATATCATGATTATGAAATATGGCAGATGAATGTCAAAACTGCTTTCCTTAATGGGAATTTTCTTGAGGATGTATACATGACACAAACTGAAGGATTTGACATGCCAGAAGAAGTCCAAAAGATATGTAAGTTACAAAGATCAATCTATGGATTGAAGCAAGCTTCCAGAAGCTGGAATCTTCGTTTTGATGAAACATTAAAACAATATGGATTCATCAAGAACGAAGATGAGCCTTGTGTCTATAAGAAGGTTAGTGGGAGCATGATCATTTTTCTGGTATTATATGTAGATGACATATTACTCATTGGTAACGATGTCCCTACCCTGCAACAAGTAAAGTCTTGGTTGGGGAAATGCTTTTCTATGAAGGACCTAGGTGAAGAAGCCTATATATTAGGAATCAGGATCTATAGAGATAAATCATAAAAACTGCTTGGCCTAAGTCAGAATACATACATAGACAAAGTGTTGAGACGCTTTAATATGCATGATTCCAAGAAAGGATTCATACCTATGCAATATGGCTTGTGTCTATCAAAAACACAATCCCCTTCAACTAAGGAAGAAAGGGACCGCATGAATAAGATTCCATATGCATCTGCAATAGGATCTATCATGTATGCCATGTTATATACTCAACCAGATGTCTCGTATGCTTTAAGTGCAACGAGTAGGTACCAATCTGATCCCGGTGATGCTCATTGGGTAGTTGTCAAGAATATCCTTAAGTATTTGAGAAGGAGTAAGGACTCATTCTTGATATATGGAGGTCAGGAAGAGCTTGCTATAATTGGATATACCGATGCTAGCTTCCAAACAGATATGGATGACTTTAGATCGCAATTTAGTTATGTGTTTTGCTTAAACGGTGGCGATGTGAGCTAGAAAAGTTCAAAGCAAGATGTCACACACCGATTTTGACCCTGAATCCTGATTCAATATATTCATCATAGTTGTTGCACCTCTACATAGCATACCATGCATTCCATACCGCATAACGCCTAGAATATCAGTCGAAATAATTTTTTCGGATCTACAGGCAAACCGGTTGAATTAATCGACGGATGTGCGTCAAATCAGTGGACGGAAAATTTTAAAATCAAGCTTCAAGACATCAACTTTATTAATCTATGTTTCACGTAGTTTAATTTGGTATGCTCGATTTATTTTTCAGCTAATTTTTCGGCCACTTTTTGATCAGCTCGAGTCTGTTTAACCGATCAAAATTTATTTCAAAATTAAAAGAAACGCTGTATTTTTCCAATAAGTTTATTTCGCACTGATCATTTTGGTGCATTCATTTTAATTTTTCGAATACTTTTGCGCCCGACTTTTATTCACTTTGAATCCGTTTATTAAAAAAAATGTCAAAATATTTGAAATAAATAAATAGAATTAATTACATAATAAAATTGATTTTATTTTATTTATTTTAAATGTATGAATTATATTTCACTTAATTGGTTTTAATTCATTTTTGCACTCAAAATATCAAAAAGGGCATTATTGGCATTGTTTAAAATTAAAACCTAGTATATATTCCTACTGCTACTAGTTTGTGAGTAGAATCCGAAAACAACACAGCAACGCTCTTTTGTTCTCCCTCTCATTTCTATTTTTAAAAAAGGGAAAATAGAAAAAGACTTGGGCTGTAGTTTCACATTGTTTTTCTCTCTTTTCCAAAGAACTCCCATCTTCTTCATAAATCTATCTCCCATGAATCCATTTCTAACCCACCATACTTCAACATCAAGACCATTTTTCACTTGGTTCATCCAATATCATTTTCTTCCACGTGAATAGTACCAACATACACCTTCATTATACTCTCTCTTTTCCACTCTCATATTCTTTTATATTTTCATACTTCACCAAGCCTCACCATTAAACCTCTCTTTTCTCTCATACACACGTCAACCTACAACACCATAACTTCATCTCCATAACAACACAAACACATACTCCATAACAATATAAAATAACCTCATAAAAAAACATAATCAAACCATCTCATTCACTTCTTCTTGTAAATACAAAAATTAATATTCAAAAAGCTCACATTATCTTTTCCTCATACTCACCCGTATGTAAGCTACACAAACCTTATCATAAACTCTCCGTCGGCATCTTCTTTCTCTACCTCAACATCTTCTTCCCGTCGACACCTTAAACACCACTCATCAACTTCAAAAAAATTATCGTGAAATACTTCTCGACAAGATCTACTCATTCCTCCGTCATAACAACTTACAACACAACACACAAAACCACCCTTAAACACTTCCCTTTGACGAAGCAATGCATAAATCCGACGACGCTCCTTCCCCCATGATTAAACCACAACTGACGTGTGATTAATGCTAATGGTGGAGTTTGGTTTGAGTTCTACAGGTTGTTTATTTTTCTGCAAATATCATGATAGAAAGATAAAGGTATTGGGTTGTTGTTTGTTCTTATTTATTTGTTTATTTTATTTGCCTTGCCACGTTTCGATCTATTATTGGGAGTCCTTAAATCTTTTTTTTTAAAAGCTACTACTGTCTCTCTATAACGACATCAGCGCCCCCTGTTTCCCATGTGTTAATTTTAATTTTTGTTTTGTTTTTTATCGTTTATTATAATAATAATATTTTTTATTATTATTATTATTATTATTATTATTATTATTATTATTATTATTATTATTTAATTATATATTATTTTTATAAAATGAATATGGATGAAGTTGTGGCCTCTTATCATGCATTAGGCCCACACTTATTTTTCAACCTCATGATTCATTTGGTATATCATTATTTATTTATTTTTATCATTTTAATTTGAGTGATCAATTGGTTATATTTTTAATTATTTAGATAATTTTAGTATTGGTTGTTTAATTTTCATTAAATATCTAAGTGGTTAGTGAAATTTCTTTTATTGCGTTGCTAATTTTGAGTTAAAATCTGATCTGACTTTAAAAAATCTTTTGAATGCATATTTTGTTGTTGCTCGGCTTCTTATAAAGTGATTCATATATGGGTCCACTTTAATTTAGTTTAAAGCAAAATTTGGTTTGCTTTTGATTTAGGTTGGATTTCGGTCTCGTGGTTTACTCTTGGACCTTCTTACAATGAGCTCTTAAGCAATATCAACTTAACTTTCAATAATTCCAAACCTTTGTACTTTAATTATTTTAATTTATTATTCAAGACATTTTCATAATTAAAATCTAAAGAAAAATATTACCTGGATGAAATATTCATTCGTAATCCCGAATATTAGGCCCAAGTTGTAAGAGCTTCCAAGCCATAAGTATTCGTCTTCTCTTCAAAATGCTCCGATATTCAAATAATTTTCATAAGTAAATCTAAAGAAAGAGATTACCTGGATGAAGTATCCAATCGTAATCCTGAATATTAGGCCCAAGTTGTAAGAGCTTGCAAGCCATAAGTATTCGTCTTCTCTTCAAAACACTCCAATATTCAAATCATTTCCATAAGTGAATCCGAAGAAAAAGATTATCTTGATAGAATATTCAGTTGTAATCCCGAACGCTAGGCCCAAGTTGTAAGAGCTTGCAAGCCATAAGTGTTTGTCTTTCCTCCAAAACACTTGTAAATATTCAAACTTCTTTTCTCAATAAAATTGAAAGAAAAATATTACTTGGGTGAAAGGTCCAAACGTAGTCCCGAGTATTAGACCCAAGTTGTAAGAGCTTACAAGTCATAAATACTCATCTTTCAATCCCAAAAATAAATCCATCAATCAAACTCTTTTTTTCTCACCACTCTGCGATTGATTAGAAAACCTTTTCATAAACGAAAGACATCTTGTCTTAAGATGATGTAAAGCAATGTTTCAGCCACGATTATTGAGTTGAGCTAAGTGACTTTTTTCTTAATGTTGATTTCTAAATCCATTCGATGTGTGGTATACGTATGCTCCTCATTTGTTTTGGGTAAAACAATGTTTTCGTCGATTAATACAATATAGCTTTCGCTAAAATCGACCAACAAACAAATTTTTTTCTACCCAAAACTACGTAAGCCTTGAGTTCTCTATTGCACCTGGAGATACGTAGGAGCATGATTTGTAAATCTTGTCAGGCTCATTAATAAAAAACTTAGGTTTAGTCCCCTTCGTTGCAAAATCCAAAAACATCTTCTCTTTTCTTTTGATCCTATTATTCTTTCCCTTATAATAACTCGAGAAGCCTAACATTTCAAACTAACACTAACGCGCACAACTAACTAAATGGTTCCCGTTGAGTACAACGGACGTGATGGGTGTTAATACCTTCCCCTTGCGTAATCGACTCTCGAACCCTAATTTGGTTGCGATAACCATAATCATTGTCGTTCTTTCTTGGGTTTTATCGATATTTCCCCTTTCCTTGTAGGACTAAATAAAATTCGGTGGGGACTCTATTCAGTCCATCATTGCGAGCGTGCGGTTGCACTTCGCTAGGTCATATTCTCATTTTTTTGAGGTGCGACAGATGGCGACTCTGCTGGGGAAAACATGTTTCCCTAAGTGAGTCAAGCTTAGTTAGGTCGTTTGTGTGCTTTTTTTATTTACTTGTGTGGCTTTTCTTTATTTCTTTTGCTATATTTATTTTCATATTGATATAAATCTCTTGTATTGGTTCCATTATGCTTTGGTACTTGGATACTCGGATTGCAAACCTTGTGGGAAAGACTCTCTACCCGAGTCTCGAGTAAAAACATAAGATAGGAAGAGGTTGAGTGGTGCGGGTCCGTGAGATGAATTTCTCGTCGGGTCAGTGCGAGAATCTTACTTAGAGTAGATCTTTGAAAGGATGTTGTTGCCCGACAAGTAAGTTGTTGTAAGCTTCGATATTTTAAGTAGGATCCATGACTCTAAGGACCATTTGTAGAACCTTAATCATGTGGCCAATTAGGAAAGATGGTTGCATAGTGTGGGTTCGTGAGATGAATTTCTCGTTGGGTCGATGCGAGAACCTCACTTAGAGTAGATTCTTTGGATGGAGTTGATGCCCGACAAGTAAGTTGCACAGGCAGCAAACAGTATAATGGATCCATGACTCTAAGAACTTTTTTGAAATCCTAGATCATACCTGGTGAGAACCTATTCTTGGAAAGCAATCAGGTTCATCATTATCTCAGACTTTTGAACCTGTGTATTGAAAAAAAAAACAAATATGCTTGGCTTTCATTGCATTCATTCACATTCAATCGCATCTGCATCTCATCAGAATGCATGTCATTTTCCAGAAAAAATACAAAAAAAAACTCATCTATCGTTTGTCCATGATCAATAAAGTGATTCCCTACACGCGTTTAGAACAAAGAACCATGTCTCAGAAGATGGTGGACGAGCTAAGGAAAAGTCAAGAAGCATTGAAAGAAGAACTCAATCTTTTGAAAAGCCAAATGGGATGGGTCTTGGAAACCCTGCAAGCTTTGTTAAGAAAAGAGGGTCATCCCATACATATTACTGCAATGGAGGGAAATACTACTCCACATCCATTCGGTGTTACCCCAAGTCAAGGGAAATTATATATGGCAACTCCTCATCTACCGACATATGGCCCTCCCTTAGGATGTCATCATCAACATCCTCTGGCTATTCCTCTTTAAAATCACCGAAGTCAGATTTGAAACAAAAACCAGAATCAGAATATGGGGAACAAAGATCACAATAACCCGATTCTGGTGCCATATAGCAAGCTCTACCCGCAGCTGATCCAGAATGCTTTGGTGACCCCTCGAGATCTCACACCTACATCACCAAACTTGCCATGGTACAATCCAAATGCAACATGTAAATACCATAAATGGGCAGTGGGACATGACCTAGATTATTGCTTAGCATTGAAAGCCTTGGTACGAGAACTAATTAACAAAAAGATCTTAGTCTTTGAAGAAGATCGCCCGAAGGTCAAATGCGGATACCATACTGGAACAATGGGGAAATCCATCGAGGAATGCAAGAGTTTTAAGTTCAAGCTGCAAAGATTGATTGACATAAGGTCACCAACACTCGAGGAGGAAGGCTCAGGTACATATATCTTGATTTCTGGGTCAGGTAATGAGAAAGGCAAAAGACCCCTAAGACCCCTCAAGGTTTTGTACCACAAGTAAGAGGTCATCGATGTGCCTAACGAGATATCATTGTTTCCCGGTAAGAGCATTGAGATATCGCCTTGGATTTCCAATATCACGACCCATGCCAACGGAAGCAAAGGAGAAGTGAGTAGTGGATCCAAGAGGGTTGCGTCCAAAGATGAGATTGAAGGAAAATAATTTGAAGATCATCGTGCCAATGTCAAAAAGCTTCTTAATCCCAACCTTCAAGTGGATGAAAATGAGCAGTTAGCAATGCCCAAAGTGCCATACTGGCAACCACTACCTTTTGGTCTTCATTACCAACAATCCTGGTTTGCTTCTCATCCAAATCAACAAGCCCAAGGCCCGAGATATCGAAATCAGCATAGGCCTCGAAATAACTTGGAAAGAATAAATGATCCTCGTCATCCAACCCTCATGATATATAGCCAACTTCTACAACCTTTGATTCAAAACTCGTTGGTGGTTCCCAAGTCTCTTAAGTTGGTTCCACAACCTTACCCACCCGAGTATGACCCAAATGTGCAATGTGGATATCATGCCGGATCAGAAGGGCACTTAACTTAAGACAATAATGCTTTCGAAGCCAAAGTAATACAGTTTATTGATAACAGGTACATAGACTTTCAAGAAGGAAGCTTGGTGGTGAATGTTAACCTATCGCCCAGATAAGTGCGAAGACCTCAAGGGGTGTCCCCCGAAGTTAATGGATCAAGTTTGAAGAAGTCAATTCCCTAAAGCTGGCAATCATTTGGCTGTTTCAACATTTCTTTTGTAATTTCCTTGCACGTTGATCGTTAGTTTCTTTTAAGCATTGTTGTTTTCTTTGAATTGGTAAGATTAATGAAATGTTTATGCATCTTTTGAATTAATCCAATCGTATTCACTCGTTTTTCATTTATGTTAAAAAATAAAAAACACTTCTCGCATTCACTTTTGTTTATCAAACCGTTGTTTAACAAATACTGGAAGGAGAATGATGAAAATGAAACACCTGAAATTGTTGTGGTATGCTTTTTAAGAAAACCTTGTCGATGATGTAAGGCATTGTTTCAAATCCCCAAACACCGGAGGGATAAGGAGTTAGTCCCTAGTCAACCACTTTGGGCCTTGAAGTTAGTATTTCTTTCGGAACTAAAACCCTTAATCTTAACCAGGGGCAGGGTAGTTTGTTCAGTTAATTTGACTTTGCATCTAAATTGCAAGAGGAAACATCCCACTTAAAGAGATCAACCATATGATATCCTTCGCACACAGCTTGAAGTGTCGAAGAAGTTGCGAAAAACCCAATATTATAGTGGTTGTTCCTCAATAACCAATAACATACAGTCACAATTTTTCAAAAAAAAGAGAAGAAAAAGCCCGCTAAGTCAAACACCGCAAAAAAAATGACTTAGGAAAAAATCAGGGCATCCTGGGGGACCAAACGCTTCAAAGAAGCAGTCCGGACAAAATTAGGGATAAAGAAAAATAAAAAAAGGGTCCTCAAGTTCTCAACAAAACAAAGCAAAATAAGGTGACTGTCATTTCAAGAAAATTCGTCTTGAATCCCCATCAACCTTCGAACCCTCTTGGAAGTTGAAGCGTGTATCGAATTAACTGAACTTAGGAACTGGAGATCATCAAGAAGAAGGGGTGGGTAAAAATTAAACTTTGAGCCTTATATCCTTTTTTTTAAAACAGACTGTAAACTGGACCACGTTCAACTCTTAAACGACGTAATTGAGGCAGGGTCTACTTTGAAAGCATACTACAACAAGGTTGTGTTAACCTGACTCCAAACAATTTTTGTTAATCATTTGATCGCACCAACTTGCATAGTGTGAATGACTAGATCATCATTCTGTTCTTATTAATGACCCGTTCACTGTATTTCATCCGTTCATCTCAATAAATTTTTATTTCAATTTTTTTTTGCATAAGCATTGCATTAAAATTACTATTTTTTTGAATGAACAATCTTATTTGCAAGTCAGCATTTAGCATCTAAGAAATTTCAACAATGTACAATTGAAGAACTTGATAAAGTGAAAGAAGTCCAGTCAGGGGTAAATCACTTTGAGTATCGGTCAATCTGAGCCAATCACCCTAAGGGTCATCTAGCCAAGAGTAATTTGCTTCAAGACTCAAACCGGGGCAAGCCACCTCAGAAGCTTATTGAGTCCAACTATCCAAAGACAGTCAATCATAAGTCTACCATCCAAGTTTTGGTTAATTAGGGTCAGATCATTATGGTATACAAACATTGGGGCAAGCCATCTTGAGATCGTCTCATGTCAAGCTATTTCAAACTCACTATTGAACATTTCCAAAGACCCAACAGACTGGGGAAAGATGAGCCAATGAGGGGCAAAACCTCTTTCTTCATGCTTTCGAACTGCTCAAACAAATTCTGCCATACGTCAACAACTATTGAGTTTAAGACGAGTGCCTGAAAATTATGCTAGCACGATTCATTAATCCTTCAAAAGGATCCCTTTGGCTAAGTTGTGGTTGTCAAGCTTGATAGAATTCTCCTTTGACAACATCTATCATAAAATATTTGGTTGAGTTCTCGGTGTTGAGGAATCATGACCTCCATTAAAAGCCTTTACAAACTCCCAGTACACTCAAGTGTCAGCATTTTCATATCATGATCATTCATATATCATGCATAAAAACAAATTCAAATTATGCATAGCCAAAATGTACTTCGTGCTCATTTTCCATTGACCCAGGTCTCGTTATTAATCCTATATCCTTTGACCTCTAATTCCAGTTTGTCTTTGGTGCCCTTAAACCATCATCCGATTTTCGCAGTCATTTTCAAGTCCAACCCAGTTGGCACCAATCAGAAAATTTTCCATTAGGTTCAATTCCTTTTTGGATTATCCGATGAATTTCTGGATTACTCCTTTGTTTATTGATGTATTTCTATAACTTGTCTGATGTGTTTCCAGATGTTTCCAGATGTTTCCCCACCTATATGATGTATTCTCAAATATGTTTATCTTTATCTGATGTATTTCTAGAATTTTATATGATGTATTCTTGCATATGTCTGTCTTGTATTCTGATGTATTTCCAGAATTTCCTCGATGTATTACCGGATGTGTTTGTATTCTGATGTATTTCCAGAATATCACTTGTAATTCGGATTCATTTCCAAAATTCGTTTCTTTTACTCTCCGATGAATTCCCGAACATGTCATTTTTATTCTGACGCACTTCTATAACCTTTATGTCATTCCCTAGCATTATTTCAAGACTCATTGGTGTCTTCTAAAATTTAGTTATCACTAAGCATTATTCTAAGCTCAGTTGTTACTAGAACTCATTTTAAACACAATTGTCATTGGCATCACTGTCGCTCTATTTGTAAATACAATTGTAATTGGTATCTGAAGTTTGGTTGTCCCTAACATCATTTCAAGTCCAGTTGTTGCTGGCAAACTCCGTTGTAGCCGATAATTTTTTTTACTAATTCCTTTGGTCAAGTCCAATTGTTATTGGCAAAATCCATTAAAAGCTGGTTGTAATCCATTGCTTACAGTCAAAGTCCAATTGTTGTTAGCAAAATCCGTTAAAAGATGGTTGTAATCCATTGCTTACGGTCAAAGTCCAATTGTTGTTGGCACGTACAGAGAGTTTGATTACCCTGTCTTTCCTGATGGTTCCGTGAAAGTCATGTATGACTCATCATCTTGAGGAATTCCAGAAGCTTGGAGGTGTTTCGTGTTAGAAAACTCCAATGATATTGGTTTTGTTTGATTTCTTTGTAAAGAATCATCGTAGCCTTTTGCGTGGATGATCTACTTATAAGAAGACTCCCGTTTATCTTTGTTTTGCATAAATTCCCTATTAGGAATCTCCAAAATCTTTGATTGGATGAATTTCTTGTGAGAAATCTCCAGAATTGTCATATGTATTCTAAAGTGTCAGGTCATGTATGAACCTGTTGATGAAACTTGTTTTGTATGTTTTCCAATATTGTCAGGTCATGTATGAACATGTTGTTAAAGTTTTCTTTGGGTTTTCTAGTGTTGCCAGTCCATGTATGAACCTGTTGCTAAGATCTATGTGAAACCTCCATAATTGTCAAGTCATGCATGAACCTACAAATATATTTTCTTTGAATTTTCCAGTGTCGTCGGGTCATGTATGAACTTGTTGATAAAACTCCACTTTGATTTTTTTCCCAAGTGTTGTTAGGTCATGTTTGAACCTGTGAGTGAAACTTTCTTTAAATATCCTAATGTTGAGGTCATGTATGAACCTATTAAATTTTCCTTGATTTTCTAACATTGTTAGGTCATGTTTGAACCTGTTGTTGAAACTCTTTGAATTTTCCAATGTTGTCAGGTCATGTATGAGCCTATTGGTGAAACTTGCTTTGTATGTTTTCCAGTATTGTTTGGTCATGTTTAAACTTGTTGATTGAACCTTTTGATATTCCCTGACATTGTTAGGTTATGTTTGAATCTGTTATTGAAACTCTTTGAATATTCTGGTTTTGTCAGGTCACATATGAACCTGTTTGTTAAAATCTCTTTGCATATTAGTTGTCTTTCCTGCAGCAGGATTATTATCCCCAATGAGTTTCTACCCTCATTTTTTGTTTTTTGTGGGTCACCTTTACCATATGTCTCCATCATTCCCCACAGATCTTTGTTTCATTATGTATCCATCATAAAGCATCTTGTTAGGGTTTACCTTATGTCTGATCATATCCCTAGCATATCAAAATTAAAAATAAAGGAGTCATTCATGCATTCATAACATTTCATATCATCTACATTCAGGGACAAAATTAGGGTCTTTTTTAGTATTTAACTATCTCACACCGCGATGATATGAAGATTGACATGCTTCATATTCTCTAGTTGAAGATACTTAAATAGGGGCAATTGTCACACCCCGATTTTGACCCTGAATCCTGATTCAATATATTCATCATAGTTGTTGCACCTCTACATAGCATACCATGCATTCCATACCGCATAGTGCCTAGAATATCAGTCGAAATAATTTTTTCGGATCTACAGTCAAACCGATTGAATTAATCGACCGATGTGCGTCAAATCAGTGGACGAAAATTTTTAAAATCAAGCTTCCAGACATCAACTTTATTAATCTATGTTTCACGTAGTTTAATTTGGTATGCTCGATTTATTTTTCAGCTAATTTTTCGGCCACTTTTTGATC
Source organism: Lathyrus oleraceus (assembly GCF_024323335.1). Taxonomy (NCBI): domain Eukaryota; kingdom Viridiplantae; phylum Streptophyta; class Magnoliopsida; order Fabales; family Fabaceae; genus Lathyrus; species Lathyrus oleraceus. The sequence goes on along the minus strand of NC_066585.1, from coordinate 530,025,838 downwards.
AGCTCGAGTTTGTTTAATCGATCAAAATTTATTTCAAAATTAAAAGAAACGTTGTATTTTTCCAATAAGTTTATTTCGCACTGATCATTTTGGTGCATTCATTTTAATTTTTCGAACACTTTTGCGCCCGACTTTTATTCACTTTGAATCCGTTTATTAAATTTTTTTTGTCAAAATATTTGAAATAAATAAATAGAATTAATTACATAATAAAATTGATTTTATTTTATTTATTTTAAATGTATGAATTATATTTCACTTAATTGGTTTTAATTCATTTTTGTACTCGAAATATCAAAAAGGGCATTGTTGGCATTGTTTATAATTAAAACCTAGTATATATTCCTACTGCTACTAGTTTATGAGTAGAATCCGAAAACAACACAACGGAGCTCTTTTGTTCTCCCTCTCGTTTCCATTTTAAAAAAGGGAAAATAGAAAAAGACTTGGGTTGTAGTTTCACCATTGTTTTTCTCTCTTTTCGAAAGAACTCCCATCTTCTTCATAAATCTATCTCCCATGAATCCGTTTCTAACCCACCATACTTCAACACCAAGACCATTTTTCACTTGGTTCATCCAATATCATTTTCTTCCACATGAATAGTACCAACATACACCTTCATTGTACTCCCTCTTTTCCACTCTCATATTCTTTTATATTTTCATACTTCACTGAGCCTCACCATTAAACCTCTCTTTTGTCTCATACACACATCAACCTACAACACCATAACTCCATCTCCATAACAACACAAACACATACTCCATAACAACATAAAAAACCTCATAAAAAAACACAATCAAATCATCTCATTCACCTCTTCCTGTAAATACAAAAATTAATATTCAAAAATCTCACATTATCTTTTCCTCATAATCACCCGCATGTAAGCTACACAAACCTTATCACAAACTCTCTGTCGGCATCTTCTTTCTCTACCTCAACATCTTCTTCTCGTCGACACCTTAAACACCACTCATCAACTTCAAAAAATTTACCGTGAAACACTTCTCAACAAGATCTACTAATCCCTCCTCCATAACAGCTCGCAACACAACACACAAAACCATCCTTAAACACTTCCCTTCGACGAAGCAATGCATAACTCCGGCGGCGCCCCTTCCCCCATGATTAAACCATAACCGGCGTGTGATAAATGCTAATGGGGGAGGTTGGTTTGAGTTCCAGAGGTTGTTTATTTTTCTGCAAATATCATGATAGAAAGAGAAAGGTATTAGGTTGTTGTTTGTTCTTATTTATTTGTTTATTTTATTTGGCTTGCCACATTTCAATCTATTATTGGGAGTCCTTAATTTTTTTTTTAAAAAGCTACTACTGTGTCTCTATAACGACATCAGCGCCCCCTATTTCCCATGTGTTAATTTTAATTTTTGTTTTGTTTTTTATCATTTATTATTATTATTATTATTATTATTATTATTATTATTATTATTATTATTATCATCATCATTATCATTATTTAATTATATATTATTTTTATAAAATGAATATGGATGAAGTTGTGGCCTCTTATCATGCATTAGGCCCACACTTATTTTTCAACCCCATGATTCATTTGGTGTATCATTATTTATATATTTTTATCATTTTAATTTGAGTGATCAATTGGTTATATTTTTAATTATTTAGATAATTTTAGTATGGATTGTTTAATTTTCATTAAATTACTAAGTTGTTAGTGAATTTTCTTTTATTGCGTTGCTAATTTTGAGTTAAAATCCGATTTGACTTTCAAAAATCTTTTGAATGCATATTTTTTTGTTGCTCGGCTTCTTATAAAGTGATTCATATATGAGTCAACTTTAAGTTAGTTTAAAGCAAAATTTGGTTTGCTTTCGATTTAGGTTGGATTTCGGTCTCGTGGTTTACTCTTGGACCTTCTTACAATGAGCTCTTAAGCAACATCAACTTAACTTCCAATAATTCCAAACCTTTGTACTATAATTATTTTAATTTATTATCAAGACATTTTCATAATTAAAATCGAAATAAAAAGATTACCTGGATGAAATATCCAGTCGTAATCCCGAACATTAGGCCCAAGTTGTAAGAGCTTGCAAGCCATAAGTATTCGTCTTCTCTTCAAAACGCTCCAATATTCAAATCATTCTCATAAGTAAATCTAAAGAAAAAGATTACCTGGATGAAACATCCAGTCGTAATCCCGAATATTAGGCCCAAGTTGTAAGAGCTTGCAAGTCATAAGTATTCGTCTTCTCTTCAAAACACTCAACTATTCAAATCATTTTCATAAATGAATCCGAAGAAAAAGATTATCTTGATGGAATATCCAGTTGTAATCCCGAACGCTAGGCCCAAGTTGTAAGAGCTTGCAAGCCATAAGTGTTTGTCTTTCCTCCAAAACACTTGTAAATATTCAAACTTCTTTTCTCAATAAAATTGAAAGAAAAATATTACCTGGGTGAAAGGTCCAGACGTAGTCCTGAGTATTAGACCCAAGTTGTAAGAGCTTGCAAGTCATAAATACTCGTATTTCAAGCCCAAAAATAAATTCAACCAATCAAACTCTTTTTTTCTCGCCACTGTGCGATTGATCAGAAAACCTTTTCACAAACGAAAGACATCTTGTCTTAAGATGATGTAAAGCAATGTTTCAGCCACGATTATTGAGTTGAGATAAGTGACGCTTTTCTGAATGTTGATTTGTAAATCCATCCGATGTGTGGTATACGTCCGCTCCTCATTTGTTTTGGGTAAAACAATATTTTCATCGATTAATAGAATATAGATTTCGCTAAAATCGACCAACAAACAAACATTTTTCTACCCAGAACTACGTAAGCTTTGAGTTCTCTGTTGCACCTGGAGATACGTAGGAGCATGATTTATAAATCTTATCAGGCTCATTAATAAAAAACTTAGGTTTAGTCCCCTTCGTTGCAAAATCCAAAAATATCTTCTCTTTTCTTTAGATCCTATTATTCTTTCCCTCATAATAACTCGAGAAGTCTAACATTTTAAACTAACAATAACGCGCACAACTAACTAAATGGTTCCTGTTGAGTACAACGGACATGAGGGGTGTTAATACCTTCCCCTTGCGTAATCGACTCCCGAACCCTGATTTGGTTGCGACGACCATAATCATTTTCGTTCTTTCTTGGGTTTTATCGATATTTCCCCTTTCCTTTTAGGAATAAATAAAGTTCGATGGTAACTTTGTTCAGTCCATCATTGGGAGCATGCGATTGCGCTTTGCTAGGTCGTGTTCTCATTTTTTGAGGTGCGACACAAGACACAATTGTTGATTTTACAACTGAGGTCGAGTATGTTGTTGCCTCAAGTGCAACAAAGGAAGTTGTTTGGATCAAAAAGTTCATTAGTGAACTTGGCATAGTTCCTAGCATTGTAGATCTCATTGATCTCTATTGTGATAACAATGGTGCTATCGCACAAGCTAAGGAGCCTACATCTCACCAACGATTCAAACACATACTTAGGTGTTATCACATCATTCGAGAGATAATAGATAGAGGAGATGTGAAAATATGCAGAGTACCTACACTTGACAATATTGCTGACCTACTGACAAAGCCTCTTGCGCAGCAGAAGCATGATGGTCATACTAGATCTATAAGCATTATGGGTATTACTGGTTAGCTCTAGTGCTAGTGGGAGATTGTTGGTGTAAGCCCTAGAGGCCAATACTTTTGGTACTTGTATCGAATTGTTTATTAATAATAAAAAGCATTTTCTTTATTATGTTTGTTTAATAAAGTCCCTAGAATAGCTAGTCCGTTTAATGTATCAAGTGTGACTTAATCATGAGATCCCATTAAACATAAGGACATTATTCTTAAAGTATCCGTAGTCGAACTTTGTTGTGAAATGGGATAATATTAAAGCATTAAGACTATTATGTATAGAGACTGATGATCACATCTCATGGATCATGGATAAGGAGTTATCAAGTCTTAAACATATATATGAATATTAAGAGTAATATTTATACTGGATTAACCCGCTATGAGAATACTATATAGAATGTTATGCAAAGTGTCATAAGTTATTCTCATGGTGATAATGGTGTATACCACCCTTCGGCCTGAAACCACTATGAACCCTAGATGTAGAGTCGAGTGCCTTATTGTTCATCAAACATTGTCCATAACTAGATGACCATAAAGACAGTTGATGGGTACTCCACGAAGCATGTTGAGGGACATAAGTGACCTAGATGGAATTTGACCATCCTGCGTAACCGGATAAATGTCTACGGGCCCAATATTGAATTGGACAAGGATGACACGGTCTATGCCTTGTGTTCAATATAGACATAAGGGCAAAAAGGTAATTGTACACATAAGTATTATCACAAAAGAGTTTGTCAGATCACATGACATTTTCGTGTCTTGGGTAGCAGTGATGTGTTGCTAGATATTGCTCACTGTTTATTATGTTAAATACGTGATTTAATATAATTGCCAATGCCGCGAAAACCTACAGGGTCACACACAAAAGGACGGATTGATGAGAGATAGAGTAACTAAGGAACACCGTAAGGTACGGTGCACTTAAGTGAATTGTAGAACATCGTAAGGTACGGTGTACTTAAGTAGAATACGAAATATGGTAAGGTACCACGCACTTAAGTGATTTTGGCATATTATAAGATATGGGTCACATACACTTAAGTGAGTTTTTTAGCTTGCAGCCCATACAAGTGGTTCTATAAATAGAACCCTTGTGCAGAAACATTTGTGCAGTTGTAATTTCGTTACTCTCTCTCTCTCTGTCTCTGTCTCTCTCTCTCTCTCTCTCTCTCTCTCTCTCTCTCTCTCTCTCTCTCTCTCTCACACACACCACACACACACACACACACACTTAAAGTCTTCATTCGTAGCAGCTAGCACTGAGATTGAAGGAATATGTTTGTGTGGACTGAGTAGAGGCGTTGTCACCATTCAACGTTCGTGATCGCTCCGTAGATCTGCATCAAAGGTTTCAATCGCCATAAGAGGTAATGATTTTATCACTGATCGCCCATTCGTAAGGATCACTAAAGGAGATTTTTTTTAAATTCCGCTGCGTTTTTGATCGCTTTTCTCCTTCAAATATATCTCTTAAAATATTATAAATATATATCTTATATTATCTTTTAGAATATTATAAATATCTTATTATATTAATTTATAGTGTCTTTAATTTAATATAAAATATATATCTAATATTCTAACATTAATAAACGGATTCACAAATCGAATCGGCCAAATCTGATATCTGGGAATCATGGGTAGTGTAGAGAATTTTTTTTATAGTTGTTTGTAGTACAATCTTTGAGAATATCAGCATATAAGTCATTTTGATTCTTTCGCTCAAATTGTATTATCTTCATGAATATTCATTTAGTCAATATCAGCATATGAGATGTTTTGAAGCTTGATAAGATTTCAGAGCCTTGAAAATAGACTTTATAGTCTTGTGAAATGAGGCTTAAATATATCATAGTACATTTGGGTGGTTTACTTCAGAAGCGTTGACTGGAATATCCAGAGTTGACTATAAGATTATCACTTCTTTGTATTATCATTTTGGTTCAAATTCAGATGATGCCCGTAGTCCATAGTCTCTTTTATCCAAAGTCCAGAGTCTTTCTATCCAGAGTTTATTTTGTTCAGCTTTGTTCAACGTCTGACTTATTCAGAGTCTGCTTTATCTAGCTTCTGACTTGTTCAGATTCTATTTTATCTAGCTTCTAACTTGTTCAGATTCTGCAAACTCAACAAATTATTAGAGTACATAATTGTTCTTTTATACATTGTTATCATAAAAACTCAAGGATAATAGATGTAGAACCAAACTTGTTCCAACACAGTTCACATGCAAAAAGCAAGGTACAATTTCACTACAAGAAAGTTGCGTTTTAGCGTCTATCATAAACCCTCACTAAAAGACAAAATTGACGTAACTAGAGTTAGCGTCAGACTAGCAAGTACTACATTCACTTTTCTTGCTCTCACAAATCTACTATTCTCTTCCCTCTAGTGTTAATTTTTTTCAATATGAGGCACAATTCTAAAAATCCAAAGACATGTTCCTCTAACAAAGGAACCAGTATCATTAAGGCTATTAATAGATTTCTAGAAGCTGAGGAAAACAAGAACAAGGGAGTAGGTTTAAGTTCTTCTACAAATGGTGTGGAGTCAAATACTGGACCATCGGGTGGAGCATCTATGTCTAGGAAGAAATTTGGGATCAAGATGAATTTCTTGAAGAAGAGACCTATTCAAGCACATGAATCTGACTCAGATGTTGATGAAGACTTGGTTACCTTCATGAATTCAAGAGGATTGATGGAAGATCAAATATGAATGATGTTTTTTCTTAGTTTGTTTAGCCCTCATATTTAGGCATATTTTGTTTCCTTTGATTGGGTTTGTAATGGTTTTGTTGCCAATAACGATGTATGTATGATACTTTAGAATCATGCTCAAACATATGGTCGTTTAATTGTTGATATTTATTTACTCTTGATCTTATGTGTGTATGTGCTAACATACTAACCTCTAAGCTAACGGACCTTTTAATAGTATTTTAGATATAAATAATCTTATGATTATGTTTTATAAATAAAATAGAACATCAAATAAATTAGTTATAAAATAGAATTAATATTTTAATTAATAGAATGAAATAGAATATAGTGCAGTTAGTATCACATTCCAAAATAAAAAATAAAAAATGAATAGATGAATTTGATTCTCATTTAATATTTGATTTGAATTGACAAATATTTTGTATTAATTAAATAAATACTCCCTCTAATTTTATTTAGCAAAAAAGTCATACAAAATGATGTTAGAGTGAAAGTTAATGGCATTGCAATGGTATCATAATTCTCATACAGAATAAAATGTACTACTTACCATTAAGAAGCAATCAGCAATGGGGTAGTATCTAAACGTTTACGTAGCAAGCACCAAAGCATCAGTGGTCTAGTGGTAGAATAGTACCCTGCCACGGTACAGACCCGGGTTCGATTCCCGGCTGGTGCAATATCGAGCAGTGATGACTCTTGTGTCAATTGTGGTGATGGGTTTCATCACAAACGTCTACTTCGGTTGCGATAAATGGCACATCTGAGCTCAATTATTTTTATTTGTTCTTTATCAATCATCATTCACACCACAGGCCCCACACATCTACAAAGATTATATTTATTTTAACTATAAAACTTTACATCTTATATATTTATTTTAACTATAAAACTTTACATGTTATATAATTATTTTAAGTGTTACCCAACTTAAAAATTCTTTTTAAATATTAATACAGCCGTTGTAATTTTATTAATCAAACAACATCTGCTTGTTCTTTGATTTTTTTTCATAAGAGTATATTAATTTGGATGGAAGAATATTTTTAGATAATTTAATTTTTTTTCACATATGTTTATATTTGTCCCTAAAATTTTCAAAAATTATAAATTTGTCTTTTTAAATAATAATTAATCCATATTTTACAAATTTTAAATTTTACGACTCACAATTTTCTAACATTTAATAAAATGTCCAATAGATGCAAGATTATAGACACAAACAATATAAATTATTAGTATTAAAATTAGTCGTTGAAGAGGGTGGGGTTCACTAAGTTGCTTTAAACTAAAGGAACACTTTATATTTAATATTTTCCGATTGGTTGTTGAGCCACGTTGGAAATTTTGGTAAGAAACTTATGAAGAGAATAACAATGATCTTGAGTTTATGTCCATCTCATTTACAATAGGAGCAATGAAGATTTTCTTCATCAGCTATTCGAAAATCTCCACCTATATGATCGTGACCCCGACCTCCGTGATCAACATAGCCCAACACTATTATTCTAGATGCTAATGGTGTTACATCATCTGAACCATCTTGTTGAGTGACATCCTTTAAGGTTACTATTTCAACCCATTTGATAAAATAGTCGACACCGACCAAAATGTACTTGTGTCCTTGAAGGAAAGATGTTGGATATGGACCACAATTTTCTCTAAAATGCCATTGTTTCACTATGGAACGTAACCTGTCGACTGGGGAGTATTCACATGATTTTGGCAAAAAAATATGCAATCCTTCACCATCGTTGGCCAATAGTACGTAGAATTCATCTCATCTTATCTACTACTTAATGAGGCATTCACATCTTTTGATAGAACATTCTTCCTTATAAAATATAAGTAGAGGTTTGGTACCTATCTGACTTGTACGTTGGTATCTTATTGTAGCTGAAATATGCGTCTATAAATGACAAACGCTTTTATATGGTTTGTATTTTGGCCTACTTGTCTATACTCAGGAGTGAATATAAATCTTTGGGACGTTTTATTAAGATTTGTGTAATCGACGCACATTATCCATTTTTATGAGATTTTCTTGACTAGCGCTACATTCGAGAACCACTTGTTGAATGTTTGTTCAGAAATGAATTTGGCGTCTAAAAATGTTAGATTGTCTTTACTACATCATGCCTTCTTAGGATATTACAACATTCTCCTTTAGGACATGTATCAGGCACTGAGGTCAATGTTCAGTTGGTGACATGTCACACTAGGATCTATGTCATGCATCTCGTGGGGATATGCATTTATACTACTCAATGAGACATTGGATATGGATGACAATAATCAAATACTTTCCTCTAAAAGGCCACCGTTTCACTATGGAACGTAACTTTTCGACTGAGAGTCTTCACAGGATTTTGGCGAAAATATGCAATCCTTCCCCATTATTGGCCAATAGTATGTAGAATCCACCTCATCTTATCTACTACTTAATGAGACATTCACATCTTTTTATAAAAATCTCTTCCTTATAAAATATAAGTAGAGGCTTGATACTTATCTGAATTGTACATTGGTATCTTATTGTTACTGAAATATGCGCCTATAAATGACACACGCTTGTACATTTTTAGAAGTATTTCCCAATCCCCTTAGATATAGTAATCACACAAATCCAATATTTTTAGAAGTATTCTTCTACCCCCTTAGATAACTCCAAAAGTTTCTCAAAAACCCTAAACTCTTATTTATGTCTTCAACTCTAAAATTCTAAAGATTGTCCAACTGCAATATCTCAAAACATATCTCATTAATTATTAGAATAAAATATATTATTAATCTCTTATAATATCTCTTAAAATTAGAATATGGATTAAAATAATTAACTCCAACACCTCCTTCAAATTGGAATATGGATTAAAATTTCTAGCTTGAAAAAGAAGAATGCAATTCAAGAAAAGAGAATACAAAATAGCTCACTAAGAAAATTACAACAAAAATGTATATACAAGTTTGAATCATATCGATTAAAAAAGAAAATTTGATATCATTAGCGGTAGTAGCGGAGGTGTCTAACTCGTAGAATTATTTAAACTACTTTGGGCTATTTGAAACATCTTTTGGTGTCTTCTTGGCGCTCACTCAGATAGAATCAACAAACTCAACTTTGAGTCTTCAAATGTCAAACTTTGGTTAACAAAGCATAACCACCATATTATGGAAGAAAAAAAAGAATAAAAATTACTAACCTATCATGATAAGGTAGAAGCACAAAGAGAATAAAATATGCTTAACTGTATCAAAATTATTGAAGTGTGTGAGAAACTTCAACAAACACATGATATTATAAATCATTTGATCAAAAGAACTCAATTACTTTTCATGGAATTCGATAAAGGGTTGATACCATTTGATTAAAAAATAAAAGAATATAGTGGAATGAGAAAAAAATGGAAAGAAATAATGTTGTGATTGGATTTTATCTCCGATGATAAATAAAATCATCTCTTTTTCATGGTGGCAACCATGGCTCTCCCATGTTAAGAAGCATGGTTGAACCAAACAAAACAGAGAAATAAAAAAAATATGATTGATTTCTTTTGTATTAATTTAATGATAAGAGACTTATTATAAATAATACATTTTATATAGTCATCATGACCAACTAACAAATCTTAACTAATTTGTAACAAAACTAACTAATTAATACCTATAAAAAAATATAAAACCTAACATTACTAACTCTAGCACTATTCTAATTTTTTTTAAAGCTTCACTTAACTTATTACATATTTTTAAGTGATTTTTTATTCATAAACAAGCAAACAATGTCGTTCACTTGTTAGCAAGGTCTTCGTTGTCCTATGCTAGTTCTCAAGTTCATGATCAAATATCCTTTTATATTAAGAGTGATATTATATAAAAAGCAAGTTTATTTTTTATGATATGTTATAGATATATGTGAGATAATGCTAAAAAAATGGATGTTAGTGACTTTAAGGGGGCCTCATGATCAAGAATTCTACAAGAATTCTATGCAAGCTTTATGCATTCTTTCTCATTTGCTAACTTTACTTCCTAGTTTCCTCAACTTATCTAAATGTTTACGTAGCAAGCACCAGTGGTCTAGTGGTAGAATATTACCCTGCCACGATACAGACCCTGGGTTCAATTCCCGGCTGGTGCAATCCTTCCCCATTGTTGGCCAATAGTATGTAGAATCCACCTCATCTTATCTACTACTTAATGAGACATTCACATCTTTTTATAAAAATCTCTTCCTTATAAAATATAAGTAGAGGCTTGATACTTATCTGAATTGTATATTGGTATCTTATTGTTACTGCCAATAAATGACACACGCTTGTACATTTTTAGAAGTATTTCACTATCCCCTTAGATAATTCCAAAAGTTTCCCCAAATCTTATTTTTGTCTTCAGCTCTAAAATTCTAAAAATTGTCCCACTATAATAACATAAGAGATACATATTTGTAATTGTTAAAATCTAACAAATTCATAACAAAATCTCAAAACATATCTCATTAATTATTAGAATAAAATATATTATTAATATCTTATAATATCTCTTAAAATTGGAATATGGATTAAAATAATTAACTCTAACACCTCCTTCAAATTGGAATATGGATTAAAATTTATAGCTTGAAAAAGAACAACGCAATTCAAGAAAAGAGAATACAATGTAGCTCTTTAAGAAAATTACAACAAAAATATATTTACAAGTTTGAATTACATCAATTAAAAAAGCAAAATTGATATCATTAGCGGTAGTAAATGAGGTACCTAACTCATAGAATTATTTAAACTACTTTAGGCTATTTGAAAAATCTTTCGATGTCTTCTTGGCGCTCACTTAGACAAAACCAATAAACTCAATTTTGAGTCTTCAAATGTCAAGCTTTGGCTAACAAAGCATAACCACTATATTATGGAAGCACAAAGCGAATAAAAATGCCAATTACCATAAGATATAACATATAGAGAATAAAAATTGATAAGCTACCATGATATGGTAGAAGTACCTAGAGAATAAAATATGCTTAACTACATCAAAATCATTGAAGTGTGTGAGAAACTTCAATAAATATATAATATTATAAATTATTTGATCAAAATAGCTTAATTATCTTTCATGAAATCCAATAAAGGATTGATACCATTTGATCAAAAAAGAAAAAAAAATAGTGGAATGAGAAAAAATGGAAAGAAAGAATGTTGTGATTGGCTGTTATCTCTGATGATAAATAGAATCATCTTTTTTTCATGGTGGCAACCATGGTTCGACCGTGTTGAGAAGCATGATTGGACCAAAGAAAATAGAGAAATAAAAAAAATATGATTGATTTCTTTTGTATTAATTTAATGATAAGAGAATTATTATAAATAATACCTTTTATATAGTCATCATGATGAACTAACAAATCTTAACTAATTTATAACAAAACTAACTAATTAATAACTACCTATAAAAAAATATAAAAATTAACATTACTAACTCTAACATTATTCTAAATTTTTTTAAAGTTCCACTTAACTTGTTACATAACTTTGTTAGAATTTTTGGGTCACAAATATAATAATGCATGTGTTAGGACCATTATTTACTTAGCTAAAATTGCAGTAGTCTAATTAATATTAAGTATGTGACTAAAAGCATAAATGTCATGAAATATGAGTTTACTATGTAGATACCATAAACCAATATCTAATTTGATGTGATCAAATTAGGTTATGGTCCCCATTTATAGACAACGTGAAAACGGCTCATGAGACAAATTTTCTCTTCATCCTCATTAGAGGAGATTCAATGAGCCATAAGGAAACTCTACAAATTGAAAGATCAAATACCCGCAAACCTTAAGTGATTCACAATGACAAACTCAAGTACGTTTCCACTTTTATTCTCTGGTTGAATTCTGATATGGGTTATCGACTCATAGAAATTATTTTAGAGTTTCGTTCTTGATCTCTATATCTATAGAAATAATAAGGTTATGAAAAGATCTAATTCGATTCAATTTGAATTTGGGGTAAACATGAATTGATGAGATTGAATGATTTTGTTGATGCCAATATATGATATATTATGAAATTGTTGTTTTAATTATTGAATAAGTGTAGTATGTCGAATTCCGAAATCATGAGTTTTTACGGAATCGAAATCGGAGGTCTGAAAGACCTCCAATGGTGAAAATTTCATTTTTTTTTTGTTCTTGTACAGTGATAACCGGTTACCACGTTGGTGTAACCGGTTAAAACTGAAATGATGGGTTTTTATTGAATTTTTCATGACTGTAACCGGTAACAGTTGTTGTATTTTCCAGAAATTATGTTTTTTCGTTACCAATTGTTTTCGTCGTAACTTGAATTTCGTGACTCGGATTAAGACACGGTTTGAAGAGTTGGAAAGGTAACGCATAGAGCTATCATATGGTGAAGCTTGGGGTGATGGTTAGCGAATCGTTATAGTTATATGATGATTTGTTGTTGTATTGTGAAGTAATATAAATAAATGCTTATGAATATACTATTTGTTGAATTACTGCGGTTGATTGTTGTTTATTTATGTTGTGACATGGATTTTTTGTTGCGTATGATGAATGATGTAAATATATTGTCTGTGGAATGTGTTTCAGAAAGATGTTTTGATCCGGTCATAATTGCTTTAAAAATCTTTTGTTATGTATTATTATAATTAATATATATTTATAATAAAATTAATAATAATTTATTATTATTATCTTTTAGGATGCTACGGTAAAATGTCTTTAGAAATTTATTTTAGATTATAAATTTTGTAAATTTAGTTAAGAATCATCAACGGTTAAATACTAGGTTATATAATATATAATAATTATATTATTTGTTATTTATAATCAATAATATATATGATCTAATATATATTTTTATATTATTTATTATTTATAATAAATAATATATGTGACTTGACATTTTGAAATTAAATTCAATAGCATCAATGTCGTAATAGTGCATAACAGCTAAAGTGCATTGGTGTTTTTGAATTTTAGATTTCATTTCATTTTTTCTTTGATTCAATTTTGTTTGAATTTGGCTACAGATTGTATTTTTATACAATAATTTAATCTTTTTAAGTAAGTAGTTATAGAAATTGCTTATAAAAAATGTTTAAAATTTTCTGATTTGTGTGTATGTTTGTCCATGCATGTATCAATTAACCCAAAAGACATTTGGTGATTGACCCACTGTCATACGCACCTGTGATGATACACATGTGATAATTATAAGGTCCTACATGTGAATCATAAATCAATACATAGAGGGGTTTATTATTCAACATATTTTTTATTATCAATGTTTGACTGTTACAACAAGAGTATCACTAGGAGTTAATATTAGTGTCCAAACACTCGATATTGATGATGCACTAGGTATCTTGAGATGAGTTATATCTTTATATGAACAAATTGATAATTCAATTTTCTTTTATGGGATCATATTTAAATGTTTAATTTTTGTTCTTGTTTCAGCTATAATTGCTTCAATATCTGCTAATCTGAATAAGGTTCAGGTCCTTAATGGGATAAATTTTAAGGATTGGAATGAAACGTGAACATTGTTCTTGGCTGCATGGATCTTGACCTTACATTAAGGATGAAGCCACCACCTTCTCCTACAGAATCTAGTACCTCTAGAGAGAGGAAAAATCATGAGAAGTGGGATTGCCCCAATCACATGACTCATGGTTTAATATGTTCCGAGGTCAATTTAGCTTCAGTACCTAGAAATATTTGGTGGTTAGACTCTGGACAAACTACTAACATCAGTGTTTCAATGAAGGGTTTCCTGAACTACCGGAAGCCAAATGATATTAAAAGATACATATATGTGGGAGATGACTAGTCGGTGGAGGTGGAAGCTGTAAGACATTTTAGATTATTGACGTGTACCACATTTTATTTGGAGTTGAAAGACACTTTTGTGGTTCCGTCAATCAGGCGGAATTTAATTTCAGTTTATCATTTGGACAAATCAGGTTATTTTTATTCATTTGGAAATAATATGTTCAAGTTGTCTTTTAATTCAGATATTGTTGGAACTGGTTCACTTATGGATCACGAAAATCTATATTTGTTTGACACAATAGCTATCTATGGTGAATCCTTAAATGTGGAATCACATGGTACTAAGCGTAAAATTGATGATAACAATTCAAGAACACTATGGCACAAGCGCCTAGGTCACATCTCTAAAACTAGAGTTTAGCGACTAGTGTCCGATGGAATTTTGGATTCCATTGACTTCAGAAACTTTGATGTTTGTGTTGAGTGCATTAAAGGTAAACAAACCAAAACAAGGAAATATTTTGCATATAGAGCTACGAATGTCTTAGAATTAATACATATAGACATTTGTGGACCATTTCACGCACCTTCTTGGAATGGTCAACAATATTTTATATCATTCATAGACGACTACTCTAGATATGAGTACATATTTCTAATACATGAAAAATATCAATCATTGGATGTGTTCAAATCTTTTAAGGCTGAAGTTGAGAATCAACTTTACAAAAGAATTAAGAAAGTCAAGTGTGACCGAGGAAGTGAATATTACGGCAGATATGACGGTTCATGTGAACAACGTCCAAGGACTTTTGCCAAATACCTGAAGGAATACGGAATTATCCCACAATACATCATGTCAAGACGCCTAGTATGAACAGTGTTGCTGAAAGACGAAATCAGACTCTTAAGGATATGGTAAGAAGTATGATTTGTCATTCTACCTTCCAGAGTCATCCTGGGGAGAGACACTAAAGACTACAACTTACATCATAAATAGAGTACCAACAAAGGCAACTACCAAAACACCTTATGAGCTTTGGGCTAGGCGAAATCCTAGTCTAAAACATTTTCATGTGTGGGGATGTCCAGTTGAAGCAAGGCCTTACAAGCCAAATGAAAATAAATTGGACTCCTGAACAGTGATCAACTATTTTATTGGCTATTATGAAATATCTAGGGGTTATAAATTTTACGATCCCAAATTAAATTAAATTTTTGAGACGGGAGTAACCATATTCTTTGAGGATACTGAGTTTGGGGGGAAGAATAAGGTTAGAGACTTTGTCTTAGAGGAAGAATCAATAACAATTATATAACCAGTTCATACAGTTGCTTTTGATCAAGCAAGAGAAGAACCTCCACAAGAAATTGTTGAAATTCCTCCAACTCAAGATGATTTGGTAATTCATGAAGAACAAACTCAAGATCCTCAAGAACAAGTGTTACAAGAACCAATACCTTTGCGGAGATCCACTAGAGAAAGGAGAAATGATATTCTAGATGATTACATAGTATTTCTCTAAGAACGTGAGGAAAATAATGGTATGATGGAAGATGATCCAATCAACTTTCATCAAGCCATGCAAGATTCCAACTCGAAAAAGTGGATTGAAGCAATGAAGGAGGAGTATAAGTCCATGCAAGACAATAAAGTTTGGGAACTTGTTCCGTTACCAGAAGGTGTGAAACACATTGGTTGCAAATGAATTTTTAAGATCAAGCGAGACTTTAACGGTAATGTGGAGAGGTATAAAACTCATATTGTAGCTAAGGGTTGTACTCAAAAGGAAGGAATTGACTTTAACGAGATTTTCTCCCCGGTTTCATTGAAAGACTCTTTTAGGACAATCATGGCTCTTGTTGCACATTATGATTTGGAACTCTAACAAATGGTTGTCATGACGGATTTCCTCAATGGAAACGTTGATGAAACGATCTATATGGTGCAACTAGAAAACTTTGTGTCGGGAGACTCAAAGAATATGGTTTGCAAATTAACAAAATCCATTTATGGACTAAAACATGAATCTCGTCAGTGGTACCACAAGTTTCATGAAGCAATTCTCTCATTTGGTTTTGAGGTGAAACTTGTTGAAGATTGTGTGTATCACAAATTCCAAGGGAGAAAATATTTTTTTGGTCCTATTGTCGCATTACGCGAAAAACCGGCGGGAAAACAAGACAACAGAGCCGCCACAGTGCGTTATTTATCCCAAAGGAGGGAAAGGAAACGCTCGAAGTAAACCTGGAAAAGACATGGTCTCGCGACCAGAGAGAGATGGGATCGGGAGTCGGTTATGCGAAGGGAAGGTATTAACACCCCTACGCATCCGTCGTACTCGACGGGATCCACGCTCAAAAGATAGAAAAAGGTTGCTAAAACAAACATCACACACACACACAACACAGGTGGAGGAAGAGGGGAGAGGGCTCGCTAGGATATCGCATCCTATGCCTACGTATCTCATCTGGAATGAGAATCAGAGCTGCCGTAGTTCGGCTCACGCACGCCAAACTAAACACATGTAGGAAACTGACTGCCAATCACTGGGCTTACGTCAGACTCCACACAAACAGGCAAACCTGGAATCCGAACGCCAATCGCTGGACTTACATCAGATTCCGAACCAAACAAACACACTCAGGATACGGACAACCAATCACTGGTCTTACATCCATATCCTGACACACAAGAGGGTTAACAAACAAACAAGTTACTAAGGAGTCAGGCACTCGAGCCTAGCAACTGTCAAGCAAACACACACCAAAAAGAAAAAGGGTGAACACACAGACTAACAGGGAGTCGGGAACTCGAGCCTGATGGCTGTCAAGCACAACACACTCAAAAAAGAAAAGGGTGCCCAGAGAGATCTCGTACGATCTCCTGCCTACGTACCTCATCTGGTATGAGGATCAGGGCAACGTAGTTCCCCTTAACAGGGAAGAAACTTTCTCCTAACCAGAGACTGGGAAATGACCAACTAGAAGGGAGACTGACTCGAGCCTAATAGTTATCATGTATTCCACAATGGTCCTAGGTTGAGTTTTCTATCTACTTGCACAACAGCAAGCTAATCCTAAACAGGCAAAGCAAAGCATGCAAGCACAATTAAAACAAAGCAAACATACACAATTAGCACACACTATATACAGACAAAGGTGGGCTCACACAAGGGTTAGGCTGCACAAGCAAGCCAACTGTATCGGGTGATGTTAGCTCTTAACCCTAACATTGAGAGTTAGGGTGAAGCAGATGAAATAGGAAGTGAGGGGTGTGCCTCACAGCTCTTATCCCTGGCCAGGGAGAGCTTTAGACAAAAGAAGTGTGGGTTCAGAAAGTGGGAACCCTTCTACACTTATGACTGACTCAACATGGATCTTGGGTTAATATCCACGATGCATCAACACCAGTTGTGTGAGCAAAGGGATGACTCAACTGAGTAGCAGGAGATGGATTGCACATCTTTTTTATCTGCCAATTTCCTTATCAAAGGTCTTTTCCTGCTTGGGGACAAAGATAAACAAGCACAAGCATTGCCTCTTAAGGAGGACTTCAGACAGGTGCCTGACCAAGTAACAGGCCAGGTCTTCCAGACTACATGGAGTTAGTGAGTTCTACCTCAATTGGTTAAGCAACCAAGCAACAGCAAAAGCAAGTTCACAATGAACTATAGCAACTAAGGTACCTGAAAACAATCTAACATAATCAGTACACAGCTCAAACAGTCAAACAGACAATTACAAGTCAACAGTTAACTGTACACAAGCAATGCATCAAGCAAAGCACAAGCCAATGCTCAACACAAAAGACTTAGAAGCCACCTACAAAACAAACTCAAAATTAGTTCAATATTGACCAATTAGTCAACTCAAGCAATGTGAATCAATTCCCTCAATGCCATATGCTTCTTTGTCCTGAAAACACAACTCAAACATAAGCAAACCCTTAGGACAAAGCCTAGGGTCAAAGGGGGAAAAATAATTCAAAACAGAACATGAAAATTGGCACAAATCAAGTTAAATCAAATTAGAACAATGTCCAAGTGGTCTCACATTCATATCATACACCAATTTCATTTCACAAAGCATCTAAGGCAAAGTGTGCAATTTGAAGCTCATTGGACCAAACAGAATGAATCAATCCAAACTAACTCAAAAATAATTCAATAAATCTCCAGAAAAATCATGGATAAACAGCACTCATCATAGGATCATCACACCAAATTTCAAGTCAATTGGATAAGTGGAATCATGTTAATTAAATTCATAAGTCAAAGCATGTTCAAACAAGCTCATACAAGGCACCAAATCATATATCAACTTCAATCAAGCACAAAACAGAATTGGCACAAGATAAATGAATCAAACCAAAGTCATGGCAAACTTCAAGGTGTCTAGAATCACTCCACAAAATTTCAAGTCCATCCAATAAACATCAAGAATTTCACAAATCATTTAAGATCATGACTCACAAAAAGTCCAAACTTGACCAATCAGAAGAGAAAATCTCAAACAAATCAAAGATGCATCCAAAAATTCCACAAAACTTTACAAGTGAACCTAACATCCAGAAGTACCATCATGCAAAAATTCACATCAATTCAAGTTCATATGGCATGGTAATGAAAATCCACAAGTTGGACAAGAAATGGTGTGACACACATTGTCACACCTAGATTGATCAGCTCATATCTCACAAACCAGAAATAATAAAATCACAAACTCAAAGCCAAAATGTCACTTAGGATCTCTAGTTTGCACATGTAAAATTTCAAGAATTTTGGATTAAGCATCATCATTTCACAATCAAAATAGCAAGCAAGGTGCAAGCAAACACATGTATGAACAAACCCTAGGCCATTCAAAAAAATCACACGTGCACAAATTCTGGAAAAATCATCATAAAATAGTAGACATGATAAGGATCATTGTGCAAAAAATTCCAGTCAATTTGGATCATTATTCCATGAGATATGAATTTTTCAATTGGAGAAAAAAAATAAAAATGATGAATGAAGTGGTATGAACATGGAAAATGATAATGGAAATAAATGCAAGGCAACATATGGAATTGTCCCTCGCCCGGATTCGAAGGGAGGGACTATTTGAAATCCAACGCGCGCTTCCTAAGTGGACCTGGACACGTGGTCCAATTGCATGGCCACGAACACCAAAACACATGCAGCCAAGCGAAAAAGTGGATCAAACGCAGAATTCTGGAAAAATCCCTAAGTTCTTCATCAACTTCACACATTCATAGCTCAAGAACAATTGTTCACCAAAATTAACAAAATCTATATCACTAGAATCCTCTCTCAATGTACATTAACAATCTCAAATCATCTTAACCTAATTCATCCTAAATTAACAGATTCGAACCAAAACATTTTTATGCATGAAACTTAAAATCCACATAACTTCTTCAATTCTTGATGAAAATCAGTGATTCAACTTGCAGTTTACTCTACTAAGAAAGATTTATCAAACACATATATCAATTTCAAGAATCATCATGCTCGAAAACTGACCTTGATTGGATGGCAGAGTTGAAACACGTGGATTCTGGCTTGAAAAGTCAAAAACAGAAGTTCTTCAATGCTTGTACAAATGAATGGAGCAAGGTTTGAGTGTTGATCGTGAAAGATCTAGCTGAAAACTCGAATTGCCATTGAAGAAGCTTGATGCAACAGTTCTTGAATTGGCTTGGAAATCAATGGATCTTGCTTCAAATAGCTTCCATTATGCTCATGGATGAAGGATTGATGAAGATCTTGGCACGGTTTGTGAAGAAAATTGCAGAAAAAGTGAGAGAGAAAAAATGCAAAGTTTTGGATCTAGATCTCAATTTCCAAATTCTGTTATGATTAGCAACGAAACAGTTATGATTTAGCTTTTATATGTGATGTTAAACATGTTGCTAATCATGATTAGTGTAAATGCTAAAGATTAAGTGATGTCAAGTTTTGTGCACATTAGCAAATTGGCCAATTCACCCTTCACATGTGATTCAATGTAACAGTACAGGTTTTAGCTTCAATTCACTTCAGAAAATCACTTTGGAGGCAAATGCAAGTGGAATTATGTGAAGCCAAGGCCTAGTTTTCAAATTCACCTTTTTCCCTCCAAATTCAAAATAAGTTCAAGTGAAAAATGCACCTTTTTTGTGATGCGTTTTAATGAAATGTGATGCATGATTATGATAGTACACATCAAGAGAAAATTGCTCCAAAAAGCACCACATGATTTGGCCATTTGAATCAAAAGTTATGCCTTGTTGAAGTTCAAATTTTCTTGACAAAGATTGATCCATAACTTGCCAACCACACATGAGAAATTCATGTCCTTGGACTTTTTGGAAAGGTGAAAGCAAGATCTATAACTTTCATGTTGGACAAAATTTCATTTGAAGCATTTTTGGACATGTAATTTTAAGGAGAAAACCTTTCCATTTTTGGCAATTTTGAATTACAAGTCACTTTCTATTTTTGGAAAGTTTTCATCTGACTTTATTTTCTTCATTGTTGATGTTTGAAATGTCAAATGAAACTTGTGTGGACATGAATGAAGTGTCTCTAACCCTCTCCCACCTCCAAATCCATCAGTTGACCTTTGGTTGACTTTTTCTGATTGATAGATGAATTGACTATGCACAGATGAACTTGAGCCTCAAACCCCTGATGAAATGGCTCAAACATGAAACCTTAGATTCCATAAGCTCATTAAAACCATAGAATGATCCCCATCTCCATGAAGACCTCATCTCCTTAACAAGCCCTGATTGGCACAATACAGATGATTAGGGTTGACCAGAGGTCAAAACCCTAATCTCAAGGAATCTGATCAAACACAATGAAACCCTTGGATGATGACAAGACCATGATGATGATGATGTACCATTTCAACCAAGATGATGATCAATCTCCTTGAGGAACTGAGAAACCCTAATTTGAAGCACACACCCTCAGATGATTAGTGATCAATCCATGAGACCCTCAGGCTTGAATCTTTTAACCTCTTTATCTTCTGATCAAGACCTAAGAGGATGACTTGCTCAATGTTTCCATATGATATGCAAATATGCAATGACTAATGACCTAAAAATGAAATGCAATATGCTAAGCTAGTCCCAAGAGAGGAGGGAAAATTTTGAGGTGTTACAGCTGCCCCTATTCAATCCACTGTGAACCTGTCGATATGAATAACCTCGGCTTTCAGATGATCAGGGTGAAAAGTGATTGAATACCAAGAACAGACGAACAATTTGCACTCTGATGGGAAAATAATTAACAGTGCCTGTCAGAATCGGCAAAGAACAACCTTGAAAGAAGAACCCGTCTGGTACGGAGAAAGTCGGCCTGAATACCGGAACAGAAATATTGACCTGTATACCAAAATAAATGGTAACGCAGGGATAACCATGGCCTGAACACCACATCCGTTGGGGATTATCACCTCTTTTTAATGCTTTTCTTGAACCCCAAAATTTTCTGACTGATAATTTTTTCCTTTTCTTGAACCCCGAAATTTTCTTTCGCGCAAATGATCCCGGATCACTGCATTTGAACCCCGACTTCTTGTTTGCCAAAATAATGAACCCCATTCTCCATTTGAACCCCAGTCGCCTGACGATAACTTGTGATCGCCATTGTGAACCCCGTTCTCTAGAAAACACCTCGTGTCTCCCTTTCTCCATTTGGACCCCGCTCCCCAGAAAATGCCTCAACATTTCCCTTTCCCCGTTTGAACCCCGTTCTCCGCTTTCTTGTGATAATTCCGCTGGCAACGTCAGAAATAACACCAAAACACCACTCTGATGGCGACATATCAGAGGGTACACCTTCACAACAGGAAGGTAAAATGTGCATCTCTTCCTCAGAAGACACCCATAACGACCTCCATTGGCCTCGGCCAAAGTCTAAGGTGACACATGAACAGAAGATAATCCTGAGGACCTCATCCCGGATATAATCTTCAACTCCAATCTCCATTTGGACCCCACTCTCCAGAAAATGCCTCAACACTTCCTTTTCTCCAATTGAACCCCGATCTCCAGAAAATGCCGCAACACTTCCTTTTCTCCGATTGAAATGCATGTTCGCGCTGATCGCGTAACGTCCTTTGATTTTATTTCCATCTCCGTCCGACGGAAAAATTTCCTCCAGTATCGCACTACTGGGGAACATTGCTGATCTGACGTCATGATGCTAAACTCCTCAGAGTAACACCTTCACCATCCGGTGAAACCAAATCTCAAACGGTAACCACGGCTTGAGTCGCGTTGATCGCGTCACGATGTTAAACTCCTCAGAGTAACATCTTCCAACTTCTGTCTCGCACGACAGAACTCTTCTCCAGTATCGCACTACTGGGGAATATTGTTGACCCAACACCATGATGTTAAACTCCTCAGAGTAACATCTTCACCATCCGACAAAACCAAACCTCAAGCAGTAACCACGGCTCGAGTAACTGATACTTGCAATGCTGATGATTTTCCAACTAGTGAAACCACTCCTCAAACGGTAACCATGGCTTGAGTAGCATCTTCACCCACTGGCAAAACCATATCTCAAACGGTAACCACGGCTTGAGACTAGCCTATGCTCGCAATGATGCATGACTTTTTTCAGCGTAATGCTCCATAATCATGGAAATGCTACACGATTTATTATGCAGTATGCTATGCTTATTCTACATGATGAATGCATAAAAAGTATCCCCCTCAAGGGACTCTCCTGAGGTGCTCGAGACACTCTGCTGAGGAACTCGCCAACACTTCAACCTCCACCCTGCTGGGGAATAGTGCTGCTGTTGGGAAAAGGCAACCCTTGCTGGGGAAAACCTCATTTGCACCCGATCCGCTTGGGGGACCTCGCTGGGGATAAGAACCACCAACGCACTCTGTAGGGAAATAGAGGTCTTTAACTTGCTGGGGATATAAATCCCGACTCTGCTAGGGAATCCACTGCCCGCAGATACCTCCGCTGGGAAATAGCAACCTTCAGGCCTGGCGACTGGGGAAGCATTGATCTAAAACCTGCTGGGGGATAACCATCCGGACCCTGCTAGGGAAGCCACAGACCTTGAATCTGCTGGGGAATTAGTCCTCACGATTCTGCTTGAGGAGGTGAGGAAAGTCCAGTACCGAACACCCGTCGACTCGTCGAACCTTGGTATTCCACATCCAACTCCACTATCAGCTTTCCAAATTTGAGAACTCCCAGACTCATCTGGACTTTTCTGATTCATCACCTTGTATTCCCGACCGCTCCGTACTCGACGGAGGGCGAACTCCTGGAACTTATATAGACTTTTAATCTTCAGATTTTGAAGAGTCTTCTTGATTAATTCCAAGAGTCGTCGTACGTCCTTCCGTCGTCTTTTCCACCATTCGTCCGTCTCTTGTCCCTGATCGGACTCCACGGGGATTGTTTTGTCAAAAGCTTCCACATCACAACCTGCAAGTGAGTGAAAAATATCTAACATCACCTGCAAAAGAGATCATTAGATAAAACCGTGCCCCAGGCGTGTCAAAATTTCAACACTTGGGTCACTCAACCTTCCGAATAAGATTTCAAGCTTTCAATCTTATAAACATGCATTGGAAGGGACCTGTATGTCTTAAAATGCAGAGATTCTTTATCAAAATAATTGGATGTTTTCGCAATCAAAGCGGTAATGAAAAACAAAAACACAATTATTTGACTGAATATGCATTTTATTGATTTGGAAAGTGTAGCTCAAATTGAGCAATACAAAGGAAGCAATTCCTGAAAAGAGGTAATTGCGCACAAAAGGAAAATCTATCCTAATGGCAATGTGAAACCCGATCTCATCGAGTTCCAACTCGGTTACACCCCATATGTCCTCAGACTCTCCGTGCTTTCTGCCTTCTGAACAAGACGCTTCCGATTGATCCCCACCGGGTATTATCCATGTGCCTTAACTAAAGCAAAAACGATCATGCTAGACGCAGTTGTTCGTTTCAATCCCTCTTTTGCCCGGACCTCCCTTTCGGGTTTTCAGTCCACCGGGATACCCTTTTTTTGCCCAAGTCGCCTTTTCAGGTTTTCGACTTGCCAGGCGTACAGTTTTTTCTTTTTATCCCTAATTTTTGCCCGAACCTTTTCTTTCTGTTTTTTTTTTGCCGGGATGCCCATTTTTGCCTGGACTATTTTATTCTTTTCGTCCAGCGGGTCTCTTCATACGAAGTATTTTTTAACTGTGTCTGCATTCACAGGGGATGGAAAATCTTCGCCATCCATGGTCGTTAGCAACAAGGCTCCGCCAGAGAAAACCTTCTTGACCACAAATGGACCTTCATAATTGGGTGTCCATTTGCCCCTTCGATCGTTTTGAGGAGGAAGGATCCTTTTCAGCACCATATTTCCCACGTGATATACCCGAGGTCGTACCTTTCGGTCAAAAGCACGCTTCATCCTTTGTTGGTATAACTGCCCATGACAGATGGCTGCCAGCCTCTTTTCCTCAATCAGGCTTAACTCTTCGTACCGGGTTCTTACCCATTCAGCCTCTTGCAACTTTACGTCAACCAGGACTCTCAAAGAGGGAATCTGGACCTCAACCGGTAGCACGACTTCCATTCCATATACCAAAGAGAAAGGCGTTGCCCCAGTAGATGTGCGCACCGACGTTCGATACCCATGCAATGCAAACAACAACATCTCATGCCAGTCTTTATAGGTCACCACCATTTTCTGCACAATCTTCTTTATATTCTTATTGGCTGCCTCAACCGCCCCATTCATCTTCGGACGATAGGGAGAAGAATTGTGATGCTCAATCTTGAATTCTCGGCACAGTTCTGCCATCATCTTATTGTTCAAATTAGAACCATTATCAGTAATGATCCTCTCGGGAACCCCATATCTGCAAATGATGTCTCTCTTCAGAAACCTGGCGATAACTTGTTTCGTCACATTTGTATAAGAGGTTGCTTTCACCCACTTGGTGAAGTAGTCGATAGCCACTAATATGAACCGATGCCCATTCGAAGTCGTAGGCTCAATCTTTCCAATCATATCAACGCCCCACATAACAAACGGCCATGGGGACGACATTAAGCTCAAAGGATTTGGAGGCACGTGCACCTTGTCAGCATAAATCTGGCATTTATGACACTTCCGCGCGTAATTGAAACATTGGGCCTCCATTGTCATCCAATAATAACCTGCCCTCAGTAGCTTTTTTACCATTGCATTCCCACTGGCATGGGTACCGAACGATCCCTCATGAACCTCTTTCATCAATTGGCTTGCTTCTCTATCATCAACACATCTGAGCAAGACCCAATCGAAATTCCTTTTGTACAGAATCCTATCCTTATTCAAGTAGAACACCATGGCCAACCTCCGCAGAGTCTTTCGGTCCTTCTTAGATGCTCCCTCAGGATATTCTTGAGTCTCTAGATAGCGCTTGGTATCGTAATACCACGGCTTCTCATCATCAGGCGCTGTGTCAACAGCAAACACATAAGTCGGTCTATCCAGACGTCCCACCTCAACACTGGGGAACTGATTCCACCACTGTACCTTAATCAAGGCAGCCAGAGTAGCCAAAGCATCTGCCAAAGGATTCTCCTCTCTAGGCACATGATGCATTTTCACTTTGGTGAAAAACGTCAACAATCTCCTCGTATAGTCCCGGTACGGAACTAAATGAGATTGATGCGTATACCATTTCCCGTTAACTTGATTTACAACCAGAGCTGAATCTCCATATATGACAAGGTTCTTGATCCTCAAATCAATCGCCTCTTCAATCCCCAATATGCAAGCTTCGTATTCAGCCACGTTGTTGGTGCACTCAAATGTTAGCCGGGCAGCAAAAGGAATGTGGGATCCTTTCGGCGTAACCAAAACAGCACCAACACCGCTACCATTCACGTTAACGGCCCCATCAAACATCAGAATCCATTCGGATTCAGGGTCAGGCCCCTCCTCCGGGATCGGTTCCTCGCAATCTTTCGATTTGAGAAACATGATGTCCTCATCAGGGAATTCAAACTTCATCGGTTGATAATCCTCAATGGGTTGCTGGGCGAGGTAATCAGACAATACACTCCCCTTGATTGCTTTCTGAGAGGTATACTGTATATCATATTCTGTCAAAATCATTTGCCACCTCGCAACCCGTCCGGTCAATGCTGGCTTCTCAAAAATGTACTTGATTGGATCCATCTTGGAAATCAATAAAGTGGTATGAACCAGCATATACTGTCTTAGTCGGCGAGCAGCCCAGACCAAAGCACAACAAGTTTTCTCGAGCAGTGAATATCTTGTTTCACAGTCGGTAAACTTTTTGCTAAGGTAGTATATTGCATGCTCTTTTCGACCAGACTCGTCATGCTACCCCAATACACACCTCATAGACCCCTCGAGGACCGTCAAGTACAGAATTAACGGTCTTCCCTCCACAGGAGGCATCAGAATCGGAGGCTCCTGCAAATACTCTTTTATCCTTTCAAATGCCGCTTGGCAATCATTATTCCACCTGACCGTTTGATCTTTTCTTAACAACTTGAATATTGGTTCACACGTGACTGTTAGATGAGATATGAACCGTGAAATGTAGTTCAATCTACCTAAGAAACCACGAACCTCTTTCTCTGTTTTCGGTTCAGGCATTTCTCTTATCGCTTTTACTTTAGCAGGATCAACCTCGATTCCTTTCTCACTTACAATAAACCCCAGCAATTTACCGGACCGCACCCCGAAAGTGCACTTGTTTGGATTCAACCTCAGTCTGAACTGTCTCAACCGGTCGAACAACTTGGCCAGATCTACCAAATGCCCCTCTTCTGTCTAGGACTTTGCTATCATGTCATCAACATAACATTCGATTTCATGATGAATCATATCATGAAACAAAGTCACCATGGCCCTCTGATAAGTAGCACCAGCATTCTTAAGACCGAATGGCATCACCTTGTAACAGAAAGTACCCCACGGTGTGATGAACGTTGTTTTCTCCATATCATCTGGCGACATTTTGATTTGATTATAGCCAGAAAAGCCATCCATGAAGGAAAACACCGAGAATTGAGTTGTATTATCTACCAACACGTCAATGTGAGGTAGTGGGAAATCATCCTTCGGGCTAGCTCTGTTCAGATCCCGGTAGTCCACACACATTCTCACCTTCCCATCTTTCTTCGGGACTGGCACAATGTTCGCAACCCATGGCGGATAATTGGTGACAGCAAGGAAACCAGCATCCCACTGCTTCTGCACTTCCTCTTTAATTTTCATCGCCATGTCAGGTCGAGTTCTGCGCAACTTCTGCTTCACTGGAGGACAATCTGCTCTCAATGGTAGCTTGTGCACAACAATATCGGTGTCCAACCCCGGCATATCCTGATAAGACCAGGCGAAGATATCGACATACTCTTTCAACAATGCTACCATTCTGCTCTTGACACTTTCCTCCAAAGCAGCCCCGATTTTCACATCTTTCTTGACCTCGTCGGTACCCAAGTTTACAACCTCAATCTGCTATTCGTGCGGCTGAATCACCTTCTCCTCTTGTTTCAACAACCTGGCTAATTCCCCTGGCAGTTCACAATCTTCTTCGCCTTCTTCTTCGGCATGATAGATCGGATTGTCGAAGTCATATGAGGGTGTAACAGGATTGTTATCAATGAGATCCGGAGAATGATCGCATCTGCATGAATGTGGATTCATGCATTGCTTTAGAACCGGAGCGAGACAAATTGAAAAGAAAAATGAAAACATTGCCATTTTTATTTTGTTTTTATTTTTAAACTGCAAAAATAAATGAAAAACAGGGAACACCGCTTTTAACTGAAAAACATCCTTTTATTTATGATGCAAAACTTGCAAAATTAAACATGAGGTGGCCCTTACAATGAACCATTACGTGTCGGGCAACACGTATGGCTTTCATGCACATAATATTGAAAACAAGAAAATATTACTCTTCGAGCAGAGTGACCGTGATGATCTTTTCAGCCTTCCAATTCTGGACTCCCATCCCTGGTGTGCACGGCTTTATCCATCGGTCTATTTCACAGTCGCTATCAGCTTCATCACTCACCATACAGATGTGATCCGGATCCAGCATTCCGGCACTGGTGAATGTGACTGGCGTACGGCGTCCTCTGCCTTGTCCAGATGAGCCTCTGTCCGGCCGATAACCCACTCCGAAGCGGTCTTTCTTGGCGGAGATGTCCATCATCCTACCCCAACCAGGAGCTTCCCCATTCTTCACCACCTCAGCGGCCTGCTTATACGAAGATATGGACGGCTTTTCCTCTTCCTTTGCAAACAGAGCATTCTCTACCTTAACGGTTTCAAATGCTTGACTCGGGGTCTCCTATATTTCGCCATCCATTTCAACATACTTGAATGATGAAAGGTGGATGACAAAGATGTCCTCTTCTCTGCAGACGGTGACGACCTGCCCTTCCCAGATATATTTCAACTTTTGGTGCAAAGTCGAGGTCACTGCCCCAGCAGCATGAATCCACGGGCGACCCAACAGGCAACTGTATGCCGGCTGAATATCCATGACATAAAAAACAGACTTAAACACCTCAGGTCCTATCTTCACCGGGAGCTCAACCTCTCCGAACACAGCCCGCTTTGAACCATCAAAAGCCCGCACTATCAGGTCAGTAGGCGTCAGGATCAACCCTTCACAATTCAGCTTTGCCAAGGCTTTCTTTGGCAACACATTCAAAGAGGAGCCGGTATCAACTAGCACATGCGAAAGCACGGCCCCTTTGCATTCCATGGCGATGTGCAAAGCCCGGTTATGATTTCTTCCATCTACAATCAAATCCATGTCGGTAAAACCCAGCCCATGGCTGACATGAACATTCGACACCACTGTCTCCAACTGATTAATTGTTATCTCTTGAGGAACATAGGCTTTCTTCAAAATCTTCATCAAAGCCTCTCTATGCCCCTCAGAGCTTAACAGCAACGACAGAATCGATATCTTGGAAGGAGTCTGCTGCAGATGGTCTACAAGCTTGTACTCAGACTTCTTGATGATTCTTAAGAATTCTTCTGCATCATCATCAAGCTTTTCTTCCGACCCAACAGGCGCCGGTGTCACTACGGGAGTACCTTCATTCACCACTGCTTGTTTTCCTTTTGCCCTGGCTAAAGCCCCGGCCTTTTCTTTTTTCTCTTTTTCCCCTTCCCCACCTCTCAGAGCATCGGGAGCAAACAACCTTCCACTGCGAGTGAAACCACTGGGTCCGGCATTATCCACCTTTGAAACGGTGGTTTCACCTGCAGCTTGATCCTCTACCTTCTCTCCATTACAATATACTTCCCCACCATAATGCCACGGCACGGCATCATCTTTGTCATAGGGAATTGGTCCAGGTACCGTGATAGTAACTGGAGCCGCCTCCGCCAGATTTGACAAATCAACCGGGTCGAAGTAAATTGTTATGGTGGAGACATCATCTTTCCCCAGATCATCCCTCTCAACCCGAATACTTCCCTCGTCCATCAGCCTCTGGACAGCCTCCCTCAAGAGAACACACCCATTCGAAACCACAGTGCACGCAGCACAATCATCACCACAACCCGGAACGACCCCATTCAGCAACAACTGCCTCTTGACCTCAGCCAGCGGAGTCTTCAGTTGATCAACAGACAACAACCCAATTCTATTCTCCTCGGAGATAGCATTCACCCCCCTCTGACCATGCGCGGGTATGGGATTAGCATTAACGTTGGGAGACGGAGCAAAGTTGATAGCTTTTGAATCCACCAGGTCTTGAACCACATGCTTAAAAGCTTTGCAGTTCTCTACGTTGTATCCGGGAGCACCTGAATAAAATTCACATTTTGCATTCTCATCGTGATTGGT
Source organism: Lathyrus oleraceus (assembly GCF_024323335.1). Taxonomy (NCBI): domain Eukaryota; kingdom Viridiplantae; phylum Streptophyta; class Magnoliopsida; order Fabales; family Fabaceae; genus Lathyrus; species Lathyrus oleraceus. The sequence goes on along the minus strand of NC_066585.1, from coordinate 529,995,806 downwards.
TGGCCTCTGATCAGGTCTCAAAGGTGCCAGAGTTCTCAGTTGTACCAACCCCAAGTCTTTCAACTTTTTCAATAGAAAGGAATAGGTCACAGGCGGCCTGTCAAACTGCCGATCATTCATTCTCCCCCTGACTTGGTATCCAGCCCTCTGCTGAAATGGTTGTCTTTGTTGTTGCGGTTGCTGCTGTTGCTGTTGTGCAGGCTGATTATCAGCAGGAATAGTTACCGCAGCGTTGTGTTGAAAGTAACGATCCCTACTGGGTCCTCTCTGAGTGTACACCGCACTTGTATCACCCTCTTTCTTCCTCTGGCCGTTACCGAAGGGCTTCTTCGATCCTGAAGACGAAACATTACCACCCTGTATCTTTCCGAGCTTCAGCCAGCTCTCAATCCTTTCTCCGGCCACCACTATGTCGGCGAAGTTAGTCACTGGACAACCCACCATTCTCTCAGCAAACGCCCCCTGCAGGGTACCCATAAACAGATCCGACATCTCTCTGTCCACCAGTGGAGGTTGCACCCGGGCAGCCAATTCCCTCCACCTCTGAGCATATTCTTTAAACCCTTCACTCGGCTTCTGAGACATACCCTGCAGCTGGGTACGACTAGGAGCCATGTCTGCGTTGAATTGGTACTGTTTAAAGAAGGCATCCCCAAGATCCTGCCAGCTCTTAATATCAGACGATTTCAACTTGGTGTACCACTCCAAGGATCCTCCAGACAAACTGTCCTGGAAGAAGTACATCCACAACTTTTGATCCATAGTGTATGCAGAGATCTTGCGGACGAAGGCCTGAAGATGAGTTTCCGGGCAGGAACTCCCATTATATTTATCAAAAGCGGGCGCTTTAAACTTCTGTGGGATCACAATCCCCTCGACTAGCCCCACATTTGACATGTTTACAACACCGGGAGTGGCATAACTCTCCAAAGCTCTAATCTTTTCAGCCAACAAATGAATCTCTTTGTTCGGAGGTTGGACGCCATACTGCCCAAACGGCTCATTGTGCATAGAGAATTGATCAGCTTCTCGGTCTTCCTCTCTGTCATCATCAACCCCAAAGAAAGGAGGGAACATACTGTCTTTCATATTCTGACCCATCGGACCAGGTTGACCACCAGTGGCGACACCAAAACCTCCAGCATTGTTCACTACACCCACAGTCGTTCTTTTTCCGCCTTCTCGAGAACCACCCAGCCCCTGGTTGGAGACACCATCCAGGTTAACACCACTATTAGCAGCAGAAGCCCGCTCGAGCTTCTCAACTTTGTCAGCCAAAGCTTTCTGACCAACTGCAAAACCCTGCATGATGTTGATCAGCTCATTCATTTTATCCTTCAGCTCGAGAATATCCGTGTTTGGGAGATCCATCAGTCTGGGAGTGTTGCGTCTAGTGAAATATCTGTGAGGGCGTGTTGAGTGCAAAGGTACAACTCTACGAGCACGAACAATGATTCCTGAAACAATCAAGCACGTTAGAACTGATACCTGCAAAATAAAAACACGTTATTATGATCATGCATGAATGCAGTGTTTATCCACATGAGGAACACTTTATCTCTCGATCCTGGCTTCATCGAGACAAATAATAATCCGGCAGCAATATTCTGACATTCATCATTTGATTTCATCATACAGATCAGAGATATATGATTTAGCATTATACCCCCAACCATGTGTGTGCTGTGTGAGTGCATACAGTAAAGCAAATAAAGCTTGAAGATCGATCACTGAATGAAAATAACCATCACATAGCAAAATTCATAATAAGTGCCATAGTCATACATCCCAACTGATATAAATCAAATACAATTCCCCATAATCAGGAAGGAAATACAAGCAAATGGATTCCGTCAACAGGCCTGACGGTAATCCACACAAATAAGAAAAGTCTAGCCTGATGAAGGTCCCACCGAAGGCCCTATATCATCAACCATCCTCGCAAACTCGGCGGCGAACCTGAGCTCGGTGTTCTCTTGCTGTAATCTCCCCACCTCCTTCTGGTGAATCTTCATCTGCCTGAAGTAATGATCTCTCTCAGCAATGTAATGATCTCTCTCGGCGATGATCTTCATGTTCTCTGCTTCCTTGGTCTTCAGCTTTGCCTCCCACTCAGCGATGAGAATTCTGACTCTGTCGTCTCTCTGATCTCTCACGATGATTTGCCTCCTCTTCTCATCTTCAATGACCTTTGCAGCTCTGGCTAGCTTCTCCTTAGTGATGTCGTGCTCCTTTGTCGACGACGCTAGGGCTTGGCTGATCTTCCCATAGTAGGCAGTATCCATCTCAAAGCGCTTTGCTTCCAGGGCATGTCGCTTATCCTGATCTTCCATCTTTACTTTGATCTCCTGATTAGCCATCTGAACACGAGCAACACTCATCTCCAATTCGGTTTTCTCTACCAGCAACTGATCTCTGGCTCTCTTCATCTCGAGGAATTCTTCCATACTGACGGAAGAACGCGAACCCTCCATCATAGGACACCAAGTATCACCTCTCGGAAATGGTAGATGTGTGATCTCTATCCTCTTCCGAAGCCAATCATCGAATGGTGGAAAAGACCGGCTGTTGACCTTGCCAAAAGGAACCTTACCCTTTCTCTGAATGCTACGCCATGACCCAGACACTTGTCTCAACTTGGCCTGATTACCCTCAGCTGGGAAATAGAAAGACTTCTGAATCTCACACTCGAGAGGAGGAACTTCCATAGCAAACCCCATTTGTCTCCTAAGAAGCGTTGGGTTGTAATTAATGCAACCCTGAACTCCTATAAGAGGCACATTGGGAAAGCTCCCACAACTGTATATGAAATCGTACCCGGCCATACCGTTGTGAGTCCAAGCTATGTCAGTGGCTCGCAAACCCATCAACCTAACTGACCACTTGACCGTAGGATCAAGAAAGACGAAAGCACCTCGGGAAGGCAAATACCCCATAAACCACTTGAATAGCATCTGAGCACAACACCAGATTAAACCACCAGGCCGCTTCTCGTTCCTGTTATGAACCGAGTAATAAACATCTCCAATCAGAGTAGGAATAGGGTTCCTCTGCATGAACAACCTGATAGCATTATGGTCCACGAAACTCTTCTGATTAGGAAACAGGATGGTCCCATAAATGCTCACAGCAATCAAGGCACAGACGGTCTTCCAATTACCCACAACAGCATGTTCCTTGGCTTTAACTTCCAAGAAACTCAAATGAAAACCGGGTAATTTTCCTTTCTCTTTCAAACCCTCCTTTATCATCTCCGGGCTCAAATAAAGAGCACGAGAAATCTCACGGATGTCAGGCTCTCCCCTAATGGCACAGAAAGGAATCTGATCCCGGATCTGAATACCCAAGATGCTAGCATAGTCCTCCATCAAGGCCCCTAACAAGTAGTCCGGGAACACAAAACATCTCAAACCCGGGTCATAGAACTGGAGAAGAGTATGAATGGCGCTTCTGTCGCTATCAGTGAGTCTGAAAACCATCTTCAGAATACCACCGTATGCCTCTCTGAACATCCCCACATGGTCGGGCGTAATCAATGCTATCATATCCTTCAACACACTGATCTCTGGATCAAAGAAGCTATAGACAACATCGTCCTTCAAACCGGTCCTCATGTCTGAGCAAAGAAGTCTCTCAACCAGGATCTCAATCAAAAATGTCCCTGCATATGGATAAACATGTGTTAGATGCAAGTAAATGCAAAATGTGATGATGCTGATGAATGAATGCAATGCATTGCCATCCTCCAAGTCATCTGAACATTTGTTGCTCTGAAACCCTGATCTCTGAACTGATCACAACCATCTGAAGGAATAGGTAACCACAAATCCAACTCGGGAGTTCCGAAATAAACGGAACTGAAAGGTACATCACCATCATCATCAGACAATCTCTGAGCAGATAACCATAAGATCTCTGAATCGGCCCGGGGAATCCTGAAATAAATGGATCCCCACTGATAAATAACACGGACAGAACTCCGGCGTCTCAGAAAGAGATGTCCCTAAATCCGACTTATAAATAGGACTCTGATCAACGGAACCAAAAGTCACCATCAAAGTCACCATCTGAACATGCATCTGTAAGAATCACCCTCCCCTCACAGGTAAATTCTAATCAGGTCATCCTAAGGCGGATAATAGTCTCGACAATCGGGCAAAGATACTCAATGGGTTTGCCCTTTCGGGTGTGCCATTGTAGCTCTCCTGAGATCGTCTAAACCAAAGATCCGGGAAAGATCGGTCACCGAAGTCAATAGCTCAAAAGAGGTGACTCAACCAAAGTGGATACTCCACAAAGGAAGAGCACTCTCCAATGAACCTCGTCCGGCTTGTGGTATGTCACGTTGCAACAATATGCTGATAAAGCAAATGAGGAACGTGAGACCACACTAATCCTAGGTGTATACTCGGGCCTGGGTTTTAGCCCCACTCAGAACACCCACCCCAAAACAGAGGAACCACCTGTACAGAGGACAACAACATGATAGTATGATGCATGCAAATATTTATGCAAATATATATACAACAGAATAATAAATGCAATAAATAAAGCAACACAAGCAACCTAAACTATCCTAGAACGCTAGGAGAGACTCGCTTAGGGAAGATGGACCAGCCAGAGGTCAACTTCTATTATCCCCAGCAGAGTCGCCAGCTGTCGCATTACGCGAAAAACCGGCGGGAAAACAAGACAACAGAGCCGCCACCGTGCGTTATTTATCCCAAAGGAGGGAAAGGAAACGCTCGAAGTAAACCTGGAAAAGACATGGTCTCGCGACCAGAGAGAGATGGGATCGGGAGTCGGTTATGCGAAGGGAAGGTATTAGCACCCCTACGCATCCGTCGTACTCGACGGGATCCACGCTCAAAAGATAGAAAAAGGTTGCTAAAACAAACATCACACACACACAACACAGGTGGAGGAAGAGGGGAGAGGGCTCGCTAGGATATCGCATCCTATGCCTACGTATCTCATCTGGAATGAGAATCAGAGCTGCCGTAGTTCGGCTCACGCACGCCAAACTAAACACACGTAGGAAACTGACTGCCAATCGCTGGGCTTACGTCAGACTCCACACAAACAGGCAAACCTGGAATCCGAACGCCAATCGCTGGACTTACATCAGATTCCGAACCAAACAAACACACTCAGGATACGGACAACCAATCGCTGGTCTTACATCCATATCCTGACACACAAGAGGGTTAACAAACAAACAAGTTACTAAGGAGTCAGGCACTCGAGCCTAGCAACTGTCAAGCAAACACACACCAAAAAGAAAAAGGGTGAACACACAGACTAACAGGGAGTCGGGAACTCGAGCCTGATGGCTGTCAAGCACAACACACTCAAAAAAGAAAAGGGTGCCCGGAGAGATCTCGTACGATCTCCTGCCTACGTAACTCATCTGGTATGAGGATCAGGGCAACGTAGTTCCCCTTAACAGGGGAGAAACTTTCTCCTAACCAGAGACTGGGAAGTGACCAACTAGAAGGGAGACTGACTCGAGCCTAATAGTTATCATGTATTCCACAATGGTCCTAGGTTGAGTTTTCTATCTACTTGCACAACAGCAAGCTAATCCTAAACAGGCAAAGCAAAGCATGCAAGCACAATTAAAACAAAGCAAACATACACAATTAGCACACACTATATACAGACAAAGGTGGGCTCACACAAGGGTTAGGCTGCACAAGCAAGCCAACTGTATCGGGTGATGTTAGCTCTTAACCCTAACATTGAGAGTTAAGGTGAAGCAGATGAAATAGGAAGTGAGGGGTGTGCCTCACAGCTCTTATCCCTGGCCAGGGAGAGCTTTAGACAAAAGAAGTGTGGGTTCAGAAAGTGGGAACCCTTCTACACTTATGACTGACTCAACATGGATCTTGGGTTAATATCCACGATGCATCAACACCAGTTGTGTGAGCAAAGGGATGACTCAACTGAGTAGCAGGAGATGGATTGCACATCTCTTTTATCTGCCAATTTCCTTATCAAAGGTCTTTTCCTGCTTGGGGACAAAGATAAACAAGCATAAGCATTGCCTCTTAAGGAGGACTTCAGACAGGTGCCTGACCAAGTAACAGGCCAGGTCTTCCAGACTACATGGAGTTAGTGAGTTCTACCTCAATTGGTTAAGCAACCAAGCAACAGCAAAAGCAAGTTCACAATGAACTATAGCAACTAAGGTACCTGAAAACAATCTAACATAATCAGTACACAGCTCAAACAGTCAAACAGACAATTACAAGTCAACAGTTAACTGTACACAAGCAATGCATCAAGCAAAGCACAAGCCAATGCTCAACACAAAAGACTTAGAAGCCACCTACAAAACAAACTCAAAATTAGTTCAATATTGACCAATTAGTCAACTCAAGCAATGTGAATCAATTCCCTCAATGCCATATGCTTCTTTGTCCTGAAAACACAACTCAAACATAAGCAAACCCTTAGGACAAAGCCTAGGGTCAAAGGGGGAAAAATAATTCAAAACAGAACATGAAAATTGGCACAAATCAAGTTAAATCAAATTAGAACAATGTCCAAGTGGTCTCACATTCATATCATACACCAATTTCATTTCACAAAGCATCTAAGGCAAAGTGTGCAATTTGAAGCTCATTGGACCAAACAGAATGAATCAATCCAAACTAACTCAAAAATAATTCAATAAATCTCCAGAAAAATCATGGATAAACAGCACTCATCATAGGATCATCACACCAAATTTCAAGTCAATTGGATAAGTGGAATCATGTTAATTAAATTCATAAGTCAAAGCATGTTCAAACAAGCTCATACAAGGCACCAAATCATATATCAACTTCAAGCAAGCACAAAACAGAATTGGCACAAGATAAATGAATCAAACCAAAGTCATGGCAAACTTCAAGGTGTCTAGAATCACTCCACAAAATTTCAAGTCCATCCAATAAACATCAAGAATTTCACAAATCATTTAAGATCATGACTCACAAAAAGTCCAAACTTGACCAATCAGAAGAGAAAATCTCAAACAAATCAAAGATGCATCCAAAAATTCCACAAAACTTTACAAGTGAACCTAACATCCAGAAGTACCATCATGCAAAAATTCACATCAATTCAAGTTCATATGGCATGGTAATGAAAATCCACAAGTTGGACAAGAAATGGTGTGACACACATTGTCACACCTAGATTGATCAGCTCATATCTCACAAACCAGAAATGATAAAATCACAAACTCAAAGCCAAAATGTCACTTAGGATCTCTAGTTTGCACATGTAAAATTTCAAGAATTTTGGATTAAGCATCATCATTTCACAATCAAAATAGCAAGCAAGGTGCAAGCAAACACATGTATGAACAAACCCTAGGCCATTCAAAAAAATCACACGTGCACAAATTCTGGAAAAATCATCATAAAATAGTAGACATGATAAGGATCATTGTGCAAAAAATTCCAGTCAATTTGGATCATTATTCCATGAGATATGAATTTTTCAATTGGAGAAAAAAAATAAAAATGATGAATGAAGTGGTATGAACATGGAAAATGATAATGGAAATAAATGCAAGGCAACATATGGAATTGTCCCTCGCCCGGATTCGAAGGGAGGGACTATTTGAAATCCAACGCGCGCTTCCTAAGTGGACCTGGACACGTGGTCCAATTGCATGGCCACGAACACCAAAACACATGCAGCCAAGCGAAAAAGTGGATCAAACGCAGAATTCTGGAAAAATCCCTAAGTTCTTCATCAACTTCACACATTCATAGCTCAAGAACAATTGTTCACCAAAATTAACAAAATCTATATCACTAGAATCCTCTCTCAATGTACATTAACAATCTCAAATCATCTTAACCTAATTCATCCTAAATTAACAGATTCGAACCAAAACATTTTTATGCATGAAACTTAAAATCCACATAACTTCTTCAATTCTTGATGAAAATCAGTGATTCAACTTGCAGTTTACTCTACTAAGAAAGATTTATCAAACACATATATCAATTTCAAGAATCATCATGCTCGAAAACTGACCTTGATTGGATGGCAGAGTTGAAACACGTGGATTCTGGCTTGAAAAGTCAAAAACAGAAGTTCTTCAATGCTTGTACAAATGAATGGAGCAAGGTTTGAGTGTTGATCGTGAAAGATCTAGCTGAAAACTCGAATTGCCATTGAAGAAGCTTGATGCAACAGTTCTTGAATTGGCTTGGAAATCAATGGATCTTGCTTCAAATAGCTTCCATTATGCTCATGGATGAAGGATTGATGAAGATCTTGGCACGGTTTGTGAAGAAAATTGCAGAAAAAGTGAGAGAGAAAAAATGCAAAGTTTTGGATCTAGATCTCAATTTCCAAATTCTGTTATGATTAGCAACGAAACAGTTATGATTTAGCTTTTATATGTGATGTTAAACATGTTGCTAATCATGATTAGTGTAAATGCTAAAGATTAAGTGATGTCAAGTTTTGTGCACATTAGCAAATTGGCCAATTCACCCTTCACATGTGATTCAATGTAACAGTACAGGTTTTAGCTTCAATTCACTTCAGAAAATCACTTTGGAGGCAAATGCAAGTGGAATTATGTGAAGCCAAGGCCTAGTTTTCAAATTCACCTTTTTCCCTCCAAATTCAAAATAAGTTCAAGTGAAAAATGCACCTTTTTTGTGATGCGTTTTAATGAAATGTGATGCATGACTATGATAGTACACATCAAGAGAAAATTGCTCCAAAAAGCACCACATGATTTGGCCATTTGAATCAAAAGTTATGCCTTGTTGAAGTTCAAATTTTCTTGACAAAGATTGATCCATAACTTGCCAACCACACATGAGAAATTCATGTTCTTGGACTTTTTGGAAAGGTGAGAGCAAGATCTACAACTTTCATGTTGGACAAAATTTCATTTGAAGCATTTTTGGACATGTAATTTTAAGGAGAAAACCTTTCCATTTTTGGCAATTTTGAATTACAAGTCACTTTCTATTTTTGGAAAGTTTTCATCTGACTTTATTTTCTTCATTGTTGATGTTTGAAATGTCAAATGAAACTTGTGTGGACATGAATGAAGTGTCTTTAACCCTCTCCCACCTCCAAATCCATCAGTTGACCTTTCGTTGACTTTTTCTGACTGATAGATGAATTGACTATGCACAGATGAACTTGAGCCTCAAACCCCTGATGAAATGGCTCAAACATGAAACCTTAGCTTCCATAAGCTCATTAAAACCATAGAATGATCCCCATCTCCATGAAGATCTCATCTCCTTAACAAGCCCTGATTGGCACAATACAGATGATTAGGGTTGACCAGAGGTCAAAACCCTAATCTCAAGGAATCTGATCAAACACAATGAAACCCTTGGATGATGACAAGACCATGATGATGATGATGTACCATTTCAACCAAGATGATGATCAATCTCCTTGAGGAACTGAGAAACCCTAATTTGAAGCACACACCCTCAGATGATTAGTGATCAATCCATGAGACCCTCAGGCTTGAATCTTTTAACCTCTTTATCTTCTGATCAAGACCTAAGAGGATGACTTGCTCAATGTTGCCATATGATATGCAAATATGCAATGACTAATGACCTAAAAATGAAATGCAATATGCTAAGCTAGTCCCAAGAGAGGAGGGCAAATTTTGAGGTGTTACACTTATATGTTGATGACATATTGCTTTTCGCCAATGATATAAGCATGATGCACGAAACCAAGAAATTTCTATCAAGAACATTTGAGATGAAAGATCTTGGCGACGTCTCCTTTGTATTAGGAATTCAAATACATCGGGACCGATCTCGAGGTATTCTAGGATTATCACAAAGGAGATATATCAAAAAGGTACTTAAAAGGTTTGACATGCAAAAATGTAAATCAGGACATACTCCAATTGCTAACAGAAACAAGTTCTGTCTCAGTCAGTGCCCAAAAGGAAACTTAGAAATTCAAGAAATGTAAAAGATTCCTTATGCGTCAGCTGTAGGGAGTTTGATGTATGTCCAAGTGTGTATGCGTCCAAATATTGGTTCATAGTTGGGATGTTATCAAATATTTAAGAAATCCAGGAATGGATCATTGGAAAGTAGCCAAAAAGGTTATGAGGTATTTAAAGAGAACATAAGACTATATGCTCACATATAGGATGACATACTAGTTAGAGATCACTGAATACTTTGACTCAAATTTTGCTGGATGCCAAGACAATAAAAAATCCACTTCAGGCTATATCTACATGTTGGCTGGTGGTGCAATTTCTTGGTGCAGTGTTAAGCAAACTCTTACGACTTCATCCATCATGGTAGCAGAGTTTATATTATGTTATGAGGCATCAAACCATGAGATTTGGCCAAGGAATCTTGTCACTGGGTTGTGAATTATGGAATGAATTGAAAGTCCACTTAACTTATACTGTGACAACAAATCAATCGTCCTGTATTCCAACAATAATAGGAGCTCGACCAAGTCAAAACATATTGACATCAAGTTCCTAGTTGTTAAGGAAATGGTACAAAGTGGAAAGATTTCCATAGAATACTTGGGGACAAACTTCATGATAGTAGATCCTCTTACAAAAGGTCTTCCAACCAAGTAATTTCATGAGCACACTACTCACATGGACGTTTTACCATTAGAGGAGTCTTTGGTTTAGTGGGAGTTAGTCGATTATGAATTTTATGTTCTATGTTTGGTATGCACACTATGATTTTGGATATTTTCCCATTAATAAAGTTTGAATTTCAGTCGTTTACATTTTGTATAATAAATTTATTGAATGATCTCACTAAAGTAGTAGGACCAGTTGAAAATCGACATATACAGACCAATTTCATATGATTTTCATGCTGCACATTTCATGATGGATCTATGTCATTTAGTTATGTCACTATAGTGATCATTGAAAGGTTTAATTATGATTAATATAATGAAAATCACTTTGATTTTGTATACTGACATGAGTAATGGACAAGATATTTTGGATATGCTTAAAGAATATAAAGGCAAATTTTGTGCTTATAAAGTCTAACACATGTGTAAAGTTACGTATGTGACCAGTGGGAGATTGTTAGAATTTTTGGGTCACAAATATAATATTGCATGTGCTAGGGCCATTATTTACATAGCTAAAATTGTAGTTGTCTAATTAATATTAAGTATGTGGCTAAAAGCATAAATTTCATGAAATATGAGATTATTGTGTAGATACCATAAGTCAATACCTAATTTGATGAGGGGCCAAATTAGAATATTGAAAATTAAAAAATAATCCTAAGGTTATTTATAGGGGTCATGGTCCTCATTTGTAGACAACGTGAAAACTACTCATCATAAAAATTCTCTCTTCATCCCCATCAGAGGATATTCAAGGAACCATAAGGAAACTCTACAAATTAGAAGATCAAATACCTGCAAACCTTCAGTGATTCACAATGATAAACTCAGATATGCTTCTGTTTTTATTCTCTGGTTGAATTCTGATATGGGTTATCGACTCATATGGATTATTTTAGAGTCATATTCTTGATTTCTATATCGATAGAAATAATAAGGTTATGACAAGATCTAACAAACTTTAAGTGATTTTTTATCCGTAGACAAGCAATCAATGGTGTTCACTTGTTAGAAAGGTCTTCGTTGTCCTATGCTAGTTCTTAAGTTCATGATCAAATGCCTTTTTATATTGAGAGTGATATTATATAGAAAATGAGTTTATTTTTTATGATATGTTATAGATATATGTGAGATAATGTTAAAAAATGGATGTTAGTGACTTTAAGGAGGCCTCATGATCAATAATTCTACAAGAATTCTATGCAAGCTTTATGCATTCTTTCTCATTTGCTAACTTTGCTTCTTAGTTTCCTCAACTTATATTTTTGAAGTGTGTAGCGTCTCTTCTTAGTTTTCCAAGCTTTATGCATTCTTTCTCATTTGCTAACTGTGGTATTTAAAATTCGCGATTATTTTAGCGATTTTTTCAATTACACTTGAAATTGGGTTAGTAATTTCTTAAGGATGGAGTGAATAGCAATAGAAATAAAGATAGTAAAATGAATAGCAGAAATTAAAGAGGAGGAGGGTTAGAGAGATTGCACTAGATATTTATCCAGGTTCGGCCAAACATTGGCCTACTCCTGTTCCCAAGAGATCTTCTTGAGATTTCTACTATAAACTTTGATCTTTTACAAGTTATTCCGACGAACCTTAATACAATCTCATCTTGAGATTTTACAAGCTTATCCCCAACCATAATGAGAGTTTTTACCCATGCTAAACTAACAAATCATTTAGAGATTTTCAAGGCTTATCTCAATAACCAAACATAACTTTTTTGGAAAAAGTTCTAAAAACCAAAATATATATTTTATTACTGGTTTATCTCACTAACCAAACTCAATTTTTCAAGAGTATTGCACTCTCAAGAATTAAATTATTAGAACATCCAATACAATTTCGTCCTCACAAGTAATCTTTCACTCAAAAGCGTCAAGTCAACTTAAGTGAAAAAGTATTATTTCTAGAGAGAGAAAGATAGACAATAAAGAGATAAATCCCAAAGAAAATATAAAGTTTCTTAAAATGGCGTGGAATGAATATGGGAGACCCTCCTTTATATAGGAGAAGTAAAATCCAAAAAAAGGAAAGGACCTATGGGCGAAATTAAAGTCCCAATCGAGTAGATGACAAAATTTAATCGATTACCTTTGCCCAATAAGAAAAGATTGGATAAAGAGTCATTACAAGTCATTAAGATATTGTCCTAATAGTTTGGTTAATCATTTAGTCATTCTTTAATATATTGGCTTACCACCTTGTCGTACCTCGAGAAAATGAGAGACACGACTTTAAGCGAGGCGCAACCGCACACTCGCAATGATGGACTGAACAGAGTCTCCACCGAACTTTATTTATTCCTAAAAAGGAAAGGGGAAATATCGATAAAACCCAAGAAAGAACGACAATGATTATGGTCGTCGCAACCAAATCAGGGTTCGGGAGTCGATTACGCAAGGGGAAGGTATTAACACCCCTCACGTCCGTTATACTCAACGGGAACCATTATGTTAGTTGTGCGCGTTAATGTTAGTTTGAAATATTATGCTTTTCAAGTTATTAAGTGGGAAAGGATAGAAGAGAGGAGAATATTTTTGGATTTTTGACGAAGGACTAAACCTAAGTTTTTTATTAGTGGGCCTGACAAGATTTACAAATCCTGCTCCTACGTATCTCAATAGAGAAGTCAAGGCTTACGTAGTTCTGGGTAGAAAAATGTTTGTTTGTTGGTCGATTTTAGCAAAAGCTACTTTGTCTCAAATCGAAGAAAACATTGTTGGACTACCCAAAACATGTGGAGAAACATTGCCTTGCATTGTTTTGAAACAAAGTACCTTTCGTTTGAGAAAAGGTTTAAGAGTCAATCGCACGGCGGAGAGAAAAATAAATTGATTGGTTTGATGTGTTTTGAATAATGGCGAGATCTTGGATGAGCAAGATATCCATCTCGAATCCTAGTCTCAGGAGTGTGTGGTATCCACCACGTTCCATTTCCATCTTATTTGCAAAGAGTGTTTAATAAGAATTAAGTGTTTTGAATTTGATTGAGAAAGGGTTGAAGAAACCGCATTGACAATTTTGGATGATGGCGAGAGCTAAGATAGGCGAGACATCCACCTCGAATCTTAGTCTCAGGAGTGCGTGGTATCCATCACGTTCCATTTCCATCTTTATTAAAAAAGTATTAAATAGGAATTAAATATTTTGGGTTTTATTATGAAAATGACTTGACATTGGATCAAGCATTGATGGACGTTTAAGAGAAATTTTTGAATGAATGTTTGAGAGAAACATAATAGATAAGTTTGGATGATGGCGAGAGCTAGGGCAGGCGAGACATCCATCTCGAACCCTAGTCTCAGGAGGGCGTGGTATCCACCACGTTCCATTTCCATCTTTATTGAAAAGGTATTGAATATGAATTAATATTTTTTGAGTTTTTATTATGAAAAATGGCTTGACGTTGGATCAAGCATTTGATGAAGGTTTGAAAGAAATGGAATAGAATGGGAAGAAGAAATGGATTGATTTGTTTATTGAGAAAATACTCGACGTTGGATCGAGTCTTATTTTTGATCTTTTGGAAATGGTTGATTTTATTCTTGTGTTAGTAGCTAACTAAACAGTCAATCAATAAAAGGAATAAAACAGTAAAATTATTACATGCCAGAGGAGTGGGGGTACATTTTATCGAATGGGGATTCAAAGTACTGGAATAATTAAATCGGGCCCAAACAACAAATAATGCAATGTATGAGTGTAAGTGCAAGAAAACTGTCTCATTGTAAGAAGGCCCAAGAGTAAGCCATGTGAAGAAAATAAATAACACAACAAGTTATATTTACAAAACACTCAAAAATTAAGTTGAAAGAAACAACATCGGGACGTGCACGAATAAAAATCGGGATGCGAGGATGTGAATCAAAGTCGCATAACGCAATGACGTGCAAGACAAATGGAAATTGAAAAGCAAATAAGAAATCTAGATAATGTGGTCAAAGCCGGTTTGCACATATTGACAATAATTGAAATGTCATATGTGATTAATCAAAACGCGGCGAAATACTATCGATGTATCGATAAAAATAATCATAGATTAACAACATGGAAATTGTTGAATCCATAAATTAAAATCGATATTTAACAATTAAAATAAATAAAAGGGGTAATAAACATTAGGAATAATGAGGGGATTAAAAAGAAATGTGAAATAGAAATTAAAAAATGGTGTAAAATTAAAATATGGTGCATCCCTTTTACCAACTCCGCCAGATAGGCATCCTTGTCATATGATCTCAAGCGCTAATACATAACATAAAAAAAAACGGACCACGCCTTTTAAATAAAACACAAAGTTGAAAACACTAGCAGAACTCAAACAAATTCATCTTAACGCACATAGATCCTGTTTCTTTCCATTTTGAACATCAAAGATTTAACTGCAAGATAACCACACAAATGGAAGCTTCAAGGAAGCTAAACGGAGAAATAGAAATAGAAACTCGAAAAGGAAACTAACCGGTTGCGGCGAGATTGACCGACGGACGTAGGTAAGGTTCCGTCTGAATCGGTTTTTGATCTTCTTGTCCGCTCTTCACCACCAAGAAAAACTATGGTTTTCTTTTCTCCTTGCCGTCGATTCCTTTTTCTCTTAGTGAACAGTAACGACTCCTCTCCAAAAATTAGGGTTTTTTGTGAATAGTGATTGCTTTTTTATATATGACTCCTCTCCTCTCTGCTGTGTTGCTGTGTTTCCTCAGAGTAGTGGGAAATGTCTGGACGAAAGACGTTTGGAATTTTGTCCTTATTCCAGCTTGTGGTCCCTCTCCTCACGTCAACCTTTGTGTTAGTAACAATTGCATTTACCACTGTGAATTTTTGAAAATGTTTTAATTACACCTCAACTAACTGTGTGCTAAACCAATGTTGCAGGGCCTGTTCGGGCACGATATCGTTAACTTGGCTTCACTACGGTAGCCTTTGATATAATGCTTTCTGCATCAGCAATGGGATCTGCAGAGCTCAACCTCAACTTCTGAGCTACATCAGCCAGCGAGATGCGAGAATATGATATACTGATGTTGCGCAAACAAGTCCTAATGACATTATGACGCAGTCGAACAATCAAATTATTGGTCCCGTCTGTCTTGAAAGTGGTAGCATACTTCTCTGCAACATTCCGAAACAGCTCTAAATCACCAATCCTCACAGCATTGGTAAGTTCAAAGTATGGCCTCAAAGCTTTCTCCATTCCTTTCTGCACGAAGACAGTCTTCTCAGGAATTTCTCCTAACAGTAAATGAACTATAATGGCCCACTTGTTAACAATGAATTCGAAAACCCTGTGCTGCAACTGGTGCTTTACGAGCAGCCTGCAGGAGAGACTCATTTGCATCGGTATACTCCAACTGAATAGTCCGAATTTTCCCAAGGTAGAAGAGATAGCGACAAAACTGCTGGTTTGAATGTGCCTCCAATCGCGGAGCCTTAGACCTCAGCTTCTCTGCTTGATCATATAGGTTGTAGTGGAGGTAGTTACGTAGTAACAGATTAAGAAGTGTTTCCTGACCAAGTTCATCATGGCGCAGGGTAGCAATTCTGTGCACTGAAAGAGGTTTCCACGAATTTCAGCAAGATCTCCAGTAAGCTCATAGCTATATGAGTAATAAAAGTACAGTCTTGAGGCTATAACATCAACAGTTCTTCTATTCAAGTTCTTGAGCCGGTCAATGCTAGCTGAGGAACAGGCTTTGGCCTCTTCATATCGTTTCTGATCAATAAGAAAAAGAAGCAAAAGGAAGTAACAGTAGATTTCTAGCTCAGGCAACAAGTGTTTGGCTAGGGTTTGAATAGCTGCAGATGTTGCAGAATCCACTTCCATCTCATGATCATCAACCTTGGGATTGGGAAGATAAGAAGATAACCTAGAATGAGACTCAGAAGCTGTAGGAAGAACGTGATCGATGAACGATGAGAGAACCGGAGCTGTGAGTTTGGACCTCAAAGCAATAGTAAGGCGCACGGCACGAGAAATTCTGCGAACTTCCTTAGAGTTTGAACCAGTTTCAATGATTGATGCTATTTCCTTGAAATGATGCAATGTAGAAGGAATAGCTGCGGAAACGGAGTGAGAAGGTGTAGGGTGAGCACCAAAAGCTGAAATCATATTGAAGGGCTCATTGTCTTTGTCAATTGCATCAATGTTCATTCGTTCTTCCATAGTTAAACTTTCAACGGTTGCCAACAAACTCCATATATTTGTAAGTTGCACCGGCCACAGATATTTCACCAATAATTTACAGAATTAAATCCTTTGCAAGCAAATAAATTGGCATTCCTCCATCCAATACAAATCTCAGAGTTGGAGGCATCGCACTACTCTTTCTAGCATTATTCATAGCAATTTCATGAGCAATCTTCTGCATCTTAATGAGCTTGGCATAAACTCCATTTTCACCTTTGGAGAAAAGCTCGTCATGAGTCCCAATTTCAAAAGCACTTCCTTGTTGAATCACATCTATGAGGTCAGTTTTGTGAATTGTGGAAAGACAATGCGCAATTACAAGAGTTATTCTGCCAATCATAAATCGGTCAAGTTCTTCTTGCACCAGCTTTTTTATGACCAGTCACTGCAGCATTATAAGTTTCCACCGTTACTGCTCCTTCCTCGGCATATCTTACGGCTTCCCGGCATAGATTACTGTACCTCAATGTCAGAGACTCCTGACTATGTAATTCAGCAATACGATCATCTGATCCAGCACTACTTTTTGCAGTTTTTGTCCACCGTCTTAAGATATAATGGGATGGTAATGTAAGTACATTTGTCATAGTGAAAACAGTTAAAATGTGCCTGCAAAGAAGGCCCGAATGCTCAAACATTTGGCAAGTACAGTTAGCTCTCAATTCAGCATGGTTGAATGCAACAGTATATGCCTTGTCAACGTCCTCAAATTTTGCTCGATGATTTCCTCAACTGAATAATTATCTTCACCTCTAGGCTTCTTGCTTCCACTGAATTGGGCTTCGTGACTAACACAGACGGTCAAGACAACAAAAAGTAGACGGGA
Source organism: Lathyrus oleraceus (assembly GCF_024323335.1). Taxonomy (NCBI): domain Eukaryota; kingdom Viridiplantae; phylum Streptophyta; class Magnoliopsida; order Fabales; family Fabaceae; genus Lathyrus; species Lathyrus oleraceus. The sequence goes on along the minus strand of NC_066585.1, from coordinate 529,978,170 downwards.
AGAGAGCTCTACAGAAGCACACGATTCTAGAAAAAGTGAATGAACCATAGTGCGAAGTTCTGCCACAGCAAGGTTTTTAGAGGCTGAACCAATGCCAAAGAGGTAACTTGCTTTTCTGTTTTGTTCTCTACTGGATTCGGGTGGAAATGTTCTCTGAAGAATGGCTTCCACTGTAGCAGCAAATATTTTCATGAGACATGCTTCTGACGGGCTTCCACGAGGAAGATATTCCAAGACCTTAAGTAAAGGTATATACAAATTCCACGACAGTATGGGCGGTTGGAGGAGGAAGCAATAGTGCAGGAAAAGCAGCCGCTGTTAAAATAGCAGTTCCATTGCGAGCAACTTCATCATCACAAACACTTAATATAACACCAGCGCCATTAGCAACAGCCCATCTTGGAGTCGAAGGCACGAGTTGAGGATGTTTCCCAGAACCACGGGAAGAGGCAGTTGACGGAGGCTTGAGTTCTCCAGCAGCATATTTGCCCATAACACCACTGCACCACCGGAAATAGTCACTTCTAATGCCTACAGGGGCAGCCAACAACATATCGGTAATCCAGGGGGACAGGGGCCTAATAGGTTTTTTCTCTTGTGCCAAAGCACTGTACCCATTAAGAGGCTCACTAGTTGTTGCAAGGTTGCCACTACTCGATTGCCTTTCCATTTTGTAAATGGGGCAATTGTAGTGAGTTAAAATACGCAAAATTTCACCACATGCCAGAGCCCACTGTTCTGAATATTCGTTCTCATTTTTAGGGCAGACTAAAGATATCAAAGAAGCAAATGGAGGACTAGTCTTATCATAGACTAGTGTGCCGTCGATAATACATGAAATAATTGGAAGTACAACTGCATGCCCATGCTCTGGATGATGAAGGACAAATGTTGCCAAAACATCATCAAAGAGGAGAATTTCCTTCGACGGGTAACGGTTGCGGATCAACTCAGCAATATCGTCGGCAAATTGCTCTGATGTAAACTGAATCAAGTACTTAACATATGCAGCAATTTGATCCTTCTTTTGCTGACCATCTTGTGGTGGAAGCCAAAATAGTGAGGAAAATTGAAGACGATCAATCCATCTTTCACTAGTAGCAGCCATAGTAGAAGCCATCAAAAGCTTCCAAATCTCAAACTATTCCCTTCTTGTTTTGCTTCTGATTATATATGAAAAGCAATTTTATCCCCAATCCATCCAAAACATGCTACCAATCAAGTAAGAAAATAATATAATTCACCATTCCAATCCCTATATTTAGAGCTAATTTCTGGAGAAATAATGAAATTCCTGAATTAGGAGGGTTAAGAGATGTAATAGTGGAGATGAGAATACTTGCGATTGTTCGAGGGTTCCATTGATTTCTTGTGCTGTTGTTGCTGCAGTTGCTGTTGAAATCGTTCCGCCTGCTGCTGCTGATGATGAAGCCGCTCAGCCTGCTGATGATGATGAAGCCGCTCAGCCTGCTGATGATGATGAAGTCGTTCAGCCTGCTGCTGATGATGAAGTCGTTCCTTCTCTTGATCATCAACTGAAGTCTTGGAAGTGGATGAAGAAAGTTGGGTTACATTTTTATCATGAACATCAGTAGTTCCACTGCGTCTTGGCATGGAACCGTCACTACCGGGCTGATGCCAACTTCTAAGCATCAATGTGAAAAACATGAAGACTAGGATCGCAACTTCCCCAAGAATCTCATCCGACATACCGTTAAAATTGTTGTCGAAAAACCAACAGTTCTTCATATTAGCATTATCCGGAACTGAACTGGAAGTTTAAACGGTGGTGGCGGTAGAGTGAATAATGAAGAGATGAGGAAGCAATTATCTACTGCTTCACTTGATTGATGATGCTGAACTATTTGCTCTATGAATGTCAAGATCCATTTGACAGAGTTTCTCTGTTCAATGATTCTCAGTGTCAAGCTACCAAGGATGCTGGTGTTATTGCTGGTCTTAATATCATGCGAATCATCAATGAGCCCCCTGCTGTTATTCTCAAACTTAGAAAACGCTTTTAGCTTGACCACCTTTCTTGCAGCATCAGCAGTGGAAAAATCCAGAGATAAATCCTTTGTTGAGACTGGTTTTGCGGTGTGCGAAGAAAATGAAACACGACGAGCCTTGCTATACACAGTAAAGGCAGTCTCTTTTAAAATAACAAGCTCACTCACTGATGGACTTGTGACTCTGAAAATGGCATCGACTGTAACTATCTGCAAGACCAATTTAGGAATACTAAACCCAGAAAGCACAGGGATATTAGACCCTGAAGCTTCATCAACAGTTGCCAAGCCACTCAATGCCTTTACAACCTGACTATGCAAGCTAGATCTTCTCTCTCTATCTGACTGTTGGATAAATTCTTGTTTGACAGCAACACTGTCCAATGAATCTGTCAGACTTGGCAAACTAACAATGGGAGTTGCATTCCCTGAATTTAGTTTAACAGATATTCTAGAGGGTTCCTCAACATGCTTCTGAACATTAGATGAAGAAAGACAAAGATCAGGTGAATTCACGTATTTATACTGCTGCCCATGCAGCAGACCTGGAGAAGTAATGAAATCATTGTTCTGACTCTCTTTGCATGCTTGCGTTACAGATATAACACTTATTGGTGCTGACAAATTCTGTGCAGGTATTACAGAAGGATTTTTGGGTTGGTGAAAAGCAACATCCTCAACAGGTTGAACATTGATATCTATAATCTGATGCCCTTCAGAGCTACCCCCACCAAGGGGAATATTCAAGTTCAGGCCTTGAAAGCTATCATAGAATGAGTCCTTGAGAGAAGCATCAACCTGTATAAGGACCCAAACCCGTTGGCCAAATTTATGTCTGGAGAGAGATGCCATCCTCCAGTATGATATGTATCTACCAGGTGACTGGGGTGCGATAAAATCAACTGCAATGTCAAGCTCCATCTCCGCGGATATACCAGAATCGGGAACCTCCAAGTCAACAGAATGTGATTCACTTAATTTGTCCCCTCCAAGTTGAGTTCCCTTGGGCCACGCTATTGTGCCATTGTTGCGCATCTGCCAGATCTTCGTGAACGGAGTAGATGGAGCCATCATTGTACCATCTATAACATTGACATCCAAAATGAACCGACTATCTAGCCTTGGCCTTGCATGCTTCCCAGCTATTTTTAAAACATGCGGTGGTATCTTTGGTATTTTCCAGCTGCAAATAGCACTCTGACAACAGACCAAATACATAAGCAAGGCGAAGTTTGTTGCAAATTTCATCTTGACATGAGCTGAACTGAGTTGGTTTTTGAATTACAGGGGCTAACTTCTGGCAGGATAGCAGTGTAGATCAGTGGTATGCTGCTGAAGTAGTCAAAATGCGACTTTTGCATTGCAGGAGGTTCATGGAGCAAGGGTGACGGATCAAACTGCTAGGTTCCTGATGCATTACTTGGCAGATTGATGTGTGGTTTGTGCCGCTTTCGAGTTTTAACTGAGGCCTGTAAGCACAATGGTCAGTTCAGGAATTTAACCGTTTTGAAATGACTTTGGTGGGTCTTAGTATGACGGTAACCGCACATATATAATCCTGTATGATATTACTAAACACTTCCAAACTCCTTTGCTTTGTCAATAAGACCAGCCCTTCCAAAGAAATGGACCATACAGGAATAATGCTCAATCCTTGGATTTATTTGCATAGACTTCTATCATTTTTCTGAATAGCAATTGTCCTTGTGCTACAAAACCAGAATGAATGCAAGCTATTAAAACTGCTACCATTGTTACATGATCTGGTTTAATATTATTATTCAACTGATGTACAATTTATTTTGCTTGTTTGGAAACCAAAACCTGCAGGTTTGAGGCCTGTTTAGATGCCGGCTATCAATGAGTGAAGGTCCTTCATCTAAAGAGATGCAAGTAACAACAACAAGCTAAATCATCCATGGCTTATCTTTTTGGAAATGGAAGGTTAGAAGGATCCTATCAAAGTAAGTAACATCGAGTGCTGCAGTGAGAGGTGAAAAGTCATAATGAGCATTGACTTTAAGCATCCATTGAACAGTTTCACGACGAGGTTGAGAGAGAGAAACAAAATCCACGGCCTTTTCTCAGATCCTCGTAATATGTTTCTTGTTGTTTCTCAAGTATTTGATACATAAACGAAATCTGGAAATGAGAACATGTATGACTGTAGTGATACTAACATGAATATGATGATTTCTATAAATGATGATCTTGATGTAATTTGAAAACCATAATCATATTTGTGAAATCCAACCAATTCATTTATCCGTTCTACGTAACCACTTTTGATTTCTCTAAAGTCAGCACAAGGAGATTGATATGCAAGAAACAGGATGGTAACAACGAAGTTGTACATCCTTAAATACCTAAAGACTTGATTTCCTTTCTTTAGTATTTTTAGCCTCATTCGGTAGAAAACTAGAGCAAAACCAAGATAGTCAAAATGCAGCATGTCATATTCAAGAGTTCTTGTAATCAAAATTAATGAAAGAACGAAACCTAACAAGTGACAATAACCATAAAGCCTCAAGTGGTCAAGAATTATCCAATATCCCCTTGTTTCAAAAGAAAAAACACCCTCAGTACAGGTGTAGACTTCCGTTGCGACAGTATTTTCTGATATATATATCTAATCCATTGAGAGTAGATGCTTGATTCCAGCGACGACCATGATTGGCCCCTCTTGAAAAACTCACATGATAATGACTCTCCCTTAAGACATGGTAAGTCACTCTAATCCAAACACAATAATCCTTGAATTTTCTTGATTACCAACGACGCGGAATGTGCCTATGTATCTAAATATGTTAACAGCTGAACTTCGCCTTGAATGCGCAAAATACAACAAGGTGCAACAATAACATAAGAGGAGACCACTTGATGCTCACGAAAACAAAAGGGGGGACCATGTTAGAGGAAACAAAATCGTGAGGAACAAAGAAAATGAATGAAATAATGATATGAATATCAGGGTCAAAATCGGGGTGTGACACACCTCAATCGATTGGCTAGTTCAGAAAAATATTTCCAATTGATTGGCTTAATGCCCCATTCGTTTGTATAGTTTTAAAAAACTTTTAAAAGAAAGTGGATAGTTTCTAAATATCTTGGCTTGACTTTAAAAACATTTTTAACAGATTAAAAAATCTTTAAAAGGACTTTTGAGTGTGTGTCTGTGTGAGAGAGAGAGACAGACAGAGAGAGAGAGAGTTACCTTAGTATCTGTCGCATCTCAAAAAATATGACCTTACGAGCGCATCGCACGCTCGCGGATGACTAGCAGAGTCGCCACTGAATTTTATTTATTCTAAGGAAAGAGAAAATAATGATAAAACCCTAAGGAAAAAGGATAAAATGACCATTGCGACCAATGCGGGTTCAGGAGTCGGTTATGGGAGAGAAATGTATTAGCACCCTTCGCATCCGTTGTACTCAACGGGAACCTCCTTATAGCTAGGGTTAAATGTTTGCTTAAGGAATGTTTGCACTTGTCTTGTTTATTAAAATATATTAAAAAAAAGATATTTATAAAAGAAAGGGGGAAAAGTTACTTTTTTAATTAGTGTGCTTGACAAGGTTTCAAAATTCTGTGCCTACGTTTTCTCACAGTGAGATGAGAAAATAAAAGCTCCGTAGTTTGTGTAAAAAATGTTTGTGGGTTGATTAAGTTTAGAAAATAATGTTAAATCGCATTTTAGAGGTTAAACATATGTCTGCATGCTCACGCGATAGATGCTTAGGTGTTTGTTTGTATTCACGTTAAATGGATCAGACCATCCTTTTATGAAAAAGAGTTTGATTTTAGATGCACAAGGATAAAAAGGACTTGATGAACTGTGATTTATTTTATGTAATGAGGAAAAGAATGATCGACTTGGGCCAAGCGTACTCTATGCCTTCAATCACTCAAATGAACGAATGTGCATTCGTTCATTTTTTATCCTAAGCTATTGTGAAAAGGTGTTTGCGGTAGACAAATGATAATTAAAACAAAGTGTTCGCTAAGCCCTAGATCATGAACGGGTGAATGTACATTCACTCATTCTTCCGTATTTAATTAGAAGTATTTTAGGAATTTAATTTAAAATAAAAGAATTATTTTTTTATCTTATTTATAAACTTTATTTTTATTAATTTTTGTTATTTAAGAAAATAAATTAAACAAACTAAAAAATGATTTTTTTTTGGCATTTTTATTATGATAATTAAAAACTAACTTAAGTTAAATTAGTGGAAAGAAAAGACTAATAATTAAAATCCAAAAAATTACTATTTTTTTGATAAACATTATTTTTATTATTTTTTTGTTTTTGTATTTTTCTAATAATAATATTTAGATTAAAAATAAAATAATAAAACAAATTACATAGTTAACTAAACAAATTACATAGTGACGTTTAATTGTTTTAGTAGGTCGACAAATTTTTTAAATTGACCCGCATCTTTGGTTTTAACAAGCCTTTGAGGGTAAGGGATAGGTGGTTTATAAGGTGGTGGAGGTACATAAGGTTCCTTCTTTTCTACGGTTTCCTTATTACTCTCTGCCTTTTCCTTAGGTTCACTTTCCTCAGTTGACTTTTCAGAGTTTTGGTTTTCTATCCTTGGGTCAGACGGTCCTTCCACTTCCGTTCCACTTCTCAGTATAATTGCATGAGCGTGGCTTCTTGGGTTAGGTTGGGGCTGTCCAGGAAATGTACCAGTTGGGGCAGCAGTAGGCGCTTGTTGTTGAGCTACTTGTGATATTTGTGTTTCCAGCATTTTGTTATGGTAGCCAGGGCATCCACTTTACTTGCTAGTTGTTTGATTTGTTCGCCAGTGTGTACATTCTGGTTTAAGAAATCTTTATTGGTTTGTTGTTGAGAAGCTATAAAGTTTTCCATCATAATTTCCAAGTTGGATTTCCTAGGGGTGTTATTATTATGTGTAGATGGGTTCGGTTTTTGATATCCCGGAGGTATAGCTGGGGCTTGATTTGGAGATTGTCCAGGTGCGTACAAAGCATTATTACTCTTATATGAAAAATTTGGATGGTTCTTCCAATTTGAGTTATAGGTATGCGAATAGGGGCTTCCTTGAGCATAGTTCACTTGATCTGCTTGGATTCCTGTCAAGAGTTGACAATCCGTAGGAGTGTGACCTTGGATTCCGCAGACCTCGCAATTCTGAGTTATAGCAACCACGGCGGTTGGAGGTGATACACTTAAACTTTCAATTTTCTGGACCAGAGCATCCACTTTTGCATTAACATGATCAAGGTTACTTATCTCGTACATGCCGGTTTTCGTTTGAGGTTTTTCCACCATTGTTCGTTCGGTTCCCCACTGATAGTGGTTTTGGGCCATGCTTTCGATGAGCTGGTAAGCATCAGCATAAGGTTTGTTCATTAGTGCACCACCTGCAGCGGCGTCTATTGTTAACCTTGTGTTGTACAAGAGACCATTATAGAAGGTGTGAATTACTAACCAGTCTTCTAAACCATGGTGTGGGCAAAGTCTCATCATGTCTTTGTATCTTTCCCATGCTTCGAAAAGAGACTCATTATCTTTCTGTTTAAATCCATTTATCTGGGCTCTTAACATAGCTGTTTTGCTTGGCGGAAAATATCGGGCAAGAAACACTTTCTTCAACTCGTTCCATGTGGTGACAGAGTTAGAGGGGAGAGATTGAAGCCATCTTCTAGCGCTATCTCTTAGTGAGAAAGGAAAAAGACGAAGTCGAATTGCCTCTGAAGTGACACCATTAGCTTTAACAGTATCAGCGTATTGGACAAATACGGATAAATGAAGGTTAGGATCCTCGGTAGGATTTCCAGAGAATTGGTTTTGTTGCACTGCCTGCAACAACGAAGGTTTGAGTTCGAAGTTGTTTGCTTCGATTGCTGGCGGAGCAATACTTGAATGCGGTTCATCTTGCGATGGAGCGGCGTAATCTCTAAGAGCACGAGTTGGTTCTGCCATCTCGGGTATCGAAGGGAAAATATTTTTGAAATCAGGAAGTTCGACAGGAGGGAGATTGTTTGCAGCACGATATTCCCGAATTCGTCGTAAGACTCGGAGATATAGTTCGATATCGTTGATTCTTAAGTAGAACGGCTCGCCTTGTGAGCGAGTATGTGGCATACAAATCAACGAAAGAAAGAAAAGAAAAAGAAACCTTAGTCTCTACAGCGTAACGGAAGAGTTACGATATCGACTAAACAAAAGTCCCCGGCAACGGCGCCAAAAACTTGATCGCGACTTTATGAGTCGAATTTGGGGTACAAACTGCAAGTGCACAGTTCTATCGCGTAGTTTTAAAAGATATCGATCCCACAGGGACTTATGAATCGATATACCGTTATCTAAGGTTACTTCGTAAAGCTAAGGTGGATAATGTTTGATTGTTTGGGGAAAAGCTAAAACTAAAAATAGAATCTAAATTAAATATTAATAAAACGGATATCGGTATGCAGTTCGTCGTAATTAGGGAATCAATTCTTTGTCGGTCTCTTGGTTTTAAAACAAATCTTTTCAGTTGACTTTATTGATTAAAAGTTTTATCTCAAACTCTCGCTCTGTTGAATAAACCATGATTTTATGTTAACGTAGCTGTCACTTATAGTTAAGTCAAAAACCACTTTTTGAAAACAATAGAATCCGTAGAAACTCTTTTTAAGAAAACACTAACCGTTTAAACACCCTTATCTCAAACTCTCGCTCTGTTGATTTAGGTTATACAATTAAATTCGAATGCTTAACTCTCGTCCTCACATTCAATCTTTAAAAATACTTTTTGGAAAAGATTAGAATTTAATTAACTCTAAAAATTGCTCTCGCCCTGATCTAGAATTAATATCCAATTTACACTGTCCAGTTAAAACCTCAAACTTTCGCTCTATTGATTTTAACCTCTTTATGTCCTTTACTCTCGTATAAAAACTTTGTTATTAAACCTGTAAACTGAGACCGTAAAAAGAGTGATTTTAATTTTAAATTTAATTAAACCGACTTAGTTTTGATCCCTTATTCCGCTTACTCTACATACCCGATATCTAGACGAATTAGCCAGACATGCTAAACGAACTTAAATAATTATCGTGCATAAACAGACTCATCTCAAGCAAATAATATAAATGAATAATAAAACAAAGCATTAAACAATAATTAAAGAACCTGAATTAAACAGTAGTCTTGAACACTCCACCAAAAGCCGGTAGGATATATTCTTGAATTCTTCAATTAACCAACAAATTAAAACGAAGGAATAAAAAAAACTAGATTCTAACGTAAGGTTAGATCCGGTGAAAAAGTACACAATAGTTTCCAGTGTAGAAACTATTATGTGAAAAACTAATTAAGTGCTAGAGAAGAAAAGAAAATAAAATTGCAAGAGAAAACAATAAAAATTTGCAAAAGCGGTATGTAAAAGGTATGCTTAAACTGCTGAAGAAAAGAAAATTGGAAAATGCCGAAATCTGGAAAAAAGCGTGGGAACGTGGAAGCCTGGAACCTCTGTAGGGTTTGCAAAGTTGCTATTTATATTGATGCTTTCCGTAACGGTTTTCAAAGCAGTCCGCGTCAAGGAGTCTTCACGTAACGGATGCATCGCCGTGGAAATAGGATTCAGCGTGTATATAGGACTCAACGTCTCTGAAGGCAGAATTGTAGGGGGATGGTGTGACGTCCGTCACACCATGTGTGACGCTCGTCACATAAGTGTATGCAGCGTGACGTTCGTCACAGCATCCGTGGCGGTCGTCACAGGCACGACGCCTGTGTCTTCTTTGGGTTGGGCTTGGCTTTTGCTATTTGTTTCTTTTCATTCCTTTTTGCACCTCCTTTTCTTCCTTTTTTACTTGTGCTTCAAATAAGACACCTGAGACAAATAGAAAGGAAATACCGCGTAATATCTAATAAAATGCAGTAAATTGAAATAAATAATAATATAATTTAATTGAATTAAGTCCTAAAATATGATATAATTTCATGTTATCAAACTCCCCCATACTTAGATCTTTGCTTGTCCTCAAGTAAAATTCAGTATAGAACTCGTTAAAGGTTTTAGCCAGATGAAATTTCAAAACACACATCAATTCGTACTAGGTTGCATGTAAACTTTGTTTAGAAGTGACTCGAGTTTAATCTTGACATTGACAACCACCGTCACAACCTAGATGACCTCACCTCATGCAAACTAGTTCAAGTAATGCCATTATAGCCGTCCTAGTTCCTTTACTCTTATTTCACCCGTTTTCATTCTAGCGAAATCACATTAAGCCCTTTATCTTTTCGCGCACGTAGTGGAGTAACCGGTTAGTGACTCTGATCCCCTTTTTAGCTTGAAGTTCTGGTACATAAGTCGGATAACTTCGTTATTCAGTCCATTGCAAGTTGCGGGGGATCGGACCGTAGTCTGCCCTACCAAGTTCAGTACCAGATACCTGCTGAACCAACTCATAATGGATCTTTCATCTTATGCTTTTGTATGATCTGCAACCTTTAGATTAAATGATCTGGTAAGGATCACCTAACTTACTTAGTGCATTTCCTGATATATTTATATTTTTTATGTTACTTTGGGAATCATTCACTTATATTCATCGGCCCTCCACGTAGTTTGCTATTAAGATGGTGCTGACTTCTTATATAAACTACTCGGGGTTACTATAAAACTAAAAGTTCAAGGGATTGGTATAATAGGTACTTATCCTGATCTAACGTGTTGAGGTTTGTTTGGAGTGTTTGGCGGTAGTAGTTTTTGTCTTAATTCGTCTTAAGTTCGATAAAATGAGCAACCTTTATACTTATTGGGTGTTGAATTTTTGTTGTGGCTCGTGAAAATTTGAGGGAATAGATAATAGAAATTGTTCACACTCGGGACTTAACTTAAAATAAATCTATATTATAATAAAAAAAATTTGTTTTTTTTTATAGGGAAATAACAATGAAAAGAAAAGTACATACTTGAAAAAGAAATGGAAGTTGAAAAAAAAAATGGAAGTAGAAAGAACAAGTTTCCCCCCCATACTTAAATTAAACATTGTCCCCAATGTTTGAAGGAAATGAAATACAATAGGGAAAGGGAAAAGAGATGACAACTAAGGCTGCCTTCCGCCTCTAGTTCTTGGACCTGGTGATCGTTGATGTACCTCTAAGTTGTCAAACCGGCTAAGCAACTCAGTGAACCGCTGGTCAGTAATTGTATTCCTCGCTTCCTGTTGTTCTTGCATTTGGCGCATTAGTTGCATCATTTCGAGATTTTGTGCTTGCATACCATCAATTGCATCCATGATGTCGTCGTTGGTTGCAGGCCTTCGTCGTCGACGACGTGAGGATGGGCCAGCTGCAGCATCGGAGCGGTTGAGCGGGACAGATTGTTGTGTAGGAGTAGGATCACCTTGTTCCATGTCTTCAAACTCGTCTGCGGGCGGGTTTGCTTGTGAAGGCTCGGTGGCTTCGGGAGCATTTAGATCATAGAGGTGGCGGTTGGGGTTTGTGACATCTGTTAGGGCCATGTTGGGTAGAACAACGCTTGGAATAGCCTGGTTGTTCACCATAAGATAATATCCTCCGCCGACTCTGTTCTTAATCAGGCGGCTGGATCGACAGTAGGTTATATCCATAAATAGGGGAGATAAAGATTCTAAAGTTTGGAGGCGGTCCCCTAGGTTTAAGCCTAGTGCTATGGTGGTGATTAATCCGCCAATTACAAAGGGTTGACGGCCTCTAGCACATAAGGTGCGGATATGATGAAATAGAAAAGAGGCAGCGTTTACCTTGGCATTCGGTTCGAAGACGCATTCGAGGAAGAAGAGTTCCTTTGCGTTGACCTTACTGTTGTTTGGTCTACCAAAAACTGTGTTCTGTAAGATGCAGATAAAATATCGGATGGTTGGGTTATGTATGTGGGAAAGAAGGAGCTTTTCCCAGTTGTAGGCATCTAGACCGAATATTTTCTTAAAAAGGGTGAAAACGGCAACTGTGTTCCAGTTTAGGTCGGGTGGGATTCTGGGGTAGACTTGACCTTCTGTGGAGAATTGTAGCATGGTACTCAACTGGTTTTGGGTTAAGGAGTACTCGGTGTTGAACATACGGAAGGTTGCGGTACCGGTTAAGAATTCGTCTTCACCGGCGGGAGTGGTGTATGCGTATGAACTTAAGAATTCTAAGGTTAGGGAGGGGTAAGTGGGTTGATTATGCGTGCACAGAAAGGTTAAGTCGGCTTGACGGAGCATCCATTCGATACCTTGGAGTAATCCTAATTGTTGTAAACAAGTAAAATCAGGATACCTGGTGGAGACGACGCCTCGCTGTTGGAAACGCTCGTATTGCTCCCTTTGATAATTTTCATCTTCGGTTCGGAAGATGTTATTTCCGAAATTCTGGTTACCCGCCATACTGATGGATGAACTGAAAGAGGTAAATTGGAAAGAAAAGAAAAGTGTTTGATAGAAGAAAGTGGTTTGTGGTGAATGAAGGAAGGTTTGGTGGGTATTTATAGGAAAAATTTTGGAAGTTGGAAAAATAGGTGGTTGAAAAGTGAATAATTGTGGGTAAATGTGAATAAATGGGGAAGGTAAAAAGTTGAAGGGGGTGTAACGTTCGTCTCCAACGGCTCCTTAACGTTCACCTAGTCTGAAGGGCGTTACGCTCGTTACAGGTGCATGACGGGCGTCACAGGTACTTAGCGTGACGTCCGTGACAGAATGTGTGACGCTCGTCACACTGTCTGTTTGGCATGGTTTCAGCTAGCGTCCTTCTGAGTGACTTGGTAGGTTATTATATATTTTTTTTTGTTTTGCTACTGATTGATTTATTCTGCAATTTAATTTCTCCTGCATGCTATTCTGCTTTGTGTAATAGTGCATATATAATTCAATAAGTCATAGGTAGCAACAGTAGAGAACATAATAGCTATTGCATAATAAAATTAAATAAATAGCTTCAATAAAATGATCATAATGTAATATTGGAAAGAAAAACAAAATTGCGAAAGGGAAACAAATGCGAACATGAATTTAAATAACATTAATGAATAATCTAACTTAAAACTAAATAACTAAGAAAATAATTGCTATCCATCTGCACGATCTCTGGCCGGAGGAGCAAAAGAGTTAACACGGTTTAGCAACTCGTGAAACTGATTTGTCATACTGCTCATGTGTCCTAGAACTTCGTGTCTCATTTCAGTAAACTCTTCTCTGAGGGCGTCTTGTTCTGACATCAAAGCTTCAATGGCGGTGTTATAATCAGTTCCGGGCATATGATGTCGGAGGTCGGATATTGCTGATTCTTCGGTCTGAACAGGCTGAGGAGGAGGGTCAATATCATAATAGCCAGATGGTGTCTGAGGGTCAGATTCAGCATAAGGGATCTGGTCATCGCAAATCTCATAGTCCTGGATGGATTCAGTGGATCTAGCAGGAGAGGGTGTTGCATTCAGATTGTAGAGCCAGTTACTGCGGTTGTGAACACTAGTCCTAGGATTGGGTAAGGTAAATAGGCAAAGAACCTGGTTATTAATTATAAGCTCGAACTCGTCAGATCCTAGGTTTGCTATAAACAAGGTGTTGAAGAGGAAGGGTATACTCATAATGGTAATGCCACAAAAAGGGCTTAAGTCAAGCATAGGCTGACGTAATCCAATAGCATTACCTATCATAGTTATCAAACCGCCTACTCTAATTGGTGCTCGCTCATCTTGGATAAGGTGGTCTAAATTTGCTAGCATAAAGGTGGCACCGTTTACTGGACGGTTCTGGGAAGCACAGAATATGATGAAAAGTTCATCACGTGAAACTGAAGTGCTGTTTGGCTTCTCTCCAAATAAGGTGTGGGTCAGGATCCCATGGAAGTAACGGAAAGTCGGGTTATGAATGTTTCCAGAGAGAAACTCATGTTCCTCGGGCTCATCATTTCCAGTCAAACTACCCCAAAAGTGTTCAAGTTCTCTATATTCAAAAAGTTCTTCCTGGCTTACTGTGAATGTATCAAGGGAGGTAGGGAAACCCAAAAGGCTGGTAAAGTCTCTAATATTAAATTGGTACTCCATGTTGAACATTCTGAACTGGATAAAACCTCTGCTAATGCCTTTCCCATGGCTGGGTAGATAGATTAGTGAGCTAAGGAATTCTAGTGTTAGTCTCCGGTAGGTGACGAAATGTCGTAGGATAGGGGATGTTTCCCATCCTATCTGATTCAGCAAATACAGGACACTTTCTCTTAGTCCAAGGGCGGTCATAGCCCAATCATCAGCATATAAACTAGGTAGCATCTCTCTAGTGGCTAGTTCCTCAAATTTTAGTTTGTGAGCCATTCCTCTGAATTTGAACCCCATACGATCAATATGTCTCATCTGGTTAGTGTTAGCTAGAGAAAAGAAAACATGAGTTTTAGTCAGGATTTGGCCAAATGCCGAAAGAAGAAAGAAGTTTTTAATAAATTAAAATAAATTAAGAATGAATACTAAACAGAAAAGGATAATTAAGGAGAAAATAGAGAAATAATAATAATAATAAAATAAGGAAATAAAATAATTTGTGGGTTGTCTCCCACTAAGCGCTTTGTTTAATGTCGCAAGCTCGACATAAAAACAATCAATTACAATCTATAGTTTCTGGAGGCATTTCGTCTAAGTGCAAGACTTGCGAATCTTCATTGGTTTCCGCACAGTGATAGTGTTTTAGACGTTGTCCGTTTACGGTGAATGGTTCCATAGATTTGCCTTTAATTTCTACTGCTCCACTGGGAAAAACATTGGTGATTTGAAAAGGACCTGACCATCTAGATCGTAGTTTTCCCGAAAATAACTTTAGTCTGGAGTTAAATAAAAGGACTGTATCGCCTTGTTTGAAGATTTTCCTTGATATGCGCTTGTCATGCCATTGTTTTGTTCTTTCTTTGTAAATTCTGGCATTTTCGTAAGCGTCTCTTCTGAGTTCCTCTAATTCGCTTATATCAAGGATTCTCTTTTCACCGGCGGCTTTATAGTTTAAATTTAGATTTTTAATAGCCCAATAGGCTTTATGTTCTAATTCTACCGGGAGGTGACAGGATTTTCCATAAATTAGCTTAAATGGGGTTGTCCCTATGGGTGTTTTGTAAGCAGTTCAGTATGCCCATAAAGCTTCTGGTAATTTCAATGACCAGTCTTTCCTTGAAGTGGCGACTGTTTTTTCTAGTATCTGTTTGATTTCTCTGTTAGATACTTCCACTTGTCCACTGGTCTGAGGGTGGTAAGGTGTCGCTACTCTATGCCTTACGCCATACTTAAACAGTAGTTTTTCGAGTACCTTGGATATGAAATGTGATCCACCATCACTAACTACTATTCTTGGGATGCCAAATCTCGGAAATATTATATTCTTAAAGAGTCTAGTTACTACTCGGGTGTCATTTGTTGGGGAAGCTATAGCTTCGATCCATTTTGAAACGTAGTCTACTGCCACGAGTATGTATTTGTTACCGAAAGAGGAGGGAAAAGGTCCCATGAAGTCTATTCCCCACACGTCGAAAATCTCTACTTCCAAAATACCTTTTTGTGGCATCTCGTCACGTCTAGATATGTTTCCTGTGCGTTGACATCTGTCACATTCCTTAATAGCCGCATGTACGTCCTTCCATATATTTGGCCAATAAAAGCCGGATTGTAAGATTTTAGAGCAGCTCTTGGATGTACTTGCGTGTCCACCATAAGGAGCGGAGTGGCAGTGTTGGATTATATTTTCTACCTCTTCTTCGGGTATACATCGACGGAAAATACCATCGGGGCCTCTTTTGAAAAGTAAGGGATCATCCCAGTAATAGTGTTTTATGTCGTAGAAGAATCGTTTCTTCTGCTGGTAAGATAAAGTAGGTGGAACTATTCCGGCAGCTAAATAATTGACGAGGTCAGCGTACCATGGTGTAACAGATATAGCTAGGGTGGTTTCTACTTGCTTGTCAGAGTTATTCTCTTCCAAAGTAGCTATGAGTTTATCGTACGAGAAATCATCATTAATTGATGTTCTTTCCGGTTCAAGGTTCTCAAGTCTAGAGAGGTGGTCTGCTACTACGTTTTCAGTTCCTTTCTTGTCTTTGATTTCCAAATCGAACTCTTGTAGTAACAGGATCCATCTTAGGAGTCTAGGTTTAGCATCTTTTTTTGTTAAGAGGTATTTGATAGCAGCGTGGTCAGTGTAGATGATTATTTTGGCTCCGACTAAGTAAGAACGAAATTTATCTAGCGCAAACACTACTGCTAGAAGTTCTTTCTCGGTTGTGGCGTAATTCATTTGTGCTTCATCTAGAGTTCTACTTGAGTAATATATAACATGAAGCTTTTTATCTTTTCGTTGTCCTAAAACAGCACCTACAGCGTAATCGCTGGCATCACACATTATTTCGAATGGTTCATTCCAATCTGGTGTCTGCATTATGGGTGCGGAGATCAGTGCTTGTTTAAGCGTTTGAAATGCTTCTAAACATTTATTGTCGAATATGAATTCAGCATCTTTCATCAATAATTCGGTCAACGGTTTAGTTATTTTAGAGAAGTCTTTAATGAATCGTCGGTAAAAACCGGCATGTCCTAAGAAGCTTCGTACTTCTCTCACAGTCTTCGGAGGTTGAAGGTTTTCGATTACCTCTATTTTGGCCTTGTCTACTTCAATTCCTCTATTTGAGATGATGTGTCCTAAAACAATTCCTTCTTGTATCATAAAGTGGCATTTCTCCCAATTAAGTACTAAGTTTACTTTTACACATCACTCAAGAACTCTTTCTAGGTTCTCAAGGCATTCTTTAAAACTTTGTCCGCATACGGAAAAGTCATCCATAAATACTTCCATGATGTTTTCGAGAAAGTCGGCGAAAATTGCCATCATGCATCTTTGAAAGGTTGCAGGAGCATTACACAAGCCAAACGGCATTCGTCTATAAGCGAAGGTACCAAAAGGGCATGTGAATGTCGTCTTTTCTTGGTCATCAGGATGAATTGGTATTTGAAAGAAGCCTGAATAACCGTCCAGATAGCAGAAATGTGAATGTTTTGCCAATCGTTCTAACATCTGGTCAATGAATAGTAAAGGGAAATGATCTTTTCGGGTTGCTTTGTTTAGTTTCCTATAGTCAATGCACATTCTCCATCCCGATTCGATTCGTTTGGTTATAGTTTCCCCTTTTTCATTTTCAATAACGGTTATGCCTCCTTTCTTTGGTACTACGTGTACAGGACTAACCCATTTGCTATCAGATATAGGATATATGATACCTGCCTCTAATAACTTGGTTATTTCCTTCTTCACCACCTCACTCAGGATCGGATTTAGTCTCCTCTGGTGTTCTCTAGAAGTTTTGCAGTCTTCTTCTAGCATGATGCGGTGCATACAAATAGAAGGACTTATTCCTTTAAGATCGGTGATGTTGTAACCTAGTGCGGTCAGATACTTTCTTAAGATATGTAGGAGTTTTTCTGTTTCGAGTCTTCCTAGGTCAGCATTAACTATCACTGGTCGTTCAAGTTCTAAGTCTAGGAATTCATATCTCAGATTTTTGGGAAGTGTTTTCAGATCTAGGGTTGGTTTCTTAAGACACTGCCTAGGGTCCGGTGTTATTGCCAAACATTGGTTGAGTTTGTCTTCTACAGGACAGTCGGATGATTTGTCTTCTCCTAACTCTGTTTCTTTTATGCATTCATCGATGATATCCATAAAGTAACATGTATCTTCTATTGCAGGTGCTTTCAAAAATTGGGAAAGAATGAACTCAATTTTCTCTTCTCCTACTTCGAAGGTGAGTCGTCCTCGTTTTACGTCTATGATTGCACCGGCAGTTGCTAAAAATGGTCTTCCCAGTATAATGGGTGTAACTTCATCTTCTCTAATATCCATAATTATAAAATCAGTTGGAATGTAGAATTGACCTATGCGTACGGGAACGTTTTCAAGAATTCCTACAGGATATTTGACGGAACGATCTGCTAGTTGCACAGACATTTTAGTTGGTCTTAATTCTCCCATTTCAAGTCTCTTGCATATGGATAAAGGCATAACACTAATTCCGGCTCCTAAATCGCATAAGGCTTTATCGATGACAAATTTTCCTATGTGACAGGGTATAGAGAAACTACCCGGATCTTTGAGTTTAGGAGGCATGTTCTGGATTATAGCGCTACATTCGGCAGTAAGTGTAACGGTTTCGCTATCTTCAAGTTTTCTTTTATTAGAAAGAATTTCTTTTAAAAACTTGGCATATGAGGGCATCTGCGTAATAGCTTCTGTAAACGGAATAGTGACGTTTAATTGTTTTAGTAGGTCGACAAATTTTTTAAATTGGCCCGCATCTTTGGTTTTAACAAGCCTTTGAGGGTAAGGGATAGGTGGTTTATAAGGTGGTGGAGGTACATAAGGTTCCTTCTTTTCTACGGTTTCCTTATTACTCTCTGCCTTTTCCTTAGGTTCACTTTCCTCAGTTGACTTTTCAGAGTTTTGGTTTTCTATCCTTGGGTCAGACGGTCCTTCCACTTCCGTTCCACTTCTCAGTATAATTGCATGAGCGTGGCTTCTTGGGTTAGGTTGGGGCTGTCCAGGAAATGTACCAGTTGGGGCAGCAGTAGGCGCTTGTTGTTGAGCTACTTGTGATATTTGTGTTTCCAGCATTTTGTTATGGGTAGCCAGGGCATCCACTTTACTTGCTAGTTGTTTGATTTGTTCGCCAGTGTGTACATTCTGGTTTAAGAAATCTTTATTGGTTTGTTGTTGAGAAGCTATAAAGTTTTCCATCATAATTTCCAAGTTGGATTTCCTAGGGGTGTTATTATTATGTGTAGATGGGTTCGGTTTTTGATATCCCGGAGGTATAGCTGGGGCTTGATTTGGAGATTGTCCAGGTGCGTACAAAGCATTATTACTCTTATATGAAAAATTTGGATGGTTCTTCCAATTTGAGTTATAGGTATGCGAATAGGGGCTTCCTTGAGCATAGTTCACTTGCTCTGCTTGGATTCCTGTCAAGAGTTGACAATCCGTAGGAGTGTGACCTTGGATTCCGCAGACCTCGCAATTCTGAGTTATAGCAACCACGGCGGTTGGAGGTGATACACTTAAACTTTCAATTTTCTGGACCAGAGCATCCACTTTTGCATTAACATGATCAAGGTTACTTATCTCGTACATGCCGGTTTTCGTTTGAGGTTTTTCCACCATTGTTCGTTCGGTTCCTCACTGATAGTGGTTTTGGGCCATGCTTTCGATGAGCTGGTAAGCATCAGCATAAGGTTTGTTCATTAGTGCACCACCTGTAGCGGCGTCTATTGTTAACCTTGTGTTGTACAAGAGACCATTATAGAAGGTGTGAATTACTAACCAGTCTTCTAAACCATGGTGTGGGCAAAGTCTCATCATGTCTTTGTATCTTTCCCATGCTTCGAAAAGAGACTCGTTAACTTTCTGTTTAAATCCATTTATCTGGGCTCTTAACATAGCTGTTTTGCTTGGCGGAAAATATCGGGCAAGAAACACTTTCTTCAACTCGTTCCATGTGGTGACAGAGTTAGAGGGGAGAGATTGAAGCCATCTTCTAGCGCTATCTCTTAGTGAGAAAGGAAAAAGACGAAGTCGAATTGCCTCTGAAGTGACACCATTAGCTTTAACAGTATCAGAGTATTGGACAAATACGGATAAATGAAGGTTAGGATCCTCGGTAGGATTTCCAGAGAATTGGTTATGTTGCACTGCCTGCAACAACGAACTTTTGAGTTCGAAGTTGTTTGCTTCGATTGCTGGCGGAGCAATACTTGAATGCGGATCATCTTGCGATGGAGCGGCGTAATCTCTAAGAGCACGATCTGGTTCTGCCATCTCGGGTATCGAAGGGAAAATATTTTTGAAATCAGGAAGTTCGACAGGAGGGAGATTGTTTGCAGCACGATATTCCCGAATTCGTCGTAAGACTCAGAGATATAGTTCGATATCGTTGATTCTTAAGTAGAACGGCTCGCCTTGTGAGAGAGTATGTGGCATACAAATCAACGAAAGAAAGAAAAGAAAAAGAAACCTTAGTCTCTACAGCGTAACGGAAGAGTTACGATATCGACTAAACAAAAGTCCCCGGCAACGGCGCCAAAAACTTGATCGCGACTTTATGAGTCGAATTTGGGGTACAAACTGCAAGTGCACAGTTCTATCGCGTAGTTTTAAAAGATATCGATCCCACAGGGACTTATGAATCGATATACCGTTATCTAAGGTTACTTCGTAAAGCTAAGGTGGATAATGTTTGATTGTTTGGGGAAAAGCTAAAACTAAAAATAGAATCTAAATTAAATATTAATAAAGCGGATATCGGTATGCAGTTCGTCGTAATTAGGGAATCAATTCTTTGTCGGTCCCTTGGTTTTAAAACAAATCTTTTCAGTTGACTTTATTGATTAAAAGTTTTATCTCAAACTCTCGCTCTGTTGAATAAACCATGATTTTATGTTAACGTAGCTGTCACTTATAGTTAAGTCAAAAACCACTTTTTGAAAACAATAGAATCCGTAGAAACTCTTTTTAAGAAAACACTAACCGTTTAAACACCCTTATCTCAAACTCTCGCTCTGTTGATTTAGGTTATACAATTAAATTCGAATGCTTAACTCTCGTCCTCACATTCAATCTTTAAAAATAATTTTTGGAAAAGATTAGAATTTAATTAACTCTAAAAATTGCTCTCGCCCTGATCTAGAATTAATATCCAATTTACACTGTCCAGTTAAAACCTCAAACTTTCGCTCTATTGATTTTAACCTCTTTATGTCCTTTACTCTCGTATAAAAACTTTGTTATTAAACCTGTAAACTGAGACCGTAAAAAGAGTGATTTTAATTTTAAATTTAATTAAACCGACTTAGTTTTGATCCCTTATTCCGCTTACTCTACATACCGATATCTAGACGAATTAGCCAGACATGCTAAACGAACTTAAATAATTATCGTGCATAAACAGACTCATCTCAAGCAAATAATATAAATGAATAATAAAACAAAGCATTAAACAATAATTAAAGAACCTGAATTAAACAGTAGTCTTGAACACTCCACCACAAGCCGGTAGGATATATTCTTGAATTCTTCAATTAACCAACAAATTAAAACGAAGGAATAAAAAAAACTAGATTCTAACGTAAGGTTAGATCCGGTGAAAAAGTACACAATAGTTTCCGGTGTAGAAACTATTATGTGAAAAACTAATTAAGTGCTAGAGAAGAAAAGAAAATAAAATTGCAAGAGAAAACAATAAAAATTTGCAAAAGCGGTATGTAAAAGGTATGCTTAAACTGCTGAAGAAAAGAAAATTGGAAAATGCCGAAATCTGGAAAAAAGCGTGGGAACGTGGAAGCCTGGAACCTCTGTAGGGTTTGCAAAGTTGCTATTTATATTGATGCTTTCCGTAACGGTTTTCAAAGCAGTCCGCGTCAAGGAGTCTTCACGTAACGGATGCATCGCCGTGGAAATAGGATTCAGCGTGTATATAGGACTCAACGTCTCTGAAGGCAGAATTGTAGGGGGATGGTGTGACGTCCGTCACACCATGTGTGACGCTCGTCACATAAGTGTATGCAGCGTGACGTTCGTCACAGCATCCGTGGCGGTCGTCACAGGCACGACGCCTGTGTCTTCTTTGGGTTGGGCTTGGCTTTTGCTATTTGTTTCTTTTCATTCCTTTTTGCACCTCCTTTTCTTCCTTTTTTACTTGTGCTTCAAATAAGACACCTGAGACAAATAGAAAGGAAATACCGTGTAATATCTAATAAAATGCAGTAAATTGAAATAAATAATAATATAATTTAATTGAATTAAGTCCTAAAATATGATATAATTTCATGTTATCAATATCTAAATCCCTTCGATTAAGATTTCATACTCATTTGTCTTTATGGGTTAAAGTATGAGATTTTCCTTTGCATTGCCTAGTTGATTAACTAATAGATTAGATCATTTAATTGGTATGTACATTATTTCTAAAATTACACTATTTTTTGTTCCGAAAATAGAGAGCTCCTCAATCATTTCAAATCATCTAGAAAAGGTGATAAAACCTCACTTTTCATTTCTCTCATAATCTCTCTAAATTATTTATACTTTTCTCACGTATTTTAGTCATATTTCTTTGAGAGCATTCTTGAGTTTAGTGAGAAATTGTATTTTGGGTGAGGGCTTAATTGTATATTTACCAAGAGTACATTTTTCGCTTGAGTAAATCCTTCTTCCTTAGGAAGTGATCATTTTGGTCAGGAGATAAACCATTTTAAAATCTCTTGTTTGTTTTGGGGGGATTAATATAATTTTTGTTTGGTAAGTGAGCTCTGCCATTAAAGAAAAGCTCTTTTTCGAGTTTGTGAAAATCAACCAGTGAAAGATATTCACACCCGTTCTTGAGTTCAACTCGGTCAAAGGATCTACTGATTCGATATTAACATGGTATAAAAGGTCACTCGATTTCTGAGTTCACCCTAATTAAAAGCTTATACCACAGTAAAAATATCGGTTCGATTCATGGTCAACCTGTATAAAACCTCGGTTCAGTTTAGAGGATAGGCAACTCAAAACTCCATCTTGTTTGAGATTAGCCGGTGCAAAATCTCTATTAGGCTTAGAGAGTAACCGTGGTTCTTTTTGGGGCATTTTTTTTGTATTTCCTAAAGGACATTTCACAACAATCATAGGTAACAATCATAGTGAAAGGTACTTGGAGTGAAATTGTACAAATACCAACTCCAACAATTTTCCATTTATCCTGACATAATGGGTTTGACCTTTTATATCACCACGAATATTATAATCAACCATGGTATAAGTTTCAATTATTTCATCATAGTTCATGTTTTCAACCGTGGTAAAATATGTTACCTATTTATATATAAGCAAAATTATCTCTCGCTTCAGTACACTACAGTCGTCTCTCTCAAAATAAAACCCTAACACCTCTTTCACCCGTCTCTCTCAAAACAAAACCCTAAACATCTCTCTCACCCACCTCTCTCATATGGAAACCCCAATCGTATCCAGCCAACTCGTCTTCTTCAAAGTACTCCTTTGTTTTATCAAATCTTAGCAAATGGCTACTTTACAGGTTTGTCTTCAATATAGTTTATGTTACAAAATCTGTTTATCTATTATTGTTTATGTTTCAATAACTTATTTCATTATATTTTAACTTTCTGCTTTTTTTGACTTGTAGGTAGGGATGCTTTTTTCAATAACGAGGATGCAACTAAAGTAAGCGGTGCAAACTTGTATGAAAGATCCAGAGTGACATCCATCCAAAATAGACACAAGTTGCAGCTCTAACTTCAACTTCATCCTTATTTCATCGTGGATACCATTATGGGACATGTAAGTTTCTGAAACATTCTTCGTGTATGTTGTTTCTGGTTTGTTGTTGATGAATATTATTGATGAATGTTGTTGTTAATATTTGTTTAAAAAACGAGTTTATTTTATATTATGTGGTTTGAGTGTTTTTCCAATCCCTTACCGAATATATAACTTTTCACATTGCATTAGAAAATCATAATATGATAGATAAAGTTATATTAGAAAACAAGTACACGATCAATTCTTGACAAAAATTCTTTAATTTGTTATCTACATATTGTTCTTTAACTGTTAGAACTTTATTTAATGATTGTACATCTTCAACCTCTCATCTCTCCACCTATAACTTTGTTTGCAAAGTAAATAATATTTTGCAAAATGGACTAGAGATGAAGGAAGGAGCGGTTGAAGATCTACAATTATTAAACAAAGTTCTAACTGTTAAAGATCAAGACACGTATAAGGAGTTGAAGAACTCTTGTCAAGCATTTAACATGAACTTGTTTTTCTAATATAACTTAATTTGTCATATTATAATATTCTAGATTAGATTGAAAGGTTATATGTTTAGTGAGCATTGGCGAAGTAAGCATTCCACATAATTTATAATAAAATTCATTGTATATATCACAATAGTTGTTTATACCAACTGTTGTTAAATATTATGCATTGGAGAATATCACAACGGTTGTTTAAACTAACCATTATGGGAGAACGCACGTTACATAGCTTATAATCACGGTCATACGACTGTGGTGGAAAACATCGTGCATACAATCAAACTTACCTCACAACGGTTGGTTCAACATGGTAGTATCTCTTTTCAAACCGTTGTGATAGGTGTTTTCCGTAATAGTGAAAAGTTCTCAAGAAAACCGGATACTCTCAAGATAAGTTCTTGGGAAGAGAAGTATGTCACTTCATTAGACCGAACCTCTATAATTTTTTTTGTTTTGTTCTCTCCTCCCTTATATCTTTTATATTCCACTAAATTTCTTTACTTAGAATTTTCGCTGCTATATTCAAACGTTTTTGTTAAAATATTTCCAAACTCTTATTTTGAAAATGATTTTGTTTAAATCA
Source organism: Lathyrus oleraceus (assembly GCF_024323335.1). Taxonomy (NCBI): domain Eukaryota; kingdom Viridiplantae; phylum Streptophyta; class Magnoliopsida; order Fabales; family Fabaceae; genus Lathyrus; species Lathyrus oleraceus. The sequence continues at coordinate 529,953,762 of NC_066585.1, read as the reverse complement.
ATGATATTCAAACCTACACAATTCAACCCCATATTGTTTATGGAGTCACATGTTCAACAAGTGACATCAAAGTCTAACTCTTGTTTAAAGACTAACTGTCTCATGAGGAAGATGATTTTCAACATTGTTTTTAACAAAAGGAATTTTCTAAACACACGCATGTCGTTCAATGGTGATAGGTTTGAATTGTGAAAAGCTAGATTTAAAACATTCATTCAAATTTTTGATCTTGAGTTGTGAGAAACTATATCAAGATTTGTTTATCCCTACTCACCATGTTAATGGTGAAGTAGTAGATAAATCAGTTATTTTTTAATCGAAGAAGAAAAGAGAAAGTTTGAAATTGTTTTTTAAACTAAAAGTTTCTCGGTCGTGTCTTTAGATGAAAATCAAATTTTCTATGTCCTTAACCGTAATTTTGCCAAGGAAATGTGTGACGCTCTTGAAATGATCTATGATGTTTCTCCAAGTATCAAACAAGAGAGAATGAACACACAAGGCGAAGAAGATAAATAATTCCTTCATAAATTCCTTGCAACCTTTAGAAATTTTGGAAATAATGTTAGAACCTTTGTTACTAATAAATATCTAAGACTTAAGTATTAAAATCAGAAAAATTATCCAATCCTTAAATTTAGAGATGAGAATGTTTACAATTAAAAAAAACAACAAGGAAGAGATCATTAAGAAACTGAATGAGAAGCATCTCTAGCAATCTCATCAAATAAATCCCGTGAAAAAGAAAAATGAACTCCGATAATCTCCTTCGAAATAGTAGTCTCGATAGTAGAACAATCCTTAGAAGATTCAACATCAAATAGAGGAATTTCATCAATAAGAGAATATGAAGTACCATCTAGTGAAAAATTCGAAAGAACAAAGGAGAATTAAATCTCAACGAATAATACATTCGTAGATTCAACATCTATAAGAAATCTTGAAGAGTCAACCTCTAGTAAAAGTTCTGGCCTTCCCTTTCCAAGTATCACATTACTGGGAGGGATAATCTTGGACCAAGATATCACCTTGTCCGACAGAGACGAGAGAGAAAATGGTATCAACCTTGAACATGTTAAGAATCCAGTTCCATCTTATCCCCCTTAGGGAGACTCTGGACGAATGATAAATCTGACGTCGAAACAATAGCACCAGCCTCATCAAGAGTGCGGCCAGGAAGAAAAGATGTCATATATTTTTATAAAAGGAGTCACCTCCACGGAAGCATCATCCTCAATAACACGAGTTCATTTTGAAGAAGACTCAATCCGAGGAGACTGTTGTTCCTCCTCTCTGGCCTTCTTGGTCGAAACTTGAGGTTGGGTTGATTCCTCCACTATCAGAGTAGCCTCTGCACATTTGATTCCTTCTGATATTCACAACAGTCGAATACCTTGAGCATCTGCAAGGCTATAAAACATGTTTAACTTGCTTATTTTAACCATACTATCTTCAAAGCACAATCACACGTGTAAAAAAGAGAGCATGAAAGTTCCCCCTCTCACCAAATATCTTCCTTCTATCCTCTTGGCTAACTGCGTTCAACATAGCATTCACCTTTTTCTCACATCAGTATAAGACATTTCACCAGGACTGTGTTGGACTTGCGACTTCACACACAAGATGAGGGTAAATTGTGTGGATTGGAAAAACTTGTTTTTAGAATCTTTTGTGAAATAAAATCAGAGTTAAACATATTTTGAAAAACTTAGCAGCGGAAAAAATAAAAGTCAGAAAATAAATTGCGTATTTAAAGAGTTTAAGGGAAAAGAAGGACATCCAGAATTATAGAGGTTATGTCAAAACAAAAGGACATAGTCCTCTCCCAAAGAATTGATCTTGAGAGTTTCCACTAATACTTTGAGAGCTTTTAACCAGTGTTATCCCAAAAATTTTAGCTAAGAGAAAAGTCAACAAATTGGTGGTCATAGCTATGTTGATATTACTAAAGTGTCTAAAGCTTAAACCAAAAGCTTCGACATACTGACTATATCGATGGGGAAATTTGATTAACCTTTAAGAGAAGTCGAAGCCGAGAACAGTTTAGAGGAGTCTCTGGAATTGATCCACAAGATTAGGATCACCCTCTATTTAAGACATGTTCAGAATCTTGAAAGATCACATAACAGTGCATTGACATAATGTCAAAGTCGATATTTTTAAGGGTTAAGGACTTATGACATTTTCAAGTCCAAAGAGTGTAATATTAAGACATCTCAAGATTTGACAAGAGGGGTTAAAGTGTTCAGAAGCAACCGCACATAGTAGGACACACGACAAACATGTAGCCAATTGTCATACCCCAATTTTGTCCCTACCCCGATACAATTTTTATCTGATTCATGACCCTACTGCACATGCATACATTCATTATTTAAAAAAATAATAATAATTTGGGTAACCGGTTACCCTAATCAGGGTAACCGATTACCCATACCAAAAACTGATTTTTTGGCCATTTTGGGACTGTGTAACCGATTACCCTAATCAGGGTAACCGATTACACCTGCGCAGACAACAGAAATAGCTCTGTTTTTTACACAGAGGACCTTTTGGTTCACCCACTTCAACCCCTTTGCTTCCCCTATAAATAGAGCACTATCCCCACTCATTTTTCAAGCTTGAAAGCCACAAAACCTCTGTCCAAATCACATTTCAAGCTCCCTCTTTTCAACCTAAACCCTAACTCACCCAAACCCTCTTTTCTTCTTTGAACAACCCAACCACCATGTAAAAATCCACAATCTCCACACAACAAAAACAGTAGCAAACTTGTAACCTTCACTTACATAATCATTCACCATCACCATATAAACATACACCTTCCTTCTTTTCCATTTTCCTACCACAACAACCATAGCCACCCTCTTCCAAGCTTTTTGCTTCATTCTCAAACCCAAACACAACAATAACCTAGTTTTGACACCACACTCTTGGTAATATTTTAGACTCAAACTCCTTAACATTTTCTCGGTTATTAGGATACGAGTTGTCTTACTCGACTATCTGAGTAATCGTCATCCAACCAAAAATATCTCAACACATCAAACCTACCTTTTCTCACCCTCGTGCGATCATAACCAATCAAACAAAACACCCAACACATTAATTCAACTTGTCACCTCCGTGTGATCAAAACTCTTATAAAAAAGAACACTATTTAATCCTTTCTGATGCGCACAACAAACTAATGCTTAAGCCTCCGCCGAGAGTAGACAAGCCAACGTTTAGCCTTTAGGATGCGATTTAAACAGTTGTTCATTAAAAAACACCAACCAACTGTAGTTCCACGAACTACGAATGCTCTGACTTCCTTATTGCACCATAAGGATACGTAGGCACAAGATTGCGAGATCTTGGCGAGCACACTAAAAAAACCTCCATTTTCCCCCCTTCTGAGGTTTCCATCCATCTCTTTTCAATATATTTATAACCCGAAGAAAACAAACAACACATGCTAACACTCAAATCGCAAATTAGAACTAAAAGGTTCCCGTTGAGTACAACGGGCGTGAGGGGTGCTAATATCTTCCCCTTGAGAATAAGCTTGAGAGTGAAGGAGCCAATTTCCCTTCCCAAACAGTGGATTGAAGCAGTTAGTCTTCTTTCCACAAACAAGGACCTTGGAGCGGTTAGTCTTCATGTTCCAAAACCTTTGATCTCAATACCTTGGTTTTACATGGGTTAACCAAAAACCTGAGAGATTTTAACATCGGGTTGATCTCATACCTATGAAGCTTTTAATATCAGGCTAAGCTTCAACCTATTTGGGTTTTAACATCGGGTTGACCAAGAACTTATGAGATTTTGTACAGGCTGATCTCTAAGCTAAATTAGGATTGGAATATCCAATCCCAAATAAAAGTTTTTACGGGTTTAACTTTAACCTAAATAAATCCCTAGTTGGACAATATTCAACCGAGGTATACACAAAAGGTTCCCTTGGTGAATTTTACAATTCTACCCATTCCAGAATTACAAAAATAATTTCACTCATAAAAGGAATTATTTCACAAAAGAACTTAGGCTAAAAACATAGTGAGATAAATTTAAAGAAATGTCTGGAGAGAGAGAGAGAGAGAGAGAGAGAGAGAGAGAGAGAGAGAGAGAGAGAGAGAGAGAGAGAGAGAGAGATGAAAGTGTCAAAATATGATTCTGGATGATTTGATATGAGAAATGGAATCTCTATTTATAGGACTGAGGTTGGCTCAAAAAGGAAATTTGAATAAAAGCATTTTGTGACAATCTAATCGATTATCACATATTTCTAATTGATTAGAAGATGAAAATAATCATTTGTAGGTTCTAAAAAAGGAAGTTTAAGTTATCTAGTCGTTATACAGAATCAAGGCACCTTCAAGACAACTTAGATCTTAAGTTTGCGCATTTATAATCGATTGGACAAATATTCTAATCAGATCAGAACAGATAAGCAGATTATCGGTTACTAGATGAGAGGATTAGGGTCATTGAAGATTTCTCTGCTTATGGTATGGATGCTAAGGACTTGTGCCTAGTTCCTAATGTGGTGCTTCCACCTAAGTTCAAAGCACCAGACCTACCAAAATACAAGAGTTTAAGTTGTCCTAGAAGTCATGTCATCATGTATCGTAGGAAAATGGCATCGTACATTGATAATGATGAATATCAAATAAATTAGTTATAAAATAGGATTAATATTTTAATTAATAGAATGAAATAGAATATAGTGCAGTTAGTATCACATTCCAAAATAAAAAATAAAAATGAATAGATGAATTTGATTCTCATTTAATATTTGATTTGAATTGACAAATATTTTGTATTAATTAAATAAATACTCCCTCTAATTTTATTTAGCAAAAAAGTCATACAAAATGATGTTAGAGTGAAAGTTAATGGCATTGCAATGGTATCATAATTCTCATACAGAATAAAATGTACTACTTACCATTAAGAAGCAATCAGCAATGGGGTAGTATCTAAACGTTTACGTAGCAAGCACCAAAGCACCAGTGGTCTAGTGGTAGAATAGTACCCTGCCACGGTACAGACCCGGGTTCGATTCCCGGCTGGTGCAATATCGAGCAGTGATGACTCTTGTGTCAATTGTGGTGATGGGTTTCATCACAAACGTCTACTTCGGTTGCGATAAATGGCACATCTGAGCTCAATTATTTTTATTTGTTCTTTATCATTATTTTTATTTGTTCTTTATCAATCATCATTCACACCACAGGCCCCACACATCTACAAAGATTATATTTATTTTAACTATAAAACTTTACATCTTATATATTTATTTTAACTATAAAACTTTACATGTTATATAATTATTTTAAGTGTTACCCAACTTAAAAATTCTTTTTAAATATTAATACAGCCGTTGTAATTTTATTAATCAAACAACATCTGCTTGTTCTTTGATTTTTTTTCATAAGAGTATATTAATTTGGATGGAAGAATATTTTTAGATAATTTAATTTTTTTTCACATATGTTTATATTTGTCCCTAAAATTTTCAAAAATTATAAATTTGTCTTTTTAAATAATAATTAATCCATATTTTACAAATATTCCTCATTCCTCTTAGATATAGTAATCACACAAATCCAATATTTTTAGAAGTATTCCCCTACCCTCTTAGATAACTCCAAAGGTTTCTCAAAAACCCTAAACTCTTATTTATGTCTTCAACTCTAAAATTCTAAAGATTGTCCCACTACAATATCTCAAAATATATCTCATTAATTATTAGAATAAAATATATTATTAATCTCTTATAATATCTCTTAAAATTGAAATATGGATAAAAATAATTAACTCTAACACCTCCTTCAAATTGGAATATGGATTAAAATTTCTAGCTTGAAAAAGAACAATGCAATTCAAGAAAAGAGAATACAATTAGCTCATTAAGAAAATTACAACAAAAATATATATACAAGTTTGAATCATATCGATTAAAAAATAAAATTTGATATCATTAGCGGTAGTAGCGGAGGTGTCTAACTCGTAAAATTATTTAAACTACTTTGGGCTATTTGAAAAATCTTTCGGTGCCTTCTTGGCGCTCACTCAGATAGAATCAATAAATTCAATTTTGAGTCTTCAAATGTCAAACTTAGACTAACAAAGCATAACCATCCTATTATGGAAGCAGGAAGAGAATAGAAAATGGCAACTACCATACGATATAATATTTAGAGAATAAAAATTACTAACCTACCATGATAAGGTAGAAGCACATAGAGGATAAAATATGCTTAACTACATCAAAATCATTGAAGTGTGTGAGAAACTTCAACAAATATATAATATTAAAAATTATTTGATCAAAAGAACTCAATTATTTTTCATGGAATTCGATAAAGGGTTGATACGATTTGATAAAAAAAAAAGAATATAGTGGAATGAGAAAAAAATGGAAAGAAAGAATATTGTGATTGAATTTTATCTCCGATGATAAATAAAATCATCTCTATTTTAATGGTGGCAACCATGACTCGACCATGAGAAACATGGTTGAACCAAAGAAAACAGAGAAATAAAAAAATATGATTTATTTCTTTTGTATTAATTTAATTATAAGAGACTTATTATAAATAATACATTTTATATAGGCATCATGATTAAGTAACAAATCTTAACTAATTTGTAACAAACCTAACTAATTAATAATTACATATAAAAAATATATAAAACCTAACATTACTAACTCTAACACTATTCTAAATTTTTTTAAAGCTTCACTTAACGGATTACATAACTTTAAGTGATTTTTTATTCATAGATAAGCAAACAATGTCATTCACTTGTTTTCAAGGTCTTTGTTGTCCTATGTTAGTTCTCGAGTTCATGATCAAATGCCCTCTTATATTGAGAGTGATATTATATAAAAAGTAAGTTTATTTTTTATGATATGTGAGATAATGCTAAAAAATGGATATTAGTGACTTTAAGGGGGCCTCATGATCAAGAGTTTTACAAGAATTCTATGCGAGCTTTATGCATTCTTTCTCATTTGCTAACTTTACTTTTTAGTTTCCTCAACTTACATTTTGTAGTGTGTAGTGTATCTTTTTTTTATGCTTTCCAGCTCTAGGTCTAAGTTATTTGTAAGAGTTTTTTACCTTTTTGTGTTGGACAAGTGACTTCAAACATAAGAGGAAGAGTGAATTATGGTATTTAAAATTCCTGATTATTTTAGCGGTTTTCTCAATTACATTTGAAATTGGGCTAGTAATTTCTTATGGATGGAGTGAATAACAATAGAAATAAAGATAGTAAAATATATAGCATAAATTAAAGAGGAGGAGGGTTAGAGAGATTGCACTAGAGATTTATCCAGGTTCGAGCAAACATTGGTCTCTTCCTGTCCCTAAGAGATCTTCTTGAGATTTCTACTATAAACTTTGAGCTTTTACAACTTATCGTGACGAACCTTAATACAATCTCATTTTGAGGTTTTACAGGCTTATCCCCAACCATAATGAGATTTTTAACCCAGGCTAAGCTAACGAATCGTTTAGATATTTTCAAGGTTACTCAATAACCAAACATAACTTTTTTAGGAAAAGATCCAAAAACCAAAACATAGATTTTATGACTGGTTTATCTTACTAACCAAACTCAACTTCTAAAGAGTATTGCACTCTCGAGAATTAAATTAATAGAACATCCAATACTATTTTTTCCTCAGAAGTAATCTTTCATTCAAAATCATCAAGTCAACTTAAGTGAAAGAGGTATTATTTCTAGAGAGAGAAAGATAGAAAATAAAGAGATAAATTCCAAAGAAAATATAAATCTTCTTAAAATGGTGTAAAATGAAGATGGGGATATCCTTCTTTATATGGGAGAAGGAAAATCCAAAAAAAGTAAAGGATCTATGGGCAAAATTAAAGTCCTAGTCGATTAGCTTCTTATCCCAATCAATTGGATGACCAAATTTAATCGATTATCTTTGCCCAATAAGAAAAGATTGGATAGAAAGTCATTATAAGTCATTAAGATGTTGTCCTCATAGTTTGGTTAATCATTTTTACCTTATTTAATATATTAGCTTACCGCCCCAATCGATTGGCTAGTTCAAAAAACTATTTCTAATTGATTGGCTTAATTCCCCATTTGTTTGTGTAGTTTAAAAAACCTTTTAAAAGAAAGTGGATAGTTTCCAAATCGCTTGGCTTGACTTTGAAAACAATTTTAACAGATTAAAAAACTATTTCCAAATCGTTTGGCTTGACTTTGAAAACAATTTTTCACAGATTAAAAAAGTGTGTATGTGTGTGAGTTACCTTAGTATTTGTCGCATCTATAAAAATCGACCTTACGAACGCATCACACGCTCGCGAATGACTAGCAGAGTCACCACCGAATTTTATTTATTCATAAGAAAAGGGAAAATAATGATAAAACCCTAGGGAAAGAGAATAAATTAGACATTGTGACCAATGAGGGTTTGAAAGTTAGTTATGCGAGGGAAATGTATTAACACCCATCGCATCCATTGTACTCAATGAGAACTTCATAATAGCTAGGGTTAAATGTTTTCTTAAGGAATGTTTGCAATTGCTTTGTTTATTAAAATATATTTACAAAAAAAAATATTTACAAAAGAAAGGGGGAAAAGTTACTTTTTTAATTAGTGTGCTCACTAGGGTTTCAAAATCCTGTGCCTACATATTCTCACAGTGCAATGAGAAAATCAGAGCTCCGTAAAAAATGTTTGTGGGTTGGTTGATTTTAGAGAATATTGTTAAGTCGTATTTTAGTGGTTAAACATATGTTTGCATGCTCACATAATGGATGCTTAGGCGTTTGTTTCTATTCGCGATAAATGGATCAGACTATCCTTTTATGAAAAAAAATGATTTTAGATGCACAAGGGTAAAAAGGACTTGGTGAGTTGTGATTTACTTTATTTAATGAGAAAAAGAATGATCGACTCGGACAAAGCGTATGTTAGGCCTTAAATCACTCAAACGAACGAATGTGCATTCGTCCATTTTTTATCCTAAACTATTGTGAAAAGGTGTTTACGGTAGAAAAATAATCATTAAAACAAAGCGTTCTCTAAGTCCTCGATCAAGAACGGGTGAATATACATTCACTCATTTCTCCCTATTTAATTAGAAGTATTTTTAAAAGAATTTAATTTAAAAGAAAAGAATTATTTTTTGAATCTTTTTTATAAACTTTATTTTTATTATTTTTTGTTATTTAAGAAAATAAATTAAACAAACTAAAAAATGGAAGATTTTTTTTTTATATAATGAAAAAAAAGTCATAATCAATAATAACAACAATACTAACTAATAACTTCGATTGAAATACACAAAATTTAAAAAGAAAAAAAAAACTTAAATAAACACACCTAAATTGATGTTTGAATATGTATTGTAATAATAATAATAATTATAATTATAATAAATTATAAACATGTATTGTAATAATAAGTAAACATATAAATAAATAAAAAATTACATCCAGTAGAGAATATCACGTGCAAAAGTAGTAATGGAATTGTCTATATCAAGCAAAAAAGAAAAACACATATCACAATGTTATAAATAAGTTAGTATGCATAACAAGTCTTTTATTTCAACACGGGAAGATTCTTAATTCAATATTTTATCTAAGCAAAACACATATCACAATGTTATAAATAAGTTAGTATACATAACAAGTCTTTTATTTCAACACGGGAAGATTCTTAATTCAATATTTTATCTAAGCAAAACACTTATCTCAATAAGGTAGAAAAGCATATATAAAATAAATAAAAGTCCGAGGGAAGAAAAAATTATTAACGACCAGAAGAAAGAATGGCAACGCACGACGGCTGGCGAGACGAGGAGGGGGAAGTGGAGACTTCTTTTCGGAAACCTATTTTTATTTTTGTAATTGGTTTTTTTATGAGGATTTTTTTCGGTGTAGAATTGTGGATGATTTATTGTGTTTTTTTGTGGTGTTTTATTTTGTGTTCCATTCCGTCCCAATTGATCCCAAATTTATAGGAGTAAATTAAGTTAAATGAAAAAGGAATGAAAATCAAGTATAATCAACATTGTTTGAGGAGATATTTTTCAAATTGAAAAAGATTTGTATCAATAACTTCCGAATCAAATTGATTATTTCTTGATCATTAAGACTTAAAACAAAAATAAAAATAAAAAATAAAAACAAATAAAATATTTGTATATTTTCATAATTAAAACAAAAATTGAGATAAATGACTAAATAATTTTTTTGACTATTTTTTGGATTAAAAATGAATAAAATGAAAAAAAAATGAAAATTAAAAAAATGCCTATTCAAAAATCAAAAAATTAAATTAAGACTATCCATAAAAGTCAACATTTGATTTTTGTTGACTTTTGACATTTAATAAATATAATTCAAAGAAATGCAACGGGGTTCAAACCCGCGACCTAGCACTTTGACATCCTTGCCTAACTACCAATTGAATTGACTTATGAAATTCTGGTACGCAAATATCAGATGTCGTATGCGATGTCACAACACTAATATCATGACTTCACACAACAATAATAGTAAGCAAATAGCAGATGTCGTATACGATGTCACGACACCTGGATCAGGACATATCACACCATAAATAATTACGCAGATAACAAATGTCGTATATAATGTCACGACACCAGGTTCAGGACATGTCACACCAAAAACAATTACAGTGTAAAAAACAGGAAGTAAATAACACAGGTCAATTGTTAACCCAATTTGATGCAACGTCACCTACATCTGAGGGCATCCAAGACAGGAAGGAAATCCATTATAATAGTATTAGTTTGAAGTTCTAAACAACCTCTGGTTTTACAAACTTCTCACCTAAGCACTACCCTTGAAATTTCTATCTAAGACTCTCCTAGATATGAGACTCCTCTCACTTCCTTTCAATCACACAACAGTGATAACAACTGAAAACAATCAAAGAACAGAAGACACATTTTCGATGAAACAAAATACACTTTTGCTTAAAAGCTCATAAGTGATTCATAATTACAACGCAATAAACTCATTCCAATTCAAGTATCAAAGAGATAGAGAATGACTCACAAATAACAATGACAACTAAACCCTAACAATAACAATTTCCAGCGCAACTCTCTATCCTTTTCTTAGGTTTAGAATTACTCTTTAAATAGCCCCAAAATAGCATGGGCTTCGGGCTAAAAAATCAGAAGATCCAAAAAAATCAAATCAAATTAAATCAGATAAAATCAAATATGATGTCTCCTTAAATGTTTTAACACATGTTCTGCATCATATTTGATTAAATCAAATATCAAATATGACGTATCCTTAAATGTTTTGACATTTGTTCTGCATAATATTTGATCAAATCAAATATGATGTCTCCTTAAATGTTTTGACATCTATTATGTAGAATCAAATATGATGTTTCCTTAAATGTTTTGACATCTATTATGTAGAATCAAATCTGATGTCTCCTTAAATATTTCGACATCCAGTCTGCATAATCTTCTGCATAATCAAATCAAATGTTTTGTTAAATGTTTCGACATCCAGTCTGCATAATCTTCTACAAAATCAAATCAAATATGATCTAATGTTTCCTTAAAATGTTTCAACATCACTTTTTATGAAACAAGTGCGCTGCTGGAAACGAAACAAGAGTTCCTAAAATAGACCTTCTTGGACGGTCATATATGATAGCTGAATATTCAGAGAATCTTCAGACATCTCATAATAAAATAAGTCTTCCAAGAAATAAAGCAAAACCTGCAAAGATGTTTGATCAACATGTCACGACATTTTGCTCAACATCTTGCAGTGGTGCAAGTTTTAACGAAATTACTGTCAGTCATAAAAGCACAGACCTAACAACTTACACTTTTGAATTTTTTTATTTTTAAAAATGACGAAAAATAAAAGATAATTAAAAACAAGCGGGAAAAATTTAGGGTACGATAGTTGACCCTATTTAATTATCTTCAATCTGAGGGAATTGGTGACGACAATCCTTATGTGATCATGGTGGGAGATAATTAAATACGAAATGACCCAAAATTTTGTCTGTGGAAAGGAATATGGAAGAAAACAAATTAATCAGGATAGGGTAAAAGATCAACCTCTTCCCGAGGGTCAGTGCTTAGATAGAACATAAAGAGATATACATTGAAGGTTGGTGCTTAGATTGAAACATAAAGAGATTGTCCCCTTACCGGGTGTTGATGCTTATATCAAAACCAAAGGACATCATCATCGGATATCGATGCTTAGATCTAAACAAAAGGAGATCATCACTGGAGACCGAGGCTTAGATAAAAACAAAATGAGATCGTTAGCAGATCGGTGCTTAGATCGAAACAAAATGAGTTTGTCACTGAAGAACGGTGCTTAGATCGAAACAAAAGGGGTTCATCACTGGAGACCGGTGCTTAGATTAAAACAAAAGGATATCATCATCAAAGACCAGTGCTTAGATCAAAACAAAAGGAGATTTTCATCAGAGACCGATGCTTAGATCAAAACATAAAGCAATCGTCGCCTTCCCGAGGGTCGGTTCTTAGATTAAAAAAAAAGAAGATCATCACTGAAGACAGGTGCTTAGATCGAAACAAAGGAGATCATGGTCAGAGATTGATGCTTAGATCAAACAAGAGGAGATCATCTCCAAAGGTTGATGCTTAGATCGAAACAAAAAGAGATTGTCGCTGAAGGTCGGAGCTTAGATAGAACATAAAGAGACTGTCGTTGGAGATCAGTGCTTAGATCGAACATAAAGAGATTATCTCTAGAGATCGGTGCTTAGATCGAACATAAAGAGATTGTCGTTGAATATTGGGGCTTAAATCAAGACAAAAGGAGATCGTCGCTGGAGATCGGTGATTAGATCAAGACAAAAGGAGGAGATCGTCTCCAGAGACTGGTGCTTAGATATAAACAAAAGGAGATCGTCACTGAAGACCGGTGCTTAGATAAAAAAATAAAAGGGGATCGTCGCTAGAGACTGGTCCTTAGATCAAACATAAAGGGTATCATTTCCAGAGATTGGTGCTTAGATCAATGACAAGTTGTCACCAACTCGAAATTCGATGCTTAGACTTTAAGGATACATTGATCATCTTCAACCCTAAGGTCGATTATTATATCAAGGTAAGGAGATTTTCTAGGGATATGAAACGTCAACACCTACTCACGAGTTAGCATGGATCATTTAAGATGACCATCTACTAGGGGAGATTCCATAAAGGACTTACTGGGGAGCGAGCTTGCTGGGGAGAAAATTTCAAAAGAACTATATGAGGAAATTACTTACTAGAGAAACCAATAAGCATTCCTTCTTGGGGAATTGTAATGGTGTTAAATGGGGACTGGATTTCTACGAGAGGTCACATAACCTTTGATTATGCTATATATGCATGCTTTGTGCGGATGCATATCGATGCAAGTGTTAATGCATGGTATCTAGATGGGGATTGGACTTCTACGAGAGGTCATTGAATCCTTGATTATGCTATGATATGTTTTAAGTTGATGCATGTGTCAATGCATGATATGTTTTAGGCTGATGCATTTGTCGATGCGTGCCATGTAATATGCGTGAAATGATGCATGTGTAATGGATGATTTGGTTGCCATACGAGAATTGGACTTACAAATGAGATGATCACAAGGCGATAATTGAACTTGAAATGATTATCCAAACGGGAACTGGGCTTTGAAATTATTCGTCAGATGGGAACTGGACTTTGAGATGATTCGCTAGACGAAAATTGGACTTTAAAATTGAGACTGTTCGACGGGTACTGGATTTGTAATGATTTTTCATACGAGAACTGGACTTTGAAATGATTTGCTAGATGGGAATTGGTTCTGATTTACTGTCAGACAAGAACTGACTTTGAAATTTGATTACCAAACGGGAACTGGTTTTGGTTTGCTTGTCAGATAGGAACTAACTTGGGAATTTGTATGCCAGACGAGAATTGGTTCTTTTTGCTTGTTAGACAGGAACTAACTTTAAAATGGACTACCAGAAGGGAACTAGTCTTGAAATAGACTACCAGAAGATAACTGGTGAAAAAGATTAGGTTTCCAGACGGGAACTAGACTTTAAATGATTACCAGGAGAGAATTGGATACGAATGCTAGATGAGAACTGAACTTTAATTGATTACCATACGATAACTGGATTTGAAGGATACATTACCATATGGGAACTGGATTTGACTACCATATAAGAACTTGACTAACTTAATTACCTGGCAATAACTGCATTTGACTGCCAGACGAGAACTGGACTTGGTTTCCAGAAGAGAATTGGACTTTAATTGATTACCATACGAGAATTGGATTTAAAATTTAATGAGTTTAGAGCGAGCATCAGATTCTGAAAAAGAAAAGGGTTTTGAAATTCTCTAGACAAGTATTGGGCTTTGCCAGTGACAAACGGTGTTGGCCTTTGATGGATATACATAGTATAGTGATGGTGATAGACAATCTTTGGGAATGTGGGTGAGTTCCACACATGACCTGTATTATGAATGATAACCAAGATTTGTTTTTATGCATGAAATATGATGATTGTTTATGTGATATGTGCATGAAGTCTGATGCTAAGTGCCAAAAGAGATTGGGCTTCATGGTAAGTGCCAAGTGGGATAGGTCTTTTGTAAGGTGCCAAGAAAGGTTGAGCTTTTGAGAGTTGCCAGACAAGGTTGGGTTTTGGGATTTTTAGATGTGTCGAGCAAGGTCAGACTCTTGGCTTTGGAGGTACCGAGTAAGGTTGGGCTCTTTGATTATAAATGTTAGGTGTCAAGCAAGATTGGGATTTTTGGATGTAGGTATTGGGTGCAAAGCAAATTTGGGCTTCGTGAGATGCCAATCAAGGTTGGACTTTTGGGGTATATACCAAGTGAGATTGGGCTTTTTTGTAGTTGTTTATGTTACAAGTATTTATGATGATGTCAAATTCATGTTATGGGAATATGCCAGATGAATCAGATGATATGCATGGTTTGATGCTAGAGAAATATTAACATGATATATGCATGTGGATGATTTGAATGTTTTAACAAGTTCCCCTATGGTGAGTCGTAGACGATTAATACTTAAAGAGGTTGTTTGCATAACAAGGTTATTTTTCAAAAGTTGTCAGGGTGTTGTGCTAGCATGTGTTGGTGTAAGCCCTAGAGGCCAATACTTTTGGTATTTGTATTGAATTATTTATTAATAATAAAAGGCATTTTCTTTATTATGTTTGTTTAATAAAGTCCCTAGAATGGCTAGCCCGTTTAATGTATCAAGTATGACTTAATCATGAGATCACATTAAACATAAGGACATTATTCTTAAAGTATTTGTAGTCGAGCTTTATTGTGAAGTGGGATAACATTAAAGCATGGAGACTATTATGTTTATAGACTGATGATCACATCTCATGGATCATGGATAAGGAGTTATCAAGTCTCAAACATATGTATGAATATTAAGAGTAATATTTATACTGGATTGACCCGCTATGAGAATACTATATAGAATGTTATGCAAAGTGTCATAAGTTATTCTCAAGGTGATAATGGTGTATACCACTCTTCGACCTGAAACCACTATGGATCCTAGATGTAGAGTCGAGTGCTTTATTGCTGATCCAACATTGTCCGTAACTGGATAACCATAAAGACAGTTGATGGGTACTCCACAAAGCATGCTAAGGGACATGAGTGACCTAGATGGAATTTGCCCATCCTGCGTAACAGGATAAATGTCTATGGGCCCAATATTGAACTGGACAAGGATGACACGGTCTATGCCTTGTGTTCAATATAGACATAATGGCAAAAGGGTAATTATACACATAATTGTTATCACAGAAGGATTTGTCAGATCACATGACATTTTCGTGTCTTGGGTAGCAGTGATGTGTTGCTAGATACCGCTCACTGTTTATTATGTTAAATGCGTGATTTAATATAATTGTCAACGTCGCGAAAACCTACTGGGTCACACACAAAGGACGGATTGATGAGAGATAGAGTAACTAAGGAACACCGTAAGGTACGGTGCACTTAAGTGGAATACGAAATATGGTAAGGTACCACACGCTTAAGTGATTTTGGGCATATTATAAGATATGGGCCAAAATACATTTAAGTGGGCTTTTTAGCTTGAAGCCCACATAAGTGGTTCTATAAATAGAACCCTTGGGTAGAAGCATTGTCACTCTTGCATTTCGTTTCTCTCTCTCTCTCTCTCTCTCTCTCTCACTCAAAGCCTTCATTCATAGCAGCTAGCACAGAGATTGAAGGAATCCGTTCGTGTGGACTGAGTAGAGACGTTGTCATCGTTCAACGTTCGTGATCGCCACAAGAGGTAACGATTCTATCACTGATCATGCCCATTCGTAAGGATCACTAAATGGAGAAATTTTTAAATTCCGCTGCGCCTTGGATGGCAATTCTCCTACAGTGGTATCAGAGCCACTTACGGAACCATGAATCTGATAACTGTTTAATTTCTGTATTAATACGATTAAAGACAGAATGAATCAAAGATTAAATTGAGATCGATCAAGTTATATATATATGATATATGTAATCCTGATGCAAAATACATTATATATGATATAGTGTTCTCGTTTCGTTCATTCAAACACTCAATGGTTATTTTCCTTTGAGCAAACAATGGTTGTTTGCTTCTTGATCCGACATTAGTATGGTGAAGCAATGAAATGTTGATCAATCATACTGAATCAACAATCGAGATGTGTTTGACGGTCTGAAATTGGTGCATCAGGGTTAGTGACAGCACAAGGGTTGTGTTGTCAGAGAGTTATGCGATTGGGGTTATGACTGCACAAGAGTTGTGCCTTCTAAACACTTTTTCGAACAGTGTTAACCGGTTAACGCGTATGGTTAACCGGTTAACACAATACGAAATAAATTTTTTAAGTTTTTCAAACAGTGTTAACCGGTTAACGCATTTGGTTAACCGGTTAACACAAGACGGAATACAGTTTTCCAAGAGATTTTCAAACAATGTTAACCGGTTAACGCATTTGGTTAACCGGTTAACGCAAGGCAGAAAACAATTTTGAATAGATTTCAAACAGTGTTAACCGGTTAACGCATTTGGTTAACCGGTTAACGCAAGGCAAAATTCACCCGTTCGGCTAACTCTGCGTAATGTGATCGGTCGTCGAGATTTAATTTGGTTTTAATTGATTAAAAGAATTAAAATTGATAACAATAATAATGTGTTTATTATTGTCTTGTGGTGATCAATTATGGCCTTAGTTTTCCTTTGTTTTGTTTTGGGTTTTTAAATACGACCTGCGTGTCGTGCCTCTCTTTTAATCTCTCAATGTAACTTCTTTTCTCATCTCACTCCCTCGTATGTAAAATAAGTTTCTTTATGTAATGTAATGTTATGAAGAAAGCAAAGAAGTCAGTGCCAAAGGAGGACAACCTTGAAGATCTTGCTTGGGGAAGCTTAGATCGTTATTAGGCTAACTTAGGTTCTCTCATTGGCTTGGGAGAACAACTGCGCTAGGGGCCATAACTGTTTCATTATGTATGTATGTATGTATGTTGATGCATGTGAATGTATATTGATGCATCTGAGAGACGATTTATATGATAAATAAGCCGGTGAGATCAGAAAAATTGCAATTCCCTCAAATTAAATATTAAGTTTATGCTTTCCAAGTTTTAACTCTCATCAAGACTAGTATCGGATAATGTAGGTTTCGCCTACGCGAGGTGCATGTTCTATATTAGTAAGGTGCGATGGGATAATTGTAATATCCAACTTTTAAAACAATGGGTCAAACTTAACTAAACAAACTATAATGATATTATATATGTTTGCTTTCCAAGTTTTAGCACTCATCAAGACTAGTATCGGACAATGTAGGTTTCGCATACGCGAGGTGCATTTTCTATATTGGTAAGGTGCGATGGGATAATTGTAATATCCAACTGCTAAAACAATGGGTCAAACTTAATTATAATAATATTATATATGTTTAGAAGCAAGAGTTGGGAATGATCCATATGATGGATTGGAATAAGGAGTTATTCACCCAACTGAAATTTTTGAGAGTTGTATGAGATACAACTGGAAGGAGTTCCTACCTAAATAACCTAGTTTTGTGTAATCCGCCTACGCGGACTTAGAACGAAGTGAAATATGGATCTCGACCCACTAGAAAATCTTCCAACGGGATTTTCCGAATCAAATGATGAGGGTCATTTGTTTTGAGTAAAATAGTGGGAGCATATTTAATTAAAGGCCTAATTAAATATGTCGATGATACTTATATTTTCATTAATCCTTATGTAGATTACCATGACAACAAACACCTCTAACAACATCTTGCGATCAATCCTTGACAAGGAGAAATTATCTGGGATAAATTTTCTGGATTGGCACCGAAACCTGAGGATTGTCCTCAAACATGATAAAAAGTTGTATGTCTTGGAGAAACCTGTTCCTGAAGAGGAACCTCCTAGTTCTGCACCTAAGGCAGAAAGAGATGCTTATAAAAAGCACGTCGATGATGCCAATGAAACTGCTTGTCTCATGCTAGCTACCATGAACTCAGAATTGCAAAAGCAACATGAGAACATGGCAGCGTTCGATATGATCGAACACCTGAAAATGCTCTATCAAGAGCAAGCAAGGCATGAAAGGCTTGAAGTTTCAAAAGACCTTTTTCAAGGCAAGTTAGCTGAGGGAGCCCCTGTAGGTCCCCATGTGCTCAAGATGATTGGGTATGTGGAAAACCTTGAGAGATTGGGTTTTCCCCTCAGAAAGGAACTTGCGACTGATTTAATCTTGCAATCGTTGCCAGATGGATTCAGTCAATTTGTCCTAAATTTCAATATGAATGATATGGACAAATCTCTTCCTGAACTGCTAGCCATGTTAAGAACTGCTAAGCAGAATCTGAAGTCGAAAGGGAAGTCCATTCTGATGATCGGAAATGGAAAGAGACAGAACAAAAGGCCCACCAAGCAGGGTGATAAAGGGAAAGGCAAGGAATTGCCAAACTCAAACCCATCGTTGCTGCTTTAAAGCCTAGTGGAGGCATAGCAAAAGAAGGCACCTGCTTCCATTGCGGTAAGACCGGACACTGGAAGAGAAACTGCCCAAAGTACCTGGAAGATAAGAAGAATGGAGTAGAGACTTCAACTTCAAGTATTTTTGTTATTAAAATTAATTTATCTACTTCTGCATCATGGGTATTAGATACTGGATGCGGTTCTCACATTTGTACAAATGTGCAGGGACAAAAAAGGAGTAAAGGTTTGGCAAAAGTTGAAGTCGACCTACGAGTTGGCAATGGAGCAAAGGTTGCTGCTTTGGCCGTAGGAACTTATGTATTGACTTTACCTAGTGGTATAATAATTCAGTTAGAGAACTGTTATTATGTACCTGCAATTAGCAGGAATATTATTTCCGTTTCTTGTTTTGACAAGTTTGGTTTTTCATTTATAATAAAGAACAATTGTTGCTCAATTTATTTGAATGATATATTCTATGCTACTGCACAAATGAACAATGGACTATATGTCCTTGATCTTGAAATGCCTATTTATAACATTAATACTAAAAGGATGAAACCTAATAAGTTAAATCCAACTTACCTTTGGCATTGTCGATTAGGCCACATAAATGAGAAACGCATTTCCAAACTCCATAAAGATGGACTCTTGGACTCTTTTGATTATGAATCATATGAGACATGCAGATCTTGTTTAATTGGAAAGATGACAAAGTCTCCATTCACGGGAAAAAGGTGAAAGAGCTAATGATCTTTTGGCCCTCATACATACTGATGTATGTGGACCACTGAACGTACCAGCCAAAGGAGGTTTTCAATACTTCATCACATTTACTGATGATTTCAGTAGATATGGTTATGTGTATTTAATGAAACACAAATCAAAGTCCTTTGAAAAGTTCAAGGAATTCAAGAATGAAGTACAAAACCAACTAGGTAAGAATATTAAAACTCTTCTATCAGATCGAGGTGGTGAGTATTTAAGCCTAGAGTTTGATGACCATCTGAAAGAGTGTGGGATCCTATCCCAACTCACTCCTCCTGGAACACCCCAATGGAATGGTGTATCTGAGAGAAGAAATCGAACCCTGTTGGACATGGTCCGATCCATGATGAGTCATGCCGATCTTCCAAACTCCTTTTGGGGACATGCACTATTGACAGCAGCTTACACACTTAACCGTGTTCCATCCAAAAGGTTGAAAAGACACCATATGAGATATGGAGTGGTAAGAAACCACATATGTCTTACATGAAGATTTGGGGTTGCGAAGTTTATGTGAAACGACAAATTTCAACTAAGCTTGAGCCCAAATCTGACAAATGCTTATTTGTGGGGTATCCTAAAGAAACAAGAGGGTATTACTTCTACAATCCTTCTGAGGGCAAAGTGTTTGTCGCTCGAACTGGAGTTTTCCTAGAAAAGGATTTCAATTCCAAAGGAATCAGTGGGAGGAAAGTAGAGCTTGAAGAAATTCAAGAATCACAAAGCATCGATACACCTATGGAGGAATTAGAGCAGGAAACACAAGTAGTTGTGGAAGAGCAAACTGCTTAAGTAGAACAAGACCAGCGTAGGTCAAACAGGATACGTCACCTGCCTGAGAGATATGGATATCTCATAAAAGATCAAGGTGATGTATTACTCATGGATCAAGTACGAACATGAGCCATGTGTCTACAAGAAGGTTAGTGGGAGCATGATCATTTTCCTGGTATCATATATAGATGACATATTACTCATTGGAAACGATATCCCTACCCTACAACAAGTAAAGTCTTGGTTGGGGAAATGCTTTTCTATGAAGGACCTGGGTGAAGCAGCCTATATATTAGGAATAAGAATCTATAGAGATAGATCACAAAATGCTTGGCCTAAGTCAGAGTACATAGACAAAGTGCTGAGACGCTTTAATATGAATGATTCCAATGGTTATGTATTTTGCTTAAATGGTGGCGCTGTGAGCTAGAAAAGTTCAAAGCAAGATACAGTTGCTGATTCTACAACCGAGGCCGAGTATATTGCTGCCTTAAGTGCAACAAAGGAAGCTGATTGGATCAAAAAGTTCATTAGTGAACTTGGCATAGTCCCTAGCATTGTGGATCCCATTGGTCTCTATTGTGATAACAATGGTGCTATCGCACAAGCTAAGGAGCCTAGATCTGACCAACGATCCAAACACATACTCAGGCGTTATCACCTCATTCGAGAGATAATAGATAGAGGAGATGTGAAAATATGTAGAGTACCTACACTTGACAATATTGCTGACCCACTGACAAAGCCTCTTGCACAGCAGAAGTATGATGGCCATACTAGATCAATGGGCATTAGGGGTATGCCTGATTGGCTCTAGTGCTAGTGGGAGATTGTTGGTGTAAGCCCTAGAGGCCAATACTTTTGGTACTTGTATCGAATTATTTATTAATAATAAAAGGCATTTTCTTTATTATGTTTGTTTAATAAAGTCCCTAGGATGGCTAGTCCGTTTAATGTATCAAGTATGACTTAATCATGAGATCACATTAAACATAAGGACACTATTCTTAAAGTATCCGTAGTCGAGCTTTATTGTGAAGTGGGATAACATTAAAGCATGGAGACTATTATGTTTATAGACTGATGATCACATCTCATGGATCATGGATAAGGAGTTATCAAGTCTCAAACATAGGTATGAATATTAAGAGTAATATTTATACTGGATTGACCCGCTATGAGAATACTATATAGAATGTTATGCAAAGTGTCATAAGTTATTCTCATGGTGATAATGGTGTATACCACTCTTCGACCTGAAACCACTATGGACCCTAGATGTAGAGTCAAGTGCTTTATTGCTGATCCAACATTGTCCGTAACTGGATAACCATAAAGAGAGTTGATGGGTACTCCACAAAGCATGCTAAGGGACATGAGTGACCTATTGCCCATCCTGCGTAACAGGATAAATGTCTATGGGTCCAATATTGAACTGGACAAGGATGACACGGTCTATGCCTTGTGTTCAATATAGACATAAGGGCAAAAGGGTAATTATACACATAATTGTTATCACAGAAGTATTTGTCAGATCACATGACATTTTCGTGTCTTGGGTAGCAGTGATGTGTTGCTAGATACCGCTCACTGTTTATTATGTTAAATGTGTGATTTAATATAATTGCCAACGTCACGAAAACCTACAGGGTCACACACAAAGGATGGATTGGTGAGAGATAGAGTAACTAAAGAACACCATAAGGTACGGTGTACTTAAGTGGAATACGAAATATGGTAAGGTACCACACGCTTAAGTGATTTTGGGCATAATATAAGATATGGGCCAAAATACACTTAAGTGGACTTTTTAGCTTGAAGCCCACACAAGTGGTTCTATAAATATAACCCTTGGGTAGAAGCATTGTCACTCTTGCATTTCGTTTCTCTCTCTCTCTTACTCAAAGCCTTCATTCATAGCAGCTAGCACTGAGATTGAAGGAATCCGTTCGTGTGGACTGAGTAGAGACGTTGTCATCGTTCAATGTTCGTGATTGCCACAAGAGGTAACGATTCTATCACTGATCATGCCCATTCGTAAGTGTAAGACCCCAATTTTGTCCCTAAGATCCCTCATGGCATCATATCATAACATTGCATTGCCTCAAGGATCATTGGACACCTTGCTTCCTTCCCTGTGGGTAGGATCTTTCTTGAGAGTGGTTCTTGATCACCAAGCATTGCTTGCATTTGTGTATCATTGCTTTTCTTTTAATCACTAACCAAAAATGTACAAAAATATTTCATTAACCTTTGTTACTTGCAGCTTAAGCAGTCAACAGGTCAAGGCATCAGGTGAATTCATGGTACAAAGAGCAGATGGTATTTTCTTGAGATATGGATCATGTGATCATTATTTGGAGCTCATGTGAGCTATAGGTTCATTTTGGAGCAAGTTCCCAAGTGGCAAAGGCCCCAAATTCATCCGGACATTTTCAGGTCATCTAAGGGCCAATGCAGTCAACTGAAAAGTCAACTGTGGGTTTTGAATGTGGGAATTGAGTTTCTTCATCCCATTCATGTCCAAATCACGCTTATTCATCACACCAAAGATCAATATTGAAGAATTTGAGGTCAAGTCAAAAGTTTCCCAAAATGGAAAGTGACTTATAATTTCAAGTTTCCAAAAATGGAAAGTTTTTGGTCCAACTTCAACTCAACTTTCCAAAATCAAAGAAGCTTCAAATGAATTTTTGTCCAACATGAAAGTTGAAGATCTCTCTCTCCCATTTCCAAAAAGTCCAAGATCATGAGCATATGATGAATGGTTGAGGAGATATGGTCCAATCATTGCCAAGTGTATATGGAACTTCAAATGGCCATATCTTTTGATTCATAACTCCAATTAGAGTGGCTCTTCTTGCATTTTTATTCTCATAACATGAAGTTTCCAAAACATTCATCACATTGCATGAAATGTTATCACATGATCATTTGCTATTCCATGCCTTTTTTGGAGGGAAATTGCAAAATTCAAAAATGGTGCATCATGGGAACTTTCTACCATTGCCATTGTGTTTAAAAAATGATTTTGAGTGTAATTGATCAAGGAAATGACACTGTTCACGTGGGATTAGTCCATGCACCATGCATTTTTGAAATTTTGCAAAACACCTTATTTTAATTAACCAAGTTAAGTATGGATTAGCAAGGTGATTAAGGAAGCATATAAATACTCTAATCTAACAGAATTTGGAGGAGGTTAATCATTTTTCACCATTTCAAGATCCAAATTCTCTCTCCCTCCAAAATTTTCTCTCAAGCATAATTCAAATTTTCTCTTCATAACATTGCAATTTCTTTCCATATTCTTGTTCTCTGGCTTTGTTTGAATGCAGATCAAGCTTTGGATTGTGAATTTCATGCAAGAATCAAGTGTAGCAAGCTCATGAAGGTGAAGATGGAAATTCTGTTTTGAGCTAGATCCAGCACCTGCCAAGCTTCAATTTCTTCATCAAACATCATTACAAGTGTTATAGAGTGGATTTGGATCATTACAAGCTGTGAATCGTGCGAATTCAAGAATCTGCTCTTCAAGAGGTCAAGTTTCGAATCTCATAATTTTGCAATTCATTGCCATATTCTTGTAGATCTAATCTTGCTGATGATTCTGGTGAAAATTTCATGAAAAATGATGCATTATTGACTGAGATATGTGTGATTGAAGTTTTGCATTCATAAATGTTTTTCATCGATTCTCTTTGATCATGTTGAATTAGGCTTAGTTATTAGTTGATATGCATTCTCCATTGAAAGAGCTTCATGATGATGTATGATTTTATGATTTCTGGAAAAAATCTGGAAAAAATGTTTGAAGGTGCAGTGTTCATCTTCGTCTTCATGAGGAAGACGAAGTAGTGTCGGCTTTGTGACGGTTTAGCGTCCACTCTGGTTCGCTAGGGTTTTTGCCCAAAACGGCACCGTTTTGTGTATGGCGCACGCTTCATTTGAATCTGGACTGGCTTCGATTCCTGGCGCAAGCAGTTTTCAAATTAATCATCCATTTTTGCTTTTCCCTCCTTATTTTCCATGCTATGATCATTTTGATTTTAATTTTTTTTCTTCCAACTTCAAAAATACATAACAAATTGAAAACTGCTCCAAAAAATGCCTGGTTTTTTGCTACTTGTTCCTTAGAATGTCTAGAATTTTATGATGATAATTGCTGAAGTTGTGCATGGCTGGATTTGAATGATGTTAGACTCTTTGATCATATGTGCTTGTGTGACCTTGCCTTGTTCTTTCTATTGTGAAATGCTTGATTTTAATCCAATTGCCATGAAATTTTGCATGATGATTCTTGACATGTTAATAGATGTTTTAGGCTTGGTTTGGTATTTTTCCCATTTACCATTTCTGTTTTATGCATGTGTTTGCATGGTGTGACAATTTGTGTCACACAATTGGATGATCAACTTGTGCAATTTAATTTCCATATCAAATGACCTTGGATGCTTCTGATTTTTTGTATGATGATCATGTTGGATGTGTTTAATGTTCATAAATTTTTTCAGAATTATTTGAATCATTTCTGTTTTGATTTGGAATTTTCATTCTCAATGTCCAAATGTATGCTTTGAAATTGTCTTTGACTTCCCTTGCACATGAAATGCCTTTGCTTGATGATTTTGTTCTGGTCCTTTTTAGGACATGTTAATATGTGCTTGAAGTTGCACTGTGTTGAATATTAGCTCCTGTTTTGAATTTTTTATTCACCTTTGACCCTAGGCTTTGACCTAGTGGTTTGGACTTACATGTGAGCTTTGAATTTCAGGACCAAGCACCTAATCTCCATGGTTGATGTTGCTTCATCATTTGAATGTTGATATTTGCTATTGATTGCTAACATTTGGTTGTTTTGTAGGTTGATAATAATTCATTTGAGTTTGCCTTATGGCTTATATGTTATACATTGGGATTGTCTGTTTGTTGTTGACTGTTGTCTGTTATTCTGAATACTGTACTGATTTGCTTAGTTGTTTACACAGGTACCTAAGTTGCTTTAAGTTCATTTGAACTTTGCTTTGCTTTTCTTGTGGTTGGCATACCACTTAGGTATAATCCCTATTCTTCATGTAGTCTGGAAGACCTGCTGTTATTGGCAGGCACCTGTCTGAAGCCCTCCTTAAGAGGCCATGTCTTTGATTGTTTATATTTGTACCAAGCAGGTTAAGTCCTCTTAAGAGGCAATTAGCAGATAGAAGGGATGTGCAATCCATCCCCTGCTATTCAGTTGAGTCTTTCATTTTTCTCACACCATGTGTTGATGCACTTTGAATAAAAACCCAAAATCTTGTCCATAGAGTCAGTCATTTGTGGAGAAGGGTTCCTTCATTCTGAACTCCCACACTTTCTGTTGATTAAAGCTCTCCCAGGCCAGGGATAAGAGCTATGAGGCATAACCCTCATTCCCATTTCATCTGCTTCACCCTAACTCTCAATGTTAGGGTTAAGAGCTCAAAACACCCATTTCTAGTTGGCTTGTTTGTCGAGGTTGATATGACCCCTTGACTAAAGCCCAACCTTGCTTGAGCCCCTTGATTGTGTATAGTGTGTGATAATTGACCACTTGTTTGCTTATTTGTCCATCTGTGCATAATTGTTTGTGTGTGCCTTGTGCATTGCTTTCATCTTTGAGCATTAATTGTATATCAATTCATGATCATTGTTCATACTTTGTGACATGTTGGTTGTCCATTGAGGAGTCAATTATAAGTCCATCTATTGACAGTTGTTTCCTATGATCTGGTAGGAGTTGGAACTAAGACCATTGATTGGCATTCCATTTCCTAGGAGTCGAGTGTAAGACCATTTATTGGCAACTTCTTTCCTCTTGCTTATTGCATTTGTTTTCTTTGCTTTGTGAGACTAGTGTAAGTCCATCGATTGGCATCTGGTATCCATCTTTGTTTTGTGAGACTGGTGTAAATCCATTGATCGGTATCTGGTATCCATGTTTTCTTAGTTTTGTGAGACTAGTGTAAGTCCATAGATTGGCATCTAGTATCCATCTTTGTTTTGTGAGTCTGGTATAAGTCCATTGGTTGGCATCTAGTTTCCATTTATGTTGACTTGTTTCTGATATATGGTTTATCTGTTATTTGCTTGTTGCCTTTTCCAAAGGAATCACTTGGATCATCTACATATGATCTCAAGAGGCGAACATCTAAGAAGTTTTACATCCCTTAACCTCTCACCCTTTTTGTTCTTTAAACCTCCATTTGCATGTTAACTCAAACCAGAAAACTTTGTGCAAACATTTTCATCTGTTTTCAAATTAGAAACCTAGGCTTTAGGCCTTTGATTTTCAAACTTCATTTTCATAATACTTCTTCTGAATTGAATCTAATCATACTTTGACTTCATCTTTGTGAATAATCCTAATTGGTTAATTTCACTCATTCAATTATTTTATGGCTTTGTCCATCCTTGATAAGTTTTTCATACATTAGCCATAGATCTCAATTATCTTAGTGGTTGATGTGAATCTCACCTTTTGTCCTTAGTGATTGAATTGTAAGACTTCCTTGCTTATTATAGGGCATGGTCCCTCACTAGCAAGTTGAAGTTGTTTCTCACATGGTGGACTTGTGGTTGTATAGGTTGAGTTTTCTCCCGTGGATAATGAAAGACCTTAGGGCTTTTGTTTAAAATCAATCCATTTACTTTTTGGAAATCTTTTAGCCGAACTACGAGGTTTTGATCCTGTAAAGGTACGTAGGCAATGGATCTTTCCATCCACACACAAAAATAATAAAAACTGTATATTCTTCTCTCATCCTCCCAATCAATGTTTGCACAATAAATATTTTCATAAACAATATCTTTTGCAACAATTTGTGAAAAGGGTTCCCTAGGAGTACCTAGGATGCATTGGGTGCCTAACACCTTCCCTTTGCATAATTACCCCCTTACCCAGATCTCTGACCTTTTCATTAGTTTTCTATGTGTAAAACTTCTTAGGCTTTTGTTTGCTTTTTAGCCATTCCTCTGGATAAATAAAAGTGCGGTGGCGACTCTATCTTTGTATACTTTGCTTTTGATTTAGTCAATAAATCATAAAGTGACGAATACACCGCTACAGAAAAGTGGCGACTCTGCTGGGGAGAAAGTCTTCCTAGTGGGTTTGCCAACTTTTCACAATTGTTGTGATATTGTTTATGACATATTTTTGTACAATTTGGGATTACTGTATTGCTTGTAATGATTGATTTGCTTGATATATCAATTGCTTGCTTGTTTGGTGATCTCTGTGAGATGAGTTCTATACCCGAACTCGAGTGCACCTTATGATAGGAGAATGGCATAGTCTCGTCGACTTGTGTGGAGTTATTCCTTAGCAAGTTGACTTGCGAGTCCATTCACTTGGTGGAGGTCATGTTGGATTAATGATGTCACACAAGTTATTTGTGGTTAGGCATTATTCTTTCAACATTTGCCTTAGAATCCAAGGACCTTAGTTTACCAAGCCCATCTTGGCCTATTTTTAGGACGTAGTGCGGAGGTCGTTCAGATGTAAGATCTGATGCGATTGTTACGCGATACTACACTCATAAGAGTCTCTCTTGAGAATATTTTTGGAATACGAGTATTCGTTCCTCCGATAATAATCGAAAGATGGGATGATGACTATGGGAACCTCTTGTAGAACATGTTTGGCAGGTTTAAACCATAGTACACTCCCTTTGGGTGGTTCTTAACCGAGACTTCATGCTCGTGACTCACAACAAACCCGTGATTCATGGTTGATCCGTTCACCCATCGTTAATATCAATGGAACTTGGGTGTTGATAAGGTGCAAACCATAATCCACCAAAATGGATGATTGATATTAAGGATGGTTGAACAGTTCATATATCGTTAATATAAATGGAACTTGGGTGTCGATAAGGCGAAAACCATAATCCACCAAAATGGATGATTGATATTAAGGATAATACGAGCCATCCCATGACCTTTGTCTGGTGTGCTTTGCTTGATCCTTGAGTGTGATTGTTGCATTCATGCATTCATGCATTCATTTGCATCCATATCATCAGATAAAAAGAAAATTTTCAAGGAACTTAAGGGGTTTATTTGCAAAATTTTCAGATATGGAAAGACAAAAAAGGCATACAAAGAAGTACAGCTTTAGACAACCCGATTTGAAAGAGTTAAGGAATCTGGCATCCTATGTATTAGATCCCTTGGGTTTCAAAGCTCGTTATGGGAAGCTTCTGCCTCTGCTGACTACTCAGGTTGACGAAGGGTTGATGAATACTTTGGCGCAGTTCTATGATCCTCTGTATCACTGCTTCTCTTTTCCAGACTTTCAGCTATTGCCTACCCTTGAGGAGTATGCTCATCTTGTGGGTATTCCGATTCTGGATCAGGTGTCGTTCAGTGGCTTGGAGAGTATTCCTACTCCTCGAGAGATACCTGACTTGTTGCATATAGATGAATCCTTGGTTAAAGCCCATATGACTTCCAAAGGTGGAATTCAAGGTCTTCCTTCTGAGTTCCTCATCGCTCAAGCTACCGTTTATGGGAAGGCCATGAGTGAGGATGCCTTTGAGGCCATATTTGTGCTTCTCATCTATGGATTGGTATTATTCCCCAACATCGACAAATTTGTGGATGTGAACGCTATTAGGATCTTCTATGTTCTTAATCCCGTTCCTACTTTGTTGGGTGATACCTATGTCTCTTTACACCTGAGAAATGCAAAGGGTGGTGGTGCTATTATGTGCTGTTGGCCTCTATTGTATAAGTGGTTTATTTCTCACTTACCTCAGACGGTTGCTTTCAAGGAGAATAAGGGATGTCTACGGTGGTCTACGAGACTTATGTCTCTCACTAATGATGATATCTCTTGGTATAATCGTGCATATGATGGTGTCCAGATCATTGATTCTTGTGGTGAATTCTCCAATGTGCCTCTTCTTGGTACATGTGGTAGGATTAGCTACAACCCTATATTAGCACGTCGTCAGCTTGAGTTCCCCCTAAAGGATAAACCTAATAACATTTTGTTAGAAGGTGTGTTCTTTCAGGAGGGTAAAGATCCCCAAGGCCTGAAAGCCAGGATGGTCCGCGCTTGGCGCAAGGTTCACAAGAAGGGTAGAAGTGAGTTGGGTCCGAAGAACTGCATTGCTTTGGAGCCGTATACTACTTGGGTGAGGAAGAGAGCATCCGAGTATCTCATGCCCTATGATTATCCAAGACATACACCATTGGTTGTGGCTGGGCCTTCAACCCTCCCTAACCAAGACGTAGAGGAGTTGAGAGACGAAGACCTTTCACGTGCCTGGATCCGTGAAAGAGAAGAGTTGCTTCAACAGCTTAAGGAGAAGGACGCTCTGATTGAGTTCCTAGAGCATCAGGTCATTGATGATCCGAATGATACTTGGACTTCTCTACTTCCTCAGTCTTCCAAGTTCTGGAAAAGGAGGTATGACAAACTCGCCAAAGATAAGGCGGATATGGAAGCAGCATATGAGAGAGAGATCAAGAGGCTTCGTGCAGCTTATATTCCGGCATCCCGAGCTTCTAGGGATCCATAGGATGTTTATTTTCCTTCTCTCTTGTAATAATTGACAATGCTGTACTTCTTTGTCCAAATATATTTGATGAGATATTTTCCATATGCGAATAAATGCTTAATATTCAAAATTGAAAATAATACCCTAAAAGTTCCTTGAAAATAAAAACAAATCATGTGCACGAGCATTGCATGCATCATTTGCATAAGCATGTGTTGTTTCGGTCTTCTTGTCCGTGGCCTAACTCTGTACTCTTCATTTATTTTGAAGACAAGCTGACTCATCGGTACTACACCAGAGCCAACTCTGCAAGAATAATGGATCATCTCGAGCAAGAGAACCGTGAGCTGAAAGATGAAGTTGCCAAACTCACTGTTTGATGGAGCAATTCCTAGCTGCTCAGAACCAGCCGTCTCCACCACCCGCAACTCCTCCCCAGAGGACTGTTATTTCAGAGGTTGTGTCTGTGACAGTGCCAGCTGCCAGTGCTCATTTCGTGCCAACAGCCATGGCACCCGGGTTTTTGTGGAGGATGCCTCCTGGTTATATGCCTAACATTCCAGCTCCAACATTTGCTTCTATGCCGGCATCTAGCCCGGTCCTTGCAATGCCTCCTCCTGTCGTGCATACCATTCCTAGGATAGACGACACCATCTATCATTCTGAGCCGTCTGAGGGCCCAGATGTTAAGATGGTACATGAGTCTGGATAGTGCAAACATTCATTCCTTCAATGATCTTGGCGAAGCTTTCGTCAAGCAATACAAATACAACATGGATATGGCTCCCGATCGGGATCAACTCAGAGCCATGTCCCAGAAGGACAAAGAAACATTCAAAGAGTACGCCCAGAGGTGGCGAGAGCTGGCAGCTCAGATTACTCACTACGCCAAATAAGGGAAAAGAGGGCGCTTATTTTGGCCTATAACAGCGCTTTTAAGCGCCCTCTAATCTGGCGCTGGCATAGGTAAAGACAGCGCTTTGTTCTCCTGGAGAAAGCGCTGTCTAAAGTGGCCACATTATAGTGCGCTTTAAGAAAAAAGCGCCCTCTAGAGTGGTCCATAAAGGGACACCTTAGAGGGCGCTTTCTGGAAAAAGCGCCCTCTAAAGTTGTCAGTGTAAAGTGTTTAGAGGGCGCTTTCTGGAAAAAGCGCCCTCTAAAGTTGTCAGTGTAAAGTGTTTAGAGGGCGCTTTCTGGAAAAAGCGCCCTCTAAAGTTGTCAATGTAAAGTGTTTAGAGGGCGCTTTCAGGAAGAAGCGCCCTCTAAAGTTGTCATTGTAAAGTGTTTAGAGGGCGCTTTCAGGAAAAAGCGCCCTCTAAAGTTGTCAATGTAAAGTGTTTAGAGGGCGCTTTCAGGAAAAAGCGCCCTCTAAAGTTGTCAATGTAAAGTGTTTAGAGGGCGCTTTCTGGACAAAGCGCCCTCTAAAGTGTTAGTTATTTTAAAAAAATTTGTTTGAAAAACAGTGGATATATATTTAATTGGTAACCTGTTCGCATGCTGCAAAAGTGTAAAATTCATATTGATTTCATCCTTTAATCCAATGTTAT
This sequence comes from Lathyrus oleraceus, assembly GCF_024323335.1. NCBI lineage: Eukaryota > Viridiplantae > Streptophyta > Magnoliopsida > Fabales > Fabaceae > Lathyrus > Lathyrus oleraceus. The sequence goes on along the minus strand of NC_066585.1, from coordinate 529,922,115 downwards.
ACACCATTAATCCATTGATATATACAACATGAATCCATTTATATACAACATTAATCCTCCATATATACAACATTAATATATGATTCTTTGATCAACAATATACAACAACATATTCTCAAAGTACTACAATTAAGAGAATAAAACATAGCAACCAACACCCAGTGACCACTGTATCCAAAAGCTGTCTAGTAGTTCTAACCAATACTAAACAAAAACGCCCATCCACCCATGGTGGCAAACATGTTCTGTACATCCAAAAGCTGTCTAGTAGTTCTATCGCACATCCATACAAAATAAGGCTCAACCAAAACAACAGATGGCAGCATAAGTAGTCCCCTGCAAAAAGAACACGTCCAAATGCAAATAACACAGAACTGTCAAAAGGCGATTGAGCAACAAATAGTAAACAATGGCATAAAGTTAAATGACATAGCTAATATTACCTGAATTCCTGCATGGCTGTTAAGGTAAAAATCAAATTCCCTAGGGTGACAAATGCTGGTGTCTACCACGGTTCCTTTGACAATTTAGAACAACAAAATCAGCAAAAAGTGATAAATTCAAATGATAATATATACCAGCTGCGTTGAGAAATATATTGAAAAAACCTGGCATAATATTTCCACTTCTATCGGTCTCTTTGGGGTTGACAGGAAAGAGACGGGTGTGATGTCTCTTTTGGACCACTACAAAAGTAACTTTAGGTAGATACCCATCCTCTATTGAGACACAAGCCTGATGAAAAAAAATAAAAATTAAACGCATAGAATTTAGTGGTGTATTTTATGAACGACAAAGTAACAAGAAATCAACTTTGAGAAGTCCTAAATTCTGCCTACAATACAGGGCTGCAAAGTTGATGCAACAAAAAACATATAACAATATATGGTAAGTACCTGTATCTCCGACCATATTTTTTCTTTGCCAACCTTCAAGTCCGGACTTCTCCAATTATCACATGTAATCGGAATATGTTGTCGAACAAGGAAACCAATGTAACTTGCCAACATTGAACCCTTATCTTTTGAAGATAGAATTGATATATGTTTAGATGGACATGTTCCATTGTCGTAGAGGGATACTTTCAAATATCCAGCATCATCATCTACGCGAATGAGGCTTGACGACAATAGAGCATCTCCATCTAAACAAATATCCAGCATCATCATTTTACCTGTAAAAAAGAAAACAATTAAAATCAGATGACAAATGTAAAAACAATTAAAATCATAAAAGTCATTTTACCTGTAATAAAGAAAACAATTAAAATCATTTGACCTGTACCTTTTTCACTAAGTTCTCTTTCTTTTCTTGGTTGGAATATGTTCTACATGTCTCTTAACAACACGGACGGTTGGATTGATCCAAATACCCTCATTATGATCATTTCTAATATATGAATCATTTGATATAATATTCTCATCTTGATCATTTCTGGTAAACGATTCAATCTCAACATCAATATCACCTTGATCTCCAGTGTTTTCATCAATTACTTTGTTGGAAAAAAGAACTATAGACCATTTCGTACTTTTCGGATCATTGACATAGAACACTTGTCTAGCTTGAGAGGCTAGAATAAAAGACTCATCTTTGTATCCCACCCTATTAAGATCCACTTGCAAAAATCCTGACTTATCCATTCGAATGCCGTTATTATTTTCAACCCACTTGCAACCAAATATAGGAATCTGAAACTTCTCATAATCAAACACCCAAATGCGCTCGATAACACCAAAATACGACAGATTTGCAAATTTGGGGTTTAAGTCCTTCACACTTGATATGTGCATTGCTTCAGCTACCACGGTGACACCACTATTCTGCATAGTACTTTTATCATCTTGTTCTTTGGTATAAAATGTGTATCCATTAATCGCGTATGCGCTATAAGAAAAAACATGGAAACTTGGACCATATGCTAAGCATCTCAACCTTTCTGTTATTGAAGCGGGATCTGAATAATACTTTGAATAAATATGATCCTTAAACCAAGGTATAAAACATCGATTGTGCTCTCGTACTATCCAATTTTCATTTCTATTGGGATTTAAACCTCGGAGAACATCCTTGTGAATTTCAACATACGGCTCAACCTCATTCTCATTGTGCAGAACATACAAATTCACTTGATCCCGTTCGACCCTTGATACTGCCACGATTTTATTTCCAATTAGATTTTTTCCTTCTTTCTTTTCGACAAGCTGAGACTTGGGGAGTCCGATTGACTGAACATTAGACAAATATTCAGTACAAAACTCAATCGCTTCTTCAACAATGTATCTTTCAACCATACAACCTTCTGGTCGACTTCGGTTCTTCACGTACCCTTTTAATATTTTCATATAACGTTCAACAGGGTACATCCATCTCATATAAGCTGGTCCACACAATTGTGTCTCTTTCACAAGATGAACAACTAGATGTACCATTATGTCAAAAAATGATGGAGGAAAAAACATTTCAAGCTCACACAAAGTAATAACGATTTCTTTTTGCAACATTGGTAAGATCGCAGGATTGATCACCTTACTGCAAATTGACTTGAAGAAAGAACACAACTTAGTTATAGAGCTTCTTACTTTTTCTGGAAGAATAGAACGTATACCTATTGGGAGAAAATGTTCCATTATAACATGGCAATCATGGGTCTTTAAACTCTTTAACTTGAGGTCTTTCATAGACACAAGTCTTCTAATATCTGAAGAGTACCCTTCTGGAACTTTAACTTCACTTAGAAACTTACACAATGTTTTTTTCCTTTTCTAGATAGAGTATAAGCAGCAGGCGGTAGATATGTTCGTTTTCCTTTCTTCAAGGGTCCTAATTCAGTTCTTATTCCCATCGCTATCAAGTCCTTTCTTGCCTTAAGGCCATCCTTAGACTTTCCTTGTATATTGAGTAACGTGCCAATAACACTTTCAAATACATTTTTTTCAATATGCATAACATCAAGAAAATGTCTCACATACAAGGACTTCCAATACGGCAATTCAAAAAAAACTGACCTCTTCTTCCACCCACTTTTGACAAGTGTGTGGGCAAAAGGCTTGCCAAACTGAGTATCCAAATCTTTCACCTTTTCAAAAATTTGATCACCCGTCAATATAGGTGGAGCTCTGCCTTGTTCTGTCTCTCCATTGAACGCCTTTCTCCATCCACGGTAGTGATGATTTGAATTTAAGAATCTCCGATGACCGAGAAAGACATTCTTCTGACCAAACTCCAAGCGCTTCCAATCTATTTTATCTTCACAAACAGGACACGCACATTGACCTTTTATGCTATACCCTGATAGATTTCCGTATGCTGGAAAATCATTAATTGTGCCAAACAACATCGCCCTCAAGTTGAAACTTTCTTTCCTATATCCATCATAAACCTCCACACCGGTCTCCCACAAAATCTTTAAATCTTCGATTAAGGGCTTCAAGTACACGTCTATGTCATTCCCTGGTTGTTTAGGTCCAGAAATCAACATAGACAACATCATGTACTTACGCTTCATACATAGCCATGGAGGTAGGTTATAAATCATAATAATCACAGGCCATGTACTGTGTGAGATACTCTGGATACCGTGTGGGTTCATTCCATCAGTAGATAATGCCAAGCGAAGGTTTCTTGATTCTTCTCCAAATTCAGGATAATCATTATCAATTTTCAACCACTGTGGTGAATCTGCCGGATGTCGATACTTTCCATCTATAATTCTTTCATCTGCATGCCAGGTTAAGTGTCTTGAATCGGTTTCACTACGAAACATGCGTCTAAATCTCGGAATAACAGGAAAATACCACAAGACCTTTGCTGGAGACAACTTGTTCTTATATCGCGAGACACCGCATTTAGGACACTCATTTAACGATGCATACTCATTTCGAAACAAAACGCAATCGTTTGGACATGCATGTATCTTATCATAGCTCATGCCAATAGAGCACAACATCTTTTTGGTCTCATATGTTCGATTGGGAAGAACATTATCCTCAGGAAGCATATCTTTCAAAAGGGCTAATAACTCTGTGAAACTTTTATCCGACCACCCATTGCCCGCCTTTAAGTTGTACAACTTTAATACCGCAGACAATCTTGTGAATTTAGTGCAACCATCATACAAAGGTTTCTCTGCATCACTTACCAACCTCTCAAACATTTCGGGACAATCCTTAAGATCTCCTTCAAGTGCTTCTGCAATCTCTTCAACTCGATCACAATCGTATGTATCTGCGCCACTATAGTTTGAGGCATATGTCGTACTATCCCCCGGTTCAACATTCTCGTTACTTTTCTCACCATGCAAATTCCAACATGTATAACTTCGATCAATTCCATGCCTCATTAGATGCGATGTCAACTGAACTGCGTCAACCCGTTTCCCATAACAACAACCCAAGCAAGGACATATCATTCTACTGGGGTCTTCGGCGTGCGCAACGGCAAACTTAACGAATTCTGATACCCCATTCTCGTACTCTCTCGACAACCGATTGGAAGACATCCATGTATTATCCATTACTAATTAGAATAAATAAAAAACAATTTCAGAAGAGTTCAAACACATTTGGACCTAGGTTTCTAATGATACTGGTGTTGACACAAAATCAGATGTTCATAGGTCGTATAACCCATTGCATCCGCAATCATGGTCACTAAAAACCAACCGTCAATTTCCTAGTGCATCCGCTATCATGGTCGAAACAAACGTAGAAGGAGGAAACGCGCAGTAATAAGGTAAAACAGAAATTGGGCAAAGCTAAAACAAAGCAATAACATAAAACAGTAATTGGGAAAAGCGTGTACCTTTGATTGGTAGAAGGAGCAAACGCGCATGTAGATCTAACAGAGGTGGAAGGAAAACGCCTCAGAACCCTAACGTGAAAAAGAACGCTAATAACAGATAGTGAAATAACAAAACGCGCAGTATGTTATATTTTTAATGTTTACTAAAGGGGACCTTAGAGGGCGCTTTTTTAAAAAAAGCGCCCTCTAAAGGGGGCCTAAGAGGGCGCTTATGAAAGCGCTCTCTAAGGCTTTCCAGAAGCGCTTTATAAACTGGAAATGTACATGGACTTAGAGAGCGCTTTTTCAAAAGCGCCCTCTAAGGGTAACCTTAGAGGGCGCTTTCACAAAAGCGCCCTCTATTGTTGTCCCTCCATATTTTTTTTGGCTTCACTTTAGAGGGCGCTTTGTTACAAAAGCGCCCTCTAAAGGGGGCCTAAGAGGGCGCTTCTAAAAGCGCTCTCTAAGGCTTTCCAAAAGCGCTTTATAAACTGGAAATGCACATGGACTTATAGAGCGCTTTTTTAAAAGCGCCCTCTAAGGGTAACCTTAGAGGGCGCTTTCTAAAAAGCGTCCTGTATTGTTGTCCCTCTATCTCCTCCTTATTTTTTCGCTTCACCTTAGAGGGCGCTTTATTACAAAAGCGCCCTCTAAAGTGCGCTGTCTATTCCAGTTGTTCGCTCCTTATTTTTTCTCTTCACTTTAGAGTGCGCTTTTGTAATAAAGCGCCCTCTAAGGGGCGCTGTCTATTCCAGTTTTTGGCGTAGTGACTCCTCCGCTGGAAGAGAAGGAAATGACCAAAATCTTTTTGAAGACTTTGAGTTCATTTTATTATGAGCGGATGATCGCTAGTGCTCCCTCTGATTTCACTGAAATGGTGAACATGGGGATGCGATTGGAGGAAGGAGTCCGTGAAGGACAGTTATCCAAGGATGAAGGCTCTTCTAGCAAGCGATATGGGGCGTTTGCAAAGAAGAAAGATGGGGAGGCACATGTTGTGCAATCCCATGTCAAATCCAGAAGACCCTCTGCCAAGAGGAAGCCTGTGCGTCATGCCAGCAATCAGCACCAGGTGGCTCACATAGCACCTGTTTTCAGGGATAATCAGCAATATCAGCATCAGCAGCACAATAATCAGCAACAATCTCAACAGTATCAGCAACAGCATCGCCCTCAGCAGCAGGCCTACCAGCCTCGCAACAGTAATCCAGCTGGTCCGAGTTATGAAAGGAAGAATATCACCTTCGATCCGATTCCTGTATCATATGCAGAGCTGTATCCCTCTTTGATAGAGCGGAAATTGATTACTCCTAGGGATCCTCCGGTTATACCTGCTAACCCTCAGTGGTGGTATAAGCCTGATCAACATTGTGTTTACCACTCCGGTGCTCCAGGTCATAATGTGGAAAACTGCTTTCCATTGAAGACTAAGGTTCAAGACCTTATGAGATGCGGCATTCTGAGCTTTGAGGACTCAGGCCCTAATGTCACGAAGAACCCATTGCCCGAGCATGGGAAGTCGGTTAACATGGTCCAGGGTTGCCCTGGCAAATATAAGGTCAAGTATGTAAGCCATATTCGACAGTCATTGGTTGAGTTGCATCGTCTACTGTGTGATTACAGTCATATGGAGCACGACCATGACCAATGTCGTATCTGCTCTGTCAACAGATTGGGATGTCGCCAAGTGCGTAGAGAGCTGCAAGAGTTGCTAGATGATGGAACTATTGAGATTCTTCAGAACATAAATGTTGATGAAGACGAACCAGAGGTGAATGTGATTTCTCCTGTGTTCAAGATCCCTGAGCCTGTTGTCATTAGATATGATGGCAGCAAGCAGAAGGTTTCTCCTTCGTTGGTTATCAAGCCTGCAGGCCCTGTGCCTTATTCGTCTGATAAAGCAGTTTCGTTCCGCTATAATCTTGTTGTTGTGGAAGATGGGAAAGAAGTGCCTTTGCCTTCATCCTCTGTTGTGAATATTGCTGATGTGAGCGGATTGACCCGTAGTGGTCGTGTATTTTCAGCACCGAAGCCTCAGGCTAGAGCTGATTCTGTTGAGCGTCCGGTGGAGAATGCTGTTAATCCTCCGAACCCGGCACTTGCTGTTGTTAAACCCTCCTCTGTACAAAAGACTCCTACTTCTTCTGTTGGCCCTAGTGGCGTTGTGAATGAAGACTGTGATGAGATGTTGAGGCTCATCAAGAAGAGTGAGTACAACGTTGTAGACCAGCTTCTACAAACGTCGTCCAAGATCTCCGTGTTATCTTTGCTTCTGAATTCAGAACCCCATAGGGAGGCTCTGCAGAAAGTTCTGGACGTAGCTTATATTGATCACGATGTCACTATAGAACAGTTTGACAGTATTGTTGCAAACATTACTGCTTGCAACACTTTGAGTTTCTGTGACGCTGATCTCCCTGAGGAGGGAAGAGACCACAACATGGCTTTACATATATCTATGAATTGCAAAAACGACGCCATGTCCAACGTGTTGGTGGACAATGGGTCATCTCTGAATGTATTGCCGAAGACCACTCTTTCTAGATTTTCATATCAAGGGCCTCCCATGAGGCAGAGTGGTGTTGTTGTGAAAGCTTTCGATGGGTCGCGTAAGACCGTGATTGGGGAAGTTGATCTCTCAATCAAGATTGGACCAAGTGATTTCCAGGTTACCTTTCAGGTTATGGATATCCACCCATCTTATAGCTGTCTCCTTGGTAGACCATGGACTCACGAGGCTGGCGCCGTGACATCCACCCTACACCAGAAGCTGAAATTCGTTAAGAATAAGAAACTGGTCGTGGTAAGGGGAGAAAAGGCTCTCCTGGTTAGCCACTTATCTTCTTTCTCATACATTGATGTTGAGGATGAAGTTGGAACGCCTTTCTAAGCTTTGTCTATTGCTGAGCCAATTGAGAAGAAAACTCCTTCATTTGCTTCCTATCGTGATGCGAAATTGGCCATTGAATGTGGTGCAGTTGCTGGTCTAGGAAAGATGATCGAGCTTGAAGACAATAAGTCCCGGGCTGGGTTTGGCTATTCTTCTGGGGTCTTCAACGACAAAGGCTGTTCAAGAGTGGAGGTTTCATCCACGCCGATCAAGATGAAGAAGTTGCTGCTATCTTGGAAGAGGATGCAGAGGATACTGACAATTTTGTCATCCCTGGCGGGATCTGCCACAATTGGGTCGTTGTGGATGTTCATACAATCATTCATAGATCAGCGTAATATGTTCACTTTGTTTAAAAACCATTCTCCCATGCCAAAAGGAGAAGTGATGACATTGTTGGCATCATATATACAATGATATTTCATTCAATAAATTCATGTTAAACATTTGTTTTTCCATTTGTTTTCACTTTTTGCTTTTTGCATGAAATCGGTGATCACAAAAAACCCTAAAAACAAGAATAATAGCAATCTTTTCATCTGCATAATGATTTGCTTGTTTAAATTCTAAAGTTTTTTATTATCCAAAATCATTATGCAGGTTGATTCTAAAACTCATTGAACATAATGATCCAACGCCATCTCCCAATTTTGAATTCCCTGTATTCGAAGCAGAGGAAGATGATGTTGAAGGGATTCCTAACGAGATTACCCGTCTCCTTGAGCACGAAGAGAAGATCATTCAGCCGCACCTTGAGAATCTGGAAACAGTCAACTTGGGGTCTGAAGATTGTGTTTGAATAGTGAAGATTGGGGCACTCCTTGAAGAGTCTGTCAAGAAGGGGTTGATCAGTTTGCTACGAGAATATTCTGATATCTTTGCTTGGTCGTATGAAGACATGCCGGGTCTAGATACATATATTGTGCAACATTTCCTGCCTTTGAAGCCTGAGTGCGTGCCTGTGAAGCAAAAGCTCAGAAGAACTCATCCAGATATGGCAGTGAAGATCAAAGAGGAAGTTCATAAGCAAATTGATGTGGGGTTTCTGGTGACTTCCACATATCCTCAATGGGTGGCCAATATTGTGCATGTGCCTAAGAAAGACGGAAAAGTCCGTATGTGTGTTGATTACAGAGATTTGAATAAAGCTAGTCCGAAAGATGATTTCCCTCTACCACACATTGATATGTTGGTAGACAATACAACTAAATTCAAAGTCTTCTCGTTTATGGACGGATTTTCCGGATATAATCAAATCAAAATGGCACCCGAGGATATGGAGAAGACAACATTCATCACACCTTAGGGAACATTTTGTTATCGAGTGATGCCCTTCGGTTTGAAGAACGCCGGAGCCACGTATCAACGTGCTATGACTACCTTGTTTCATGATATGATGTACAAGGAGATAGAGGTCTATGTTGATGATATGATTGCTAAGTCTAGAACGGAAGTTGAACATGTTGAGCATTTGTTGAAGCTGTTTCAGCGTTTGAGGAAATTCAGGCTTCGTCTGAATCCCAACAAATGTACATTTGGAGTCTGTTCTGGCAAGTTATTGGGTTTTGTTGTCAGCGAGAGAGGTATTGAGGTTGATCCTGCAAAGGTCAAAGCAATACAAGAGATGCCTGCTCCCAAAACTGAGAAGCAAGTCCGAGGTTTTCTTGGCCGCTTGAACTATATTTCCAGATTTATATCCCACATGACTGCCACATGTGCGCCGATATTCAAGCTCCTCCGGAAAGATCAGTCTCATGATTGGACCGAGGATTGCCAGAAAGCTTTCGACAGTATCAAAGAGTATCTGTCTGAACCTCCGATCTTGTCTCCGCCTGTAGAAGGAAGACCTCTAGTCATGTATTTGACTGTTCTTGAAGACTTGATGGGTTGTGTACTCGGTCAGCAAGACGAATCGAGAAAGAAAGAATCTGCTATCTACTACCTGAGTAAGAAGTTCACTGATTGTGAGTCTCGATACTCTATGCTTGAGAAGACGTGTTGTGCTTTGGCTTGGGCTGCTAAGCGTTTACGCCAGTACATGATAAATCATACAACTTGGTTGATATCCAGAATGGATCCAATCAAGTATATCTTCGAGAAGCCTGCTTTAACCGGGAGGATTTCCCGTTGGCAGATGTTGTTGTCTGAGTATGATATCGAGTATCGAGCTCAGAAAGCTATCAAAGGTAGTATCTTGGCTGACCATTTGGCCCATCAGCCGATTGAAGATCATCAGTCTGTTCAGTACGACTTCCCAGATGAGGAGATTCTGTATTTGAAAATGAAAGATTGCGATGAGCCTACACTTGATGAAGGTCCAGAACCTGGTTCCAGATGGACGATGGTGTTTGATGGCGCTGTAAATCAGTACGGAAATGGAAATGGGGCAGTAATCATTACTCCTCAAGGCACACATATTCCATTTACAGCAAGGCTAACTTTCAAATGCACGAATAATATGGATGAGTATGAAGCCTGCATTATGGGATTAGAAGAGTGCATCGATCTAAGGATCAAGCATCTTGATGTGTATGGTGATTCGGCCCTGGTTGTCAATCAGATCAAGGGTGAGTGGGAGACGAATCAGCCCAGTCTTATTCCATACAAAGATTATGCGAGGAGGATTTCAACGTTCTTTACTGAAGTTGACTTTCATCATATTCCTCGAGAGGATAATCGAATGGCAGATGCTCTTGCTACGCTTGCTTCAATGATTATAGTCAAGTATTGGAATGAAGTTCCCAATATCACCGTGATGCGATTGGATAGACCAGCTCACGTATTTGAAGTTGAAGAAGTGAATGATGACAAGCCTTGGTATTTTGATATCAAGAATTTCCTTCAGAACCAGGTTTACCCGCATGGGGCATCTGTGAAAGATAGGAAAACTTTGAGAAGGTTGTCAGGCAGTTTCTACCTTAGTGGTGAAGTGCTTTACAAGAGAAATTTTGACATAGTTTTGCTCAGATGCTTGGTAGACACGAAGCAAACCTGTTAATGACTGAGGTCCATGAGGGTTCATTTGGTACTCATTCCAATGGACATGCCATGGCTAGAAAGATGCTGAGAGCAGGCTACTCTTGGCTGACAATGGAGTCTGACTGCTGCAAATATATGAAGAAATGCCACAAGTGTCAGATTTACGCGGATAAGATTCATATTCCTCCGACACTTCTGAATGTGATTTCATCACCATGGCCTTTCTCGATGTGGGGAATCGACATGATCGGCATGATTGAACCGAAAGCGTCCAACGGACACAGGTTTATTCTCGTAGCAATTGACTACTTCACCAAATGGGTTGAAGCGGCGTCATATGCAAATGTGACCAGGCAGGTGGTCGTGAAGTTTATCAAGAATCAACTCATATGCCGTTATGGTGTGCCTGATAAGATCATTACTAATAATGGATCTAACTTGAACAACAAGATGATGGAAGAGTTGTGCGCTGAGTTCAAGATTGCACACCATAATTCCTCTCCTTACAGACCTAAGATGAATGGGGCTGTTGAAGCTGCTAATAAGAATATCAAGAAGATTATCCAGAAGATGACAGTCACGTACAAAGATTGGCCTGAGATGATGCCATTTGCTTTGCATGGATATCGTACATCTGTCTGCACTTCAACAGGGGCAACCCCTTTCTCCCTTGTATACGGCATGGAGGTTGTTCTTCCAGTAGAGGTGGAGATCCCATCAATGAGAGTCTTGATGGAAGCCAAGTTGACTGATGCTGAATGGATTCAGAGTCGTTATGACCAACTGAATTTGATTGAAGAGAAGCGATTGACTGCCATGTGTCATGGTCAGTTATATCAGCAGAGAATGAAGAAAGCTTTCGATAAGAAGGGAAAGCCTCGTGTGTTCCGAGAAGGTGACCTTGTGCTCAAGAAAGTCTTGTCTTTCGCGCCCGATTCCAGGGGCAAGTGGACTCCAAACTATGAAGGTCCATATGTTGTCAAGAGAGCCTTTTCAGGCGGTGCTTTGATGCTCACAACAATGGATGGGGAGGATTTCACTCGTCCTGTGAATTCAGATGCAGTCAAGAAATACTTTGCCTAAAAAGAAAAAAAAGAATAGCTCGCTAAGTTGAAAACCCGAAAGGGCGGCTTAGGCAAAAATGAGCGTCTCGGTGGAAAACCCGAAAGGGTGATCCAGGCAAAAATTAGGGATTTAGCAAGTAACTGCATCCTGACAAGACTTTCTGTTTCACAACTGTCTTTTCGTCAGAGATTCTCGATTCGTCGCCAACTGAAGCTTCGAATACATCGGATTCAAATTGGTAGAGAAAAGGTCATTATGTTCAATGTAGCCCTCTTCCAATATATATCACCGATTTCAAATTTGTACAGATCTATGGAGTCTTGCCATTTGCAGGCTACCATTCCATCAAATAAATTTGAGTTTTTATCCAATTATTTGCACTCTTATTTGTTTCATTTAAACAAATGTTTTGCATGTTTTAATTGATAAAATGTCATTGTTTTAAACAAATAATTTTTCAAGAAAATTTGTTTTAAACAAAGTGAACATTCACAATGATGAAAGGATACTTAAGAATTTCTCAGTGCTCTCCAAGGGTGGCATGATTTCCAACAGGGTAAGACATTTGTTCATATTCCTGGCATGGCTGTATCCTCTTTCTCCAGATTGTTGTTGGGGTTTCTCCCCAAGCAGAGTTTCTGTTGAGATTTTGTTCCCTAAGCAGGGTGTTGTTGGGATTTCTCCCGAACAGATTTTGTTGAGCAGAGCCTTTATTATGACTCCTCCTCACTCAGAATGCTTGTTGAAGACTTCATAGTCCTCTCCAACAATATTCTCTCCTCAGTGAAGTTGCCAGCGGAGTTGTTGGTATGATGTACTTCATCTATGTTATCTCTCCATCAGAGTGCTTACCTCTTTTCCCTTCAGCAGAGCAGTGATTCTTGCCTCCTCAGCAGTTGTGGTATTTTGTGAAGGTTCAGTATTTGGTGGTTGATCCCCAGTTATCCTTCTCTGCCTCAAATAAATCCCCAGTAGATTTGTGGCATGGTGGATTGTATCTGTAATGATTTTCTCCCTTGCAGAGATTTGGGTTGATTTCCTGATGTTTTTGATCCCCAGTAGAGTGGCCTGTGTGGCAGAATCTACTCGTGTGATCTGTTTTCCCTCAGTGGATTTATCCCCAATGGAGTTGCTGACAGTATCCCCAGTAGAGTTGCTTGTGCGGCCAGATTCTACTTGTGTTCTGCTTTCGCGGCAGTTTACACTTGTGCAGTGAGCTCCTTTTCCCAGTTGAGACTGATGATCCCCCTGCAGAAATCTCGTGATTTCTCCACTTCCCCAACAGAGTTATCTTTGTGGCAGTTTCTGCCTGTTGTGAACTTTTGTTCCCCGGTTGGGTTGATTGATGATCCATCGCTTAGAGATTTTGTGATTTCTTTGATATCTTTGGATTTTTCCCAGCAGATCTTTGCTTTTTAGCATTCAGATCTCCAGCAGATTGGCTTTCCAGTTGGATTTCTTGGTTTTTTCCTCTGGAAGTGTAGTACCGGGCGTTTGATTCCTGGACCTGTTTGTGTTAGAAATGTCTGTTTTGTCAGCATTCATCAAGCATAAATCACGCATATTCATGCATACTTTTAACATTTAGATATTCATGTTGCATTTTTTGCCATATATCTTTGTTTGCTGTCTCCTGCTGATTGGTGATATAGATCTCTCCAGTAGATCTCCCCAAGCAGATGTCGGGTGTTTAATCTCTCAATATAGAGTCAGCCCCATAAGCAGAAAGTGTCTGTCTTTTCTTTTGCAGTTCCCCACTGAGATATTTCCTCGTGGATGACGGTTGTTTCCGTTTCCTCCCAATATATATATTGGGATGGGTTTTCCCTTTTGAGTTCTCTCCTCATTAGGACAAGTCTTGATTCAGTTTTCCTTTTTGGTTTGATCCCGAATTGGCCCGTTTTCAACTGTCTTTTGTGATTCCCTGTGGAATAAATGAATAAATTGCCCAGTAACCGGCAATAGTTCATTTTATCCCCAGCGGAGTTTGGGCTTCTACCCAGTAACCGGTAGTTGTAAGTCATATCCTTTGCGGTTTTCTACCCAGTAACTGGTAGTTGTAAATCCTGTATACCTTTTCCCTCTTTGCGGAATCTGTGGTTGTTTACCCAGGGATTGGTATTTGTGAACTTTTTGTTCCTCAGCAAGAGTCAGTGCTTTTCTACCCAGTATTCGGTAGTCGTAAATCCTATTTTCTTGCTCTCCAGCAGTTTGTGGTTTTCTACCCAGTAAGTGGTAGTTATAAACCCTATTTGTTTTCCCCGTGCGGAGTTGTGATCCTTTCGCTCCCCACGCAGAGGCTTTGGTTTTCTACCCCGTATTCGGTAGTTGTAAACCCTATTTTTGTATCCTCATCAGAGTTGTGGCCCTCTACCTAGTAACCGGTAGTTGTAAGTCCTATCTCTATTCCCCTAGCAGAGGTAACCTTTGTGGTTCATCCTGGTTGATGGGGGATTTTGCGGTCTTCTACCCAGTATTCGGTAGCTGTAAATCCTATGTTGTTGTTTCCCTAGTGGAGTTTGTGCTTCCTTGTGGAATAGTTGGGATAATTGCTCAATATATTCAGCAATCGTTCACCCTATCCTCAGCTGAGTCTTTGGTTTTCTACCCAGTAGTCGGTAATGGTAAACCTCTTGTTTCCTCAGCCAGAGTCTTTGGTCTTCTACCCAGTATTCGGTAGTTGTAAATCCTTTGTTCTCCCCTCTTTGTGGGTGTCTTCATCCAGTATTCGATGTTGATATTCCCTTGTCTGGGTAATTGCTCTGAGTAAGCAATTGTATCCCCAGCATGTTTTTGTGGATAATTGCCGTATGCTAGCAATTTTATCCTCAGCGGGTCCTTTCACCGTATGCCAGTGATTTATTCCCCGGATCATTGATTTTTATCAATGCATCCCCGGTGAGTCCTCTTTCATTTACCCTTTTGATTGGTAATGATTGTTGCTCCCTTTGATCGGTCATCATTATATACCTAGTTTTGGTATCCCGATGCCTTTCTTTTCGGTTGATTTATCCTTTATTAACCCAGTAACCGGTTGTGGATAATCTTCCATGCGAGTGTACTATCCATGTTCTGACGGTAATGGATAATATATCTCATGCACTCTTCAGTCGAAGCCTGTTGTGTTTCCCCAGTTGAGTAAGATTCGTGTTCCTTTTGCGGAATCGAATGTTCATTTCTACCCCTTTTTGAGCGTATCTCCCAGTAACCGGTGATATGTCTCATGGATAATTGTTGTATGCTTGCAATTTATCCCCAGTGAGTTATCTTTCGTCTACCCTATTGTTGTTGGTAATGATTGTTTTCTCTTTTCGGTCGGTCACCTATTATATACCCAGTAACCGGTATCCCTGGTGTTCCATCCATGCGAGTATACTATCCACGTTCTGACGGTAATGGATAATATATCTCATGCACTCTTTGGTTGAAGCCTTTTGTCCTTCCCCATTTGAGTAAGATTCGTTTTCCTGTTGCGGAGTCGAATGTCCATCCTGTAAGTCGATGTGCTTTTTCAAGCCTTCCTTTCGGATGATGAGTGTTTTGGCAGTAAAAACCAATTCACGTTTTCGGTCGGTCACCTACTATATACCCAGTAACCGGTATCCCTGGTGTTCCATCCATGCGAGTATACTATCCACGTTCTGACGGTAATGGATAATATATCTCATGCACTCTTTGGTTGAAGCCTTTTGTCCTTCCCCATTTGAGTAAGATTCGTTTTCCCGTTGCAGAGTCGAATGTCCATCCTATAAGTCGATTTGCTCTTTCAAGCCCTCCTTTCGGATGATGAGTGTTTTGGCAGTAAAAACCAATTCACGCCTTCGGTTGATCACCTATTATATACCCAGTAACCGGTATCCCTGGTGTTCCTTCCTTTCTGCTCCCTATTATGACCTTGGTCCCCTGCGGAGTCAGATTTTCCTGAGTTGATATACCTTTGTTAGGTCTTTCTCAGATGTTTGGTTGATTGATATCTCTCACCCTTATACCGGTCTTAGATATTCATTCTTCCTGAGCTTGTTGTTCTTTCACCCAGTAACCGGTGTTTAGATCACATGTCTCTTTGAGCTTGTTACCCAGTAACCGGTAACACCTCATCTTGCAGATTTTCCCTAGGAGAGTCTCTTTGTTAGACATTCCCCAGCGGAGTTTCTGTTGTGATTTTACCCTTTTGCTGTATTGGCGTTTGCCCCAACATATGCATGTTTCCCCGGCAGGGAGGTTTTGTGTGAATCTTTCCCCAGTCCGAGTCCGGATTTTTATCCGAAGTATCCTTTGTGGATAGTTTTGCTGTGTTGGCGTTTTCCCCAATACACGCATCTTTGAGTCAGCTTGAGTCTTCCCATTGGATTTTTGTTCCCTTTTGGAAATTTCTTTTCCCCAGTTTGAGTCCTTTACTTCCCAGTAAGGTCTCCGGTCGAGTCGTGT
Source organism: Lathyrus oleraceus (assembly GCF_024323335.1). Classification (NCBI taxonomy): domain Eukaryota; kingdom Viridiplantae; phylum Streptophyta; class Magnoliopsida; order Fabales; family Fabaceae; genus Lathyrus; species Lathyrus oleraceus. The sequence continues at coordinate 529,905,971 of NC_066585.1, read as the reverse complement.
CCTGCTCGCGCAGTGTCAGTTCTTTTTTTTCCCTTAATTCAGAGTCGTGTCCTACTCACGCGTTCTTTTCTTATCCCCATGAGAGTCCCGTTAGAGTCTCTGTTCCTGGTGAGTGTATTACTCCGATGGATCGTCTTTTCTTCTTTGTGGACATATATCTCCACAGAGTTTGTTTGTTTTACATGCATACATCTGCATCATGAGGTCTCTTAGGGACCAAAATTTGTCTCATTATTGTTATTTAAGTCCATTCTACCGCGTCGAGATGAAGATTTTAACCTTCACTTCTCCGGCTAGAATGACCTTAAATAGGGGCATCTGTAAGACCCCAATTTTGTCCCTAAGATCCCTCATGGCATCATATCATAACATTGCATTGCCTCAAGGATCATTGGACACCTTGCTTCCTTCCCTGTGGGTAGGATCTTTCTTGAGAGTGGTTCTTGATCACCAAGCATTGCTTGCATTTGTGTATCATTGCTTTTCTTTTAATCACTAACCAAAAATGTACAAAAATATGTCATTAACCTTTGTTACTTGCAGCTTAAGCAGTCAACAGGTCAAGGCATCAGGTGAATTCATGGTACAAAGAGCAGATGGTATTTTCTTGAGATATGGATCATGTGATCATTATTTGGAGCTCATGTGAGCTATAGGTTCATTTTGGAGCAAGTTCCCAAGTGGCAAAGGCCCCAAATTCATCAGGACATTTTCAGGTCATCTAAGGGCCAATGCAGTCAACTGAAAAGTCAATTGTGGGTTTTGGATATGGGAATTGAGTTTCTTCATCCCATTCATGTCCAAATCACACTTATTCATCATACCAAAGATCAATGTTGAAGAATTTGAGGTCAAGTCAAAAGTTTCCCAAAATGGAAAGTGACCTATAATTTCAAGTTTCCAAAAATGGAAAGTTTTTGGTCCAACTTCAACTCAACTTTCCAACATCAAATAAGCTTCAAATGAATTTTTGTCCAACATGAAAGTTGAATATCTCTCTCTCCCATTTCCAAAAAGTCCAAGATCATGAGCATATGATGAATGGTTGAGGAGATATGGTCCAATCATTGCCAAGTGTACATGGAACTTCAAATGGCCATATCTTTTGATTCATAACTCCAATTTGAGTGGCTCTTCTTGCATTTTCTTCTCATAACATGAAGTTTCCAAAACATTCATCACATTGCATGAAATGTTATCACATGATCATTTGCTATTCCATGCCTTTTTTGGAGGGAAATTGCAAAATTCAAAAATGGTGCATCATGGGAACTTTCTACCATTGCCATTGTGTTTAAAAAATGATTTTGAGTGTAATTGATCAAGGAAATGACACTGTTCACGTGGGATTAGTCCATGCACCATGCATTTTTGAAATTTTGCAAAACACCTTATTTTAATTAACCAAGTTAAGTATGGATTAGCAAGGTGATTAAGGAAGCATATAAATACTCTAATCTAACAGAATTTGGAGGAGGTTAATCATTTTTCACCATTTCAAGATCCAAATTCTCTCTCCCTCCAAAATTTTCTCTCAAGCATAATTCAAATTTTCTCTTCATAACATTGCAATTTCTTTCCATATTCTTGTTCTCTGGCTTTGGTTGAATGCAGATCAAGCTTTGGATTGTGAATTTCGTGCAAGAATCAAGTGTAGCAAGCTCATGAAGGTGAAGATGGAAATTCTGTTTTGAGCTAGATCCAACACCTGCCAAGCTTCAATTTCTTCATCAAACATCATTACAAGTGTTATAGAGTGGATTTGGATCATTACAAGCTCTGAATCGTGCGAATTCAAGAACCTGCTCTTCAAGAGGTCAAGTTTCGAATCTCATAATTTTGCAATTCATTGCCATATTCTTGTAGATCTAATCTTGCTGATGATTCTGGTGAAAATTTCATGAAAAATGATGCATTATTGACTGAGATATGTGTGATTGAAGTTTTGCATTCATAAATGTTTTTCATAGATTCTCTTTGATCATGTTGAATTAGGCTTAGTTATTAGTTGATCTGCATTCTCCATTGAAAGAGCTTCATGATGATGTATGATTTTATGATTTCTGGAAAGAATCTGGAAAAAATGTTTGAAGGTGCACTGTTCATCTTCGTCTTCATGAGGAAGACGAAGTAGCGTCGGCTTTGTGACGGTTTAGCGTCCACTCTGGTTCGCTAGGGTTTTTGCCCAAAACGGAACCATTTTGTGTATGGCGCGCGCTTCATTTGAATCTGGACTGGCTTCGATTCCTGGCGCAAGCAGTTTTCAAATTAATCATCCATTTTTGCTTTTCCCTCCTTATTTTCCATGCTATGATCATTTTGATTTTAATTGTTTTTCTTCCAACTTCAAAAATCCATAACAAATTGAAAAATGCTCCAAAAAATGCCTGGTTTTTTGCTACTTGTTCCTTAGAATGTCTAGAATTTTATGACGATAATTGTTGAAGTTGTGCAAGGCTGGATTTTGAATGATGTTAGACTCTTTGATCATATGTGCTTGTGTGACCTTGCCTTGTTCTTTCTATTGTGAAATGCTTGATTTTAATCCAATTGCCATGAAATTTTGCATGATGATTCTTGACATGTTAATAGATGTTTTATGATTAGTTTGGTATTTTTCCCATTTACCATTTCTGTTTTATGCATGTGTTTGCATGGTGTGACAATTTGTGTCACACAATTGGATGATCAACTTGTGAAATTTAATTTCCATATCAAATGACCTTGGATGCTTCTGATTTTTTGTATGATGATCATGTTGGATGTCTTTAATGTTCATGAATTTTTTTCAGAATTATTTGAATCATTTCTGTTTTGATTTGGAATTTTCATTCTCAATGTCCAAATGTATGCTTTGAAATTGTCTTTGACTTCCCTTGCACATGAAATGCCTTTGCTTGATGATTTTGTTCTGGTACTTTTTAGGACATGTTAATATGTGTTTGAAGTTGCATTGTGTTGAATATTAGCTCCTGTTTTGAATTTTTTCTTCACCTTTGACCCTAGGCTTTGACCTAGTGGTTTGGACTTACATGTGAGCTTTGAATTTCAGGACCAAGCACCTAATCTCCATGGTTGATGTTGCTTCATCATTTGAATGTTGATATTTGCTATTGATTGCTAACATTTGGTTGTTTTGTAGGTTGATAATAATTCATTTGAGTTTGCCTTATGGCTTATATGTTATACATTGGGATTGTCTGTTTGTTGTTGACTGTTGTCTGTTTGTCTAAATACTGTACTGATTTGTTTAGTTGTTTACACAGGTACCTAAGTTGCTTTAAGTTCATTTGAACTTTTCTTTGATTTGCTTGTGGTTGGCATACCACTTAGGTATAATCCCTATTCTTCATGTAGTCTGGAAGACCTGCTGTTATTGGCAGGCACCTGTCTGAAGCCCTCCTTAAGAGGCCATGTCTTTGATTGTTTATATTTGTACCAAGCAGGTTAAGTCCTCTTAAGAGGCAATTGGCAGATAGAAGGGATGTGCAATCCATCCTCTGCTATTCAGTTGAGTCTTTCATTTTGCTCACACCATGTGTTGATGCACTTTGAATAAAAACCCAAAATCTTGTCCATAGAGTCAGTCATTTGTGGAGAAGGGTTCCTTCATTCTAAACTCCCACACTTTCTGTTGATTAAAGCTCTCCCAGGCCAGGGATAAGAGCTATGAGGCATAACCCTCATTCCCATTTCATCTGCTTCACCCTAACTCTCAAAGTTAGGGTTAAGAGCTCAAAACACCCATTTCCAGTTGGCTTGTTTGTCGAGGTTGATATGACCCCTTGACTAAAGCCCAACCTTGCTTGAGCCCCTTGATTGTGTATAGTGTGTGATAATTGACCACTTGTTTGCTTATTTGTCCATCTGTGCATAATTGTTTGTGTGTGCCTTGTGCATTGCTTTCATCTTTGAGCATTAATTGTATATCATTTCATGATCATTGTTCATACTTTGTGACATGTTGGTTGTCCATTGAGGAGTCAATTATAAGTCCATCTATTAGCAGTTATTTCCTATGATCTGGTAGGAGTTGGAACTAAGACCATTGATTGGCATTCCATTTCCTAGGAGTCGAGTGTAAGACCATTTATTGGCAACTTGTTTCCTCTTGCTTATTGCATTTGTTTTCTTTGCTTTGTGAGACTAGTGTAAGTCCATTGATTGGCATCTGGTATCCATCTATGTTTTGTGAGACTGGTGTAAATCCATTGATTGGTATCTGGTATCCATGTTTTCTTAGTTTTGTGAGACTAGTGTAAGTCCATTGATTGGCATCTGGTATCCATCTTTGTTTTGTGAGACTGGTGTAAATCCATTGATTGGTATCTGGTATCCATGTTTTCTTAGTTTTGTGAGACTAGTGTAAGTCCATAGATTGGCATCTAGTATCCATCTTTGTTTTGTGAGTCTGGTATAAGTCCATTGATTGGCATCTAGTTTCCATTTATGTTGACTTGTTTCTGATATATGGTTTATCTGTTATTTGCTTTTTGCCTTTTCCAAAGGAATCACTTGGATCATCTACATATGATCTCAAGAGGCGAACATCTAAGAAGTTTTACATCCCTTAACCTCTCACCCTTTTTGTTCTTTAAACCTCCATTTGCATGTTAACTCAAACCAGAAAACTTTGTGCAAACATTTTCATCTGTTTTCAAATTAGAAACCTAGGCTTTGGGCCTTTGATTTTCAAACTTCATTTTCATAATACTTCTTCTGAATTGAATCTAATCATACTTTGACTTCATCTTTGTGAATAATCCTAATTGGTTCATTTCACTCATTCAATTGTTGTGTGGCTTTGTCCATCCTTGATAAGTTTTTCATACATTAGCCATAGATCTCAATTATCTTAGTGGTTGATGTGAATCTCACCTTTTGTCCTTAGTGATTGAATTGTAAGACTTCCTTGCTTATTATAGGGCATGGTCCCTCACTAGCAAGTTGAAGTTGTTTCTCACATGGTGGACTTGTGGTTGTATAGGTTGAGTTTTCTCCCGTGGATAATGAAAGACCTTAGGGCTTTTGTTTAAAATCAATCCATTTACTTTTTGGAAATCTTTTAGCCGAACTACGAGGTTTTGATCCTGTAAAGGTACGTAGGCAATGGATCTTTCCATCCAAACACAAAAATAATAAAAACTGTATATTCTTCTCTCATCCTCCCAATCAATGTTTGCACAATAAATATTTTCATAAACAATATCTTTTGCAACAATTTGTGAAAAGGGTTCCCTAGGAGTACCTAGGATGCATTGGGTGCCTAACACCTTCCCTTTGCATAATTACCCCCTTACCCAGATCTCTGACCTTTTCATTAGTTTTCTAAGTGTAAAACTTCTTAGGCTTTTGTTCACTTTTTAGCCATTCCTCTGGATAAATAAAAGTGCGGTGGCGACTCTATCTTTGTATACTTTGCTTTTGATTTAGTCAATAAATCATAAAGTGACGAATACACCGCTACAGTAAGGATCACTAAATGGAGAAATTTTTAAATTCCGTTGCGCCTTGGATGTCAATTCTCCTACAGCATGACCTATGACACTCATGGTAAACTTGATGGTTGCTGATCTACATAAGAGTTTACTTGAGCACCTTGAAAGTATAGAGAGGGATTACCCCTTTAGTACCCTATATTTTCTCATGTTTTTAAAGTCTTTGAAGGAGTTTCCTCAAAAGGAACTTGGATCCCGCCATGTTGTGATATGACCCTATTATCGACTGCTCCAGTATTTGAATCTTGAAAGGTTTGTCGATGATCATTAAGATTTGGATGTGATTTGACCTAGGTTGTCCAATTCTTGGAATGTTTTTCCTCTAATCACTAGGATCTTTAGATGATTTTCCTACGATTATAAGGATTTTCTCTTGATCAGCATGATCCCTAGGTGATTTTCCACTAGTAAAAAAGTGTCCTGAAGCGGTATGCCTCCGATCAGACCATTGTTGAAATTTCCTCGATGCCAAGTATTGATTTGTGAGTAAAATTGTTACTTTTGAAAAGTGATTCTAACGTAATGCTCGTGCAAGCTTTGAAATCGAAATTGTTATAAATGTGGTGTGTATAATGGATTATATTTGGCCATGAGGTTGGCACGAATAAAGATGTGAAAATGTGGTAAAACAATGTGATTAGTGATGTTTTAACAAACAGTTGGAGTCAGTTTAACAACAATTTTGTTGAGTATGCTTTCATAGTGAACCTAACTTCAATTAGGTCTTTTAAAGGTTGTAATGTGGCTTGGTTCACGATTTATGAAAAAAGGATATAAGGCTCAAAATTTGATTTAACCCATTCCTTTTTTGCTTTTAATCCCGATTTTTGCATGGACCGATTCTTTTGAATTTGCGGTCCATCGGGATGCCCTAACTTTTGCCGAAGTCAACCTTTTCAGGTTATTTTTACTTAGCGGGCTTTTTTTAAACAATTCTTGATTCAAAGAGGTTGTGACTGCCATGTTAACTATTGTGAGTTTTATCTTTTCACTACTTCCTCTATGTTGGATGACGTGTGTGAGGGAGAAGATACACTTTGGAATGGTTCCATTGAGATTAGAATTTATCATCAAATTAATTAAAATCTACCATGCCTCTGGTTAAGATTAAGTCTTTTTATAAATAGAAAGAACACCGACTTCAGGCTCGAAGGGGTTAACTACGAATTATCTCCTTATTTCTCCAGTGTTTGAGAAATGAAACAATGCCTTACATCGTCAGCCAAGTCTTACTAATAAAAGAATATGTCAGCAAATTCGGTTATTTCATTTACATCATTTTCCTTCTAAGTTTGTTAACAAGTGAAAAGCAAAAAAGCATTGTACATGGTGAGTGATGGCATAAGAAAGAATGAATATGAAAGGATTGTTTCCAAAATCGTGCTCATCTTATCGAAATTACCGATCAAAGAGTACAAATTTAAAAACAAATAATACTTAACAAGAAAGAAATTACAACTATAAAAAAAGCCTAAAGATCATAGGAATGAGCTTCCTTGTTGACTCACTAACTTTAGGAGATGCTTCTTGATGTTCTTTCCCTTATCAAAGTAAGGGGGTGATCATTCACCAATAGGATCCTCCTTCAAAAGTTAACTGATTATCGTTGACCAGGTATTAGACCTTGTGTTTCAGAGCCATGCAGTTTTCCACTATATGCCCATGCGAACAAACATGGTACTCGCATATAGAATTCTTGTCATAATTGGGAGGATATGGACGAGGAGGAGGATCAAGTGGTCTTGGCTCCACTAGGGAACCTCTGAGCAAGTTCTGCAGTAACTAACCATAAGACATTGGTATAAGGTCCAATTTCTTTCCAAGCTTCCTTTTTATGGCAGAACATAATGATCTCGTGATTGATGAGGTGCATGAGGCTTTTGTTGACAAGGATACTGATGCAAATTTTGTTGCGGAAGCATCATCCAGGGTTGATTTATTTGAGGCACAAGGTAGGCCTGATGCTGGCATGGTGAAGGGTTGCCTTATATCCTCAATAGTACGTGCATGACCAAGTTCATTAGGGTATTTAGCTTCCTGTCCTTTCTTGAGTTCCTCCATAGGTTCTCGAGACATGTTTCAAGTTCATTCGTGAGTATCAAGAAATCAGCTAGCACGGATTAGGTTGGAGAATGGGGGAGAAATATGAGTTTTCGTTTTATGATATGCAAATCCATGTTCATGTACGCAGATGCATGAAAATACATGGGAATGTGTTGACCTGGGATTTTCTTTCTAAGAGGAAAATCAAATCAATGTTACATTTGGTGAAATACTAAGTGTAACAAGTGATAAGCGTAGGTCGACAATGATGGGTAAGATTAGGGATCTTACCAAATATCAAAGATTCAATGATTTTGTCTTTTTACTATTATGCAAAGAGATTTATTCCCTCGTAGGAGTGGAATAATAGAACATATTTATTTCTTCAGTTGTGTAACTTGAAGAACAAATGTCGGTATCATCATTTGCATCACAATTTGACTTTTCTACCTTTGGTACCCAAATATATTTGGGTCCTTTTATGTTAGTGAAATAGATATTATGAGCATACATCTTTCTCTTTTTACATTCATATTCTCTTTATAAAAGTATGAAGGAAGGTGTTCTTCTTTGCTCTCATGGTATTTCTTAATGAAACATAACATGACAATATAACCTTATTTATTACAATAGTTGCATTTTAAGGTCTTGCAATGAGAGGTGGACTTATTATTTCAATTTTTACTAAAGATTTTACTGTTGATCTTAGGTTCATAACCAAGACCAACCTTATTCCTAACAAAAGACCAACAATTTTGCCTCTTCCATTAGTTTCAAGTTGCCTAACAAAAGGGAGCTTTTATGCTCTTTGGTTCCCTAAAAAAAGGTTCAAGTTGCTTCTTCCTTTAGTGAATTTATCAAGTATATTTTTAAGATCATCAATTTTATTTTTCAAAATTTTGCATTTCTCACACTTGATAGATCCATCTAAGAGTTCACGGGAGCGGTAGTCATGACAACCTTCTTCTTCAAACTATGTTGTACATTTTATTTATCACCTTTGGTCAAATCATTTTCTTTTCTACAACACTATGAACTTTGTGTGTAGGAACAAAAGGACCTTCCTTCATAGTATTCCAAATACTATGATCCACCACTTCTATGAAAAAATTCATTTTCTCTTTCCACAAACTATACCCATATCCATTAAAGGATGAAGGTTTGTTTAAGGAATTACTTGAAGTCATATTTACTTTTGGGATGATTAGTCTTTAATATGAGTTAGACTTTAATGCCACTTGTTGAACAAGTGACTTCATGCATAAGAAGGGGGTGAATTATGGTATTTAAAGTTTGCAATTGTTTTAGTGCTTTTCTCAATTGTAATTGAAATTGGGTTAGTAGTTTCTTAAGGATAGAGTGAATAGAGGAAAAAATAAAGACAGTAAAATAAATAGCAGAAATTAAAGAGGGTAAGGGTTAGAGAGATTGCACCAGAGATTTATCCAGGTTCGGCCAAATGTTTTCCTGTCCCCAATAGATCTTCTTGGGATTTTGACATTAAACTTTGAGCTTTTACAAGTTATGTCCATGAACCTTAATGCAATATGACTTTGAGATTTTACAGACTTATCCCCAACTAAAATGAGAGACTCTACCCAGGCTAAGCTAATGAACTATTTAGAAAATTTTCAGGCTTATCTCAATTACCAAATAAAACTTTTTCCAACAAAGTTCCAGAAACTAAAACAAAGTTTTAATGACCGGTTTATCTCACAAACCAAACACAATTTCCCAAGAGTATCGCACTCTCGAGAATTAAAACAACAGAATGACCAATACAATTTCTTCTGCACAAGTAACATTTCACTCAAAAGCACCAAGTCAACTTAAGTGAAAGAAAAACTATTTCTAAAGAGAGAAAGAGAGATAATAGATAAATAAATTCCAAAGAAAATATAAAGCTTCGTAAAATGGCGTGAAATGAATAGGAGGTGACCCTCCTTTATATAGGAGATGGAAAATCCAAGAAAAGGAAAAGATCCATGGGAAAATTAAAGTTTCAACCGATTAACTTCTTGTCCCAATCGATTGAATGACCAAATTTAATCGGTTACCTTTTCCTAATATGGAAATATTGGATAGAGAGTTGTTACAAGTCATTAAGATGTTGTCATCGTAGTTTGGTTAATTGTTTAAACCTTCTCCAAATGATTGGCTTAATACCGCAATTGATTGGCCAATTCAAAAAAGTATTTCCAATCTATTGGCTTAATGCCCCAAGCGATTGGGTAGTTTAAAAAACTTTTTAAAACAAGTGGAAATTTTCTAAATCTCTTGGCTCGACCTTGCAAATATTTTTAAGAGATAAAAAGGTTTTAAGGAACTTTTTAGTGTGTGTGTGTGTGTGTGTGTGTGGTGGTGGGGGGTCCCTTAGCATCTTAGGAGTTACTTCCCTACTTTTTCAAAACTTTGATCACTCAAATAGACACGACCATGTAAACTTTCACACTTTCTCTCTTTCACAAATATAAGGCCTTCAAGATCCTTTTCTATATACATAGATCATATAAACACTTCAATGAAATCTTGAGTCTCCTACTAGAAAAGACTTGAGATTAGGGGTGAGAATATGTCAGACCAACTAATAGGGGCCTACGCCCTAGCCTACACAAGCCCATTTCAGGCCAGTTTTTTTTTTGAAATAGAAAAGGCTTAGGCTTTTTTTATAATCCTATTTAACTAAAAAAAGGCTAGACCACATGCCATAAAAAAATATTTTTAGGCCTTTCAGGCCGACCTATTGAAATAAACGTGAATAACTTTATAAATTTATATTGTATTTTGTAATTGGAATTAAAATATGAAAATAAAGTTTAGTTATCTTGGAGAACTTATGAAAATATGTTGAAAAAATATTATGAACAATACCATAAGTTATTGTCATAAGTTATTTCATAAGTACTATCAAACAAGTAGTATCACAAAACTTATGCTAATAGGCAAACTCGAATGATTCAATAAAAATAAACATTTAGTCTCATTGATATTTTAATTTGTTAGTCTATTTAACATTAGATGAATTGCTTATTTACAAAGGTTCAAATGAAGTAGGCTTTTATGTATGCTAGTATCCTAATCACACCTTCAAAAAGGTTAGACTCATGCCTAAAAATAAGCCTATGATAGGCTATAGGCCAAACTTAGGCTTTGAATGTTTGAGCAGGCTAGAATCAGGCTTGAAAAATACTAACTCAACCCAACCTATTCCCACCCCTACTTGAGATGCCCTTAAGTTTGGTCACCATCACCAGAGAGTTGGAAAACCATTACCACCGACTTCAATAGTCATTGGTTTTGTCCTCATCAAAACTTTAGGTTATCAACAAGATTATCAACTTTATACTTACAAGCACATATATCCATACTTTGTTGTATGCCATGGATAAAAAGCAATGTTTTAGTGTAGGATGCATTCACAAACATTTAGGATCATCTTTTCATGATTATTCTTGTTGTATCGACAATAACAAAACTATCAAAGAACCCACAAATGTTGATTCAAACAAATCAAATTTTAGAAACAAGAAAAATATGAGAGAGAGAAAATGAAATTAAAGATTCGAATGAAATAATAACCATGTATCACTTTGTTTACTTTAATAGACAAGGATATACAATAAGGTACTGGAAATTACCAAAATAACGTAAGGGGGAATCTCAACGCAAACTATATCTAATATTTAGTATAATCTAGTTTAACGATCCAAGAAAAGAAAGACGAGATACAACAAATTTGCATGGATTCAAATCATGTCATCAACATGATTCTCCAAGGAAATCCTTTGATTATCAAGAATTCATAACTTGTTGTTAAAAGTTAGGAAAAATATCTAAATTCCTTCGATTAAGACTTCATACTCATATGTCTTTAGGGTTAAACTATAGGATTTTCCTTTGCATTGCCTAATCGATTAACTAATAGATTATATCATTTAATTGGCCCGTAGATTATTTCTAAAATTACACTATTTTTTGTCATGTAAATAGAGAGCTCATCTATCATTTCAAATCATCTAGAAAACATGATAAAACCTCATTTTTCATTTCTCTCATAATCTCTCTAAATCATTTATACTTTTCTCACATATTTTAGCCATATTTCTTTGAGAGTGTTCTTGAGTTTAGTGAGAAATTGTATTTTGTATGAGGGCTTAATTGTATATTTACCAAGAGTATATTTTTCTCTTGAGTAAAACATTATTCCTTAGGAAGTGATCATTTTGGTTGGGAGATAAACCATTTAAAAACCTCTTTGTTTGTTTTTGGGGGATTAATATAACTTTCTGTTCGGTTCGTTAGCTCTGCCATAAAAGAAAAATTCTTTTTCGAGTTTGTGAAAATCAACCAGTAAAAAATATTCACAATAATTATTGAGTTCATCTCAATCAAAAGATCTATTGGTTCGAGATTAAAATGGTATAAAATCTCACTTGATTTCTAAGTTTAGCACGATTAAAAACCTAGTAGGTTCAAGATCAACACGGTAAAATTCTCGATTCAATTCATGGTCAACCTATATAAAACCTCGGTTCAGTTTAGAGGATAGACAACTCAAAACTCCATTTTGGTTTGAGACCGCCTATGCAAAATATCTATTTGGCTTAGAGACTAACTGCTTGAAGCTCTGCTCATTGTTTAGTTTAGAAACTGGCCGCTTGGAGTCTCAATTCGTTGTTTCATTAGAAGTTAGCATGAAACTTCATTTCCTTGTATAAGGGGGTACATAGGCTTAACTTTCTAAACACTATTACAAAATAGACCTTTCGTAACACCAATTTTACAACGGTCTTCCTTTTAACTGTTGTAATAGTTCTTTTTTGAGCATTTTTTTGTATTTACTAAAGGACATTTCACAATGGTCATAGGTAACAACCGTAGTGAAACATACCTAGACTGAAATGGTTTGAATACCAACTCCAATAATTTTCCATTTATCTTGATATAATGGGCTTGACCACTTAATCATCATAGTTGTTATAATCAACCATGGTGTAAGTTTCAATCATTTCATCACAGTTCATATTTTCAACCATGGTGAAATATGTTACTTATTTATATATAAGCGGAATTATCTTTCGCTTCAGTACATTACGATCGTCTCTCTCAAAATAAAACCCTAACATCTCTTTCGCTTGTCTCTCTCAAAACAAAAATCTAAAATCTCTCTAACTCATCTCTCTCATATGGAAACCCCAAACGTATCTAGCCAACTCGTCTTCTTCCAAGTATTCCTTTGTTTTATCAACTCTTAGCAAATGGCTACTTTATAGGTTCGTCTTCATTATAGTTTATCTTACAAAATTTGTATATCGATTATTGTTTATGTTTCAATAGCTTGTTTCATAATGTTTGAACTTTATGCTTTTTTTGACTTGTAGGTGGGGATGCTTGTTTCAATAATGAGGACACATCTAAAGTGAGCGTTGCAAATTTGAGTGAAAGATCCAGAACGACATCCATTCAAAATAGGCACAAGTTTGTAGATCTAACTTCAGTTTCATCCTTATTTCATTGTGGATGCCATTATGGGACATGTAAGTTTCTGAAACATTCTTCGTGGATGTCGTTTATGGTTTATTGTTGATGAATATTATTGATGATTGTTGTTGTTAATGTTTGTTTAAAAGACGTGTTTATTATATATTATGTGATTTAAGTGTTTTTCAATCTCTTACCAAATATATAATTCTTCATATTGCATTAGAAAATTATAATATGATAGATAAAGTTATATTAGAAAACAAGCGCACCTTCAATTCTTGACAAAAATTCTTTAATTTGTTATCTGCATATTGTTTTTTAACTGTTAGAACTTTATTTAATGATCGTAGATCTTCAACCACCCATACCTCCACCTCCAACTTTATTTTCAAAGTAAATAATATTTTTCAAAATGAACTAGAGGTGAAGGAAGGGACGGTTGAAGATCTACAATCATTAAACAAAGTTCTAACTGTTAAAGAGAAAAATGTGGATAAGGAGTTGAAGAACTCTTGTCATGCATTGAACATGAACCTGTTCCTCTAATATAACTTAATTCGTCATATTATAATGTTCTAGATCAAATTGATAGGTTATATGTTTGGTGAGCACTAGCGAAATAAGCATTCCACATAATTTATAATAAACTTAGTTGTATATATCACAAGGGTTGTTTATACCAATCGTTGTTAATTATTATTCATTGAGGAATATTAAAACGGTTGTTTAAATTAACCGTTATAGTAGATCGCGCACTACATAGCTTATAACCACGATCACACGACCATGGTGGAAAGCATGGTACATACAATCACACCTTACCTCATAATGGTTGGTTTAACATGGTGGTATTCCTTTTCCAACCATTGTGATAGGTGTTTTTCGTCGTAGTGAAAAGTTCTCAAGAAATATTGGATACTCTCAAGATCAGTTCTTGGGAAGAGAAGTTTGTCACTTTATTAGACCGAACCTCTATAAAAAAATCATTTCGTTCTCTCCTTTCTTATATCTTTTATTTTCCACTTAATTTCTTTACTTGGAATTTTTGCTGCTATATTCAAACGTTTTTGTTAAAATATTTTGAAGCTCTGGTTTTGAAAATGATTTTGTTTAAATAAACGACATTCAAACCTCCACAATTCAACCCTCTCTTGTTTATGGAGTCACTTGTTCAATAAGTGGCATCAGAGTCTAACTCTTGTTTAAAGACTAATTGTCTCATGAGGAAGATGATTTCCAACATTATTGTTAACAAAAGGGCTTTTCTAAACACACATCCACCATTCATTGGTGATAGGTTTGAATTGTGAAAAACTAGATTTAAAATATTCATTCAAATTTTTGATCTTGAGTGTGGGAAACTATAATCAAGATATGTTTATCCATACTCACCATGTTAATGGTGAAGTAGTAGATAAATTCATTTTTTAATCGAAGAGGAAACGAGAAAGTTTTAAATTGTTTTTTAAACTAAAAATTTCTAAGTCATGTCTTTAGATGAAAATCAATTTTTCTATGTCCTTAATTATAATTCCGCCAAGGAAATGTGCGACACTCTTGAAATGATCTATGATGTTTCTCCAAGTATCTAACAAGAGAGAATGAACACACGAGGCGAAGAAGATGAATAATAAATATCAAAGAATTAAGTATTGGAATCATAAAAATGATCCAATCCTTAAATTTAGAGATAAAAATGTTTACAATTTTTAGAAAAAATCCAAGAAGGGAGAAATCATTGAGAAACTGAATGAGTTGATTCAAATGTTAAAATGATAAAGGTATGAACTCAAATATAGAATCATCCCTAGCAATCTCATCAAATAAATCCCGTGAAAAAGAAAAATGAATTTCAGTAATCTCCTCCGAAAGAGCAAACCCGATAGTTGAATAATCCTTAGAAAATTCAAGATCAAATAGAGGAACCTCATCAATAAGAGAATATGGAGTATCATCTAGTGAAAATTTTAAAATAATAAAGGAGAACAAAATCTCAATGAATAATACATTCATAGATTCAACATCTAGAAGAAATCTCGAAGAGTCAACCTCTGATAGAAGTTTCAGCCTTCCCTTTCCAAGTATCACTTAACGGGCAGGTATAATATGGGGCCAAGACATCACCTTGTCCAACAAAGACGAGAGAGAAAATTATACCATCCTTGAACATGTTGAGAACTCGGTTCCATCTTATCCCCCTCGGGGAGACTCTTGACGAAGGATAAATTCAATGTCAAAACAATAACAACAACCTCCTCAAGAGTGCGGGGAAGCGGGGAAGAGAACATGTCAGATATCTTTATAAAAAGAGTCACCTCCCCGGATATGAGAAATGGAATCTCTATTTATAGGACTGAGGTTGGCTCAAAAAGGAAATTTGAATAAAAGCATTTTGTGACAATCTAATCGATTATCACTTATTCCTAATTGATTAGAAGATGAAAATAATCATTTGTAGGTTCTAAAAAAGGAAGTTTAAGTTATCTAGTCGTTATACAGAATCAAGGCACCTTCAAGACAACTTAGATCTTAAGTTTGCGCATTTCTAATCAATTGGACAAATATTCTAATCAGATCAGAACATATAAGCAAATTATCGGTTACTAGATGAGAGGATCATGGTCATTGAAGATTTCTCTGCTTATGGTATGGATGCTAAGGACTTGTGCCTAGTTCCTAATGTGGTGCTTCCACCTAAGTTCAAAGCACCAGACCTACCAAAATATAAGAGTTTAAGTTGTCCTAGAAGTCATGTCATCATGTATCGTAGGAAAATGGCATCGTACATTGATAATGATGAATATCAAATAAATTAGTTATAAAATAGGATTAATATTTTAATTAATAGAATGAAATAGAATATAGTGCAGTTAGTATCACATTCCAAAATAAAAAATAAAAAATGAATAGATGAATTTGATTCTCATTTAATATTTGATTTGAATTGACAAATATTTTGTATTAATTAAATAAATACTCCCTCTAATTTTATTTAGCAAAAAAGTCATACAAAATGATGTTAGAGTGAAAGTTAATGGCATTGCAATGGTATCATAATTCTCATACAGAATAAAATGTACTACTTACCATTAAGAAGCAATCAGCAATGGGGTAGTATCTAAACGTTTACGTAGCAAGCACCAAAGCACCAGTGGTCTAGTGGTAGAATAGTACCCTGCCACGGTACAGACCCGGGTTCGATTCCCGGCTGGTGCAATATCGAGCAGTGATGACTCTTGTGTCAATTGTGGTGATGGGTTTCATCACAAACGTCTACTTCGGTTGCGATAAATGGCACATCTGAGCTCAATTATTTTTATTTGTTCTTTATCATTATTTTTATTTGTTCTTTATCAATCATCATTCACACCACAGGCCCCACACATCTACAAAGATTATATTTATTTTAACTATAAAACTTTACATCTTATATATTTATTTTAACTATAAAACTTTACATGTTATATAATTATTTTAAGTGTTACCCAACTTAAAAATTCTTTTTAAATATTAATACAGCCGTTGTAATTTTATTAATCAAACAACATCTGCTTGTTCTTTGATTTTTTTTCATAAGAGTATATTAATTTGGATGGAAGAATATTTTTAGATAATTTAATTTTTTTTCACATATGTTTATATTTGTCCCTAAAATTTTCAAAAATTATAAATTTGTCTTTTTAAATAATAATTAATCCATATTTTACAAATTTTAAATTTTACGACTCACAATTTTCTAACATTTAATAAAATATCCAATAGATGCAAGATTATAGACACAAACAATATAAATTATTAGTATTAAAATTAGTCGTTGAAGAGGGTGGGGTTCACTAAGTTGCTTTAAACTAAAGGAACACTTTATATTCAATATCTTCCGATTGGTTGTTGAGCCACGTTGGAAATTTTGGTAAGAAACTTATGAAGAGAATAACAATGATCTTGAGTTTATGTCCATCTCATTTACAATAGGAGTAATGAAGATTTTCTTTTATCACCTATTCGAAAATCTCCACCTATATGATCGTGACCCCGACCTCCGTGATCAACATAGCCCAACACTATTATTCAAGACGCTAATGGTGTTACATCATCTGAACCATCTTGTTGAGTGACATCCTTTAAGGTTACTATTTCAACCCATTTGATAAAATAGTCGACACCGACCAAAATTTAAGTAGAGGTTTGATACCTATCTGACTTGTAAATTGGTATCTTATTGTAGCTGGAATATGCGTCTATAAATGACAAACGCTTTTATATGGTTGGTTTTTTGGCCTACTTGTCTATACTCAGGAGTGGATACAAATCTTTGGGACACGTTTTATTAAGATCTGTGTAATCGACGCACATTATCCATTTTTATGAGATTTTCTTGACTAGCACCACATTGGACAGCCACTCGGTGAACGTTAGTTCATAAATGAAATTGGCATCTAAAAATGTTGGATTGTCTTTACTACATCATGCCTTCTTAGGATATTACAACATTCTCCTTTAGGACATGTATCAGACACTGAGGTCAATGTTCAGTTGGTGACATGTCACACTAGGATCTATGTCATGCATCTCGTGGGGATAATGACGAAGATATCAGCGTTATCTATCTAACATTTAAGTAGCCCTTCCTTTACTTCATCTGGTAGGTTGACTCATATTCTTACCAACCTCGTTTGATTATTGTCCAGTTGGACAACCTAGAAGTCCTCATCTGAAACCAATAATAAGAACTTCATCTTGATTCCAATTTAGTGGCCTAGCTTATCTCCTAATGGAGGTTTGTTATCATGAACATCGAGGCCAACTTCACTAGAGGCTCCATAAGCTTCCACAACATCTAGAGCCGTTATGAATGGTTGGTTGAGGTTGTAGTTGCATGTCCGTACTTCACTTAGGGGGGCTTCTATATCCGATTATTTTGTTGTTTGTCTTATCACTTTCATCTTTGATTTTATTTTGATTTGTTGAGTCTCCTTCATGATTGCACTTCTCAGAATTGAGTTTGATTTGATTCGTTTTAGCAATGCATAAAACTTTGGTTAGATTTGATCTTGACCAAAATATTCTTTGATCAATAGCATATGTTAGTGGAGTGAAAACATTTTGTGTTTTGGTTGAACTTTGACTCAAAAGTAAAATCTCAAAATGCTTTTGAAAATTTGAAATTTTGAGATTTTACGAGATTGATTCGAATCATTACTTGTACACGATTCAAATCAATTTATTTTAAAAAAATTCATTGTCAGTTTTATGACATTTGATTCGAATCAAATTTTAAACATGATTTGAATCATGTGACATTTGATTTGAATCACCCTTGTATGATCCTAATCAACTGGCAGTTTTTCAAAAATAAGTTATTTCTTTTATTCCACTTTATTTGATTATTTGATTCAAATCATATTTTTCTCTTGATTCGAATCTAACTAACCTTTTACAACCATTTTGTGTGCTTCATCTCAAGCACATATAAAATATTTTTGTCACCATCTCTAACATAACATCTATCATTATGATCATATTTTTCAGTGTGATTTTTAGTGAAAACAAATTTCCTCTATTTTGAGTGTTCAAAGTCTTGCAACAAAATTCTTGCATCTTCAACTTCAATTGAGTTCTGATTTTGATCACGAGAGTTCTGAGATTGATTGAAGGAGACGCGTACTTGAAGTTATATTTGTAAACTAGTTCTGAGATTTATAAACAGGAAAAAATGTATTGTTGATCAAAATATTTTTATAAACGGGAAAAAGTCTATTGTTGATACAAATATATTTATAAATGGGAAAAGTGTATTATTGATACATATATTTGTACAAATGGGAAACGTGTATCGTTGACACAAATATTTATACAAATGGTAAAAAGTGTATCGTTGATACAAATATTTTTATAAGCAGGAAAAAGTATTTTGCTCATACAAATATTTTTATAAACGTGAAAAAGTGTATTGTTGATACAATTATTTTTATAAATAGGAAAAAGTCTACCGCTGATATAATTATTTTTATAAACATAAAAAGAGTGTTGTTTGTTACAAATATTTTTATAAACGAAAAAGTCTAGCGTTATACAATTGTTTTTTATAAACGAGAAAAGTGTATTGTTTGTTACAAATATTTTTATAAACTGAAAAAAACCCTACCGTTGATACAATTATTTTTATAAACAGGAATAAATACATTGTTTGTTACAAATATTTTTATAAACGAAAAAATTTTTTATTGTTGATACAAATATTTTTATAAACGGAAAAAAGTGTATTGTTGATACAAATATTTTTATAAACGAAAAAAAAGTGTGTTCATCATTTTTTTTATTGTTATTACAAATATTTTTATAAATGGAAAAAAATGAATTATTGATATAAATATTTTTATAAACGGGAAAAAGTGTATTATTAATACAAATATTTTTATAAACGAGAAAAAATATATTTCTTCAAATCAGAACATTAGGGCCTACATATGTGGATGGAACGATGTCCCACTATATATTTTCAAACCGTTTTTGTTAATTATGTGGGCCAACACAAAATATAATCTACACTACCCAACCCCACGTTTTTTAATTATTATTTTTTACTTTATTTATTTATTAGTATTCTTTATTCCTTTTTGAAAAATCATTGATTATTTTTGTTAAAACATTTAATACTTTTTTATTTATATATTCAATATTTCATTTTTTAAAATCTTTAAAATTTAAATCTATTTAATAATTTATTATTATATTTTTACATCATAATCATAATTTGAAACTTATTTTTTGTTAATTTGTATAGTAAATTTATATACATCACTATATTATATTTATTTACCATTTATAACTACACTGCACGACCCGTGTGAACGCACAGGTCTCTTAGTAGTTATCGTAAAAGATTGGAATATTGTTTCCACTTATCTGATAGTCTTCAAACGGATACTTCATCCAGAGTAGTTGTGTGCAATAACTTGCAGTTGAGATGTATTTTGCTTCTACTGTAGATAAAGCAATAGTTGTTTATCTTTTACTAGTCCAAGATATTAGGTTTTCATCTATGAATTGACATCTTCCACTAGTGGATTTTCTCTCAATTTTATCCCCAGCATAGCCAATATCACAGAATCCAACTAGCTTATAATCTAGGGATTTTTTATAAAGCAACCCTAGATTGATTGTTTTCTTCAGTTACCTAAAGATTCTCTTAACAATTGTTAAGTAAGTCTTTCTATGATCTGACTGAAATCTTACACACAGATAGACACTGAATAAAATATTTGGTATAAAAGCTATTAAATATAGAAGAAAGCCAACTATACCTTTATACAACTTTTGACAGGCCTATGTGTTGCTTTCCTCGTTGCTCAACTTGTAGGTTGGATGCATATGAGTGATCATGATCTTGCAATCATCAAGTTTGAACTTCTTCATAAGCTCCTTTATATAGTTAGTCTAATGAACATAAACTCTCTCTTTTCATTTATTGATTTGAATACCAAGAAAGAACTTCAGCTCTTCCATCATACTCATTTCAAATTCAACTTGCATTGTCTTTGAAAGTTCTTGGCAAAGAAAAACATTGGTTGAACCAAATATAATATCATCAACATAAGCTTGGACAATTAAGATATCACTCTTAGGTGTCTTTCTGAAAAGTGTAGTGTCTACTTGCCCTTTATGAAATCCATTTTCTAACAGAAAATTACTCAGTCTCTCATACCAAGTTCTAGGAGCTTGTCTGAGTACATGACGTGATTTCTTGAAAACATAATCTGGGTGGATTGAATCCTCAGATTCATGTGGCTTCTTGGCATACACTTATTTAGAAATGACTCCATTTAAGAATGCACTCTTAACATCCATTTGGTATAAAATAATATCATGATTAACAGCATAAGAGAGAAGTAACCCGATTGCCTTTAACCTTGCAACTGGTGTAAAGGATTTAGAGAAATCTATACCTTCTTGCTGATTGTAGCCTTGAGATACAAGTCTAGCCTTATTTCTTACACTTATCTTTTCTCATTGAACTTGTTTCTAAATACCCATTTTATTCCAATAATGTTCTTCTACAAAGGTTTGGGGTACCAAATTCCATAAATAATTTCTTTGAAACTGATTCAACTCTTCTTGTATAGCCATAATCCAGCCATCATCAGAAAGTGCTTCATCAATAGAAGTAATTTCAGTCATGAAGAGTAGTCCTAACACTGAATGCTCTTCTCTAAAGGAATACCTTATCTTTCAGAGCTATCTTTGTTTCCAAGAATTAACTTTTCTCGATGAGAAGACTTGTACTTGAAGGTCTTCTAGGATTGTGAAGCATATGAGGAGCCATCTTGTGCTTCTTCAGATTCTTCAACATCTTGATGAGCTTCTGAGGTTGGATCAACTTCTGGACTACCAGCTTTTGAAGTTCTTATAGCTTATGAACATCCAAACTCTGATGGATTGTTAGCTTTTAAACTTCTAATTTCTGGACCTCTAGCTCCTGATGTGTCTTTAGATGCACAGTTTTTTGGAAAAAATTGAACTTGCTATGACATTTTACTATCAAGTTATTTGTCATCAAATTTTATGTGTATTAACTTTTCAACCATATTGGTTTCATAGTTATACACCATGTATTCCTTAGAGCATTTGAAGTATCCGAACAAGATACCCTTCTGAGCTTTGACACCAAATTTCTTCAGTTAAAATTTATTGTTTAAGATGTAACATGTACGTCTAAACTGATGAAAATAAGAAATGTTTGGCTTTCTTCCCTTGAACAACTCATATGAATTCTTGTTTAGAATATGTCTAATATATATTCTATTCTGAACATAACATATGTATGCACAACTTCTTCCCACAAGTACTTGGGTAATTTGTTTTCATGAATCATGGTTCTGGTCATTTCTTATAAAGATTTGTTCTTTCTCTCTATAGCTCCATTTTGTTGTGGAGTTCTATGAGAAATGAAATCATGGAGAACTCTATGTTTTTCACAAAAGAGTTCAAATGGCTCATTTTCAAATTCACCACCATGATCACTTCTTACCTTAAATTTTTTTATTCCTTTTAAGTTTGTACTTGTATGTAAAAGATGATGAACACATCATATGATTCATCCTTAGTTCTAAGGAATTTAACCCAAGTTCATCTGCTATAGTCATAAATAATGACTAGTCTATATTTCTTCCCATTGATTGATGCAATACTAACATGACCAAACAAATCAATGTGAAGCAATTCTAAAGGTCTAGAGGTAGGGATAATGTTTTTAGCTTTGAAAGAAGTTTTACTAATTTTCCCTACTAAGCATGCTCCACAAAGAGCATCTGAGTGATAATTAAGATCTGGAAATACTTTAATAACTTTTAACTTGCTAAGTTTAGAGATTAATCTCTAGTTAGCATGAACTGACCTTTTGTTCCAGATCCACTTCTCACCACTCACTAATAGAAGGAAAAGTACCTTTTTATCAACCAATTCAGAAAATTTAATTTTATAAACATTGATTTCCTCTTACCTTTGAATATTATGGACTTGTCATATTCATTCATGACTATGCAGTTGTTATTATTTAACATGACTTCATAACCGCTGTCACAAAATTGACTAATGCTCAGTAGGTTATGTTTAAGTCCATCTACAAGACAAACATTATTAATTGAGATAGAAAAGTTACCAATAGTACCCATACCAATAATCTTTTCTTTCTAGTTTCCTTCAAATCCCACATTTCCTCCCTCTTTCAGAGTTAGGGTTTAGAACATAAGTCTTTCTCCTGTCATATGTTGTGAGCAGCCAATGTCTAGGTGCCATGACCACTGCTTTGATTCTCCCTTGAAGCATATATGTAGCAAAAAAAATTTGAGATGTAGGTACACATAGTCTTATGGGTCCTTTAGGGTTAGTCCTAACAAGTTTTTTCTTCTTCTTTTTTTTGTACATTTGCTCTCATATGATAAGGCTTAGGATCATTCAAGAATTTTAATTTGAAATTTTATTGTCTTGAATGGATCTTGGCCTTAGGTTTTGAACTTTTCAGAACCTTAGCTCCTGATATATTAGATTTTGGCTTATTTAGAACCTTTGACTATAGAGTCTTAGGTTCTGGTTTTTTCAGAACCCTTGACTCAGCAAGTTTAGGTTCTGACTGACTCAAACGCAGGTACAAAATAAGAGTCAAACCCTTTCTGAGCAGAGCTTGAAGAAAAATAAGATGCAATCCCTTTTTGTTCAAATTAAAAATTACTCTAGAGATTTTGGTTCTAAAGAAAGGGCTTGACTCCAGAAAAATAAGAGTCAAGCCCTTTCTGTTCAAAGTAAAAATAAGAGTCAAGTCCTTTCTGAGTAGAGCTTCAACAAAATGAGGTTTCATGCAAGCAAGTTTAGTTTTATTGAAGTCGTTTATGGTAAATTCTTGAAGATCCATTTTATGCTCATCAAAAGGTTTATCCAACACTTCCTTTAATAAAGAAATATGATCTCTCTCTAGCCATTTCAGACACTTCCTTTACTATAGAAATATGATATTTCTCTAGAGCTTCATTTTCACTTCATGGAAGCAGAACTTGCTTCCATGAAGTGGCCAGGCTTCTTGCAGTTGAAGCATCCTTTTTATCATCCTTCTTCTCTCTGGAACTAGATCCTCTGAAGCCATTACTTCTGCCAAAGAATATCTTATTCTTCTTGGCCAGATACTGAAACCTTTCAATGTTAGAGGAGATTTCCTCATCATCTGAGTCATCTTCAGAACCTTTTACATCAGAAGCTTCCTCAGACTCTTAGATTTGAGGAGCCTTGGCAGTCTTAGCAACAGATTTCAAAAATAGAGGCTTTGACTTACTGACAGGTTCATCTCCATTGAGTTCTATCTTATGGCTTTGAAGATTATTGATAAGTCTTTCAAGACTTAATGTGCTTAAGTGTTTAGCCTCGTGTATAGTCGTCACTTTAGGTCTGTATCTAACAAGAAGACTCCTAAGAATCTTCTTGACATGATCATATATTGTGTAGCTCTTGTTCAAAACCCGAAGTCCATACACAAGAATTTGAAACCTATAAAACATGGTTTCAATGTATTCATCCTCCTTCATTCTGAACAACTCATATTGCTAAACCAGAAGTTTAGCCTTAACTTCCTTAACTTGTTGATTCCCTTCATAAGTGGAACATAGGGATTCAAAATGGTCTTAACAATATATTTGTCAATGATTTTGGTGTACTCTAAGTGAGGTAGAGCATCAACCAAGATGCCTCTAACTCTATGATGTTTTCTATACATCTTTTTTTGAGCTAATGTGAGAGTTTTTCTCTTAGACACCATTCCAACTCCATTGATTGGAATATCGATGGCATCTTCTAGAATGTCCCACAACTCATATTCAAGGAAAAGAGTCGTTGAAGATCCAACACAGTAGAGTCCTTTGAGAAGCTTCAAAAGATACGTTGGGATGTTTCACCAAATAGCCAGGGTTGGTGAAGGATAGTTTGAAAAATCTTTGCTACAAAAGGAATTATCATTTTTTATCCCAGCAAACTCTATGAAGAAAGTAAAGCTTAGGTCTTCACGTGACAAATTAGACTCAAAGGTTTATAGTGACCCATCAGAGTCACCTTGGTCCTTGCACTTTGACTGGCTAAGGTTCTGATCATCAGAAGCACACTTCTTCAAAGTCTGGTTTTCAGAGGATGACTCCTTCAGACTATGACCTTCAGACATTAACTTCTTTAGAACGTGGTCTTCATCTTCTAATCCATCAAATTTTTGTCTTTAAGCTTCTCTTTAGATGTTTATAGTCAGAACCAATACTTGGGTTCTATATGAGATTTTAGTCTATGGTTCTGCATACTAGACTAAACATTAGTATACCCAATTCTTCTTTAAATAATTTGCTATCATCAAAACCTAAGGGATTTAGGACAAACAAATTTTGTTCCAATAGAAACATCAACCTCGGAGAAAAATCTAAAAAAAACATCTTTCGACGAAGACAATAAAATATGATTAAGGACACCCTACGAGGAACACAGAGCTCCAAGTATCGAATCTTCCTATACACATTTGTTTAAAATGAGTAAATCACTTAGTTAAAGAATATGAAGAAAGAGAACTCTAGGTCTTAAGGAATCCTTAAAGATACCTCGAGAAGGTCATCAGCTCCTTCTAAAATAAAAATAACTAAAGCATAGAGAATGTAAGTGATATAATAAAAGAAATAGTTGGCCTACAAGAAACCTTAGAAAAGTTCACTCAAGGTAAAAATATGTTTCACCTAATTTTTATACAATCAAAGATTCTCTTTTAAAAAATTGTATAAGTGTTAAGAAGAGAAAATAGAAAGAAACACACACACACACATGAAAGTCCCTTTTTTTATCTCTTAAAAATATTTTCAAGGCCGAGCCAAGAGATTAAGAAACTTTCCACTTTATTTTAATTTTTTTTAAACTACCCAATTGCTTTGCGCATTAAGCCAATCGATTGGAATACTTTTTTGAATTGGCCAATCAATGGGGGTATTAAGCCAATCATTTGGAGAAGGTTTAAACAATTAACCAAACTATTATGACAACATCTTAATGACTTGTAATGACTCTCTATCCAATATTTCCATATTGGGAAAAGGTAATCGATTAAATTCGGTCATCCAATCGATTGGGGCAAGAAGCCAATTGATTGAAACTTTAATTTCGCCCATGGATATTTTACTTTTATTTGCTTTTCTATCTCCCATATAAAAGAGGTGTGCCTCTTATTTATTTCACACCATTTTACAAAGCTTTATTTCATCCCCTTCTTATGCATGAAGTCACTTGTTCAACAAGTGGCATCAGAGTCTAACTCATATTAAAGACTAATCGTCCTAGGAGTAAAAATAACTTCAAGTTGTTCAATAAACAAACCTCGATACTTTAATGGATAGGGGTATAGTTTGTGGAAAGAGAAAATGAAATTTTTCATAGAAGGGATGAATCGTAGTATTTGGAAGGCTATGAAGAAATATACATTTGTTCCTGCATACAAAGTTAACGGTGTTGTAGAAAAGAAACCTGAAAATGATTGGACCAAAGGTGATAAAGAAAATGTACAACGCAGTTTGAAGGCGGAAGTTGTCATCACTACCGCTCCCATGAAGTGTTAGATGAATCTATCAAGTGTGAGAAATGCAACATTTTGAAAAACAAAATTGATAATCTTCAAAATATACTAGATAAATTCACTAAAGAAAGAAGCAGATTGAATCTTTTGTTAGAAAACCAAATAGCGTAAAAGCTCCCTTTTGTTAGGCCACTTGAAACTAATGGAAGAGACAAAATTGATGATCTTTTGTTAGGAATGAGTTTGGTCTTGGTTATGGACCTAAGAATAACAGTAAAAGCTTTAGTAACAATTGCAATACTAAGTCCACATTTCATTGCAAGACCTTAAAATGCAACTATTGTAATAAATAAGGTCATATTGTCATGTTATGTTTCATTAAGAAACACCATGAGAGAAAAGAAGAACATCCTCCTTCATACTTTTATAAAGAGAAATGGGAACGTAAAAAGAGAAAGATGGTTTCTCATAATATATATTTCACTAACATAAAAGGACCAAAAAATATTTGGGTACCAAAGGTAGAAAAGTCAAATTGTGATGTAAATGATGATGCCGACATTTCTTATTCAAGTTACACAACTTAAGAAATAAATATGTTCTATTATTCCACTCCTACGAGGGAATAAATCTCTTCGTATAATAGCAACAACACAAAATCATTGAATCTTTGATTTTTTGTAAGATCCCTATTCTTATCCTTTATTTGTTCTAATTGATTAAAAATTTATTTCACAAGTTACTTAGTATTAAGTATCTTGTGTAACAAAGGTAATATAGTATGTTTAATTTTTCTGTATGTGTGGTCTTTAAAAACCTTAATGTAAATATCTTTTTAACTTCCTTTCAAAAAGACCATCAATATATAAAAACTCATACACATTATTACCTTTGGTGAACTAACCCCTATTAGGTAGAAGTAGAGATTGTTAATTGTGCAAGTATCCTTGAAAGAACATCTTTAGAATATGATAATTAAGGGAAAGAAAAATATCAAAGACAATAGGAAGTCCTGAATGGGGAGACTCAAGAAGTCAACTTAGATAATTAATGTCTACTATTAGAGTGTATGACCATTAAGGATCATCCCATTAAAAATGTTAAATGAGAAATTTCTAAGGGAATTACATCCCAACACTCCCTTAGCAAGGTACATATCCTTGTGGGTTTTGTTTCACAAATTGAGCCAAAGGAAATTGATGAAGCTATCATCAAAGAACATTAGTATTTTAATATGCAAGAAAGGTTAAGTCATTTTGAGATAAACAATATTTGGGAGTGCATGTTGACCATTGTCCCAGTCTCGTAAAACTCTTCTTACTCATGTTTTCAAAATAGAAATGGCTTTATACGATATAAAACAAGCTCCTAGTTATTGGTTTGATAGTCTAGGGAATTTTATGCTTGAAAACAAGTTTCCAATAAGGAAGAATGATACAACTCTTTTTCAAAACGAGCCTACTTTTCTTGTGCGTGATTTATTTTATCATAGACGCCTTGAATGATGATTCATGGTGTCATACCCTAAATTTTGTCCCACCTAAAGTAATTCATATGCATTTACCCATTGACATTCATTCATCTGCAACTAAGTCATTCACTCGCATACCATCTTTATGCAGTCATTTAATTCATCTGCATCTCATCATTCGAACTGATTCCTTATGACTGTTTCATCTGGTCGTAAAGATTTCATTTCGCATATATAAGTCATCATTAATGTTCACTTTGATCGATTTATTCAATTTGACCAATTCGTACAAACCTCCATTCATTACATATCCATAGCCAGCATTTGGTGTAGAAATTCACTCAACCATTGTTAATTTGACAACTTAAGGTCTTTGTTTTGATTTTTTATAAGTTGATTTTAATCAATTTGAACTACATCGCTATTTCATTCATCCATACATATACTACATAATCATTTGTATTACATTGAATATGGATGATTAAAAATTTAATTTGCATTTCGCATTAAAGGTTTAGTTTTGGACTTTTGTTTTTACATTCTTTTCAAAAATAAATTAAGTCTTAATTGATTTTTTTGTTTTGTTAATTTTTTCTTTTGTGTTTATTATATCTTATTAAAAAAAATTATGTGTGTTTTTAAAAAATAGCTCATGATAATAATCAAATTTATTTTACATTTTTAAATTGAAGTAAATTTCTAAAAAAAATATATAATTTAAATTTATTTATTTCATTTAAAAAAAAGTTTCTTGTCACATTTATAATTATGTTTTTAATTATTATTTTTTTAGAAGTAAAATTTTATTTACACTTTAGATTATTTTCTTTTTACATCATAAAAAAACTAAAAAAATATATAGGGATTTATATTACATCACCAAGCCTTTATTACACACAATTTGCATTTTTATAGTAACTATTACAAAATCAAAGGGGCTCTTCAAGTGTATTAGTAACACAATGACTACGAGCTAGTTTGTCTCTTTTATTCCTCTACACAACCTGAACTTTGCTCTCTTTGACTTGGACAGATTCTTATCTTGTTGCTGCAGTAGTCACATAATAGTGCAATTAACTTATTTTTCTAAGCAAAACATATTTCAAAAAGTCAAGAGCAAAAAGGTTATAACAGAGAAACATAAGATGAGCAATTAAGTAGGAACTTCATCAGAAATTAAATCAAAACAAAAAATATTTTTATATTCAAACAATCCTAATTTATTTTCTTCAATATGAAGGGGGATCTGAGGGCGGCCATCATATTGATTCAAACACATAACAAATCAACAAAAAAAACCTAGGCAACCATTATTTTCTCATACTCATATCAAAGACAGTAACCCACAACCCTACAAAATCCATTATATAACAAAAAACATAAATTTCAAATCTCTCATGCTTGTTCAATAGAGCTTCATATCAAATCTCTATTTGGATGAGTTTAGACCTCATTCCTACCCTAACATTCATAGAAAAAGCGCATAGAAGAGTGGAAAAGCTTGAAGCGGGAACGAGAAGGAGAAAATTAGGAGACAAACCTGAGGTGAATCGAAGCAGTTTTCCTATGGTTGGTGTTTCCTTTTTCACGATTTCATTTCTCTTATTGTATCTTTAAATTCCTTTAAAACTACGTGATGTGATCTGTTGTTGTAACCAAATCGCTATTGGGAATGAGGATTTATGGTTTATGTTAGGGTCTGGGTAGATATCTATGATGGATTTTTTTTAGAAGTTTGGTGTTGAGATTTGGATCTAAGGTTTAGTTTCTTGTTGTGTTGAGTTTAAATCCAAGTACAGGTGGATACGATCTGGAAATCGCGAGGAGATGAATACCATGTGTTCATCGATTTCCTTTATGTGTTTTTTTCTCCTTCTTTTGCTTGATATATTGTGTTTTTGGTGTGAGTGAGTCAAAGAAGGGAAGAGAGTATAGAGAAATTTAGTTGAGGGAGAAAAAGAAGAGCCCAAGATGCCACACCCGTGATTTTTTTTTCTCAAAATGCCATTCGGTGAAAAAAATTTCCCAGGATGCCACTTTTTTTGTCCTGTAGTGGGATTAAAATAATATTTGACAGGGTCCTCCATCCTAGATGGCGGACGCCCCCAGAGGTGCAGTTGGGGTGCGCCATCTAGGATGGAGTGTGCATTAAAAAAAAATTGTTTTTGTTTTTTAATTTCAGAAAATATATTAAATGTTTATAATAACTTTTTAATATTAAAAATTAAATAAAATATTATATTTAATAAAAAATAAAATATATTTTAAAAAAAAATTAACTATTTTGATATATAATATTTTTCATAATTATTTAATATTAATTAGTTATATTTACTTTTACATGTAATTTGTAATAAATATATAATACTAATTAAGAATCATTATTAATAATAATTAAGTAATTAAAAATTCGAAATTATATTTTTTTTCTGTAACATTTGTTATAAATATTTAATATTACATAATATTTCGAAATTAATTTAAAAAAAGAGAAGTTTCAATTTTTTTAATAGAAAAATGAATATTTTTAATGATACTTACAATAAATTTATTAAAAGTAAATTTATTAATATTTGTAATAAGTATATAATAATAATTAAAAATTAATATTTATAACAATTAATTAATTAATTGTTTTAAAAGTAAATTGTTCTAAAATTAAAATAAATAATAAATAGTGACATATTATTAGCAAATAATATTTATAACATTTATTTTCGGAAAAAGGAAATACACGAAAGATAATGAAGATTGAATATACTAAAACTTCAGACATAACTAAGTAGAAGGGTCAGGCCTGGTTGGACATTTTCTGCGCATATGTCTTATTTCTCGACAAATACCACACCTCCTTTTTTCTTTTTCAGCGTTGTCCATTTCAGTTCTAATCCGACAACTGTTTGGGCGACCTTTCTTGTTTCTCCGCATGCGGTCGTTGTGGAATAGCGTGTCACCTTCATATTATGGCCAACTTGTTTCGGTCGGGATCCCGATGAAACTTTCCTCGTAGACCTTAAATACGTTTACAACTTTGAACACGTCAGCTATATGCACAGAATAGTCTTGTCTTAGGCTTGAACACGCTGCAATAACATGTGAGCAAGGGACATGAAACGTTTGGAATCTTCCACACTCACACGTAAGATTCTGAAGGTCGACGTTGTAATGGGTAGTCGGTCTGCCGTCACTATGATGAACAGTCTCATGGACCAGGTAGCAGAATCTCTCACGATCAAATTGCATGACTGTGTGGCTATTTGATTTGATTACTTCCTCCTTAATTCCCTTCATGCAGTTTTCAGTGAACAGTTTTCCAGAACCCAACATTTTAGTCCAATCATGTCCTCTTTTCCTAAACAGTGTGCCCATTCGATAATATGTTGATTTTACCAAAGCGGTAATAGGTAGGTTGCGTGTGGATTTTAAAACTGAGTTCATCGATTCTGCGAGGTTGGTAGTCATATGACCCCAATGTTTCCCTCCATCAAATGATCTTGTCCATTTTTCTCTTGGAATATTGTCTATCCATTGCAACGCTTCTATGTTAACCTTACGTATCTCTCCCCTGTAGTATTCATATGTTGCCTCATTTAATGCATACCCTGAAAATGAAAAGGAAAACTAAATTAGTATGTAGAAGTTAATTTAAGATATGGTAACAAAGATATTTTTTGGAAGGTACCCATGTTAATAATTTTTTTCTGAAGTTCCTTGTCTCGGAATTCCCTCATGAAATTTTGAGCTATGTGTCTGATGCAATAGACGTGTGAGGAGGGAGGGTGTTGCCAGCCATTATCCGGGTTATTATAGGCACTCTTTATTGACTGATGTCGATCTGATATCAAACATAGGTTGGGTTGTGGTGTCACATGCATTCTAAGATTTCTCAAGAAAAAACTCCACGCTTCTTCGGTTTCACCCTCTACCAATGCAAAAGCTATTGGAAATATGTTCCTATTTCCGTCTTGTGCCACAGCCATTAACAAAGTTCCCCTGTACTTTCCATATAACCATGTGCCATCTACTTGAACCACCGGTTTGCAGAATGCAAAACCCTTGATGCATGGTTGGAAAGCCCAAAAAAGGCGGTGAAAAACTCTAGCACCACTGATTTGAGTCCCTTCATTTGAAAATATAGGAAGGGTCTCGAGTTCTATTATAGTACCTGGTAGAAATGTTTTCATGACCAACAACCATTGCGGCAGGTTGTTGTATGAAGTCTCCCAGTTTCCATAAATAGCAGCGATAGCCTTATTCTTTGAAATCCATGCCTTTTTGTAAGAGATTGTGTAGTTGAATGTCTCCCGAATATGAGCGATGATGTGTTTCACTTTCAGTGAGGCATCACTGTTGATTAGAGACTTGATACTGTTACATATTAGATTAGAGTCAAGTTTTCTATGATCTTGAGACATTGTGGAAGACATGCATGTGTGCGGACCGCTAACCTTAGTGATCACCCAATTACCACTCCCCTTCCCTACATATGCTCTGCATTTGAAGGTGCATTCTTCGTTAACACACTTGATTATGAGTCGTTTAGAATCAGACTTATAAACGGAATAATCAAGACAGTTTCTGATGTGAAATTGGCGAATGGCGAATACACATTCCTCTTTGCTATTAAATTCCATACCAAGCAACCCCCCTCTATCTGTAGTGGCTCTGTGGTTTCGAAAATTGATGCATCTTCGTCAACTGAGTATGTTGGATTTCTCATGTGTAGTGGTGGATTGTACAGATCTTGCACTTGATCTTGATGCACCACGGGGATATCGTTGTCTGAGTTGTCACTTTCTCCACTAAAAAGATTCTGCGTTTCTACGTACCTCGCTTCTTCATAGTCACTATCATCCCCGACATCCTCATCTGGAACTGGTGTCAACGACAATATAGTCTTTGGAACTGGTGTCAACGACATTATAGTCTCTTGACTCATTTGATACTTATGAGATTGAGAAGTTTGGGTCGGATAGGTTAATTGATCACCCTCATCGTTGTCTACTAAGCATACGTATAACTCAATCACATTTGACAAATTATATGTTGAATGGCACTGGAACATTAACCCAACGTCATTGTCGTCTTCTATTTTCGTTGTTGTATAAGTCACGATGCTAACACCGTCATTAAAACACGGATATCGATAATAAATATCGGTAATCTGTTGTTGGAGCTTGTTTTCGAGTCTTTCTTATAGACGCATGTAATTGGATCTGGGGTGTATATTGATTTGCTAAACGTTGGTGTTTTGAAATATGACTCCGACATTAACATCTGGAAAAATACTTCCATTATAATGGATTTGAACTGTGATATTGTTTTGAGCCATTGTGTGTATGGTTTAATCTCAAAATTAAAACTTCAATTATATACAAGATCCGTTTGGAAATTGGACGTTGTATGCATCCTCCATTTGAGATGGAGGACCTAAACTACATATGAAAAGTATTCCTTTTGAGACGAAGTGACAAGACATTAGCAACATCGGGGTCCGCCATTTCAAAAGGCGTGCGTGCATGTGCCCTCCGTCTCAAATGGCGCATGTGAAGGTGCCCTCCGCCTCAAATGGCGCGCGTGCATGTGCCCTCCGTCTCAAATGGTGTGCGCGTGATGGTCCGCCATCTAGGACAGCGCGCGTGTGTCCAGGCCTAGGCATGTAGTTTGTGTCCTCCGTCTTGGTTGGAGGACCTAGGCGTGTGGCATTTTCTTCTGCATCTGTCCACCAACTTGTATATATACTGCATGTTTGGTCTTATCAAACACAGTATAAAATCTATACCTGAGAAATTTAAAACTATCAGCTACCCACATGGCTCTATTAATTGGTTTAATATACATTATTAAACCAAAATCATCTAAAACGGTTGATTCTTGCAATGTTATTTCTGATCCAATATCAATCAGATTATTGGAAAACTTTGGTTTTGACGACATCCAAACTCAGATACTTCGTGTTATCAAGTTTGAGAGAGAAATTGTTGCTCTGCGCTATCGAAAACCATACATCAATTCAAATGGCATGCTACTGTATGAAGAAATTCTAATTTGTAATGATGAAGATGTACGTCAAATGTTTGACAATTATTTAAATTTCATTAACTTAGGGCCATTAGAGCTGTATGTAAGTCTTCGTAGAACTGCAGATGAAATTGTATCATTATGTAAAAGTGAAAACTAGAACACATCATGAAAAGTTATCTATAAATACTCCTTCATGATTTCATTTTTACCACAACTCACTTCTCTATCATCATCTCAATTTTACCACAACTCTTGCTTCTATCATTTTTACCACAAATCTCAATATGTCTCAAACTCCTTTTTTTTGGATGGGTGATAAACATAGGGGAACTAGTGATAACATTCAAGCATTAGTAAGTGATACTTATCATTCTGATAATTGTTTTACATTTGCTTTGTTATTTTTTTAACAAATAAAAATATATTATGTATGTGTTATTTTGTTTATTGTTTTTCTCTACATGTATCAGGTGGAACCTGAAAGAGCTTTTAGAACCCGAAATCATAAGTTAATTGATGCCCCACATTATATTCAACCTTTTTTGGATACCTCTGGTTTTCAAACATCGTAAAATTGAAGGATATATTTATTGATACAAGTTTCATATATGCTCTACTTGAACGATGGAGACCCGAAACACATACTTTTCACTTTCCAACCGGTGAGTGCACTATAACCTTAGAAGACGTAAGTATGCTTTTGGGTCTACGGGTCAATGGGAGAGTCGTCGTAGGACCATCCGAGATTAGTGCAAGTGCATGGACCACGTTTTTGGGCCGTCAACCTCCAGAAAATCACATTAAAGGTAGACGTGTTCGTATCTCTTGGTTAAAACAAATACTAGAAGAAACTCTAATATCTGAAAATACCTCCCATGACAAACTCATTATATACACAAGAATTTATATTATATTGTGCATCTCCCTAACTTTATTCCCTGATAAATCGGCAAAAGATGTACATAGTATGTGGATACCATTTGTTCAGGATTTTGGTCAGTGTGGTGAATATAGTTGGGGATCAGTTGTGTTAGCGTATCTATATAGGGAAATGTGCAAAGCAGTTGACGTTGATGTTGATGGTATGAGGGGGTGTGTTATTCTACTACAAACATGGGGATTTACACGATTACCATTTATAGCACCAATTACTTCTGCAGTTCCAAGTCATCCATATGCATCAATGTAAGTCTTAATATTTCCATGAAAATCCATTTCTTTACATTTCTGTTCTCTGTGTCATATAAGATGTTAATCTTTCAATTTAATGCTGCTCTACTTTTTAGATGGGCTTCGACCAACAAGAAAAAAAATTGCTCTAGAAATCCTCGTCACTACCTTGATGGGTATCGTGTCATGCTCGATCACATGTCGTCAACAAACATAATTTTGGTTTGACTAGTTTTTTTATTACAATATGTCTCAAACAATAAATGGTAAACTTACGTATTTCTTTTAATACAATCACAGTTTATATGGAGGCCGTATCTTGGATACCCCCCCTTGGAGAATGATGATCATTTGATTTGGAGCGCAACAACACCAATCTTGTGCTTCTGGATCGTTGAAATGCATCAATCAGATAGGGTCAAATTGCAATTTGGGTATTATCAAGACATACCCAATCCACCTAAATGCCTACAAGAAGAACATACCATGACTATGCAAGAGTCATGGAATTATAGTTACACAACGTTGAATAGAAACGAACAACAACTTTGGGAAAACAGACACCGACTATGTTTGACTGGGGTAACGTTTCAGGGAGAAATGAAGCCAACCGAAGAATATATTAATTGGCTACGACATCTTCCATTACAGTACACGTCAATTGAGCAACTACTTATTGACCCCGCCAACATTGTAACACATCACAAATGTCGACTGCACCACGACCACCATTAAGAAACCCCCGAACAAGAATCCCTCCCAACCAATATTATACACAAACTTCAACTTCCACCCAACATGAACCACAAGGTCAATATACACAACCCTACCAACAACAAACACAAAACGCCCAATACCATCAACCAAACTACCAAACCCAAACACAACACACTTCATACCAACAACCAAACTTCCACACAATAACCCAACAAACACCTAATAACTACCCATACCAAACACCACAAAACCCAGTACATTGCACTTCTCAAACCCAACAACAACCATACATACGCCCCCCACATAACTACACACCCATCCCACCACCTAACTTTGATTACTCTACTACACATCAACAATCAACAACCACCGATGTGAACGACTATTACATCGCAACCATAGAAACTTCAAACCCAAACCCAACCTCATTCACACAAATATTAAATAACTTTTCTCCTAGTATGGATTTTGAAAATTTTGAGGCATTTAAAATTTTTCGTGAGCAACCACCTATTCTTCAAACCACTGATAATCCCTCATCAACTAATGCCCCTACTATACCTACCTCAACACAACCATTAGGTCGTGGTCACCGCGTTCGAGTACGTGCAAGATGTGGAACTGGTAGTCATTTCGTCGATGAAGATCCCAATCAACGTCGCAATTAATTGTTTTTAAATCTAATTTTCATTGTAATTATCGTTTATAATTAATATTATATGAAATTATATTTTTTATTTCATTTATAAAGTTTACTAAAATTAATATGTAATCATCGATTAATAAATTTATTTTTAATAAAGTTATTGTAATTATCATTAATTATTCTTTTTTATTAAAAGTATTATGTAACAATTAATTTAAAAAAATTTTAAACTTTTCTTTTTTTCAATTAATTTCGAAATATTTCGTAATATTAAATATTTATAATAAATATTACAAAAAATATATATAATTTCGAAATTTTAATTAATTAATTATTATTAATAATAATTCTTAATTAGTATTATATATTTATTACAAATTATATGCAAAAGGTAATATAACTAATTAATATTAAATAATTATGAAAAATATTATATATCAAAGTAGTTAATTTTTTTTTAAAAAAAATATTTATTTTTTAATTAAAGATAATATTTTAATTAATTTTTTATATTAAAAAATTATTTTAATCATTTTATCTTTTTTCTGAAATTAAAAAACAATTTTTTTTTAATGCACACTCCATCCCAAATGGCGCACCCCAACTGCACCTCTAGGGGCGTCCGCCATCTAGGATGGAGGACCCTGAATATTATTATTAAAGTATCACTACAGGACAAAAAAAGTGGCATTCTGGGCAATTAATTTCAGGGAATAACATTTTGAGAAATTCTTTTCAATGGGGTGACAGGCAGGTCAAATACTCGAAAAAGAATATGATTCAGAGGAGAGGTTGAAATGATAAAGTTGAATTAATGGCAACTTTATTTTATTGACATTTTCTTCAAAAAGAGGATCGTGGGCGGTGGGCTTGTTTGGATTTCCCATCATTTTGATTTACCATTTATTTCTACCTTTATGATTATTCATGGCCAGATGTTAATTAGGGTAAAATACACTTAATGATGATTTGGGTATGTTGGTTTGCTGGAACGGTTCTTTATTTTAAAAAAAAATATATCAGATTTTTTTAATTAACTTGTTTTATTGTCATGTCTTGGAACTTCGATTGGAGTGGGTACCAGACAATCAAGGCCTTTCTTCGCCCTTTCCTTTCCCTATTCTGACGCTAGGGTTTTGGTTGTATGGAGAGGGTATGGGACTCTTGCCCGACCCAACTTGTGGAAGACTCAAGCAGGGCTTTTTAGGTCCGTAGTGTCCATTACCTTTTAGGGCTTTACCCGTTTTTATTTTCATACCCCTGTTTTTTGTTATATGCTTATTTGTCTTATAGTTTGATATTTTTAATAATAATAGTAGAATGAAAATTATTATCGTTTCAATATGATTTTGATATTTATTTTTGTTTAGTTTTATTTATTTATTTCTTAGAATAGTATAATTAATTGAAAAAGTAGTTAATTATTAATATTGATAAATAAATAAGTCAATATATTATGAACTAATTTTTGGTCTAATATTAAGTAATGCATTTTTGACCCGTTTGAATCACTTTCAATTTGATTCAAATATTTTCCCAATTAAACATAATATTAAAATCTTTTTCTAATAAAATACGAAAGAAGAAGACCATTGGAATCCAGCATTCCGATGGGAACCCTCGAGTGATCGGTCCCGAGCCACGCATTTTGGCTTAACCGTTCATTCTCTTTTTTTGTTTCTTAAAATATTTAAATCAACTTTGCTTCTCTTTATTTCATTTTTAGATACACCATGAGAAGTAGCCTCAAAACAGGAGACAAACTCAGCTTCCATAGTAGAAGTAGCAACCAAGGTTTGCTTAGTACTTCTCCATGAAATAGCTCCATCAGTCATCATAAGAATATATCCTAATGTTGATTTGCGAGAATCAACATAACCATCAAAGTCGGAGTCTAAATAGTCGATCACATCAAGATTGTCTGTCTGCCTATACATTAACATGTAGTCTTTTGTTCCTTTAAAATATCTCAACACCTTCTTTGCAGCTTTCCAGTGATATATACCCGGATTACTCTGATATCTTTCTAAGATTCCAACAGCAAATGCAATGTCGGGCCTTGTGCATACTTGAGCATACATAAGACTTCCAACAACAGAAGCATATGGAATGTTCTTCATTTGTTCCCGCTCAAAATCATTCTTAGGGCATTGATTCAAATTAAATCTATCACCCTTGACAATGGGTGCAACACTTGGTGAACAATCTTTCATTCTAAATTTCTCTAAAACTTTATTGATCTAGGTTTCTTGTGATAGACCCAAAATTCCTCGAAGTCTATCTCTGTGGATCTTAATGCCAATGACATAAGATGCCTCACCCATATCCTTCATATCAAAGTTTTTAGAGAGGAATTGTTTCACCTCATGTAGAAAACCTTTATCATTGGTTGCAAGTAGTATGTCATCCACATACAAAATGAGAAAACAATTTTTACTCCCACTGACCTTCTGGTATATACATTGATCCATGGGGTTTTCAATAAACCTAAATGAAGATATCGTTTCATGGAATTTAAGATACCATTGACGAGAGGCTTGTTTTAAACCATATATGGATCTCTTAAGCTTGCAAACCAAATGCTCACCACTATTAGAAGAGAAACCTTCAGGTTGTTTCATATAAACCTACTCCTCTAAATCATCATTAAGAAAGGTTGTTTTCACATCCATTTGATGCAACTCAAGGTCAAAATGTGCAACTAATGCCAAGATGACACGAAGAGAATCTTTCTTAGATACAGGAGAAAAAGTATCAGTGTAATTGATTCCCTCCTTTCGAGTAAATCCCTTAGCAACGAGTTTGGCCTTGTATCTCTCAATGTTGCCTAATGAATCTTTCTTGGTTTTAAAGACCCATTTACAACAAATGGCCTTTGCCCCATTAGGTAACTCTACAAGATCCCATACGTCGTTGTTTTTCATGGAATTCATTTCATTATTCATGGCATCATACCATAAATTTGACTCTTTGCAACCCATGGCTTGTCTAAAGCTCTCAGGATCATTCTCAGCTCCAACATTATAGTCAGATTCTTGTAGATACACAATGTAATCATTAGGAATAGCTGATTTTCTTGTCCTAGTAGATCTTCTTAATGTTTGATCAACATTTTCTTGTGGGTCTTGTTGTTCAACTAATTGTTCATCATCTTGATGACCAACTTGATTTACTGGATCATCAGTAGCTTGTGGAGTCTCGATGATTGGTTGATCAACATCCATTTGAACTTGAGGGATGTTGTAAATAGTAACCAATCTATTACTTGAAGTGGAAGGTTCATACTCTATATGATCATGCATAAAAATTGAATTGTTGATTTGATCGCTCCCACTAGTCAAATGATTTTCAAGAAACTTTGCATTTCTTGACTCCACAATCCTAGTTGTATGAGATGGACAATAAAATCTATAACCTTTAGCCCTTTCGGCATATCCAATGAAATACCCACTAATGGTCCTCGGATCTAGTTTCTTTTCTTGTGGGTTATAAATCCTCACCTCAGACGGCCATCCCCAAACGCGCATATGTCATAAACTCGACTTCCATCCTTTAAATAACTCAAATGGTGTCTTTGGGACAACCTTGGATGGAACCCAGTTTAGAATATACACATCCTTCTTTAGTGCTTCATTCCATAATGATTTAGGAAGATTAGAGTTGCTAAGCATACTCCGCACCATGTTCAATAATATTCGGTTTCTTCTTTTTGCAACACCATTTTGGTTCGGAGAACCGGGCATGGTGTATTGGGCAACAATCCCATGTTCTTGAAGAAACTTAGCAAATGGACCAGGTGCTTGGCCACTCTTAGTGTATCTACCATAGTATTCACTACCCCGATCTGATCTCACTATCTTTATTTGTTTTCCACACTGGTTCTCAACTTCAGCCTTAAAGACTTTGAAGACATCCAATGCTTCATATTTATTGTTAATCAAATAAATATTCATATATCGTGAGTAATCATCTATGAAAGTGATGAAATATTTCTGACCATGTGCATCCATATCAGGACAACATATGTCTGTATGAATTATTTCTAATATACTTGAACTTCTATTGGCACCTTTCTTAGACATGTTGGTCTACTTTCCCTTAATGCAGTCAACACAAGTTTCAAAGTCAGCAAAATCTAGAGTATTAAGTACCCCATCTTTTACTAACCTTTTAATTCTCTCTATTGAGATATGTCCTAATCTCCGATGCCATAACATAGAAGAATTCTCATTAATATTACACCGCTTAGTGCCAGTTTGAACATGCAATGAACTATAAATGGATTCGATTTGTAAATTAATTCGATAAAGACCATCAGACAATATACCATTCCCAACACATTCCGAATTATAAAATAATTCAAACAAGGTGTCTTTAAAATTAAAGGAATATCCAAAAGGTACAAGTCTAGAAACTGAAATCAAGTTTCGTGAGAAACTTGGTACATAAAAGGTCTTTTCTAATTTCAAAACAAAACCATTATTCAAAATTAAATTGCAAGTTCCAATAGCTTCCACATGTGAGCCCATCCTGCTTCCTGGTAGGACAGTCCCATCATAAAAATTTCAAAAAGAGAGGTTACCATTTATTTTCTTTTAATTTTAGATCATGTCATAAAAAGTTCAAAAAAAGAGTCTATCATTTATTTTATTTTTATTTTTATTTTAGGTTATGTCATAAAAATTCCCCAAAAAAGATTTTATCATTTATTTTATTTTAATTTTAGATCATGTCATAAAATATTCCAAAAAAAGTTTACCATTTATTTTATTTTAGTTTTTGATCATGTTATAAAAATCATTAAAAAAAATTAAGTTAGTTATTTTCATCATTATTTTTAGATTGTGTCATAAATATATTTAAAAAAAAGATAATTTAGTTATTTTCATTATTATTTCAAATTATGTTATAAAAATATAAAAAGAGTTAATTTAGTTATATTTATTATTATTTTTAGATTATATTAAAAAAAGGAGTTATGTTTAATTTATTTTCTTTTGTTATTATTTTAGTTAGATTTTAAAGAGAACAAAAAAAGTATTTATTTGTTTTATCATCAGATTTTTTTTAAATAAATAATATACATATGTCTAATATTACGTTGGTCTTATTTTCTGACTTTATTTTACTAGACATAAAAATAATATAATTGTATTTTTCTCCAACTTAATTTCTTTATATTTTTTCTAAATGTTTGAATAACTATAAAATTATTATTTTTAAATAATATCATTTTCTTTGAAGTTTTATTTATTATTGTTAGAATATTACGAATAAATAATTAAATAAATATCTAGTAATGATATTGATTAATTAATAGAATAAAATATTTATGACTAATTTCTTAAAATTTGGTCATACCCCAGGTTATATCTTTTAATCTGATTAATTTGTTTTTTATCATGATTCAAACGTTTTATTATGTAAGTTAAAATATTAAACCCTTTTTTTAAAAACAACTCAAAAGAAGAGAACCATTGAAATCTGGCATTCCGGTGGGAACCCTCGAATGATTGGTCCCGAGCCTCGCGTTTTGGGTTAACCGTTAACTCTTTTCTTCCGTCCCTAAAACACTTTAATTGACTTGGACAAAATAAGGGTCGTTGGGATTAAGCATTTTGGCACAACTCTTTGAACAATTGATTCTTATCAAGCGTTCGTTGTCCATCAAACAATTTTCTCAATTAATTTGAATGAAAAAGGACTATTGGAATCTAGCATTCCGATGGAACCCCGAGTGATTGATCCCGAGGCTTATGTTTCGTTCTCATCAAATGTTCGTCATTCACCTATAAAATACATCCAACACATCAAACTCTTTTCTCGCCGCCACGCGATTAATCTTCAAAACCTTTTCAAAAATGAAAGACATATTGTCTTAAGATGATGCAAGGCAATGCTTCATCCACAATTGTTGAGTTGAGATAAATGACGTTTTTTCGAAAGTTGATTTATAAATCCATTCGATCTGTGGTATACGTCCGCTCCTCACCTGTTTTGAGTAAAACAATGTTTTTCGTTGATTAATACAATATAGCTTTCGCTAAAATCGACCAACAAACAAATATTTTCTACCCAGAACTACGTAAGCCTTGAATTCTCTATTGCACCTGGAGATACGTAGGAGCGGGATTGCGAAATCTTGTCAG
Organism: Lathyrus oleraceus; assembly: GCF_024323335.1. NCBI lineage: Eukaryota > Viridiplantae > Streptophyta > Magnoliopsida > Fabales > Fabaceae > Lathyrus > Lathyrus oleraceus. The sequence continues at coordinate 529,863,691 of NC_066585.1, read as the reverse complement.
GCCTATTAATAAAAAAATTAGGTTTAGTTCCTTTCTGCCCCCCCCTCCCCCTAATAATGAAAATATTTTTAAGTCCTTTCTCATTAATAAAAAGTTCAAAAAACATTTCTCTTATCTCTTTCTCTATCCCAAATAAGTAGAAGATTAGAAACTAACATAAGCTAACATTCAAATCGAAACTAACTAAACGGTTCCCGTTGAGTACAACGGACGTGAGGGATGCTAATATCTTCCCCTTGCATAACCGACTCCCGAACCCTGATATTGGTTGTGATGACCATATCTTATCCTTTATTTTAGGGGTTTTATCGATATTTTCCCTTTCCCATTTTGGGAATAAATAAAGTTCGGTGGCGACTCTGTTCAGTCCATTCCGCGAGCGTACGATTACACTCCACGAGCATCGTGTTCTCATTTTTTGAGGTGCGACACATGGCTTTGGCATAGATGCCTACCGCGTGTTAACTTCGATTTGCTTAATAAGGTTGTGTCTAAAGATTTAGTAGTCGGTCTTCCAAAAATAAAATTTTCAAAAGATCACCTATGTGACGCATGTTAAATGGGAAAGCAAACGAGGGTGTCCTTTAAATCTAAAAATGTTATTTCTACTTCACGACCCCTCGAGCTTATCCATATGAACCTCTTTGGCCCTTCTAGGACAAAGAGTTTAGGTGGTAACTACTATGTATTTGTATTGGTTGATGACTATTCTAGATTTACATGGACTATACTCTTACATAGCACAGGCGAAACTTTTTCTGCTTTTACACGTTTTGCAAAACTGTCCCAAAATAAAATAAATTCAAAAATAGTTACAATCTGAAGTGATCATGGAGGGGAGTTTCAAAACCACCTCTTTGTTGATTATTGTGACAAGCATGACATTGAGCATAATTTTTCAGTCCCTCGTACTCCACAACAGAATGGCGTTGTGGAACGCAAAAACCGTGTTTTAGAGGAGTTGGCTAGAACTATGTTCAATGAGGGCGGTCTACCAAAATACGTTAGGGCTAATGCTATTAGCACAACTTGTTATGTTTTAAATAGAATTTTGATTCGCCCCATTTTAAATAAAACCCCTTATGAGCTTTTGAAAGGGGGAAAACCTAACTTGTCACATTTTTATGTTCTCTGTTGTAAATGTTTTGTTTTAAATAATGGTAAAGAAAATCTTGGGAAATTTGATGCAAAAGCGGATGGGGGTATCTCTCTTGGATATTCTCAATCAAGTCAAGCATTTAGAGTTTACAATAAATGTTTACTTATTGTTGAAGAGTCGATTCATGTTTCTTTTGATGAGTCTTGTCCGAAAAATGTCGAAAAAGGTACTTCTTTTGATGATACAGGTATATCTTTGGAAGACATACTCAAGGATGCTGTTGAGGGAAATGATCAGCCCAAAACAGTGGACACTGAAAAGGAGGAAGATATTAGTCATGTAAAAGATGAAGAGGAAAGCCCGACTGAAGTGAATGATCTTCCATCGGCTTGGAAATCCTCAAGAGACCATCCTATTGACAATATACTTGGAGACATCACCAAAGGAGTGACGACTCGTTCTAAGCTAAAATTTTCTAAGGTTATGTAGGGTGAGTTTGAGATAAGTCTAATGGGGGATCTAAACTACTTCCTCAGTCTTCAAATTAAGCAACTCGACAAAGGCACAATCATGTGTCAAACAAAATACTATAGAGAGTTGTTAAAGCGCTTTGGAATGGAAGACTCAAAGTCTAGCAACACCCATATGCCTACCAACGGGAACTTAGACAAAGATGAACATGGTAAGATTGTAGATGTCAAAAAGTATAGATAACTCTTTAAGCTTATGAATATGCATCTTCACCGTTCATCAAACGAGGTAACTTCGTTCCTTTTTATATCTCGTTGTAAACTTTACCTATGTGTGTACTTAAGTTGTTCCTTTATGAGATATGGTTATATGATTGATAAGTTGTAATTATCTTATATGTGTTCATTTCCAAAATTTAGTTAATTGTGTTAATAAGTCTTTCAATCTACATGTTAAAGTGAATCATTAATAATTATTTCGTCTTGTATATTCACGCGCTCATAAGACATGTCATATGTTGCATTTCATGCATTCCCATGTTATCTATACACTACTTATATCATTAGTCTTTCATCATCATAGAAACTTTAATACATGTTTAAATATGCATATGCATTTCATTGCCAAAATTAAACCATCAAAGGGAAATCAATGTGTCTCAAGTCTGTTTACATCTGATTTTTTTCAAAAAAAATTTTTTTTACAAATGGGTCGATACATCAATGTCTGAAAAGCCAAAATAGAATCATTGAATTGACTTGGATCGACCCAAATAATTTTTTAAGTTTTAGAATGTGCATATGCATTTCATTGCCAAAATTAAACCATCAAAGGGAAATCAATGCGTCTAAAGTCTGTTTACATCTGATTTTTTTCAAAAAAAAAAAATTTTTACAAATGGATCGATACATTAACGTCTGAAAAGCCAAAACAGAATCATTGAATTGACTTGGATCGACCCATATTACCATGTGTCGATACATGCAATAATTTTTTAAGTTTTAGAAAATTTTAGTTCAGTATGTATCGATACATGCCTGTTTTAAAACCAAAATTTTGGCTTCATGTATCGATACATTCTGCGATGTGTCGACCCATCCCGCAATTTTTTTTCTATGAACTGTCTTGGGTCGACCCATTGGCCCATTTACACTTCTTAAAACTATCTTTCTTCCATCTATCTCTCTTTTTCTTCACAAAAACGGACAACCCTAATTTTCTTTTCACATTTCCTCATCCCATACCCAAATTCACCAAATTCTCTTCATATCATCATCATCTTCTTCATCATCATCATGCCTCATAAGATGATCAAACCAAGGGATAGAAAATCAACCGAAGTCAGTTCTACTTCTGGCGTTCCCCCAAGGATATCAAGTGCTTTATCCATTTTACATCCTTCAATTTAAACTATTTTTGATGAATTCTTCAAGACTCGAATTGTTATGAAACCGCATGTCTTTGAAATGCGAGAAGCTCGTACATGTCACATAACAGAGGTATGTGATTTAGTTGACGCTCAAAGATTAGGCTCTTTTTTAACTTGTAAGGATGATTATCATGAGGATTTCATTAGAGCCTTTTATGTTGGTTTGGAAAGTTGCAAAGGTTGTACATTTACAGTTCGTCTTGGCACTAATCGATATAAGTTTGATGTGGAGAATTGGATAAAAGTTTTTGGTATCGATTTAAGGTCATCTGTATTGCAGTCATTTCATGATGAAAAGCATGCTCCGTCTTTTTCTACTAGGCTTTACCTACAGTCCATCTTGAAATATGAGAGGCCTGTTGAGCTAGCTGAGCAGATTACTACCGGTATGATTAAAAGTGTATCGAGGATACTTCACTGGATTGTATCCCATATTCTGCGTCCATATTCTGGTGGTCACTCTCGAATTGACTCAGTTGAGGCGTATCTCATCCATGTGCTTGAAAATGGCATCTTACTTAACTGGCCAAATTACTTTGTGAGGCGAATGGCCTCAACGAAAGAGTGTGGTAAGAATACAGAACTGAACTATACGTCTCCGATTATGAAAATAATCAAGCATTTCAACGTGCCATTGCCTATTGTTCCTATGACTCCAATCACCTGGAATCAAGAATTTGACCAAGCAACGATGTCTCATATTTGCTACCATTAGGACAAAGACCAAAGGTGTTTGTATTTAAAAGCCAGGTTGTCTCGCACAAGGGTTCATAATTTCGACGACTCGACTATTCAGATTTTAGTCAACGAAGATGTTGCTCCTATTGATGAAGACATGGTTGAAGCTGAAGATGTTGCAACTACCAACAATCAAGGATGGGGAGGATGGGTGTCAAATCATTGGTCTCCCACAAATTATGTTCCACCCCCACCTGAACTATCTTTTGTTCCTCATATCGCTTCGACTGGTGCTTTTGCAGGTACTTCTTTGGGTCCTCCAACTTACTTGACAGAAATGTTCAACAATCTGGAAATTCAAAATCAGACCCGCCATGATGAAGCTAGGTGGTGGCATAACCAAGAAAAGAAGTGGCACGACCAACAAAGCGACTTGCATGATGAGCATGTCCAGATGCATGAAGAGCATCGAAATTGGCACGAGGATCTCATGAATTGGAATTATGTCTTCTACAATGAGATGACGGGGTTCATGGATGATTGTCAAGAACAACCGGGTATCATGGAACGTTTTCGGAGTGAGAATGTGCAACAACAATTCAGGCATAATGACTTTATGGATGGATTTAATCAACCTCCACCTCCGCCTCCAGAAGGTGGAAGTCTTCAATTCGAGCCCGGACAAGATGAACATATGTCATCCAATTGTGGTGTTAATTTTTCTGTTGAATGATCCTACATTGGCAAAAAAAAATTATGCATAATTGAAAAACTGTTTGTGTTTTGATTTGAGAAAATTGCTTTGACAACTCCATTGACAATAAGGATCATTAAACATTACACACCAATTGTTTCATAAAAGTGTTCTGCTTGTTTTAGTTCATTGGAATATAGTGTTGTTTGTGAATTTCATTAAAACGATTATCCAAGCGTGTTTATTTGTTATCGACATCTTATTATCCATCGGTTTATCGCATGTTCGGTTTTCTAGTAGTCGGTTCAGAATAGACGGAAGTCGATTCGGGACTGCGTTTTTCTGCCAGCCTTTAAAAAACAATTAAAAATTTTAAAATTCGTGATTTTTCTATGGTGATCTATTCACACACCCCCCCCCCCTCGATCACCTGCCACATCGTCTAACCGGTACCAAACCTCTACTTATTATCATAATAAAAATGCAAAAAAAAAAAATCTTTCATTTTTTAATTTGTTTAATTTATTTTCTTAAATAACAAAAAATAATAAAAATAAAATTTATAAAAAAAGCCACACAAAAATTATTCTTTTCTTTTAAATTAAATTCCTTTTAAAATACTTCTAATTAAATAGGGAGGAATGAGTGAATGTATATTCACCCGTTCTTAATCGAGGGCTTAGCGAACGCTTTATTTTAACGATTATTTGTCTATCGCAAACACCTTTTCACAATAGCTTAGGATAAAAAATGGTCGAATGCACATTCGTTCGTTTGGGTGATTGATCCTAGCGTACACTTTGTCTTATTCAATCATTTTTTTCTCATAAAATAAAATAAATTATAACTCATCAAGTCCGTTTTACCCTTTTGCATCTAAAATCATTTTTTTTCCTAAAAGGATAGTCTGATCCATTTATCGCGAATACAAACAAACACCTAAGTCTCCATTGTGCGAACATGCAATCATATGTTTAACCACTAAAATACGACTTAACAGTATTCTCTAAAATCAACCAACCCACAAACATTTTTTGTATGTACTATGAAGCTGCGATTTTCTCATTGCACTGTGAAAATATGTAGGCACAAGGTTTTGAAACCCTAGCGAGCATACTGATTAAAAAAATAACTTTTTCCCCTTTCTTTTGTAAATATCTTTTTACTTTTGTAAATATATTTTAATAAACAAAACAATTGCAAACATTCCCTAAGAAGACATTTAACCCTATCTATTATGAGGTTCTCGTTGAGTATAATGGATGTGAGGGGTGCTAATACATTTTCCTTGCATAACCGACTTCTGAACTCGTCTTGATCGCGATGGCCATGTTATCCCTTTTCCTTAGGATTTTATCACTATTTTCCATTTCCTTAGGAATAAATAAAATTCGGTGGTAACTCTGCTAGTCATCCGCGAGCGAGCGATGCGCTCGTAAGATCAATTTTTTTAGATGCGATAAATACTAAGGTAACTCTCTCACACACACACACAAAAGTCCTTGTAAACCTTTTTAATCTGTCAAAAATGTTTTCAAAGTCAAGCCAAGCGATTTAGAAACTACCCACTTTCTTTTAAAAGGTTTTTTAAACTACATAAACAAATGGGGAATGAAGTCAATTAATTTGAAATACTTTTTTGAACTAGCCAATCGATTGGGACGGTAAGCCATTATATTAAATAAGGTTTAAACAATTAACCAAACTATTAGGAAAACATATTAATGACTTGTAATGACTCTATATCCAATCTTTTCTTATTCGGCAAAGATAATCGGTTAAATTTGGTCATCCAATCGATTGGGACAAGAAGCTAATCGGCTAGGACTTTAATTTCACCCACAGATCCTTTACTTTTTTGAATTTTCCTTCTCCCATATAAAGGAGGGTCGCCTCATCTTCATTTCACACCATTTTAATAAGCTTTATATTTCATTTGGAATCTATCTCTTTGTTTTCTATCTTTCTCTCTCTAGAAATAATACCTCTTTCACTTAAGTTGACTTGATGATTTTGAGTGAGCGATTACTTGTGAGGAGAAATTGTATTTGATGTTCTAATAATTTAATTCTCGAGAGTGCAATACTCTTGAGAAATTAAGTTTGGTTAGTGAGATAAACCAGTAATAAAATCTATGTTTTGTTTTTTGGAACTTTTCCTAAAAAAGTTATGTTTGGTTATTGAGATAAGCCTTGAAAATATCTAAATGATTCATTAGCTTAGCCTGGGTAAAAAAATCTCATTATGGTTGGGGATAAGCATGTAAAATTTCAAAATGAGATTGTATTAAGGTTCGTCGAAATAACTTGTATAAGCTCAAAGTTTATAGTAGAAATTTCAAGAAGATCTCTCGGGGACATGAGTAGGCCAATATTTGATTGAACCTGGATCAATATCTAGTCTAATCTCTCTAACCATCCTCCTTTTTAATTTATGCTATATATTTTACTATCTTTAGTTCTATTGTTATTCACTCCATCCATAAGAAATTACTAACCAAATTTCAAGTGTAATTGAGAAAATCTCTAAAATAATAATGAATTTTAAATACCATAATTCACCCATTCTCTTATACTTGAAGTCACTTGTCCAACACATAAAGGTAGAAAACTCTTACAAAGAAATTAGACCTATAGTTGGAAAACACAAAAAAGAAGAGACACTACACACTTCAAAAATATAAGTTGAGGAAACTAAGAAGTAAAGTTAGCAAATGAGAAAGAATGCATAAAGCTTGCATAGAATTCTTGTAGAATTCTTGATCATGAGGCCCCCTTAAAGTCACTAACATCCATTTTTTTAGCATTATCTCACATATATCTATAACATATCATAAAAAATAAACTTGCTTTTTATATAATATCACTCTTAATATAAGAGGATATTTGATCATGAATTTGAGAACTAGCATAGGACAACGAAGACCTTGCTAACAAGTGAACGACATTGTTTGCTTGTTTATGAATAAAAAATCACTTAAAAATATGTAACAAGTTAAGTGAAACTTTAAAAAAATTTAGAATAGTGCTAGAGTTAGTAATGTTAGGTTTTATATTTTTTTATAGGTATTAATTAGTTAGTTTTGTTACAAATTAGTTAAGATTTGTTAGTTGGTCATGATGACTATATAAAATGTATTATTTATAATAAGTCTCTTATCATTAAATTAATACAAAAGAAATCAATCATATTTTTTTTATTTCTCTGTTTTATTTGGTTCAACCATGCTTCTCAACATGGGAGAGCCATGGTTGCCACCATGAAAAAGAGATGATTTTATTTATCATCGGAGATAAAATCCAATCACAACATTATTTCTTTCCATTTTTTTCTCATTCCACTATATTCTTTTATTTTTTAATCAAATGGTATCAACCCTTTATCGAATTCCATGAAAAATAATTGAGTTCTTTTGATCAAATAATTTATAATATTATGTGTTTGTTGAAGTTTCTCACACACTTCAATAATTTTGATATAGTTAAGCATATTTTATTCTCTTTGTGCTTCTACCTTATCATGATAGGTTAGTAATTTTTATTCTTTTTTTTCTTCCATAATATGGTGGTTATGCTTTGTTAAAGGAGAATGTCCTAGTGTGACATGTCACTAACTGAACATTGACCTCAGTGCCTGATACATGTCCTAAAGGAGAATGTTGTAATATCCTAAGAAGGCATGATGTAGTAAAGATAATCCAACATTTTTAGACGCCAATTTCATTTCTGAACAAACATTCAACAAGTCGTTGTCCAATGTGGCGCTAGTCAAGAAAATCTCATAAAAATGGATAATGTGCGTCGATTACACAAATCTTAATAAAACGTGTCCCAAAGATTTGTATCCACTCCTGAGTATAGACAAGTAGGTCAAAAAACCAATCATATAAAAGCGTTTGTCATTTATAGACGCATATTCCAACTACAATAAGATACCAATGTACAAGTCAGATAGGTATCAAACCTCTACTTAAATTTTGGTCGGTGTCGACTATTTTATCAAATGGGTTGAAATAGTAACCTTAAAGGATGTCACTCAACAAGATGGTTCAGATGATGTAACACCATTAGCGTCTTGAATAATAGTGTTGGGCTATGTTGATCACGGAGGTCGGGGTCACGATCATATAGGTGGAGATTTTCGAATAGGTGATAAAAGAAAATCTTCATTACTCCTATTGTAAATGAGATGGACATAAACTCAAGATCATTGTTATTCTCTTCATAAGTTTCTTACCAAAATTTCCAACGTGGCTCAACAACCAATCGGAAGATATTGAATATAAAGTGTTCCTTTAGTTTAAAGCAACTTAGTGAACCCCACCCTCTTCAACGACTAATTTTAATACTAATAATTTATATTGTTTGTGTCTATAATCTTGCATCTATTGGACATTTTATTAAATGTTAGAAAATTGTGAGTCGTAAAATTTAAAATTTGTAAAATATGGATTAATTATTATTTAAAAAGACAAATTTATAATTTTTGAAAATTTTAGGGACAAATATAAACATATGTGAAAAAAAATTAAATTATCTAAAAATATTCTTCCATCCAAATTAATATACTCTTATGAAAAAAAATCAAAGAACAAGCAGATGTTGTTTGATTATAAAATTACAACGGCTGTATTAATATTTAAAAAGAATTTTTAAGTTGGGTAACACTTAAAATAATTATATAACATGTAAAGTTTTATAGTTAAAATAAATATATAAGATGTAAAGTTTTATAGTTAAAATAAATATAATCTTTGTAGATGTGTGGGGCCTGTGGTGTGAATGATGATTGATAAAGAACAAATAAAAATAATGATAAAGAACAATAAAAATAATTGAGCTCAGATGTGCCATTTATCGCAACCGAAGTAGACGTTTGTGATGAAACCCATCACCACAATTGACACAAGAGTCATCACTGCTCGATATTGCACCAGCCGGGAATCGAACCCGGGTCTGTACCGTGGCAGGGTACTATTCTACCACTAGACCACTGGTGCTTTGGTGCTTGCTACGTAAACGTTTAGATACTACCCCATTGCTGATTGCTTCTTAATGGTAAGTAGTACATTTTATTCTGTATGAGAATTATGATACCATTGCAATGCCATTAACTTTCACTCTAACATCATTTTGTATGACTTTTTTGCTAAATAAAATTAGAGGGAGTATTTATTTAATTAATACAAAATATTTGTCAATTCAAATCAAATATTAAATGAGAATCAAATTCATCTATTCATTTTTTTTTTTTTATTTTGGAATGTGATACTAACTGCACTATATTCTATTTCATTCTATTAATTAAAATATTAATTCTATTTTATAACTAATTTATTTGATGTTCTATTTTATTTATAAAACATAATCATAAGATTATTTATATCTAAAATACTATTAAAAGGTCCGTTAGCTTAGAGGTTAGTATGTTAGCACATACACACATAAGATCAAGAGTAAATAAATATCAACAATTAAACGACCATATGTTTGAGCATGATTCTAAAGTATCATACATACATCGTTATTGGCAACAAAACCATTACAAACCCAATCAAAGGAAACAAAATATGCCTAAATATGAGGGCTAAACAAACTAAGAAAAACATCATTCATATTTGATCTTCCATCAATCCTCTTGAATTCATGAAGGTAACCAAGTCTTCATCAACATCTGAGTCAGATTCATGTGCTTGAATAGGTCTCTTCTTCAAGAAATTCATCTTGATCCCAAATTTCTTCCTAGACATAGATGCTCCACCCGATGGTCCAGTATTTGACTCCACACCATTTGTAGAAGAACTTAAACCTACTCCCTTGTTCTTGTTTTCCTCAGCTTCTAGAAATCTATTAATAGCCTTAATGATACTGGTTCCTTTGTTAGAGGAACATGTCTTTGGATTTTTAGAATTGTGCCTCATATTGAAAAAAATTAACACTAGAGGGAAGAGAATAGTAGAATTGTGCCTCTAATCAATTAGGAATAAGTGATAACCGATTAGATTGTCACAAAATGCTTTTATTCAAATTTCCTTTTTGAGCCAACCTCAATCCTATAAATAGAGATTCCATTTCTCATATCAAATCATCCAGAATCATATTTTGACACTTTCATATCTCTCTCTCTCTCTCTCTCTCTCTCTCTCTAAACATTTCTTTAAATTTATCTCACTATGTTTTTAGCCTAAGTTCTTTTGTGAAATAATTCCTTTTATGAGTGAAATTATTTTTGTAATTCTGGAATGGGTAGAATTGTAAAATTCACCAAGGGAACCTTTTGTGTATACCTCGGTTGAATATTGTCCAATTAGGGATTTATTTAGGTTAAAGTTAAACCCGTAAAAACTTCTATTTGGGATTGGATATTCCAATTCTAATTTAGCTTGAAGATCAGCCTGTATAAAATCTCATAAGTTCTTGGTCAACCCGATGTTAAAACCCAAATAGGTTGAAGCTTTGCCTGATATTTTCATCTTCTAATCAATTAGGAATAAGTGATAATCAATTAGATTGTCACAAAATGCTTTTATTGAAATTTCCTTTTTGAGCCAACCTCAATCCTATAAATAGAGATTCCATTTCTCATATCAAATCATCCAGAATCATGTTTTGACACTTTCATCTCTCTCTCTCTCTCTCTCTCTCTCTCTCTCTCTCTCTCCTCTCTATCTCTCTCTCTCTATATATATATATATATATATATATATATATATATATATATATATATATTATATATATATATATATATATAATAAACATTTCTTTAAATTTATCTTACTATGTTTTTAGCCTAAGTTCTTTTGTGAAATAATTCCTTTTATGAGTGAAATTATTTTTGTAATTCTGGAATGGGTAGAATTGTAAAATTCACCAAGGGAACCTTTTGTGTATACCTCGGTTGAATATTGTCCAATTAGGGATTTATTTAGGTTAAAGTTAAACCCGTAAAAACTTCTATTTGGGATTGGATATTCCAATCCTAATTTAGCTTGGAGATCAGCCTGTATAAAATCTCATAAGTTCTTGGTCAACCCGATGTTAAAACCCAAATAGGTTGAAGCTTAGCCTGATATTAAAAGCTTCATAGGTATGAGATCAACCCGATGCTAAAATCTCTCAGGTTTTTGGTTAACCCGTGTAAAACCAAGGTATTGAGCTCAAAGGTTTTGGAACATGAAGACTAACCGCTCCAAGGTCCTTGTTTGTGGAAAGAAGACTAACTGCTTCAATCCACTGTTTGGGAAGGGAGATTGGCTCCTTCACTCTCAAGCTTATTCTGAAAAAAGACGCAAACACACACATCCATCATCTTGTATATTTTGGTTGAAGTTCAACAAACATTTCTTGTATAAGGGGGATCATGAGTCTTTCCTATTGTTTGCTGGTGTTTTTAGTAAACAATCACGAATTTAGTTTACTTAAGATATTAACTCGAAAAATATCAAAGACAGTATGTGCGAAGGAAAGTTATAGTGAAAATTGTATGTGATTTGTTTTTAAATGTTTGGATTGTGATAAATTGAATGCAAGAAGTATACTTTGGATAAAGAAAGTAAATGACACTTAATGTAAATGCTTTGAAAAACAAAAGATTTGCATAAAGATTAAAAGGTGGACGCAGACTCACATTTCTCATAAACTGTTTCACTCGACTATAATGTATAAGCTTGCATTATATACTAGTCCTAAAATAATTTTCAATGGCAGTTATTGGTGTCGCATCTCGAAAAATACGATTCCTCGCGATGGTCGCGGAAAAAATGTTCGAACAGAGTCACCACCGAACTTTATTTATCCCAATGAAGGAATAGGAAAATATCGATAAAACCTTTTTAAAAATGAAATAATGGTCATCGCAACCATATTCGGGTTCGAGAGTTGATTACGCAAGGGGAAGGTATTAGTGTTGGTGTAAGCCCTAGAGGCCAATACATTTTGGTACTTGTATCGAATAATAAAAGGCATTCTCTTTATTATGATTGATTAATAAAGTCCCTGGAATAGATAGTCCGTTTAATGTATTAAGTGCGACTTAATCATGAGAACACATTAAACATAAGGACACTATTCCTAAAGTATCCGTAGTCGAGCTTTAGTGTGAAGTGGGATAACATTAAAGCATTAAGACTATTATGTTTGTAGACTGATGATCACATCTCATGGATCATGGATAAAGAGTTATCAAGTCTTAAACATAGGTATGAATATTAGGAGTAATATTTATACCGGATTGACCCGCTGTGAGAACACTATATAGAAAGTTATGCAAAGTGTCATAAGTTATTCTCATGGTGATAATAGTGTATTCCACTCTTCGACCTGAAACCACTATGGATCCTAGATGTGGAGTCGAGTGCTTTATTGCTGATCCAACGTTGTCCGTAACTGGATAACCATAAAGACAGTCGATGGGTACTCCACGAAGCATGCTGAGGGACATGAGTGACCTAGATGGAATTTGCCCATCCTGCATAATAGGATAAATGTCTATGGGCCCAATATTGAACTGGACAAGGATGACACGGTCTATGCCTTGTGTTCAATATAGACATAAGGGCAAAAGGGTAATTATACACATAAGTATTATCACAGAAGGAATTGTCAGATCACATGACATTTTCGTGTCTTGGGTAGCAGTGATGTGTTGCTAGATACCGCTCACTGTTTATTATGTTAAATACATGATTTAATATAATTGCCAACGCCGCGAAAACCTACAGGGTCACACACAAAGGACGGATTGATGAGAGATAGAGTAACTAAGGAATACCGTAAGGTACGGTGCCCTTAAGTGAGTTATGGAACATCGTAAGGTACGGTGTACTTGAGTAGAATACGAAATATGGTACGGTACCATGGGCTTAAGTGACTTTGGGCATATTATAAGATATGGGCCAAAATACACTTAAGTGGGCTTTTAGCTTGAAGCCCACACAAGTGGTTCTATAAATAGAACCCTTGTGCAGAAGCAAAAATTAGCGGTTGCATTATTTTCGTTTTCTATCTCTCTCTCTCACTCACTCAAAGCCTTCATTCGTACCAGCTAGCACTGAGATTGAAGGAATCCGTTCGTATGGACTGAGTAGAGACGTTGTCATCGTTCAACGTTCGTGATCGTTTCGTGGATCTGCATCAAAGGTTTTGATCGTCACAAGAGATCTGCACCAAAGGTTTCAACCGTCACAAGAGGTAAATATTCTATCACTGATCATGACCATTCGTAAGGATCTCTAAAGGAGAAAAATTTAATTTCCGCTGCGCTTTGGGTCGCAATTCTCCTTCAATTAGCACCCCTCACGCCCGTTGTACTCAACGGGAACCTTTTAGTTCTAATTTGCGATTTGAGTGTTAGCATGTGTTGTTTGTTTTCTTCGGGTTATAAATATATTGAAAAGAGATGGATGGAAACCTCAGAAGGGGGGAAAATGGAGGTTTTTTTTAGTGTGCTCGCCAAGATCTCGCAATCTTGTGCCTACGTATCCTTATGGTGGAATAAGGAAGTCAGAACATTCGTAGTTCGTGGAACTACGGTTGGTTGGTGTTTTTTAATGAACAACTGTTTAAATCGCATCCTAAAGGCTAAACGTTGGCTTGTCTACACTCGGCGGAGGCTTAAACATTAGTTTGTTGTGCGCATCAGAAAGGATTAAATAGTGTTCTTTTTTATAAGAGTTTTGATCACACGGAGGTGACAAGTTGAATTAATATGTTGGGTGTTTTGTTTGATTGGTTATGATCGCACGAGGGTGAGAAAAGATAGGTTTGATGTGTTGAGATATTTTTGGTTGGATGACGATTACTCAGATAGTCGAGTAAGACAACTCGTATCCTAATAACTGAGAAAGGGAATAGAAGACTCTAAACCACTCTCTGTTTCATCTGAGTATTTACGAAAATAAGTTTGCATATGGTTGACGTATTTTAGCATGAACGACAAATACTCGAATGACTGAGTAAGACAACTCATATCCAAGCATTTGAGAAGAGGAATTGAAAGCTCAAAACCATCTCCTTTTTCGTATAGTTTTTTTTTTTAAGAAAATGATTTGATTGAGTTGTATGTTTGGCGAAAAATGACAATTGTTCGACTGACCGAGTAAAAAAACTCGTATTCGTCCAATTGAGGAGTGAAGTTGAAAACTCAAAGTCAACTCCTTTTTCATTCAACTTATTGTAAAAAAATGTTTTGATTTAGTCAGGGTATTTCAATTGAGTTTGAGAGAAAATACTCGACGTTGGATCGAGGTTTTAGATTTGTGTTTTGAATGAAGTGAATTTATTTAGTGCATTGCTCTTCTACTCGATAAAAATCGAATAGGTCTCATTGTAAGAAAGCCCAAGAGTAAGCTATGTGAGGTTGATGGCGATGCTTTAAAAGCGATTGACTTACAAGGGTGTTTTGAATTGATTTGGAAAAGGCGTACTCGAGATTGGCCGAGGTTTGTATTTACATGTGCATATGAATTGAATTATGAAAATGGTCTCGAAATGAGATTGCTTATGAATTTTAGCTCATGCAACGTGAATGTAAAGTAACCAACAAGAAAATAAAGAGTCTCATTGTAAGGTAGCCCAAGAGAAAGCCTTTTGTGTGCAAAAGTGACATATGCTAAATAAAGGATAATGGTCTTACAAGCATGCATGCAAGTTACGGGTGAGAATCCAATTGTTTACAAAGTGTCACAAAGAGTAATGAAAAGGCCTCCAAGCAAAGGTCCTAAGATAAAATCCTCTAAGTCCAAGTTGATTAAGAATGGAGTGAATATTTTTGGTCTTACCATTTTATCATGTTTTTGTTATTTTTAATGTATGATGATGATAAAATAAATAACAAGTAAATAAATATACATGATGAGTTTGTACAATGATGATGATAACGAGTACTTGAATGTAAATTACAAGGTAATTACATAAAAGTAAATCACAAGATAAGGTAATGACATAAAAGTAAATCACAAGATAAGGAATGACAATATCACAATAATAATGGTTAGTGAATGTAAATGAACAATAAAATAAATTGCAAGGAAATAAAGTGCAATAATATAAATGTTAGAAGTTAGTAGTTAATGGTTAGTAACAATAAAATAAATTGCAAGGAATTAAAGTGCAATAATATAAATGTTAGGAGTTAGGAGTTAGTAGTTAGTAGTTAGTGGTATGTAGAATAACAATAAGCAAATAGAATAACAAGTTAATATAAAGAAAATGGTTTCATCTATGTATCAAATGACCCAAACATGGTTGAAATAGAGGCAACCTATCAATGCCTCAAAGTATCATGAAGGATCTATTGATCAATCATTAATAGGTTTGAAACATTGAAGGTTTTATCAACTCTAAACAACCATGGTCATGATCTAATAGAACTCATCAACCAAATAAATGTAACAACAAGTCAACAATAAAAATTAAATGATAACAAGAAAAAATGTAAAGGAAATGGTTTCATCTATGTATCAAATGACCCAAGCATGGTTGAAATAGAGGCAATCTATCAATGTCACAAAGTATCATGAATGATCTATTGATCAACCATTAATAGATTTGAAGTATTGAAGATTTAGTCAACTCTAAACAACCATGGTCATGATCTAATAGAACTCATCAACCACATAAATGTAAATGATAACAAGAAACAAAGTTTGATTGAAAATGGTGGATAAAAAGTAGTAAGAGCAAAAAATCCCCAAAAGGGTGTAAACCCACAAAAAAAAACACTTGTCTCAAAGTTGACTCAAATCTCTCTCAAAACACAACCCAAGAGTAAAAAATCATTTTCAAACATAAAACAAAACCAAAAAATGTTAAGGAGTTTGAGTCTAAAATATTACCAAGAGTGTGGTGTCAAAACTAGGTTATTGTTGTGTTTGGGTTTGAGAATGAAGCAAAAAGCTTGGAAGAGGGTGGCTATGGTTGTTGTGGTAGGAAAATGGAAAAGAATGAAGGTGTATGTTTATATGGTGATGGTGAATGATTATGTAAGTGAAGGTTACAAGTTTGCTACTATTTTTGTTGTGTGGAGATTGTGGATTTTTACATGGTGGTTGGGTTGTTCAAAGAAGAAAAGAGGGTTTGGGTGAGTTAGGGTTTAGGTTGAAAAGAGGGAGCTTGAAATGTGATTTGGACAGAGGTTTTGTGGCTTTCAAGCTTGAAAAATGAGTGGGGATAATGCTCTATTTATAGGGGAAGCAAAGGGTTTGAAGTGGGTGAACCAAAAGGTCCTCTGTGTAAAAAAACAAAGCTATTTCTGCTGTCTGCGCAGGTGTAATCGGTTACCCTAATTAGGGTAATCGGTTACACAGTCCCAAAATGGCCAAAAAAATAAGTTTTTGGTCTGGGTAATCGGTTACCCTGATTAGGGTAACCGGTTACCCAAATTTATTATTTTTTGAAATAATGAATGTATGCATGTGCAGTAGGGTCATGAATCAGATAAAAATTGTATCGGGGTAGGGACAAAATTGGGGTATGACAATTGGCTACATGTTTGTCGTGTGTCCTACTATGTGGGGTTGCTTCTGAACACTTTAACCCCTCTTGTCAAATCTTGAGATATCTTAATATTACACTCTTTGGACTTGAAAATGTCATAAGTCCTTAACCCTTAAAAATATCGACTTTGACATTATGTCAATGCACTGTTATGTGATCTTTCAAGATTCTGAACATGTTTGAAATAGAGGGTGATCCTAATCTTGTGGATCTATTCCAGAGACTCCTCTAAACTGTTCTCAGCTTCGACTTCTCTTAAAGGTTAATCAAATTTCCCGATCGATATAATCAGTATGTCGTAGCTTTTGGTTTAAGCTTTAGACACTTTAGTAATATCAACATAGCTATGACCATCACTTTGTTGACTTTTCTCTTAGCTAAAAAATTTGGGATGACACTTGTTAAAAGCTCTCAAAGTATTATTGGAAACTCTCAAGATCAATTCTTTGGGAGAGGACTATGTCCTTTTGTTTTGACATAACCTCTATAATTCTGGATGTCCTTCTTTTCCCTTAAACTCTTTAAATACGCAATTTATTTTCTGACTTTTATTTTTTCTGCTGCTAAGTTTTTCAAAATGTGTTTAACTCTGATTTTATTTCACAAAAGCTTCTAAAAACAAGTTTTTCCAATCCACACAATTTACCCCCATCTTGTGTGTGAAGTCTCAAGTCCAACACAGGCCTGGTGAGATGTCTTATACTGATGTGAGAAAAAGGTGAATGCTATGTTAAGCGTAGTTAGCCAAGAGGATAGAAGGAAGATCTTTGGTGGGAGGGGGGACTTTCATGCTCTTTTTTTTACACGTGTGATTGTGCTTTGAAGATAGTATGGTTAAAATAAGCAAGTTAACCATGTTTTATAGCCTTGCAGATGCTCGAGGTATTCGGCTATTGTGAATATCAGGAGGAATCAAATTATGGGTGCAGAGGCTACTCTGATAGTGGAGGAATCAACCCAACCTCAAGTTTCGACCAAGAAGGCCAGGGAGGAGGAACAACGGTCTCCTCGGATTGAGTCTTCTTCAAAATGAACTCGTGTTATTGAGGATGATGCTTCCGTGGAGGTGACTCCTTTTATAAAAATATATGACATCTTTTCTTCCTGGCCGCACTCTTGATGAGGCTGGTGCTATTGTTTCGACATCAGATTTATCATTCGTCCAGAGTCTCCCCAAGGGGGATAAGATGGAACTGGCTTCTTAACATGTTCAAGGTTGGTACCATTTTCTCTCTCGTCTCTGTCGGACAAGGTGATATCTTGGTCCAAGATTATCCCTCCCAGTAATGTGATACTTGGAAAGGGAAGGCCAGAACTTTTACTAGAGGTTGACTCTTCAAGATTTCTTTTAGATGTTAAATCTACGAATGTATTATTCGTTGAGATTTAATTCTCCTTTGTTCTTTCGAATTTTTCACTAGATGGTACTTCATATTCTCTTATTGATGAAATTCCTCTATTTGATGTTGAATCTTCTAAGGATTGTTCTACTATCGAGACTACTATTTCGAAGGAGATTATTGGAGTTCATTTTTCTTTTTCACGGGATTTATTTGATGAGATTGCTAGAGATGCTTCTCATTCAGTTTCTTAATGATTTCTTCCTTGTTTTTTTTTAATTGTAAACATTCTCATCTCTAAATTTAAGGATTGGATAACTTTTCTGATTTTAATACTTAAGCCTTAGATATTTATTAGTAACAAAGGTTCTAACATTATTTCCAAAATTTCTAAAGGCTGCAAGGAATTTATGAAGGAATTATTTATCTTCTTTGCCTTGTGTGTTCATTCTCTCTTGTTTGATACTTGGAGAAACATCATAGATCATTTCAAGAGTGTCGCACATTTCCTTGGCAAAATTACGATTAAGGACATAGAAAATTTGATTTTCATCTAAAGATACGACTGAGAAACTTTTAGTTTAAAAAACAATTTCAAACTTTCTTTTTCTTCTTCGATTAAAAAATAACTGATTTATCTACTACTTCACCATTAACATGGTGAGTAGGGATAAACAGATCTTGATATAGTTTCTCACAACTCAACATGGTGAGTAAAGAAATTTAGTGGAATATAAAAGATATAAGGGAGGAGAGAATAAAACAAAAAAATTATAGAGGTTCGGTCTAATGAAGTGACATACTTCTCTTCCCAAGAACTTATCTTGAGAGTATCCGATTTTCTTGAGAGTTTTTCACTATTACGGAAAACACCTATCACAACGGTTGGAAAAGAGATACTACCATGTTGAACCAACCGTTGTGAGGTAATTTTGATTGTATGCACGATGTTTTCCACCACAGTCGTATGACCGTGATTATAAGCTATGTAACGTGCGTTCTCCCATAATGGTTAGTTTAAACAACCGTTGTGATATTCTCCAATGCATAATATTTAGCAACAGTTGGTATAAACAACTATTGTGATATATACAACAAATTTTATTATAAATTATGTGGAATGCTTACTTCGCCAATGCTCACTAAACATATAACCTTTCAATCTAATCTAGAATATTATAATATGACAAATTAAGTTATATTAGAAAAACAAGTTCACGTTAAATGCTTGACAAGAGTTCTTCAACTCCTTATCCGTATTTTGATCTTTAACAGTTAGAACTTTGTTTAATAATTGTAGATCTTCAACCGCTCCTTCCTTCATCTCTAGTCCATTTTGCAAAATATTATTTACTTTGCAAACAAAGTTATAGGTGGAGAGATGAGAGGTTGAAGATGTACAATCATTAAATAAAGTTCTAACAGTTAAAGAACAATATGTAGATAACAAATTAAAGAATTTTTGTCAAGAATTGATCGCGTACTTGTTTTCTAATATAACTTTATCTATCATATTATGATTTTCTAATGCAATGTGAAAAGTTATATATTCGGTAAGGGATTGGAAAAACACTCAAACCACATAATATAAAATAAACTCATTTTTTAAACAAATATTAACAACAATGTTCATCAATAATATTCATCAACAACAAACCAGAAACAACATACACGAAGAATGTTTCAGAAATTTACATGTCCCATAATGGTATCCACAATGAAATAAGGATGAAGTTGAAGTTAGAGCTGCAAACTTGTGTCTATTTTGGATGGATGTTACTCTGGATCTTTCATACAAGTTTGCACCGCTTACTTTAGTTGCATCCTCGTTATTGAAAAAAGCATCCCTACCTACAAGTCAAAAAAAGCAGAAAGTTAAAATATAATGAAATAAGTTATTGAAACATAAATAATAATAGATAAACAAATTTTGTAACATAAACCATAATGAAGACGAACCTGTAAAGTAGCCATTTGCTAAGATTTGATCAAACAAAGGAGTACCTTGAAGAAGACGAGTTGGCTGGATACGATTGGGGTTTCCATATGAGAGAGGTAGGTGAGAGAGATGTTTAGGGTTTTGTTTTGAGAGAGACGGGTGAAAGAGGTGTTAGGGTTTTATTTTGAGAGAGACGACTGTAATGTACTGAAGCGAGAGATAATTTTGCTTATATATAAATAGGTAACATATTTTACCACGGTTGAAAACATGAACTATGATGAAATAATTGAAACTTATACCATGGTTGATTATAACAATCGTGGTGATATAAAAGGTCAAGCCCATTATGTCACGATAAATGAAAAATTGTTGGAGTTGGTATTTGAACAATTTCACTCCAAGTACCTTTCACTATGATTGTTACCTATGATCGTTGTGAAATGTCCTTTAGTAAATACAAAAAAAAAACGCCCCAAAAAGAACCACGGTTACTCTCTAAGCCTAATAGGGATTTTGCACCGGCTAATCTCAAACAAGATGGAGTTTTGAGTTGCCTATCCTCTAAACTGAACCGAGGTTTTATACAGGTTGACCATGAATCGAACCGATATTTTTATTGTGGTATAAGCTTTTAATTAGGGTGAACTCAGAAATCAAGTGACATTTTATACCATGTTAATGTCGAATCAGTAGATCTTTTGACCAAGTTGAACTCAAGAACGGGTGTGAATATCTTTCATTGGTTGATTTTCACAAACTCGAAAAAGAGCTTTTCTTTAATGGCAAAGCTCACTTACCAAACAAAAATTATATTAATCCCCCCAAAACAAACAAGAGATTTTAAAATGGTTTATCTCCTAACCAAAATGATCACTTCCTAAGGAAGAAGGATTTACTCAAGCGAAAAATGTACTCTTGGTAAATATACAATTAAGCCCTCACCCAAAATACAATTTCTCACTAAAATCAAGAATGCTCTCAAAGAAATATGACTAAAATACGTGAGAAAAGTATAAATAATTTAGAGAGATTATGAGAGAAATGAAAAGTGAGGTTTTATCACCTTTTCTAGATGATTTGAAATGATTGAGGAGCTCTCTATTTCCGGAACAAAAAATAATGTAATTTTAGAAATAATGTACATACCAATTAAATGATCTAATCTATTAGTTAATCGACTAGGCAATGCAAAGGAAAATCTCATACTTTAACCCATAAAGACAAATGAGTATGAAATCTTAATCGAAGGGATTTAGATATTTGGCCCAACTTTTAACAACAAGCTATGAATTCTTCATAATCTAAGGATTTCCTTAGGAGAATCATGTTGATGACGTATTTGAATCTATGAAAATTTGTTGTATCTTGTCTTCCTTTTCTTGGATCTTTAAACTAGATTATAATAAATGTTAGATATAGTTTGCATTGAGATTCCCATTTACGTTATTTTGGTAATTTCCAGTACCTTATTGTATATCCTTGTCTATTAAATTAAACAAAGTGATACATAGTTACTATTTCATCTAAATTTTTAATTTTATTTTTTCTCTCTCATATGTTTCTTGTTTCTAAAATTTGCTCTGTTTGAATCAACATTTGTGGGTTCTTGGTAGTTTTGTTATTGTTGATACATAGAGAATAATCATGAAAGGATGATCCTAAATCTTTATGAATGCATCCTACACTAAGGCATTGCTTTTTATCCATGGCATATAATAAATTATGTATCTACGTACTTATAAGTATGAAGTTAATGATTTGTTGATAATCTAAAATTTTGATGACGATAAACCCAATGACTAGTGAAGTTGGTGAAGCCGGTGGTAATAGTTTTCCAACTCTCTGATGATGGTGACCAAACTTAAGTACATCTCAAGTATGGGTGGGAATAGGTTGAGCCGAGTTAGTATTTGTCAAGCCTGAGTATGTCTTGTTAAAATATTCAAAGCCTAAGTCTGGTCTGTAGTCTATCATATGCTTATTTTTAGGTCTGATTCTGACTTTTTTGAAGGTGTGATTAGCCTACTATCCTCCTTAAAAGCCGACTTCATTTGAACATTTGTAAATAAGAAATTCATCTAATGTTAAATAGACTAACAAATTATAATATCAATGAGACTAAATATTTATTTTCATTGAATAATTCGAGTTTACCTATTAACATAAGTTTTGTGATACTACTTGTTTGAGAGTACTTATGAAAATAACTTACGATAATAAATTATGACATTATTCATAAGTTTTTTCCAACTTATTTTCATAAATTTTTCAAGATAACTAAGATTTACTTTTATTATTTTAATTCCAATTACAAAATACAGTTTAAATATTATAAATGTATTCATGTTTATATCAATAGGTCGGCCTGAAAAACCTAAAAGGTTTTTTTATCGACTTTCTAGTTAGCGACAACTTGTCTTTGATCTAAGCACCAATCTCCGATAATGATCCCCTTTATGTTTGATCTAAGCACCAGTCTCCAGTGAAGATACCCTTTTATTTTTTATCTAAGCAGCGGTCTTTGGCGACGATCTCCTTTTGTTTAGATCTAAGCACCAGTCTCCAGAGACGATCTCCTTTTGTCTTGATCTAAGCACTGATCTTCAGCAGTAATCTCTTTATGTTTGATCTAAGCACCGATCTCTAGCGATAATCTCTTTATGTTCGATCTAAGCACCAATCTTCGATGATGATCTCTTTATGTTCTATATAAGCTCTAACCTTCTATGACAATCTCTTTTTGTTTCGATCTAAGCATCGGTCTTTGGCGATGATCTCTTCTTGTTTGATCTAAACATCAATCTCTGACAATGATCTCCTTTGTTTCAATCTAAGCACCAGACTCCAGCGATGATCTTCTTTTGTTCGATCTAAGCACCGACCCTCGGGAAGGCGACGATCGCTTTATGTTTCAATCTAAGCACCAGTGTCCGACAAAGATCTCCTTTTGTTTTTATCTAAGCATCGGTCTCCGGCAACAATCTCCTCTTGTTTGATCTAAGCACTGGTCTTTGATGACGATCTCCTTTTGTTGCGATCTAAGCATCGGTCTCTAGCGACGATCTCCTTTTGTTTCGATCTAAGTACCGATATCCAATTATGATCCCCTTTTGTTTCGATCTAAGCACCGTTCTCCGGTGACGATCTCCTTTTGTTTTGATCTAAGCACCGGTCTTCGACAATGGTCTCATTTTGTTTCGATCTAAGCATCGATCTTCGGTGACAATCTCCTTTTGTTTCGATCTAAGCACCGGTATCCGATGAAGATATCCTTTGGTTTTGATCTAAGCACCAACCCTTGGTAAGGCGAAAATCTCTTTATGTTTCGATCTAAGCACCAACCTTCAACGACGATCTCTTTGTGTTCTATCTAAGCACTGACCCTCGGAAAGGGGACAATCTTTTACCCTATCCTGACTAGTTTATTTTCTTCCATATTCCTTTTCATGGACAAAATTTTGGATCCTTTAATATTTAATTATCTCCCACCACGATCACATGAGAATTGTCGTCACTCATGTCCTCAGATTGAAGGTAATTAAATAGGGGCAGTTGTCGTACCATAAAATTTTCCCACTTGTTTTTTATTATCTTTTATTTTTTTATCATTTTAAAAAAGAAAACAAATTCAAAAGTGTGAGTTAGTTCATTTGGTAGTTAGGTAAGGATGTCAAGTGCTAGGTCATGAGTTCCAAACCCCACTACATTTCTTTGAATTATATTTATTAAATGCCAAAAGTCAACAAGAGTCAAATGTTGACTTTTTTTTATAGTTTTAATTTCATTTTTCATTTTTTTCGTTTTTAATCCAAAAAATAATTATTTAGTCATTTATCTCATTTTTTGTTTTAATTATGAAAATACACAAATATTTTATTTGTTTTTATTTTATTTTTATTTTTGTTTTACATCTTAATGATAAAGAAATAATCAATTTGATTTGGAAGGTATTGGTACAAATCTTTTTCGATTTGAAAAATATCTCCTCAAATAATATTAATTATTTTCTCTTGATTATATTTGGTTTTCATTTCTTTTTCATTTAACCAAATTTACTAGTATAAATTTGGGACTAATTGGGTTTGAATGGAACAAACAATAAAACACCACACAAAAAACACAATAAATCATCCACAATTCTACATCGAAAAGAATACTGTGTTGAAATAAAAGACTTGGTATGCTTACTAACTTATTTATAATATTTTGGTATATGCTTTGCTTTTTTGCTTGATATAGACAATTCCACTACTACTGTTGCACGTGATATTCTCTATTAGATGTAGATTTTCTCATTTTATTATTTATATGTTTATTTATTAATATTACAATACACATTTCTAAATTTTTTTATTACTATTATTATTATCATTATTATTATTGTTTATTACAATACATATTCAAACATTAAGTGTGTTTATTTAAGTACTTTTTTTCTTTTTAAATTTCGTGTATTTCAATCGAAATTATTAGTATTGTTGTTATTATTGTTTATGATTTTTTTTAATATATATATATATATATATATATATATATATATATATATATATATATATAATATTATATATATAATATATATATATATATATATATATATATATATATTATATTAAGTCTAAATTATTTTAGATTGGACTCTAAGCCTATTGCTATATGCATCCCATGGATTTTTCGTTTATTTAACTATGTAATTTATTTTATTATTTTATTTTTAATCTAAATATTATTATTAGAAAAATACAAAAACAAAAAAATAATAAAAATAATGTTTATCAAAAAAATAGTAATTTTTTGGATTTTAATTATTAGTCTTTTCTTTCCACTAATTTAACTTAAGTTAGTTTTTAATTATCATAATAAAAATGCCAAAAAAAAATCATTTTTTAGTTTGTTTAATTTATTTTCTTAAATAACAAAAATTAATAAAAATAAAGTTTATAAATAAGATAAAAAATAATTCTTTTATTTTAAATTAAATTCCTAAAATACTTCTAATTAAATACGGAAGAATGAGTGAATGTACATTCACCCGTTCATGATCTAGGGCTTAGCGAACACTTTTGTTTTAATTATCATTTGTCTACCGCAAACACCTTTTCACAATAGCTTAGGATAAAAAATGAACGAATGCACATTCGTTCATTTGAGTGATTGAAGGCATAGAGTACGCTTGGCCCAAGTCGATCATTCTTTTCTTCATTACATAAAATAAATCACAGTTCATCAAGTCCTTTTTATCCTTGTGCATCTAAAATCAAACTCTTTTTCATAAAAGGATGGTCTGATCCATTTAACGTGAATACAAACAAACACCTAAGCATCTATCGCGTGAGCATGCAGACATATGTTTAACCTCTAAAATGCGATTTAACATTATTTTCTAAACTTAATCAACCCACAAACATTTTTTACACAAACTACGGAGCTTTTATTTTCTCATCTCACTGTGAGAAAACGTAGGCACAGAATTTTGAAACCTTGTCAAGCACACTAATTAAAAAAGTAACTTTTCCCCCTTTCTTTTATAAATATCTTTTTTTTAATATTTTTAATAAACAAGACAAGTGCAAACATTCCTTAAGCAAACATTTAACCCTAGCTATAAGGAGGTTCCTGTTGAGTACAACGGATGCGAAGGGTGCTAATACATTTCTCTCCCATAACCGACTCCTGAACCCGCATTGGTCGCAATGGTCATTTTATCCTTTTTCCTTAGGGTTTTATCATTATTTTCTCTTTCCTTAGAATAAATAAAATTCAGTGGCGACTCTGCTAGTCATCCGCGAGCGTGCGATGCGCTCGTAAGGTCATATTTTTTGAGATGCGACAGATACTAAGGTAACTCTCTCTCTCTCTCTCTGTCTCTCTCTCACACAGACACACACTCAAAAGTCCTTTTAAAGATTTTTTAATCTGTTAAAAATGTTTTTAAAGTCAAGCCAAGATATTTAGAAACTATCCACTTTCTTT
Organism: Lathyrus oleraceus; assembly: GCF_024323335.1. NCBI lineage: Eukaryota > Viridiplantae > Streptophyta > Magnoliopsida > Fabales > Fabaceae > Lathyrus > Lathyrus oleraceus. Next base: position 529,837,574 of record NC_066585.1, on the reverse strand, counting down.
TAAAAGTTTTTTAAAACTATACAAACGAATGGGGCATTAAGCCAATCAATTGGAAATACTTTTCTGAACTAGCCAATCGATTGAGGTGTGTCACACCCCGATTTTGACCCTGATATTCATATCATTATTTCATTCATTTTCTTTGTTCCTCACGATTTTGTTTCCTCTAACATGGTCCCCCCTTTTGTTTTCGTGAGCATCAAGTGGTCTCCTCTTATGTTATTGTTGCACCTTGTTGTATTTTGCGCACTCAAGGCGAAGTTCAGCTGTTAACATATTTAGATACATAGGCACATTCCGCGTCGTTGGTAATCAAGAAAATTCAAGGATTATTGTGTTTGGATTAGAGTGACTTACCATGTCTTAAGGGAGAGTCATTATCATGTGAGTTTTTCAAGAGGGGCCAATCATGGTCGTCGCTGGAATCAAGCATCTACTCTCAATGGATTAGATATATATATCAGAAAATACTGTCGCAACGGAAGTCTACACCTGTACTGAGGGTGTTTTTTCTTTTGAAACAAGGGGATATTGGATAATTCTTGACCACTTGAGGCTTTATGGTTATTGTCACTTGTTAGGTTTCGTTCTTTCATTAATTTTGATTACAAGAACTCTTGAATATGACATGCTGCATTTTGGCTATCTTGGTTTTGCTCTAGTTTTCTACCGAATGAGGCTAAAAATACTAAAGAAAGGAAATCAAGTCTTTAGGTATTTAAGGATGTACAACTTCGTTGTTACCATCCTCTTTCTTGCATATCAATCTCCTTGTGCTGACTTTAGAGAAATCAAAAGTGGTTACGTAGAACGGATAAATGAATTGGTTGGATTTCACAAATATGATTATGGTTTTCAAATTACATCAAGATCATCATTTATAGAAATCATCATATTCATGTTAGTATCACTACAGTCATACATGTTCTCATTTCCAGATTTCGTTTATGTATCAAATACTTGAGAAACAACAAGAAACATATTACGAGGATCTGAGAAAAGGCCGTGGATTTTGTTTCTCTCTCTCAACCTCGTCGTGAAACTGTTCAATGGATGCTTAAAGTCAATGCTCATTATGACTTTTCACCTCTCACTGCAGCACTCGATGTTACTTACTTTGATAGGATCCTTCTAACCTTCCATTTCCAAAAAGATAAGCCATGGATGATTTAGCTTGTTGTTGTTACTTGCATCTCTTTAGATGAAGGACCTTCACTCATTGATAGCCGGCATCTAAACAGGCCTCAAACCTGCAGGTTTTGGTTTCCAAACAAGCAAAATAAATTGTACATCAGTTGAATAATAATATTAAACCAGATCATGTAACAATGGTAGCAGTTTTAATAGCTTGCATTCATTCTGGTTTTGTAGCACAAGGACAATTGCTATTCAGAAAAATGATAGAAGTCTATGCAAATAAATCCAAGGATTGAGCATTATTCCTGTATGGTCCATTTCTTTGGAAGGGCTGGTCTTATTGACAAAGCAAAGGAGTTTGGAAGTGTTTAGTAATATCATACAGGATTATATATGTGCGGTTACCGTCATACTAAGACCCACCAAAGTCATTTCAAAACGGTTAAATTCCTGAACTGACCATTGTGCTTACAGGCCTCAGTTAAAACTCGAAAGCGGCACAAACCACACATCAATCTGCCAAGTAATGCATCAGGAACCTAGCAGTTTGATCCGTCACCCTTGCTCCATGAACCTCCTGCAATGCAAAAGTCGCATTTTGACTACTTCAGCAGCATACCACTGATCTACACTGCTATCCTGCCAGAAGTTAGCCCCTGTAATTCAAAAACCAACTCAGTTCAGCTCATGTCAAGATGAAATTTGCAACAAACTTCGCCTTGCTTATGTATTTGGTCTGTTGTCAGAGTGCTATTTGCAGCTGGAAAATACCAAAGATACCACCGCATGTTTTAAAAATAGCTGGGAAGCATGCAAGGCCAAGGCTAGATAGTCGGTTCATTTTGGATGTCAATGTTATAGATGGTACAATGATGGCTCCATCTACTCCGTTCACGAAGATCTGGCAGATGCGCAACAATGGCACAATAGCGTGGCCCAAGGGAACTCAACTTGGAGGGGACAAATTAAGTGAATCACATTCTGTTGACTTGGAGGTTCCCGATTCTGGTATATCCGCGGAGATGGAGCTTGACATTGCAGTTGATTTTATCGCACCCCAGTCACCTGGTAGATACATATCATACTGGAGGATGGCATCTCTCTCCAGACATAAATTTGGCCAACGGGTTTGGGTCCTTATACAGGTTGATGCTTCTCTCAAGGACTCATTCTATGATAGCTTTCAAGGCCTGAACTTGAATATTCCCCTTGGTGGGGGTAGCTCTGAAGGGCATCAGATTATAGATATCAATGTTCAACCTGTTGAGGATGTTGCTTTTCACCAACCCAAAAATCCTTCTGTAATACCTGCACAGAATTTGTCAGCACCAATAAGTGTTATATCTGTAACGCAAGCATGCAAAGAGAGTCAGAACAATGATTTCATTACTTCTCCAGGTCTGCTGCATGGGCAGCAGTATAAATACGTGAATTCACCTGATCTTTGTCTTTCTTCATCTAATGTTCAGAAGCATGTTGAGGAACCCTCTAGAATATCTGTTAAACTAAATTCAGGGAATGCAACTCCCATTGTTAGTTTGCCAAGTCTGACAGATTCATTGGACAGTGTTGCTGTCAAACAAGAATTTATCCAACAGTCAGATAGAGAGAGAAGATCTAGCTTGCATAGTCAGGTTGTAAAGGCATTGAGTGGCTTGGCAACTGTTGATGAAGCTTCAGGGTCTAATATCCCTGTGCTTTCTGGGTTTAGTATTCCTAAATTGGTCTTGCAGATAGTTACAGTCGATGCCATTTTCAGAGTCACAAGTCCATCAGTGAGTGAGCTTGTTATTTTAAAAGAGACTGCCTTTACTGTGTATAGCAAGGCTCGTCGTGTTTCATTTTCTTCGCACACCGCAAAACCAGTCTCAACAAAGGATTTATCTCTGGATTTTTCCACTGCTGATGCTGCAAGAAAGGTGGTCAAGCTAAAAGCGTTTTCTAAGTTTGAGAATAACAGCAGGGGGCTCATTGATGATTCGCATGATATTAAGACCAGCAATAACACCAGCATCCTTGGTAGCTTGACACTGAGAATCATTGAACAGAGAAACTCTGTCAAATGGATCTTGACATTCATAGAGCAAATAGTTCAGCATCATCAATCAAGTGAAGCAGTAGATAATTGCTTCCTCATCTCTTCATTATTCACTCTACCGCCACCACCGTTTAAACTTCCAGTTCAGTTCCGGATAATGCTAATATGAAGAACTGTTGGTTTTTCGACAACAATTTTAACGGTATGTCGGATGAGATTCTTGGGGAAGTTGCGATCCTAGTCTTCATGTTTTTCACATTGATGCTTAGAAGTTGGCATCAGCCCGGTAGTGACGGTTCCATGCCAAGACGCAGTGGAACTACTGATGTTCATGATAAAAATGTAACCCAACTTTCTTCATCCACTTCCAAGACTTCAGTTGATGATCAAGAGAAGGAACGACTTCATCATCAGCAGCAGGCTGAACGACTTCATCATCATCAGCAGGCTGAGCGGCTTCATCATCATCAGCAGGCTGAGCGGCTTCATCATCAGCAGCAGCAGGCGGAACGATTTCAACAGCAACTGCAGCAACAACAGCACAAGAAATCAATGGAACCCTCGAACAATCGCAAGTATTCTCATCTCCACTATTACATCTCTTAACCCTCCTAATTCAGGAATTTCATTATTTCTCCAGAAATTAGCTCTAAATATAGGGATTGGAATGGTGAATTATATTATTTTCTTACTTGATTGGTAGCATGTTTTGGATGGATTGGGGATAAAATTGCTTTTCATATATAATCAGAAGCAAAACAAGAAGGGAATAGTTTGAGATTTGGAAGCTTTTGATGGCTTCTACTATGGCTGCTACTAGTGAAAGATGGATTGATCGTCTTCAATTTTCCTCACTATTTTGGCTTCCACCACAAGATGGTCAGCAAAAGAAGGATCAAATTGCTGCATATGTTAAGTACTTGATTCAGTTTACATCAGAGCAATTTGCCGACGATATTGCTGAGTTGATCCGCAACCGTTACCCGTCGAAGGAAATTCTCCTCTTTGATGATGTTTTGGCAACATTTGTCCTTCATCATCCAGAGCATGGGCATGCAGTTGTACTTCCAATTATTTCATGTATTATCGACGGCACACTAGTCTATGATAAGACTAGTCCTCCATTTGCTTCTTTGATATCTTTAGTCTGCCCTAAAAATGAGAACGAATATTCAGAACAGTGGGCTCTGGCATGTGGTGAAATTTTGCGTATTTTAACTCACTACAATTGCCCCATTTACAAAATGGAAAGGCAATCGAGTAGTGGCAACCTTGCAACAACTAGTGAGCCTCTTAATGGGTACAGTGCTTTGGCACAAGAGAAAAAACCTATTAGGCCCCTGTCCCCCTGGATTACCGATATGTTGTTGGCTGCCCCTGTAGGCATTAGAAGTGACTATTTCCGGTGGTGCAGTGGTGTTATGGGCAAATATGCTGCTGGAGAACTCAAGCCTCCGTCAACTGCCTCTTCCCGTGGTTCTGGGAAACATCCTCAACTCGTGCCTTCGACTCCAAGATGGGCTGTTGCTAATGGCGCTGGTGTTATATTAAGTGTTTGTGATGATGAAGTTGCTCGCAATGGAACTGCTATTTTAACAGCGGCTGCTTTTCCTGCACTATTGCTTCCTCCTCCAACCGCCCATACTGTCGTGGAATTTGTATATACCTTTACTTAAGGTCTTGGAATATCTTCCTCGTGGAAGCCCGTCAGAAGCATGTCTCATGAAAATATTTGCTGCTACAGTGGAAGCCATTCTTCAGAGAACATTTCCACCCGAATCCAGTAGAGAACAAAACAGAAAAGCAAGTTACCTCTTTGGCATTGGTTCAGCCTCTAAAAACCTTGCTGTGGCAGAACTTCGCACTATGGTTCATTCACTTTTTCTAGAATCGTGTGCTTCTGTAGAGCTCTCTTCCCGTCTACTTTTTGTTGTCTTGACCGTCTGTGTTAGTCACGAAGCCCAATTCAGTGGAAGCAAGAAGCCTAGAGGTGAAGATAATTATTCAGTTGAGGAAATCATCGAGCAAAATTTGAGGACGTTGACAAGGCATATACTGTTGCATTCAACCATGCTGAATTGAGAGCTAACTGTACTTGCCAAATGTTTGAGCATTCGGGCCTTCTTTGCAGGCACATTTTAACTGTTTTCACTATGACAAATGTACTTACATTACCATCCCATTATATCTTAAGACGGTGGACAAAAACTGCAAAAAGTAGTGCTGGATCAGATGATCGTATTGCTGAATTACATAGTCAGGAGTCTCTGACATTGAGGTACAGTAATCTATGCCGGGAAGCCGTAAGATATGCCGAGGAAGGAGCAGTAACGGTGGAAACTTATAATGCTGCAGTGACTGGTCATAAAAAAGCTGGTGCAAGAAGAACTTGACCGATTTATGATTGGCAGAATAACTCTTGTAATTGCGCATTGTCTTTCCACAATTCACAAAACTGACCTCATAGATGTGATTCAACAAGGAAGTGCTTTTGAAATTGGGACTCATGACGAGCTTTTCTCCAAAGGTGAAAATGGAGTTTATGCCAAGCTCATTAAGATGCAGAAGATTGCTCATGAAATTGCTATGAATAATGCTAGAAAGAGTAGTGCGATGCCTCCAACTCTGAGATTTGTATTGGATGGAGGAATGCCAATTTATTTGCTTGCAAAGGATTTAATTCTGTAAATTATTGGTGAAATATCTGTGGCCGGTGCAACTTACAAATATATGGAGTTTGTTGGCAACCGTTGAAAGTTTAACTATGGAAGAACGAATGAACATTGATGCAATTGACAAAGACAATGAGCCCTTCAATATGATTTCAGCTTTTGGTGCTCACCCTACACCTTCTCACTCCGTTTCCGCAGCTATTCCTTCTACATTGCATCATTTCAAGGAAATAGCATCAATCATTGAAACTGGTTCAAACTCTAAGGAAGTTCGCAGAATTTCTCGTGCCGTGCGCCTTACTATTGCTTTGAGGTCCAAACTCACAGCTCCGGTTCTCTCATCGTTCATCGATCACGTTCTTCCTACAGCTTCTGAGTCTCATTCTAGGTTATCTTCTTATCTTCCCAATCCCAAGGTTGATGATCATGAGATGGAAGTGGATTCTGCAACATCTGCAGCTATTCAAACCCTAGCCAAACACTTGTTGCCTGAGCTAGAAATCTACTGTTACTTCCTTTTGCTTCTTTTTCTTATTGATCAGAAACGATATGAAGAGGCCAAAGCCTGTTCCTCAGCTAGCATTGACCGGCTCAAGAACTTGAATAGAAGAACTGTTGATGTTATAGCCTCAAGACTGTACTTTTATTACTCATATAGCTATGAGCTTACTGGAGATCTTGCTGAAATTCGTGGAAACCTCTTTCAGTGCACAGAATTGCTACCCTGCGCCATGATGAACTTGGTCAGGAAACACTTCTTAATCTGTTACTACGTAACTACCTCCACTACAACCTATATGATCAAGCAGAGAAGCTGAGGTCTAAGGCTCCGCGATTGGAGGCACATTCAAACCAGCAGTTTTGTCGCTATCTCTTCTACCTTGGGAAAATTCGGACTATTCAGTTGGAGTATACCGATGCAAATGAGTCTCTCCTGCAGGCTGCTCGTAAAGCACCAGTTGCAGCACAGGGTTTTCGAATTCATTGTTAACAAGTGGGCCATTATAGTTCATTTACTGTTAGGAGAAATTCCTGAGAAGACTGTCTTCGTGCAGAAAGGAATGGAGAAAGCTTTGAGGCCATACTTTGAACTTACCAATGCTGTGAGGATTGGTGATTTAGAGCTGTTTCGGAATGTTGCAGAGAAGTATGCTACCACTTTCAAGACAGACGGGACCAATAATTTGATTGTTCGACTGCGTCATAATGTCATTAGGACTTGTTTGCGCAACATCAGTATATCATATTCTCGCATCTCGCTGGCTGATGTAGCTCAGAAGTTGAGGTTGAGCTCTGCAGATCCCATTGCTGATGCAGAAAGCATTATATCAAAGGCTACCATAGTGAAGCCAAGTTAACGATATCGTGCCCGAACAGGCCCTGCAACATTGGTTTAGCACACAGTTAGTTGAGGTGTAATTAAAACATTTTCAAAAATTCACAGTGGTAAATGCAATTGTTACTAACACAAAGGTTGACGTGAGGAGAGGGACCACAAGCTGGAATAAGGACAAAATTCCAAACGTCTTCCGTACAGACATTTCCCACTACTATGAGGAAACACAGCAACACAGCAGAGAGGAGAGGAGTCATATATAAAAAAGCAATCACTATTCACAAAAAACCCTAATTTTTGGAGAGGAGTCGTTACTGTTCACTAAGAGAAAAAGGAGTCGACGGCAAGGAGAAAAGAAAACCATAGTTTTTCTTGGTGGTGAAGAGCGGACAAGAAGATCAAAAACCGATTCAGACGGAACCTTACCTACGTCCGTCGGTCAATCTCACAGCAACCGGTTAGTTTCCTTTTCGAGTTTCTATTTCTATTTCTCCGTTTAGCTTCCTTGAAGCTTCCATTTGTGTGGTTATCTTGCCGTTAAATCTTTGATGTTCAAAATGGAAAGAAACAGGATCTATGTGCGTTAAGATGAATTTGTTTGAGTTCCGCTAGTGTTTTCAACTTTGTGTTTTATTTAAAAGGCGTGGTCCGTTTTTTTTTATGTTATGTATTAGCGCTTGAAATCATATGACAAGGATGCCTATCTGGCGGAGTTGGTAAAAGGGATGCACCATATTTTAATTTTACAGCATTTTTTAATTTCTATTTCACATTTCTTTTTAATCCTCTCATTATTCCTAATGTTTATTACCCCTTTTATTTATTTTAATTGTTAAATATCGATTTTAATTTATGGATTCAACAATTTCCATGTTGTTTATCTATGATTATTTTTATCGATACATCGATACTATTTCGCCGCGTTTTGATTAATCACATATGACATTTCAATTATTGTCAATATGTGCAAACCGACTTTGAGCACATTATCTAGATTTCTTATTTGCTTTTCAATTTCCATCTGTCTTGCACGTCATTGCGTTATGCGACTTTGATTCACATCCTCGCATCCCGATTTTTATTCGTGCACGTCCCGATATTGTTTCTTTCAACTTAATTTTTGAGTGTTTTGTAAATATAACTTGTTGTGTTATTTATTTTCTTCACGTGGCTTACTCTTGGGCCTTCTTATAATGAGACAGTTTTCTTGCACTTACACTCATACATTGCATTATTTGTTGTTTGGGCCCGATTTAATTATTCCAGTACTTTGAATCCCCATTCGATAAAATGTACCCCCACTCCCCTAGCATGTAATAATTTTACTATTTTATTCCTTTTATTGATTGACTGTTTAGTTAGCTACTAACACAAGAATAAAATCAACCATTTCCAAAAAATCAAAAATAAGACTCGATCCAACGTCGAGTATTTTCTCAATAAACAAATCAATCCATTTCTTCTTCCCATTCTATTCCATTTCTTTCAAACCTTCATCAAATGCTTGATCCAACGTCAAGCCATTTTTCATAATAAAAACTCAAAAAATATTAATTCATATTCAAGACCTTTTCAATAAAGATGGAAATGGAACGTGGTGGATACCACGCCCTCCTGAGACTAGGGTTCGAGATGGATGTCTCGCCTGCCCTAGCTCTCGCCATCATCCAAACTTATCTATTATGTTTCTCTCAAACATTCATTCAAAAATTTATCTTTAACGTCCATCAATGCTTAATCCAATGTCAAGTCATTTTCATAATAAAACCCAAAATATTTAATTCCTATTTAATACTTTTTTAATAAAGATGGAAATGGAACGTGGTGGATACCACGCACTCCTGAGACTAAGATTCGAGGTGGATGCCTCGCCTATCTTAGCTCTCGCCATCATCCAAAATTGTCGATGCGGTTTCTTCAATCCTTTCTCAATCAAATTCAAAACACTTAATCCTTATTAAACACTCTTTGCAAATAAGATGGAAATGGAACGTGGTGGATACCACACACTCCTGAGACTAGGATTCGAGATGGATATCTTGCTCATCCAAGATCTCGCCATTATTCAAAACACATCAAACCAATCAATTTATTTTTCTCTCCGCCGTGCGATTGACTCTTAAACCTTTTCTCAAACGAAAGGTGCTTTGTTTCAAAACAATGTGTAGCACCTCAAATTTGCACCTATCATTGTACATACATTCTCATATTAGGTCATAGCATAACATGGTCCATTGCATAGCATTGCATTGCCTCTTTTGCCTCAAGTGCAAGCAAATCAAGAAATTAGGTCAAACTGATCAGGAGATCAGTCAACCAAGCAAGCAAGTGTGTTTCTCAAGGAGCCAAGGCCCTAGGGTTGGTCCAACATGTTCACATGACTTGGGGGTCCATTTGAAGTGTTTAAGTCAAGGGTTGGATGTTCAGAAGTCATCAGTTCATGCACCATCAGTCAAAAACCCTAGAAAGTCAAACTTGGTCAACTGTGGTTAATTTTATGGTTTTGATGGATGGATTTGGTTTGAGAGAGCTTATTCATGTCCCAATAGGCCTCATATATCATGGCAATCAACATCATTGAAGAATTTGAAGCCAATCAGAAAATTTCCAAAAATAGAAACTGGACCTGTAATTTTAACTACCAAAAATGGAAACTTCTTGATCTTAAACTTACATCATGATACAAGCTCCAAATGAATTTTTGCCCAACATGAAAGTTGAAGATCTTGTTCTCCCATTTCCAAAAAGTCCAAGAACACTCAATTCCCATGTATGGTTGGCAAGATATGATCAATTCATTTTCACAAATTTTTGAACTTCAAAAGGCCATATCTCATGAACCATTTGGCCAATTTTGATGGGGTTTTTTCCTACAAACCACATTTTACCTCCTCTTTCCAAAAATGTAAATTTCATGCACCAAAACCTCACCATGCAAAATGCCATTTTTGGACTTGACTTCATTAAATTTCAAGTGTGGAAAAAGTTGACTTTTGGAATTAAACATTTTCAGCACATTTGGCCATTTGGAACTTGTTTTAATTGATATTTGAAACTTGCTTGAGGCCCAATTCGTGCAGGACCTTACACCCTCCATGTGCTTATGTTGAAAATTAGCAATTTGGCATTTGGCTTCATTTTGAGTTAACAAAACTTAACACTTCATTAACCAATGCTAAACAGCAAATATAAAGGAAGTTTTCTGTCATTCTAAACCTAGCTAGCAGCCTTGCACGACAGAAAAACTCTCATTCTCTCAATTTGGCATTTTCACGATTTGGAATTCCTGAGCAAAACTCTCAAAACCCTCGAGCCTCTCTTCATTGTTCCATCATCTGGACATCATTTGGAGACCATTTCAAGCTCCATCCTCCTACTGTAAGGCTTTCCACGTTCTGTTTCTCTCCAAGGCACTACAATGGTGAAACTTGATCTGAACATTTCCAAGCCTTGCTGAGCCAAATAGCTTCAAGTATTCATCATTTCAAAGCATAAGGGGGACCTGTTTCAAGCTTGCATCATCAATCCATCACTGTTTTGCCATTTGCTTCAAATCCAAGTAAGATTTCGACCCTCTCTTTTTCCAAAATCATGAGATGTTTCTGGTAGGTCTTTTGATGCTGAATCCATTGCAACTTGTCTCACTTAAAATGGTTGTGTTATGCATGATAAATCTGGATTTCAAATTTTGTGACCAAACATACTTTTGCTCGATTTGTTTTGCTTGAAATGATTTAGCGAAAATGAATGCTACATTCTTGTTGTATGTTGTTTGCTGACTCTATTGGTATGCATATCCATGATTTCTGGGTGAATTGATTTTTCATGTTTAAATGTTGAAGATGAAGTTACAGTAGATAAACCCTAGGATTTGCTCAGAAATTTGCATGAACTGTGTTTGTTTGCTGATGTTTAATGTTGCATGAAGTTCACTATATCACTGCCATGTTGCTTGTGTGATGTTGTGTGAAATTCGTTTGATGTTGATGAACATGAAGATGATGCAGCTGCTGTAACAAGCCCTAGGGTTTCTTTTTTCAAAACGCGTTTGGTTACTTCTGTGTATGTTACTGTTTCATTGAGAACCAGCCAATCAAAACATTCTATTTCGTGGCCCTAAACGGTGCGTTTGGATTAGTGTGTGTGGTATTCACAAAATTGCCACTCGGTCAACACTTTGACCATTGAACCATGTTACTTTGTTCATTTTGTTCCAAATTGTTACTCAACTTACAAAATTCCTAATTCACTCATTTCAACTCCAAAATTCATGAAATTTTTTTCATCATATTCACATGAATGTCTACTTTTTTATCATGATTTTTGCTGAATTTTTGGTTGGCTGGATTTTAAATGGTATTGGGTTTCTTGACATGTATGCACATTTTGTACCTTTTGCCAATCCTTTTGTGAAATGATGAGGATGTATCCAATGACCCTGAAATTTTTTGTGGTTAATCTGCACTCATTCATGTTTGTTTTGATGTAGAGTTCTTGAATTTATCACATGTGGTTTGTGAGATATGAATTTTTGAAGTAGGGTGTGACAATTTGTGTCACACCAATGATATGCAATTTCATGATTTTTGTTGACATGCTTCCTGACCTCCAATTAATGTGAAATTTTGCATGAACCTTCTCTTATATGTCTAGTTGACTTGTGATTTTTCCTGGAATTAATTATGGCATTTCCAAATTGTTTGAGATTTTATCCCCTGTTTGACCAAAATGTTGACTTGTGTGATACATCTTGCCATTTCCTTTGTGAAATTCTCATACTTTATTGGATGATCATGAAATTTTACATGTGCATACTAGACATCTTGAGCTTTGCATTGGTGTTGATCCCATTCATTTATCATCTGTTTTCATTTAGTTATGATTTTTTGAAGTTGATACATGTTTGGTTGACCTTTTTGTGCATACTTGAAATTGTTTTGACTTCCTGATTTTAATTGGCTATCTTCCCATGATCCAATTGAGCTGAAATTTTATATGCATGTCATGTTATGGATTGTTATTGAGCATGAATTATTTGCTGATTTTTGGAATTGATTATGATTGCTTTTGAGCTAAGTCTTGCTGTTGACTTTTATGAGCTTTCATTTGCCATGCTTTGACTTCCTTTGCTTATGAAATCATGATGATGAATGATATGAATGTGGGACCAATTGAGTTTGCTTCTTAAATGTTTGAACTTGATTTTGGTTGACTTTCATTTGCTGTTTTGACTTTCTCATTTGTTTTTGACCCTAGGCTTGTCCTAGTGGTCTCTTGGCTTATGTTGAGTTCATTTGTTTCAGGTTAAGCAACAATGCTTCAAAGAGAACAATCCAATTTGATTAAGCTTGATTGTTTATCATGAGCTAACCCTTTGTTTTGTAGGTGGCTTGACTCATATGATTTGAGTCTTGTGCTTTGCACATTTGCCTGTTTGTTTTGACTTTTGGTTTCTATCTCCTTCTGATTTAAACTGTTGAACTGTGTACTGATTTGTTTGACTATTTCAGGTACCATTAGTTGCTTAAGTTCTTTGAACTTGCTTTGCTTTGCTTTAATAGCAATTTGCTTTGAGGTATAATTCCTTTTCTTCATGTAGTCTGGAAGACCTGGCCTGTTATTTGGCCAGGCAACTGTCTGAAGTCCTCCTTAAGAGGCAATGCTTGTGTGTGTTTATATTTGTCCCAAGCAGGAAAAGTCCTTCAAATAAGGCAATTGGTAGACCAAAGGGATAAGCAACCTATCCCCTACTATTCTGTGAGTCTTCTCCTTGCTCCCATTACATGGTTGTAGCATTGAGATCAAAACCCAAGATCAATCGAGTCAATAATGTGGAGAGAGTTCCTACTTTCTGAACTCCCACACTTTCTGATATTTAAATGCTCTCCCTGATCAGGGATAAGAGCAATGAGGCACACCCCTCATATCCTTTCATCTGCTTCACCTTAGCCTCTCAATGGCAAGGTTAAGAGCAACTTTTGACCCTATTCCAGTTGGCCTCAGTGCCTAACCCTCTTGTATGAGCCTCCTTGTTTGGTTATAGTGTGTGCTGAATGCTTTCATTGATTGATCACTTGCTTCATATGCACATGTTTGCTTGCATGCTCTATGCATTTATCATCATTTATTGCTCATCAATACATAATCATCTCATTTGCCTTTGTGACATTATCATTGTTGTTTGCCCATTGAGGATAATTGTAAGACCATTCATTGGCCATTGCTCCTATGATATGGAAGTGAGTATAAGACCATCACCTTGGCCACTCATCTTATCTTTGCTTGATGCATTTGATTGTATGTGAGGATGCAATTGTAAGTCCCTGTAAGTTGGCATTTGCTTTCCCATGATCATATGTTGCTTTGTTTGTTTGTATGTGAGGATACAACTGTAAGTCCCTGCAAGTTGGCATTTGTATTCCTAGGACCATACTGAGGAGGTTAGAGTAAGCCCAGACAGATTGGCATCTGACATCCATGTCTTGCTTTTGTTTGTGAGGATGCAATTGTAAGTCCCTGTAAGTTGGCATTTGCTTTCCTATGATCATATGTTGGATATTGGTATAAGTCCAGACAGATTGGCATCCGGTATCCAAGTTTCATTTTGTTAGGAGATTAGTGTAAGTCCATTGAGTGGCCTCTGATATCCATTTCTGTTTTAGGAGATTGGTGTAAATCCATCTATTGGTATCCGGTATCCGCTTTTTGTTTGTGAGATTGGAGTAAGACCATTGAGTGGCATCCGGTATCATTTGTTTGTTTATGTTATTATTTCTTATTTCCATTCCAAAGGACACACTTGAATCATCTCCTATATGATTTCAAGAGGTGAACCTCCTGAGAAGTTTTACAATCCATCCTCATTCATTCATCCCCATTATGTCCTAAACCTTTTCACACTTTGAACTCAAACTTGACATAGATGTTGCGCAAACTTCTTCATGTTTTCAAATTAAAAAACCTGGACCCAAGTCCTTGACCTTTTTCAAACCCCATTTCATAACACTTCCTTTGAATCAATCTTAATTATACTTTGACTCCACTTTCATAATCACAATCAATTAACTTCACCCATTCACTTGTTTTGGCTTTGTCCATTAATCTTTTCATGCATTAGCCATAGGTTTCAATTATCATTGCGGTTGATGTAAATCTTACCTATCCTTAGTGAGTCGACAGTAAGACTTCCGTACTGAAAACAGGGTTAACCCCTCTAGTGCGTCGAAGCTATCCTCACATGGTGGATGTTGGTTTTGGTCGAGTTTTCTCCCATTGATAATGAAAAGCCTCAGTGCTTGTGTTTAAAATTGAATCCACCCACTTTTGGAAATCTTTTAGCCGAACTACGGCGTTTTGATCCTTACCTTTGATGGAAGGTACGTAGGCAGCGGGTTCATCCGTTCAAACCCAATAATAAAATTGTATATTCTTTTCTCATCATCCCAATCATGTTTGCACAATGTTTATGTCATAACAAATAACAATTTACTACAACAAGTGTGAAAAGGGCTCCCTAGGAGTACCTAGGACGTAGTGGGTGCCTAACACCTTCCCATTGCGTAATTTACCTCTTACCCAGACTCTCTGATCTTTTTATTAGTTTTCTACGTGTAAAACTTCTTAGGCTTTTGTTCGCTTTTTAGCCAGTCCTTTGGATAAATAAAAGTGCGGTGGCGACTCGAAAATTCATTGTATGCTTTGCTTATGGTTTAATCGATAAATCATATAGCGACGAATACACCGCTACAGAAAAGTGGCGACTCTGCTGGGGACAAGACACATCCTTGGCGGTAGTGCCTACTTTTCACCTTTGTTGTGCTATACTGTTATTTGTTATATGACATATTTTTGTACAATTTGGGATCACTGTATTGATTGTAATGTGTGAATTGCTTGATATACAATTGTTGTTTGCTTTGGTGATCTGTGAGATGAGTTCTATACCCGAACTCGAGTGCACTCTAGGATAGGAGAATGGCATAGTCTTGTTGACTGGTGTGGAGTATTCCTTAGCCAGTTGACTTGCGAGTCCATTCACTTGGTGGAGGTCATGTTGAACTAATAATGTCACACAAGTTATTTGTGGTTAGGCATTATTCTTTCAATCATGTGCCGCAGAAGCCGAGGACCTTAGTTTACCAAACCCATCTTGGCCTATTTTTAGGATCGTAGTGCGGAAGTCGTTCAGATCTGATACGATTGTTACGCGATACTACACTCATAAGAGTTTCTCTTGAGAATATTCTTGGAATACGAGTATTCGTTCCTCCGATAATATTCGAAAGATGGAACAATGATTATGGGAACCTCTGATAGAACATGTCTGGCAGGTTTAAACCCTAGTACACTCCCTTTGGGTGGTCCTTAACCGAGACTCCATGCTCGTGACTCTCAACAAACCCATGATTCGTGGTTGAGTCGTTCAAACATTGTTAATATCAATGGATCCCGGATCAGGGGTAAAACCTAAAATCCACCAAAGCGGATGGTTGATATTAAGGATGTTTGAGCCGGTTCATGTACCGTTAATATCAATGGAACTTGGGTGTCGATAAGGTGAAAACCTAAATCCACCAAAATGGATGATTGATATTAAGGATACATAGAGCTTTCCCACGACCTCTGTGTGGTGTGCCTTGCTTGATCCTTGAGTGTGTTTGTTGCATTCATGCATTCACGCATTCATCCGCATTCATGTCATCAAAAAAAAAAAAGGGAAAATTTTCAAGGAACTTAAAGGGTTTATTTGCAAAATTTTCAGACATGGAAAGACCAAAAAGGCATACAAAGAAGTACAGCTTCAGACAGCCTGATGTAAAAGAGTTAAGGAATCTGACATCGTATGTATTAGATCCCTTGGGTTTCAAAGCTCGCTATGGGAAGCTTCTACCTCTGCTCACCACTCAGGTTGACGAAGGGTTGATGAGTACCTTGGCTCAGTTCTACGATCCGTTGCATCATTGCTTCTTATTTCCGGACTTCCAGTTGTTGCCAACTTTGGAAGAGTATTCTCATCTCATTGGGATTCCAATTCTGGATCAAGTGCCGTTCAGTGGCCTAGAGAGTATTCCATCTGCTCGAGAGATTGCTAGTCTGTTGCACATAGATGAAGATCTGATTAGAGCTAATCTGACTACCAAAGGCGGAATTCAGGGTTTTCCTTCCGAGTTCCTTATTAACCAAGCTACCTTTTATGGGAAGGCCATGAGTGAGGATGCCTTTGAGGCTCTATTTGTGCTGCTCATCTATGGATTGGTGCTGTTTCCTAATTTCGACAAGTTCGTGGACATGAACGCCATTAGGATCTTCTCAGTTCTTAATCCAGTTCCGACTTTGTTGGGCGATGCATATGTCTCTTTGCATCTGAGGAATATGAAGAATGGAGGAGTTATTGTCTGCTGTTTACCCCTGCTGTACAAGTGGTTTATTTCGCACTTGCCGCAGACGGTTGCTTTCAAGGAGAACAAGGGATGTCTACGGTGGTCTCAGAGACTCATATCTCTCACCAATGATGATATCACCTGGTATGATCGCGTGTATGATACCGTTCAGATCATCGATTATTATGGTGAATTCCCCAATGTGCCTCTTCTTGGCACATGTGGTGGGATTACCTACAATCCTATTCTCGCACGACGTCAGCTTGGGTTCCCCCTAAAGGATAAACCTAATAGCATTCTGTTAGAAGGTGTGTTCTTCCAGGAGGGTAAAGATCCCCAAGGCCTGAAAGCCAGATTTGTCCGTGCTTGGCGCAGTATTCACAAGAAGAGTAGGAACGAGTTGGGTCCAAAGAACTGCATTGCTTTTGAGCCATACACCTCTTGGGTCAGACAGAGGGCTGCCGCCTACTTGATGCCGTATGATCATCCGAGACCTACACCGTTGGATGTGGCTGGGCCTTCAACCCTCCCTACCCAACGTGTAGAGGAGTTGAGAGAAGAAGACCTTTCGCGTGCCTGGATCCGTGAAAGGGAGGAATTGCTGCAGCAGCTCAAGGAGAAAGATGCTATGATCGAATTTCTCGAGCACCGAGTGATCGACGATCCGAACGACACTTGGACTTCTCTGCTTCCTCAGTCATCCAAATTCTGGAAGAGGAGGTATGATCGACTTGCGAAAGAGAAAGCTGACATGGAGGCTGCCTATGAGAGAGAGATCAAGAAGTTGTGCACTTCTCGTCTTCCAGCATCCCGAGCTTCTAGGGATCCATAGGATGTCATTTACCTTTTCTCTTTGTAATGAATCAAAAATGCTGTATTTCTTTGTCTCAATATATTGAATGAAATGTTTCCATGAGCAATTAAAATGTTTAAATATTCAAAATATTGCAAATAATACCCTAAGGGTTCCTTGAAAACAAAGCATTTGCACAAGCATTGCATGCATCATCTTTGCATAAACAGGTGCTCTCGTGCCGTCTTCTCACTTTGATTCCTGTGTCCAGACAGGATAGCTGATCAAAGGCCGCACCGCTACTCAACGAGGCTCAACCATCAACGCAATATGGATCAAGTACAAGCCGAGTTAGCTGAGATGAGGGCTAACATGGCCCAATTCATTCACATGATGCAAGGGGTTGCGCAAGGACAAGAAGAACTCCGAGCATTGGTTCAGAGGCAAGAAGCTGTAATTCCGCCACCCAACCAGGCTCTGCCAGAAGGAAATCCAGTTCCGGACACTCCTGCTGCTGCTATTCCCGTCAACAATTATGCTGTAGGTGAAGAGTTAAGGGGTATCCGAGTTGACGGTCAACCGATTGCTCCAGATGCTGCTAGTGCCAGAGTCATTCATGTTCCAGCCCGTAACAGAATTCCGATTGTTGACAGACAAGAGGATTTGTTCACTATGCTCAGCGAAGACGACGATATCTTGGGTAGAAATGATGCGAGAGATCGCAAAGTTGAGGCCCTTGCTGAGAAGATCAGGGCAATGGAATGTCAAAACTCCCTCGGTTTTGATGTTACAAACATGGGATTAGTTGAAGGACTGAGAATCCCGCACAAATTCAAGGCACCGTCATTTGACAAATACAACGGTACCTCCTGCCCTCGCACCCATGTGCAGGCATACTACAGAAAGATATCCGCATACACTGATGATGAGAAGATGTGGATGTATTTCTTCCAAGACAGCCTATCTGGGGCGTCTTTGGATTGGTATATGGAGTTGAAGCGGGATTCCATCAGATGCTGGAGAGATCTGGGTGAGGCGTTCCTCAGACAGTACAAGCATAATATGGACATGGCTCCGACCAGGACTCAGCTGCAGAGTCTTTGTCAGAAGAATAACGAAAGCTTTAAAGAGTACGCCCAGAGGTGGCGTGAACTAGCTGCGAGAGTTCAACCCCCTATGCTGGAAAGGGAGTTGACTGACATGTTCATCAGTACTCTGCAAGGTGTATATATGGACCGGATGGGAAGTTGCCCATTCGGAAGTTTTTCTGACGTCGTCATCTGTGGCGAAAGAACTGAAAGTTTAATCAAAGCTGGGAGGATTCATGATGCGGGTTCTTCGTCATCCTCGAAGAAACCCTTCTCTGGGGCACCTCGCCGGAGAGAAGGAGAGACCAATGCTGTACAACATAGAGGGGGTGTGTACAGAGCAAGTGCAAACAGAGATCAATATCGTCCGGTGGCTGCAGTGACTATTCCTGCACCTCAGCCTCGTCAACAACAAAAAAGGGTTCAACCACAACAACAACAACAACCACAACACCAACCACAACAACAACAGCAACGTCCCTATCAGCCGAGACAGGGTCTGCAGTCTAATAGAAGATTTGACCCGTTACCCATGACGTATGCTGAGCTTTTGCCTGAGTTGCTCAGATTGGGTTTCGTGGAGTTGCGTACAATGGCTACTCCAACAGTATTGCCGCTTGGGTATGATGCGAACGTTCGCGGTGACTTTCATTCTGGGGCACCAGGCCATCATACTGAGAGATGCCGAGCTCTGCAACATAAAGTTCAAGACTTGATCGATGCTAAAGCGATCAACTTTGCTCCAGTGCCAAACGTAGTGAACAATCCTATGCCTCAGCATGGTGGGCATAGGGTTAACAATGTTGAAGGGGGAGAGGCTGAAGATTTGGTTGTTGATGTTGAAGATGTTCAGACTTCTCTGTTGACAGTAAAGGGCCGTTTGCTGAAAGAGGGTGTTGACCCAGGTTGTAATGAAGAGTGTTTGGGCTGTGCAGAAGTTGTTAATGGGTGTGACCAGCTGAAAGTTGGTATTCAGAAACTGATTGATGAAGGCTGTCTCCAGTTCAGCCGGGCTGTTAAAAGTAATGGGTCAGTATCTACTGTTACCATATATTTCAAGCCGTCTGAAGGACGAGGACGAGGGGCTGTCAGTGCACCGACAACAAGCAATACTCCAGTTACCATTCCTGCGCCGGTAACCATCAGTGCACCAACTACTATTGTGGCGTCTGGCAGAGGACGAGTTGAAAATAGTAGGGCTGTTCCTTGGAGGTATGACAACGCCTATCGCAATGATAGAAGGGCTGGTAATCAGACAAGGCCAGTGGTACAAGCGCCAGTAACAATCAGTGCTCCAGTGAGGACTCCTGTGGTTGCAAGTCCGGTGGTGGACAATGTTGGAGGGCCAGGAGGTTTCACTAGGAGTGGACGACTGTTTGCTCCTCAGCCTTTGAGAGATGCTAATGCTGAAGCATCTGCTAGGGCTAAGGGTAAACAAGCTGTGGTTGACGAGGAACCGGCTCAGAAGGAGGCTGAGGGTTCTTTTGACAAGGACGTCGAGGAGTTCATGAAAATCATCAAGAAGAGTGACTACAAGATTGTAGATCAGCTCAATCAGACTCCGTCCAAAATTTCAATACTCTCTCTGCTGCTGTGCTCTGAGGCACACCGGGACGCTTTGTTGAAGATGCTGAACATGGCGTACGTCCCGCAAGAGATTTCCGTCAACCAGTTGGAGGGTGTACTAGCCAATGTGAGCACCAGGCACGGTGTAGGTTTCACTGACTTAGACCTAACGCCTGAGGGACGTAATCATAACAAAGCCTTGCACATCACTATGGAGTGCAAAGGTGCTGTTTTGTCTCACGTGCTGGTAGACACCGGGTCGTCCCTGAATGTCCTACCCAAGCAGATCTTGAAGAAGATCGATGTTGAGGGGGTTGTGCTCACTCCCAGTGACCTCATTGTGCGTGCTTTTGACGGATCCAAACGATCTGTGTTTGGTGAAGTCACTTTGCCTGTAAAGATAGGTCCGGAAGTTTTCGACATCGTGTTCTATGTGATGGATATTCAGCCTGCTTACAGCTGTCTGTTGGGACGTCCGTGGATACACGCAGCTGGGGCAGTCTCGTCGACTCTCCACCAAAAACTCAAGTATGTCTGGAACGGTCAGATTGTGACCGTATGTGGCGAAGAAATTATGTTGAGGTAGATGGCGAGATCCACGAAACCCTGTGCCAGGCATTTGAGACTGTGGCGCTTGAAGGGGTAGCTTGTGCTGAGCAGAGGAAGCCAGGTGCTTCGATTACATCGTACAAGCAGGCCAAGGAAGTTGTAGACTCTGGCAGAGCTGAAGGTTGGGGCAAGATGGTTGACTTGCCGGTTAAAGAAGACAAATTCGGCATTGGGTATGAGCCTCTCCAAGTAGAGCAGAACGTATAAGCAGGACCGAGCACCTTCACCAACGCTGGGCTGATGAACCATGGAGATGTCTTTGCTACTGATGGTGAAGACAGTTATTGTGATTTGGACATCTGGGTCCGCCCTTGTGCACCTGGGGAATCTGTCAACAATTGGACGGCTGAAGAAGTGGTCCAAGTTACTCTACTGACAGAGTAATTTTCTTTTGTTTTTTCATTTTGCATGAAAACCCTACGTTCCGCCCAAGGCGTAGTGGTTCATTGTAGGGCCACATCATGTTTACAATGTTTATAAATAAAGGACGTTTTGCAATCAAATTTTGAGATCTTTGTCTTTCTATTTTGTTTTCACTTTTTTCAAAAATAATAAAAATGGCAATGTTTTTTGTTTTTTCGTGACTTTATTGGAATCTTTTTCTAAAAACAAAACATTA
This sequence comes from Lathyrus oleraceus, assembly GCF_024323335.1. Lineage (NCBI taxonomy): Eukaryota > Viridiplantae > Streptophyta > Magnoliopsida > Fabales > Fabaceae > Lathyrus > Lathyrus oleraceus. Next base: position 529,816,336 of record NC_066585.1, on the reverse strand, counting down.
AACATGCAGAAGTGATATTTTGGCATCCACTGTGAGCGACTCTATTATGGCTCCATATGATTTTGATAATCCCATCTACCAAGCTGAAGAGGAGAGTGAGGAAGACTGTGAACTCCCGGCAGAATTGGTCAGACTACTGAAGCAAGAGGAAAGGGTCATCCAACCTCATCAGGAAGAGTTGGAGATTGTTAATCTGGGTACTGAGGACGCCAGAAGAGAGATCAAGATTGGGGCTGCTTTAGAAGACTCTGTCAAAAGGAGGCTAATTGAGATGCTAAGAGAATATGTGGAAATATTCGCCTGGACATATCAAGATATGCCTGGGTTGGATACAGACATTGTGGTGCATCGGTTACCTCTCAGAGAAGAGTGTCCGTCGGTCAAGCAGAAGCTTCGCAGAACTAGTCCTGACATGGCTGTCAAGATCAAGGAAGAGGTTCAGAAGCAGTGGGATGCAGGTTTTCTGGCTGTTACCAGTTATCCACCGTGGGTTGCCAACATTGTTCCCGTGCCAAAGAAGGATGGCAAAGTCAGAATGTGTGTCGATTACCGGGATTTGAATAGGGCGAGTCCGAAAGATGATTTCCCATTACCTCACATTGATGTATTGGTGGACAATACGGCTCAATCCTCGGTATTCTCTTTCATGGACGGTTTCTCAGGCTATAACCAGATCAAGATGGCGCCAGAGGACATGGAAAAGACGACATTCATTACACCTTGGGGCACGTTCTGCTACAAAGTGATGCCGTTTGGGCTGAAGAATGCCGGTGCTACCTATCAGAGGGCAATGACGACTCTCTTTCATGACATGATGCACAATGAAATTGAAGTGTACGTGGATGATATGATTGCGAAGTCGCAGACAGAAGAGGAGCACTTGGTTAATTTGCAGAAGTTGTTTGACAGACTGGTCAAATTCAAACTGAGGCTGAATCCGAACAAGTGTACGTTTGGGGTGGGATCAGGGAAGCTTTTAGGCTTCATTGTCAGTGAGAAAGGGATTGAGGTCGATCCAGCTAAAGTCAAAGCTATTCAAGAGATGCCTGAACCGAAAACGGAAAAGCAAGTCCGTGGGTTTTTAGGGAGGTTGAACTACATTGCAAGGTTCATATCTCATCTAACTGCCACATGTGAACCAATTTTCAAACTGCTCAGGAAAAATCAGGCGATCAAATGGAATGATGATTGTCAGAAAGCTTTTGACAAAATCAAGGAGTATTTACAGAAACCTCCAATCCTGATTCCTCCAGTTCCAGGGAGACCATTGATAATGTACCTGTCAGTCACCGAAACTTCGATGGGGTGTGTATTGGGTCAGCATGACGAGTCTGGTCGAAAAGAGCATGCCATATACTACCTAAGCAAAAAGTTTACCGACTGTGAAACAAGATATTCACTGCTCGAGAAAACTTGCTGTGCTTTGGCCTGGGCTGCTCGCCGACTAAGGCAGTATATGTTGAACCATACTACTCTGTTGATTTCTAGGATGGATCCAGTAAAATACATCTTTGAGAAGCCAGCTCTCACCGGACGTGTTGCTCGTTGGCAGATGATCTTAACGGAATACGACATTCAGTACACGTCACAGAAGGCCATCAAAGGTAGTATTTTGTCCGACTATCTTGCCGAGCAACCGATCGACGACTATCAGCCTATGATGTTTGAATTCCCTGATGAAGACATCGTGTATCTGAAGATGAAAGACTGTGAAGAGCCGCTTGTCGAGGAAGGACCAGATCCTGATGACAAGTGGACACTGATGTTTGATGGGGCTGTGAATATGAACGGTAACGGTGTTGGGGCAGTGTTGATCAATCCCAAAGGTGCTCATATACCTTTCTCTGCCAGATTGACTTTCGACGTCACCAACAATGAAGCTGAGTACGAGGCTTGTATCATGGGGATAGAAGAAGCCATTGATCTGAGGATCAAAACACTTGACATTTTGGAGATTCTGCTTTAGTGATCAATCAGGTCAATGGAGATTGGAATACGAACCAGCCGCATTTGATTCCGTATAGAGATTACACCAGAAGAATACTGACGTTCTTCAAGAAGGTGAAGTTGTATCATGTCCCCGGGACGAGAATCAGATGGCTGGTGCTTTGGCTACTTTATCCTCTATGATAAAGGTTCATTGGTGGAACCATGTACCACATATTGCTGTGAATCGACTCGAGAGGCCTGCGTATGTGTTTGCAGCCGAGTCTGTTGTTGCTATTGACGAGAAACCGTGGTATTATGACATCAAGAACTTCCTCAAGACTCAAGAGTATCCTGAGGGTGCGTCGAAGAATGATAAGAAGACCCTGAGAAGGCTGGCTGGAAGCTTCTATCTGAATCAGGATGATGTGCTATACAAGAGGAACTTTGACATGGTCTTGCTCAGATGCGTGGATAGACACGAAGCAGACATGTTAATGCAAGAAGTGCACGAGGGTTCGTTTGGTACCCATGCTGGTGGTCATGCAATGTCAAAGAAATTGCTGAGAGCCGGATATTATTGGATGACTATGGAATCCGATTGCTTCAAATATGCTCGGAAATGCCATAAGTGTCAAATCTATGCTGATAAAGTGCATGTACCACTAAGCCCGTTGAATGTCATGAACTCGCCTTGGCCGTTTGCCATGTGGGGCATTGATATGATTGGGAAGATAGAGCCTACTGCTTCTAATGGACATCGCTTCATCTTGGTTGCGATCGACTACTTCACCAAATGGGTAGAAGCAGCTTCCTATGCCAACGTCACCAAACAAGTGGTTGCCCGGTTCATCAAGAAAGAAATCATCTGTCGTTATGGAGTCCCTGAGAGAATCATCACTGACAATGGTTCAAATCTCAACAACAAGATGATGAAGGAACTGTGCAGAGATTTCAAGATCGAACATCACAATTCTTCTCCTTACAGACCAAAGATGAACGGTGCTGTAGAGGCAGCTAACAAGAATATCAAGAAGATTGTGCAGAAAATGGTTGTTACGTACAAGGATTGGCACGAGATGTTGCCTTTCGCTTTGCATGGGTACCGTACTTCAGTACGTACGTCGACCGGGGCAACCCCCTACTCCCTTGTGTATGGTATGGAAGCAGTCCTACCAGTTGAAGTGGAGATCCCTTCTCTGAGGGTATTATTGGATGTCAAGCTGGATGAAGCCGAGTGGATTCGTACAAGGTTTAATGAGTTAAGCCTTATCGAAGAAAGACGGTTAGCAGCTGTGTGCCATGGGCAGTTATACCAGAGAAGGATGAAGCGAGCCTTTGATCAGAAAGTGCGTCCTCGGACATTTCAGACTGGCGATCTAGTTCTGAAGAGGATCCTTCCTCCCGGTACAGATAACAGGGGCAAGTGGACTCCTAATTACGAAGGTCCATATGTTGTGAAGAAGGTCTTCTCCGGTGGAGCCTTGATGCTTACAACTATGGATGGTGAAGATTTTCCTTCCCCTGTTAACTCAGATGTAGTCAAAAAATACTTCGCATAAATTGACCCGCTGGACAAAAAGAATAAAAGAGTCCAGGCAAAAATGGGCATCCCGGCGAACCAAAAACAGAAAGAAAAGGTTCGGGCAAAAGTTAGGGATAAAAATGAAAAAATGTACACCCGGTAAGTCGAAAACCCGCAAGGGCGGCTTAGGCAAAAATGGGTATCCCGGTGGATTGAAAACCCGAAAGGGCGATCCAGCCAAAAGAGGGACTAAAGCGAAGACTACAGTCTGAGTTATCTGTACTTCATCATGCTTCGTCAGTTGCCATCTCGACGGATGTGATCGGTCCAGTCAGTCTTCTCAGAAAGCAAGGAATTGGGAGGAAACTAATGATCTATGAGTTATAACAGAGTTGGGAAACAGTGGATGCCGTGTTCACATTGCCATTAGGATAGTTTATTTTCCTTTTGTGCGCAATTACCTCTTCCTAGGAATTGCTTCCCCATGTACTTGCCTTTTCAGGCACATTTTCAATCAATAAAAGTCGTTATTCAGATAAATTGCTCTCTTGTTTTTACTTTTACTGTTTTGTTTGCAAAAACGTCCGAATTTTTGATAAACGTTGCATATAAAAACATGAAGGCTAAACAATGACGTGCAGAAAGATTAAAATATTTGAAAATCACTTTGAATGTTGAGGACACTTGAGCGTATCTTGTCCATGTATCTCCCCGGGGCATCTATTATTCCGTTGTGCAGGTCGTCACCTATGAGTATTTTCCCCAGTAAAGTCGCCAGACAGAGTTATTTCCCTAACTATGGATTTGTTTAAGCCTTCCCCAGCGAAGCAGTTATCTCTCCAGCAGAGTTTATCCTACCAGAGGATTGGACGAGTTATCATAGCAGATTGATATCCGCATCCACAGCTGAGTTGATTCTACTTGTGAATATTGTGGGTCGTCCCCGGCGGAGTAGCAGTTATTCCTCAAAAGCACAGTCCGTTTTATCTGAGGTTTGTATGAGCCTTATCCCCAGAAAGGTGCCTGTTTTAACATCCCCAGCGGAGCCTTTATTTCCCCGAGCGGAATTTTTGTGGATTGATTGGGCTATTCCCAGCAGTTTACCGTTGTTTTCCCCTAGCAGAGTTGCTTTATTACTCCCCAGCGAGTTGCCTTGTCTTCCCCTAGTGGAGTTGTGTTGTTGGTTCCCCAGCAGTTGCGTTGTTCCCCCCAGCGGAATTGCCTTGAAGATTTCTCAGCACAGTCGTCCTGTGTACTCCCCCCAGCGGAGTTCTCATCATACCGCATTGCATATAGTAATCATTGCATCCTCAAAACTGCGTAGCATTTCCATCCCATATGGAGCATTACGCCATAGAAAGATTCAAACATATGCATTCATGTGTTCGAAACTCCATCAGACTGTATCTCCGGCAGAGGCAGATCATTTTATTCAACATCAGCACAGCAAGTCTGCTACAGTTGCTTCGACAGCATTCAGAATTGATTATCCCCGCAGAGGTTTATTTCCTCATCCGTTGGTGAAAGGAAAGCCTGCTTCTCCCCAGTGAGACCCCCTGCAAGTGTTCAGCCTTGCCCTGTCATCTTGTGGATGTCAGTATCCCGTAAGCACCCGCGTGTGTTGTTTCTTTGGTGTCAGTAAACACCATCCGTCGGTGATTTCCAGTCATGCGTAAGTGTCTGGTCTTCTTTGGTGTCGGTAAACACCATCCGTCGGTGATTTCCAGTCATGCGTAAGTGTCTGGTTTTCTTTGGTGTCGGTAAACACCATTTTTCGGTGATTTCCAGTCATGCGTAAGTGTCTGGTCTTCTTTGGTGTCGGTAAACACCATCCGTCGGTGATTTCCAGTCATGCGTAAGTGTCTGGTCTTCTTTGGTGTCGGTAAACACCATCCGTCGGTGATTTCCAGTCATGCGTAAGTGTCTGGTTTTCTTTGGTGTCGGTAAACACAATTTTTCGGTGATTTCCAGTCATGCGTAAGTGTCTGGTCTTCTTTGGATATCGGTAAACATCCTCTTTCGATGTTCATAACGTCGCTATCCCTTCCCTAGTAAAGATTACTCCTCTCCGTTGGTGTCGATAAACGTCGAGTTTTTCCCGACCATCCGTTGATGATTTGGTTGTGTTCATTATCTCCATTCCTCCTCTCCGTTGGTGTCGATAAACGTCGAGTTTTTCCTATTCGTCCCATGACGTCTAGTTGTACCCTTCCCCAAGTGGATTTACCTCTCCGTTGGTTTCGATAAACGTCGAGTTTTTCTCATTCGTCCGTTGACGTCTGATTGTATACCCCTTCCCAGTCATTCATTAATGTCTGGTCGAGTCTCCCTTTCGTCCGTTGACGTCTGGTCGAGTTTTCCTGGTCGTCCCCAGTTGATTCTCCTTCTCCGTTGGTGTCGATAAACGTCGAGCTTCTCCCTTTCGTCCGTTGACGTCTGGTCGAGTTTTCCTGGTCGTCCCCAGTTGATTCTCCTTCTCCGTTGGTGTCGATAAACGTCGAGCTTCTCCCTTCGTCCGTTGACGTCTGGTCGAGTTTTCCTGGTCGTCCCCAGTTGATTCTCCTTCTCCGTTGGTGTCGATAAACGTCGAGCTTCTCCCTTTCGTCCGTTGACGTCTGGTCGAGTTTTTCCTGGTCGTCCCCAGTTGCTTACCTCTCCGTTGGTCTTGGTAAACGTCGAGTTTTTCCCATTACGTCCGCTGACGTATGGTTGTATCCCTTCCAGTCATTCATTAATGTCTGGTTACCTCTCCGTTGGTCTTGGTAAACGTTGAGTTTTTCCTAGTTGTCCGTCGGCATCTAGTTGTGTTTTCTTTTCCCATTCATCGTCGTTGCGATGTCTGGATGTGGCCGTACCCTTTGAAAAAAAAAAAAAAAAAAAACCAGTAATAAGTATCAGATCCCAGTGGATGTTTCCATTATTGGATCCCTGCATTGTGCAAATTCTACGGTTCTTTGGTATTCAATCCCTGTTTACCCTGAAAGTCTGACAGCCGCTGCTATCATCCGTTCGGGTTCCCAGCTGATTGAATAGGGGCAGCTGTAGCACCTCAAATTTGCACCTATCATTGTACATACATTCTCATATTAGGTCATAGCATAACATGGTCCATTGCATAGCATTGCATTGCCTCTTTTGCCTCAAGTGCAAGCAAATCAAGAAATTAGGTCAAACTGATCAGGAGATCAGTCAACCAAGCAAGCAAGTGTGTTTCTCAAGGAGCCAAGGCCCTAGGGTTGGTCCAACATGTTCACATGACTTGGGGGTCCATTTGAAGTGTTTAAGTCAAGGGTTGGATGTTCAGAAGTCATCAGTTCATGCACCATCAGTCAAAAACCCTAGAAAGTCAAACTTGGTCAACTGTGGTTAATTTTATGGTTTTGATGGATGGATTTGGTTTGAGAGAGCTTATTCATGTCCCAATAGGCCTCATATATCATGGCAATCAACATCATTGAAGAATTTGAAGCCAATCAGAAAATTTCCAAAAATAGAAACTGGACCTGTAATTTTAACTACCAAAAATGGAAACTTCTTGATCTTAAACTTACATCATGATACAAGCTCCAAATGAATTTTGCCCAACATGAAAGTTGAAGATCTTGTTCTCCCATTTCCAAAAAGTCCAAGAACACTCAATTCCCATGTATGGTTGGCAAGATATGATCAATTCATTTTCACAAATTTTTGAACTTCAAAAGGCCATATCTCATGAACCATTTGGCCAATTTTGATGGGGTTTTTCCTACAAACCACATTTTACCTCCTCTTTCCAAAAATGTAAATTTCATGCACCAAAACCTCACCATGCAAAATGCCATTTTTGGACTTGACTTCATTAAATTTCAAGTGTGGAAAAAGTTGACTTTTGGAATTAAACATTTTCAGCACATTTGGCCATTTGGAACTTGTTTTAATTGATATTTGAAACTTGCTTGAGGCCCAATTCGTGCAGGACCTTACACCCTCCATGTGCTTATGTTGAAAATTAGCAATTTGGCATTTGGCTTCATTTTGAGTTAACAAAACTTAACACTTCATTAACCAATGCTAAACAGCAAATATAAAGGAAGTTTTCTGTCATTCTAAACCTAGCTAGCAGCCTTGCACGACAGAAAAACTCTCATTCTCTCAATTTGGCATTTTCACGATTTGGAATTCCTGAGCAAAACTCTCAAAACCCTCGAGCCTCTCTTCATTGTTCCATCATCTGGACATCATTTGGAGACCATTTCAAGCTCCATCCTCCTACTGTAAGGCTTTCCACGTTCTGTTTCTCTCCAAGGCACTACAATGGTGAAACTTGATCTGAACATTTCCAAGCCTTGCTGAGCCAAATAGCTTCAAGTATTCATCATTTCAAAGCATAAGGGGGACCTGTTTTAAGCTTGCATCATCAATCCATCACTGTTTTGCCATTTGCTTCAAATCCAAGTAAGATTTCGACCCTCTCTTTTTCCAAAATCATGAGATGTTTCTGGTAGGTCTTTTGATGCTGAATCCATTGCAACTTGTCTCACTTAAAATGGTTGTGTTATGCATGATAAATCTGGATTTCAAATTTTGTGACCAAACATACTTTTGCTCGATTTGTTTTGCTTGAAATGATTTAGCGAAAATGAATGCTACATTCTTGTTGTATGTTGTTTGCTGACTCTATTGGTATGCATATCCATGATTTCTGGGTGAATTGATTTTTCATGTTTAAATGTTGAAGATGAAGTTACAGTAGATAAACCCTAGGATTTGCTCAGAAATTTGCATGAACTGTGTTTGTTTGCTGATGTTTAATGTTGCATGAAGTTCACTATATCACTGCCATGCTGCTTGTGTGATGTTGTGTGAAATTCGTTTGATGTTGATGAACATGAAGATGATGCAGCTGCTGTAACAAGCCCTAGGGTTTCTTTTTTCAAAACGCGTTTGGTTACTTCTGTGTATGTTACTGTTTCATTGAGAACCAGCCAATCAAAACATTCTATTTCGTGGCCCTAAACGGTGCGTTTGGATTAGTGTGTGTGGTATTCACAAAATTGCCACTCGGTCAACACTTTGACCATTGAACCATGTTACTTTGTTCATTTTGTTCCAAATTGTTACTCAACTTACAAAATTCCTAATTCACTCATTTCAACTCCAAAATTCATGAAATTTTTTCATCATATTCACATGAATGTCTACTTTTTTATCATGATTTTTGCTGAATTTTTGGTTGGCTGGATTTTAAATGGTATTGGGTTTCTTGACATGTATGCACATTTTGTACCTTTTGCCAATCCTTTTGTGAAATGATGAGGATGTATCCAATGACCCTGAAATTTTTTGTGGTTAATCTGCACTCATTCATGTTTGTTTTGATGTAGAGTTCTTGAATTTATCACATGTGGTTTGTGAGATATGAATTTTTGAAGTAGGGTGTGACAATTTGTGTCACACCAATGATATGCAATTTCATGATTTTTGTTGACATGCTTCCTGACCTCCAATTAATGTGAAATTTTGCATGAACCTTCTCTTATATGTCTAGTTGACTTGTGATTTTTCCTGGAATTAATTATGGCATTTCCAAATTGTTTGAGATTTTATCCCCTGTTTGACCAAAATGTTGACTTGTGTGATACATCTTGCCATTTCCTTTGTGAAATTCTCATACTTTATTGGATGATCATGAAATTTTACATGTGCATACTAGACATCTTGAGCTTTGCATTGGTGTTGATCCCATTCATTTATCATCTGTTTTCATTTAGTTATGATTTTTTGAAGTTGATACATGTTTGGTTGACCTTTTTGTGCATACTTGAAATTGTTTTGACTTCCTGATTTTAATTGGCTATCTTCCCATGATCCAATTGAGCTGAAATTTTATATGCATGTCATGTTATGGATTGTGATTGAGCATGAATTATTTGCTGATTTTTGGAATTGATTATGATTGCTTTTGAGCTAAGTCTTGCTGTTGACTTTTATGAGCTTTCATTTGCCATGCTTTGACTTCCTTTGCTTATGAAATCATGATGATGAATGATATGAATGTGGGACCAATTGAGTTTGCTTCTTAAATGTTTGAACTTGATTTTGGTTGACTTTCATTTGCTGTTTTGACTTTCTCATTTGTTTTTGACCCTAGGCTTGTCCTAGTGGTCTCTTGGCTTATGTTGAGTTCATTTGTTTCAGGTTAAGCAACAATGCTTCAAAGAGAACAATCCAATTTGATTAAGCTTGATTGTTTATCATGAGCTAACCCTTTGTTTTGTAGGTGGCTTGACTCATATGATTTGAGTCTTGTGCTTTGCACATTTGCCTGTTTGTTTTGACTTTTGGTTTCTATCTCCTTCTGATTTAAACTGTTGAACTGTGTACTGATTTGTTTGACTATTTCAGGTACCATTAGTTGCTTAAGTTCTTTGAACTTGCTTTGCTTTGCTTTAATAGCAATTTGCTTTGAGGTATAATTCCTTTTCTTCATGTAGTCTGGAAGACCTGGCCTGTTATTTGGCCAGGCAACTGTCTGAAGTCCTCCTTAAGAGGCAATGCTTGTGTGTGTTATATTTGTCCCAAGCAGGAAAAGTCCTTCAAATAAGGCAATTGGTAGATCAAAGGGATAAGCAACCTATCCCCTACTATTCTGTGAGTCTTCTCCTTGCTCCCATTACATGGTTGTAGCATTGAGATCAAAACCCAAGATCAATCGAGTCAATAATGTGGAGAGAGTTCCTACTTTCTGAACTCCCACACTTTCTGATATTTAAATGCTCTCCCTGATCAGGGATAAGAGCAATGAGGCACACCCCTCATATCCTTTCATCTGCTTCACCTTAGCCTCTCAATGGCAAGGTTAAGAGCAACTTTTGACCCTATTCCAGTTGGCCTCAGTGCCTAACCCTCTTGTATGAGCCTCCTTGTTTGGTTATAGTGTGTGTTGAATGCTTTCATTGATTGATCACTTGCTTCATATGCACATGTTTGCTTGCATGCTCTATGCATTTATCATCATTTATTGCTCATCAATACATAATCATCTCATTTGCCTTTGTGACATTATCATTGTTGTTTGCCCATTGAGGACAATTGTAAGACCATTCATTGGCCATTGCTCCTATGATATGGAAGTGAGTATAAGACCATCACCTTGGCCACTCATCTTATCTTTGCTTGATGCATTTGATTGTATGTGAGGATGCAATTGTAAGTCCCTGTAAGTTGGCATTTGCTTTCCCATGATCATATGTTGCTTTGTTTGTTTGTATGTGAGGATACAACTGTAAGTCCCTGCAAGTTGGCATTTGTATTCCTAGGACCATACTGAGGAGGTTAGAGTAAGCCCAGACAGATTGGCATCTGACATCCATGTCTTGCTTTTGTTTGTGAGGATGCAATTGTAAGTCCCTGTAAGTTGGCATTTGCTTTCCTATGATCATATGTTGGATATTGGTATAAGTCCAGACAGATTGGCATCCGGTATCCAAGTTTCATTTTGTTAGGAGATTAGTGTAAGTCCATTGAGTGGCCTCTGATATCCATTTCTGTTTTAGGAGATTGGTGTAAATCCATCTATTGGTATCCGGTATCCGCTTTTTGTTTGTGAGATTGGAGTAAGACCATTGAGTGGCATCCGGTATCATTTGTTTGTTTATGTTATTATTTCTTATTTCCATTCCAAAGGACACACTTGAATCATCTCCTATATGATTTCAAGAGGTGAACCTCCTGAGAAGTTTTACAATCCATCCTCATTCATTCATCCCCATTATGTCCTAAACCTTTTCACACTTTGAACTCAAACTTGACATAGATGTTGCGCAAACTTCTTCATGTTTTCAAATTAAAAAACCTGGACCCAAGTCCTTGACCTTTTTCAAACCCCATTTCATAACACTTCCTTTGAATCAATCTTAATTATACTTTGACTCCACTTTCATAATCACAATCAATTAACTTCACCCATTCACTTGTTTTGGCTTTGTCCATTAATCTTTTCATGCATTAGCCATAGGTTTCAATTATCATTGCGGTTGATGTAAATCTTACCTATCCTTAGTGAGTCGACAGTAAGACTTCCGTACTGAAAACAGGGTTAACCCCTCTAGTGCGTCGAAGCTATCCTCACATGGTGGATGTTGGTTTTGGTCGAGTTTTCTCCCATTGATAATGAAAAGCCTCAGTGCTTGTGTTTAAAATTGAATCCACCCACTTTTGGAAATCTTTTAGCCGAACTACGGCGTTTTGATCCTTACCTTTGATGGAAGGTACGTAGGCAGCGGGTTCATCCGTTCAAACCCAATAATAAAATTGTATATTCTTTTCTCATCATCCCAATCATGTTTGCACAATGTTTATGTCATAACAAATAACAATTTACTACAACAAGTGTGAAAAGGGCTCCCTAGGAGTACCTAGGACGTAGTGGGTGCCTAACACCTTCCCATTGCGTAATTTACCCCTTACCCAGACTCTCTGATCTTTTTATTAGTTTTCTACGTGTAAAACTTCTTAGGCTTTTGTTCGCTTTTTAGCCAGTCCTTTGGATAAATAAAAGTGCGGTGGCGACTCGAAAATTCATTGTATGCTTTGCTTATGGTTTAATCGATAAATCATATAGCGACGAATACACCGCTACACAATGCAAGGCAATGTTTCTCCACATGTTTTGGGTAGTCCAACAATGTTTTCTTCGATTTGACACAAAGTAGCTTTCGCTAAAATCGACCAACAAACAAACATTTTTCTACCCAGAACTACGTAAGTCTTGACTTCTCTATTGAGATACGTAGGAGCAGGATTTGTAAATCTTGTCAGGCCCACTAATAAAAAACTTAGATTTAGTCCTTCGTCAAAAATCCAAAAATATTCTCCTCTCTTCTATCCTTTCCCACTTAATAACTTGAAAAGCCTAACATTTCAAACTAACATTAACGCGCACAACTAACATAATGGTTCCCGTTGAGTATAACGAACGTGAGGGGTGTTAATACCTTCCCCTTGCGTAATCGACTCCCGAACCCTGATTTGGTTGCGACGACCATAACTATTGTCGTTCTTTCTTGGGTTTTATCAATATTTCCCCTTTCCTTTTTAGGAATAAATAAAGTTCGGTGGCGACTCTGTTCAGTCCATCATTGCGAGCGTGCGGTTACGCCTCGCTTAAAGTCGTGTCTCTCATTTTCTCGAGGTACGACAAGGTGGTAAGCCAATATATTTAAGAATGACTAAATGATTAACCAAACTATTAGGACAATATCTTAATGACTTGTAATGACTCTTTATCCAATCTTTTCTTATTGGGCAAAGGTAATCGATTAAATTTTGTCATCTACTCGATTGGGACTTTAATTTCGCCCATAGGTCCTTTCCTTTTTTTGGATTTTACTTCTCCTATATAAAGGAGGGTCTCCCATATTCATTCCACGCCATTTTAAGAAACTTTATATTTTCTTTGGGATTTATCTCTTTATTTTCTATCTTTCTCTCTCTAGAAATAATACTTTTTCACTTAAGTTGACTTGACGCTTTTGAGTGAAAGATTACTTGTGAGGACGAAATTGTATTGGATGTTCTAATAATTTAATTCTTGAGAGTGCTATACTCTTGAAAAATTGAGTTTGGTTAGTGAGATAAACTAGTAATAAAATATATATTTTGGTTTTTAGAACTTTTCCTAAAAAAGTTATGTTTGGTTATTGAGATAAGCCTTGAAAATCTCTAAATGATTCGTTAGTTTAGCATGGGTAAAAACTCTCATTATGGTTGGGGATAAGCTTGTAAAATCTCAAGATGAGATTGTATTAAGGTTCGTCGGAATAACTTGTAAAAGATCAAAGTTTATAGTAGAAATCTCAAGAAGATCTCTTGGGAACAGGAGTAGGCCAATGTTTGGCCGAACCTGGATAAATATCTAGTGCAATCTCTCTAACCTTCCTCCTCTTTAATTTCTGCTATTCATTTTACTATCTTTATTTCTATTGATATTCACTCCATCCTTAAGAAATTACTAACCCAATTTCAAGTGTAATTGAAAAAACCGCTAAAATAATCGCGAATTTTAAATACCACAGTTAGCAAATGAGAAAGAATGCATAAAGCTTGGAAAACTAAGAAGAGACGCTACACACTTCAAAAATATAAGTTGAGGAAACTAAGAAGCAAAGTTAGCAAATGAGAAAGAATGCATAAAGCTTGCATAGAATTCTTGCAGAATTATTGATCATGAGGCCTCCTTAAAGTCACTAACATCCATTTTTTAAAATTATCTCACATATATCTATAACATATCATAAAAAATAAACTCATTTTCTATATAATATCACTCTCAATATAAAAAGGCATTTGATCATGAACTTAAGAACTAGCATAGGACAACGAAGACCTTTCTAACAAGTGAACACCATTGATTGCTTGTCTACGGATAAAAAATCACTTAAAGTTTGTTAGATCTTGTCATAACCTTATTATTTCTATCGATATAGAAATCAAGAATATGACTCTAAAATAATCCATATGAGTCGATAACCCATATCAGAATTCAACCAGAGAATAAAAACAGAAGCATATCTGAGTTTATCATTGTGAATCACTGAAGGTTTGCAGGTATTTGATCTTCTAATTTGTAGAGTTTCCTTATGGTTCCTTGAATATCCTCTGATGGGGATGAAGAGAGAATTTTTATGATGAGTAGTTTTCACGTTGTCTACAAATGAGGACCATGACCCCTATAAATAACCTTAGGATTATTTTTTAATTTTCAATATTCTAATTTGGCCCCTCATCAAATTAGGTATTGACTTATGGTATCTACACAATAATCTCATATTTCATGAAATTTATGCTTTTAGCCACATACTTAATATTAATTAGACAACTACAATTTTAGCTATGTAAATAATGGCCCTAGCACATGCAATATTATATTTGTGACCCAAAAATTCTAACAATCTCCCACTGGTCACATACGTAACTTTACACATGTGTTAGACTTTATAAGCACAAAATTTGCCTTTATATTCTTTAAGCATATCCAAAATATCTTGTCCATTACTCATGTCAGTATACAAAATCAAAGTGATTTTCATTATATTAATCATAATTAAACCTTTCAATGATCACTATAGTGACATAACTAAATGACATAGATCCATCATGAAATGTGCAGCATGAAAATCATATGAAATTGGTCTGTATATGTCGATTTTCAACTGGTCCTACTACTTTAGTGAGATCATTCAATAAATTTATTATACAAAATGTAAACGGCTGAAATTCAAACTTTATTAATGGGAAAATATCCAAAATCATAGTGTGCATACCAAACATAGAACATAAAATTCATAATCGACTAACTCCCACTAAACCAAAGACTCCTCTAACGGTAAAACGTCCATGTGAGTAGTGTGCTCATGAAATTACTTGGTTGGAAGACCTTTTGTAAGAGGATCTACTATCATGAAGTTTGTCCCCAAGTATTCTATGGAAATCTTTCCACTTTGTACCATTTCCTTAACAACTAGGAACTTGATGTCAATATGTTTTGACTTGGTCGAGCTCCTATTATTGTTGGAATACAGGACGATTGATTTATTGTCACAGTATAAGTTAAGTGGACTTTCAATTCATTCCATAATTCACAACCCAGTGACAAGATTCCTTGGCCAAATCTCATGGTTTGATGCCTCATAACATAATATAAACTCTGCTACCATGATGGATGAAGTCGTAAGAGTTTGCTTAACACTGCACCAAGAAATTGCACCACCAGCCAACATGTAGATATAGTCTAAAGTGGATTTTTTATTGTTTTGGCATCCAGCAAAATTTGAGTCAAAGTATCCAGTGATCTCTAACTAGTATGTCATCCTATATGTGAGCATATAGTCTTATGTTCTCTTTAAATACCTCATAACCTTTTTGGCTACTTTCCAATGATCCATTCCTGGATTTCTTAAATATTTGATAACATCCCAACTATGAACCAATATTTGGACGCATACACACTTGGGCATACATCAAACTCCCTACAGCTGACGCATAAGGAATCTTTTACATTTCTTGAATTTCTAAGTTTCCTTTTGGGCACTGACTGAGACAGAACTTGTTTCTGTTAGCAATTGGAGTATGTCCTGATTTACATTTTTGCATGTCAAACCTTTTAAGTACCTTTTTGATATATCTCCTTTGTGATAATCCTAGAATACCTCGAGATCGGTCCCGATGTATTTGAATTCCTAATACAAAGGAGACGTCGCCAAGATCTTTCATCTCAAATGTTCTTGATAGAAATTTCTTGGTTTCGTGCATCATGCTTATATCATTGGCGGAAAGCAATATGTCATCAACATATAGGACCAAAAAAATATTTTCTCCCTTGGAATTTGTGATACACACAATCTTCAACAAGTTTCACCTCAAAACCAAATGAGAGAATTGCTTCATGAAACTTGTGGTACCACTGAGAGATTCCTGTTTTAGTCCATAAATGGATTTTGTTAATTTGCAAACCATATTCTTTGAGTCTCCCGACACAAAGTTTTCTAGTTGCACCATATAGATCGTTTCATCAACGTTTCCATTGAGGAAATCCGTCATGACAACCATTTGTTAGAGTTCCAAATCATAATGTGCAACAAGAGCCATGATTGTCCTAAAAGAGTCTTTCAATGAAACCGGGGAGAAAATCTCGTTAAAGTCAATTCCTTCCTTTTGAGTACAACCCTTAGCTACAATATGAGTTTTATACCTCTCCACATTACCGTTAAAGTCTCGCTTGATCTTAAAAATTCATTTGCAACCAATGTGTTTCACACCTTCTGGTAACGGAACAAGTTCCCAAACTTTATTGTCTTGCATGGACTTATACTCCTCCTTCATTGCTTCAATCCACTTTTTCGAGTTGGAATCTTGCATGGCTTGATGAAAGTTGATTGGATCATCTTCCATCATACCATTATTTTCCTCACGTTCTTAGAGAAATACTATGTAATCATCTAGAATATCATTTCTCCTTTCTCTAGTGGATCTCCGCAAAGGTATTGGTTCTTGTAACACTTGTTCTTGAGGATCTTGAGTTTGTTCTTCATGAATTACCAAATCATCTTGAGTTGGAGGAATTTCAACAATTTCTTGTGGAGGTTCTTCTCTTGCTTGATCAAAAGCAATTGTATGAACTGGTTATATAATTGTTATTGATTCTTCCTCTAAGACAAAGTCTCTAACCTTATTCTTCCCCCCAAACTCAGTATCCTCAAAGAATATGGTTACTCCCGTCTCAAAAATTTAATTTAATTTGGGATCGTAAAATTTATAACCCCTAGATATTTCATAATAGCCAATAAAATAGTTGATCACTGTTCAGGAGTCCAATTTATTTTCATTTGGCTTGTAAGGCCTTGCTTCAACTGGACATCCCCACACATGAAAATGTTTTAGACTAGGATTTCGCCTAGTCCAAAGCTCATAAGGTGTTTTGGTAGTTGCCTTTGTTGGTACTCTATTTATGATGTAAGTTGTAGTCTTTAGTGTCTCTCCCCAGAATGACTCTGGAAGGTAGAATGACAAATCATACTTCTTACCATATCCTTAAGAGTCTGATTTCGTCTTTCAGCAACACTGTTCATACTAGGCGTCTTGACATGATGTATTGTGGGACAATTCCGTATTCCTCCAGGTATTTGGCAAAAGTCCTTGGACGTTGTTCACATGAACCGTCATATCTGCCGTAATATTCACTTCCTCGGTCACACTTGACTTTCTTAATTCTTTTGTAAAGTTGATTCTCAACTTCAGCCTTAAAAGATTTGAACACATCCAATGATTGATATTTTTCATGTATTAGAAATATGTACTCATATCTAGAGTAGTCGTCTAGGAATGATATAAAATATTGTTGACCATTCCAAGAAGGTGCGTGAAATGGTCCACAAATGTCTATATGTATTAATTCTAAGACATTCGTAGCTCTATATGCAAAATATTTCCTTGTTTTGGTTTGTTTACCTTTAATGCACTCAACACAAACATCAAAGTTTCTGAAGTCAATGGAATCCAAAATTCCATCGGACACTAGTCGCTAAACTCTAGTTTTAGAGATGTGACCTAGGCGCTTGTGCCATAGTGTTCTTGAATTGTTATCATCAATTTTACGCTTAGTACCACGTGATTCCACATTTAAGGATTCACCATAGATAGTTATTGTGTCAAACAAATATAGATTTTCGTGATCCATAAGTGAACCAGTTCCAACAATATCTGAATTAAAAGACAACTTGAACATATTATTTCCAAATGAATAAAAATAACCTGATTTGTCCAAATGATAAACTGAAATTAAATTCCGCCTGATTGACGGAACCACAAAAGTGTCTTTCAACTCCAAATAAAATGTGGTACACGTCAATAATCTAAAATGCCTTACAGCTTCCACCTCCACCGACTAGTCATCTCCCACATATATGTATCTTTTAATATCATTTAGCTTCCGGTAGTTCAGGAAACCCTTCATTGAAACACTGATGTTAGTAGTTTCTCCAGAGTCTAACCACCAAATATTTCTAGGTACTGAAGATAAATTGACCTCGGAACATACCAAACCATGACTCATGTGATTGGGGCGATCCCACTTCTCATGATTTTTCCTCTCTTTAGAGGTATTAGATTCTGTAGGAGAAGGTGGTGGCTTCATCCTTAATGCAAGGTCAAGATCCATGCAACCAAGAACAATGTCCACGTTTCATTCCAATCCTTAAAATTTATCCCATTAAAGACCTGAACCTTATTCAGATTAGCAGATATTGAAGCAATTATAGCTGAAACAAGAACAAAAATTAAACATTTAAATATGATCCCATAAAAGAAAATTGAATTATCAATTTGTTCATATAAAGATATAACTCATCTCAAGATACCTAGTGCACCATCAATATCGAGTGTTGGACACTAATATTAACTCCTAGTGATACTCTTGTTGTAACAGTCAAACATTGATAATAAAAAACATGTTGAATAATAAACCCCTCTATGTATTGATTTATGATTCACATGTAGGACCTTATAATTATCACATGTGCGTACGACAGTGGGTCAATCACCAACTGTCTTTTGGGTTAATTGATACATGCATGGACAAACATACACACAAACCAGAAAATTTTAAACATTTTTTATAAGCAATTTCTATAACTACTTGCTTAAAAATATTTAATTATTGTATAAAAATACAATCCGTAGCCAAATTCAAACAAAATTGAATCAAAGAAAAAATGAAATGAAATCTAAAATTCAAAAACGCCAATGCACTTTAGCTGTTATGCACTATTACGACATTGATGCTATTGAATTTAATTTCAAAATGTCAAGTCACATATATTATTTATTATAAATAATAAATAATATAAAAATATATATTAGGACATATATTATTTATTATAAATAACAAATAGTATAATTATTATATATTATATAACCTAGTATTTAACCGTTGATGATTCTCAACTAAATTTACAAAATTTATAATCTAAAATAAATTTCTAAAGACATTTTACCGTAGCATCCTAAAAGATTATAATAATAAATTATTATTAATTTTATTATAAATATATATTAATTATAATAATACATAACAAAAGATTTTTAAAGCAATTATGACCGGATCAAAACATCTTTCTCAAACACATTCTACCGGCAATATGCTTACATCATTCATCATACGCAACAAAAAATCTATGTCACAACATAAATAAACAACAATCAACCGCAGTAATTCAACAAATGTATATTCATAAGCATTTATTTATGTTACTTCACAACACAACAACAAATCATCATATAACTATAACGATTCGCTAACCATCACACCAAGCTTCACCATATGATAGCTCTATGCGTTACCTTTCCAACTCTTCAAACCGTGTCTTAATCCGAGTCACGAAATTCAAGTTACGACGAAAACAATTGGTAACGAAAAAACATAATTTCTGGAAAATACAACAACTGTTACCGGTTACAATCATGAAAAATTCAATAAAAACCCATCATTTCAGTTTTAACCGGTTACACCAACGTGGTAACCGGTTATCAATGTACAAGAACAAAAAAAAATGAAATTTTCACCGTTGGAGGTCTTTCAGACCTCCGATTTCGATTCCGTAAAAACTCCTGATCTCGGAATTCGACATACTACACTTATTCAATAATTAAAACAACAATTTTATAATATATCATATATTGGCATCAACAAAATCATTCAATCTCATCAATTCATGTTTACCCCAAATTCAAATTGAATCGAATTAGATCTTTTCATAACCTTATTATTTCTATAGATATAGAGATCAAGAACGAAACTCTAAAATAATTCCTATGAGTCGATAACCCATATCATAATTCAACCCGAGAATAAAAACGGAAACGTACTTGAGTTTGTCATTGTGAATCACTTAAGGTTTGCGGGTATTTGATCTTTCAATTTGTAGAGTTTCCTTATGGCTCATTGAATCTCCTTTAATGAGGATGAAGAGAAAATTTGTCTGATGGGCCGTTTTCACGTTGTCTACAAATGGGGACCATAACCTAATTTGCTCACATCAAATTAGATATTGGCTTATGGTATCTACATAGTAAACTCATATTTCATGACATTTATGTTTTTAGCCACATACTTAATATTAATTAGACCACTACAATTTTAGCTAAGTAAATAATGGTCCTAACACGTGCATTATTATATTTGTGACCCAAAAATTCTAACAAAGTTATGTAACAAGTTAAGTGGAACTTTAAAAAAATTTAGAATAATGTTAGAGTTAGTAATGTTAATTTTTATATTTTTTTATAGATAGTTATTAATTAGTTAGTTTTGTTATAAATCAGTTAAGATTTGTTAGTTCATCATGATGACTATATAAAATGTATTATTTATAATAATTCTCTTATCATTAAATTAATACAAAAGAAATCAATCATATTTTTTTTATTTCTCTATTTTCTTTGGTCCAATCATGCTTCTCAACACGGTTGAACCATGGTTGCCACCATGAAAAAAAGATGATTCTATTTATCATCAGAGATAAAGCCAATCACAATATTCTTTCATTCAATTTTTTCTCATTCCACTATTTTTTTTTCCTTTTTGATCAAATGGTATGAATCCTTTATTGGATTTCATGAAAGATAATTAAGCTATTTTGATCAAATAATTTATAATATTATATATTTATTGAAGTTTCTCACACACTTCAATGATTTTGATATAGTTAAGCATATTTTATTCTCTAGGTACTTCTACCATATCATGGTAGCTTATTAATTTTTATTCTCTATATGTTATATCTTATGGTAATTGGTATTTTTATTCGTTTTGTGCTTCCATAATATAGTGGTTATGCTTTGTTAGCCAAAGCTTGACATTTGAAGACTCAAAATTGAGTTTATTGGTTTTGTCTAAGTGAGCGCCAAGAAGACATCGTAAGATTTTTCAAATAGTCTAAAGTAGTTCAAATAATTCTATGAGTTAGGTACCTCCTTTACTACCGCTAATGATATCAATTTTGCTTTTTTAATCAATGTAATTCAAACTTGTATATATATTTTTGTTGTAATTTTCTTAAAGAGCTACATTGTATTCTCTTTTCTTGAATTGCGTTGTTCTTTTTCGAGCTATAAATTTTAATCCATATTCCAATTTGAAGGAGGTGTTAGAGTTAATTATTTTAATCCATATTCCAATTTTAAGAGATATTATAAGAGATTAATAATATATTTTATTCTAATAATTAATGAGATATATTTTGAGATATTGTAGTGGGACAATCTTTAGAATTTTAGAGCTGAAGATATAAATAAGAGTTTAAAGTTTTTGAGAAACATTTGGAGTTATCTAAGGTGATAGGGAATACTTCTAAAAATATTGGATTTGTGTGATTACTATATCTAAGAGGATTGGGGAATATGTCTAAAAATGTACAAGCGCCTGACATTTATAAACACATATTCTATAAGGAAGAATGTTCTATCAAAAGATGTGAATGTCTCATTAAGTAGTAGATAAGATGAGATGAATTCTACGTACTATTGGCCAAAGATGGTGAAGGATTGCATATTTTTTTTGCCAAAATCATGTGAATACTCCCAGTCGACAGGTTACGTTCCATAGTGAAACAATGGCATTTTAGAGGAAATTGTCGTCCATATCCAGCATCTTTCCTTCAAAGGACACAAGTACATTTTGGTCGGTGTCGACTATTTTATCAAATGGGTTGAAATAGTAACCTTAAAGGATGTCACTCAACAAGATGGTTCAGATGATGTAACACCATTAGTGTCTAGAATAATAGTGTTGGGCTATGTTGATCACGGAGGTCAGGGTCACGATCATATAGGTGGAGATTTTCGAATAGCTGATGAAGAAAATCTTCATTGCTCCTATTGTAAATGAGATGGACATAAACTCAAGATCATTGTTATTCTCTTCATAAGTTTCTTACCAAAATTTCCAACGTGGCTCAACAACCAATCGGAAGATATTGAATATAAAGTGTTCCTTTAGTTTAAAGCAACTTAGTGAACCCCACCCTCTTCAACGACTAATTTTAATACTAATAATTTATATTGTTTGTGTCTATAATCTTGCATCTATTGGACATTTTATTAAATGTTAGAAAATTGTGAGTCGTAAAATTTAAAATTTGTAAAATATGGATTAATTATTATTTAAAAAGACAAATTTATAATTTTTGAAAATTTTAGGGACAAATATAAACATATGTGAAAAAAAATTAAATTATCTAAAAATATTCTTCCATCCAAATTAATATACTCTTATGAAAAAAAATCAAAGAACAAGCAGATGTTGTTTGATTAATAAAATTACAACGGCTGTATTAATATTTAAAAAGAATTTTTAAGTTGGGTAACACTTAAAATAATTATATAACATGTAAAGTTTTATAGTTAAAATAAATATATAAGATGTAAAGTTTTATAGTTAAAATAAATATAATCTTTGTAGATGTGTGGGGCCTGTGGTGTGAATGATGATTGATAAAGAACAAATAAAAATAATGATAAAGAACAAATAAAAATAATTGAGCTCAGATGTGCCATTTATCGCAACCGAAGTAGACGTTTGTGATGAAACCCATCACCACAATTGACACAAGAGTCATCACTGCTCGATATTGCACCAGCCGGGAATCGAACCCGGGTCTGTACCGTGGCAGGGTACTATTCTACCACTAGACCACTGGTGCTTTGGTGCTTGCTACGTAAACGTTTAGATACTACCCCATTGCTGATTGCTTCTTAATGGTAAGTAGTACATTTTATTCTGTATGAGAATTATGATACCATTGCAATGCCATTAACTTTCACTCTAACATCATTTTGTATGACTTTTTTGCTAAATAAAATTAGAGGGAGTATTTATTTAATTAATACAAAATATTTGTCAATTCAAATCAAATATTAAATGAGAATCAAATTCATCTATTCATTTTTTATTTTTTATTTTGGAATGTGATACTAACTGCACTATATTCTATTTCATTCTATTAATTAAAATATTAATCCTATTTTATAACTAATTTATTTGATATTCATCATTATCAATGTACGATGCCATTTTCCTACGATACATGATGACATGACTTCTAGGACAACTTAAACTCTTGTATTTTGGTAGGTCTGGTGCTTTGAACTTAGGTGGAAGCACCACATTAGGAACTAGGCACAAGTCCTTAGCATCCATACCATAAGCAGAGAAATCTTCAATGACCCTAATCCTCTCATCTAGTAACCGATAATCTGCTTATCTGTTCTGATCTGATTAGAATATTTGTCCAATCGATTATAAATGCGCAAACTTAAGATCTAAGTTGTCTTGAAGGTGCCTTGATTCTGTATAACGACTAGATAACTTAAACTTCCTTTTTTAGAACCTACAAATGATTATTTTCATCTTCTAATCAATTAGAAATATGTGATAATCGATTAGATTGTCACAAAATGCTTTTATTCAAATTTCCTTTTTGAGCCAACCTCAGTCCTATAAATAGAGATTCCATTTCTCATATCAAATCATCCAGAATCATATTTTGACACTTTCATCTCTCTCTCTCTCTCTCTCTAAACATTTCTTTAAATTTATCTCACTATGTTTTTAGCCTAAGTTCTTTTGTGAAATAATTCCTTTTATGAGTGAAATTAGTTTTGTAATTCTGGAATGGGTAGAATTGTAAAATTCACCAAGGGAACCTTTTGTGTATACCTCGGTTGAATATTGTCCAATTAGGGATTTATTTAGGTTAAAGTTAAACCCGTAAAAACTTCTATTTGGGATTGGATATTCCAATCCTAATTTAGCTTGGAGATCAGCCTGTATAAAATCTCATAAGTTCTTGGTCAAACCGATGTTAAAACCCAAATAGGTTGAAGCTTAGCCTGATATTTTCATCTTCTAATCAATTAGGAATAAGTGATAATCAATTAGATTGTCACAAAATGCTTTTATTGAAATTTCCTTATTGAGCCAACCTCAATCCTATAAATAGAGATTCCATTTCTCATATCAAATCATCCAGAATCATGTTTTGACACTTTCATCTCTCTCTCTCTCTCTCTCTCTCTCTCTCTCTCTCTCTCTCTCTCTCTCTCTCTCTCTCTCTCTCCTCTCTCTCTCTTCTCTCTCTATATATATTATATATATATATATTATATATTATATATATAATATATATATATATATATATATATATATATATATATATATATAAAATAAACATTTCTTTAAATTTATCTCACTATGTTTTTAGCCTAAGTTCTTTTGTGAAAAAATTTATTTTGTGAGTGAAATTATTTTTGTAATTCAGGAATGGGTAGAATTGTAAAATTCATCAAGGGAACCTTTTGTGTATACCTCGGTTGAATATTGTCCAATTAGGGATTTATTTAGGTTAAAGTTAAGCCCGTAAAAACTTCTATTTGGGATTGGGTATTCCAGTCCTAATTTAGCTTGGAGATCAGCCTGTATAAAATCTCATAGGTTCTTGGTCAACCCGATGTTAAAACCCAAATAGGTTGAAGCTTATCCTGATATTAAAAGCTTCATAGGTATGAGATCAACCCGATGTTAAAATCTCTCAGGTTTTTGGTTAACCCGTGTAAAACCAAGGTATTGAGCTCAAAGGTTTTGGAACATGAAGACTAACCACTCCAAGGTCCTTGTTTGTGGAAATAAGACTAACTGCTTCAATCCACTGTTTGGGAAGGGAGATTGGCTCCTTCACTCTCAAGCTTATTCTGAAAAAAGACGCAAACACACACACCCATCGTCTTGTATATTTTGGTTGAAGTTCAACAAACATTTCTTGTATAAGGGGGTTCATGAGTCTTTCCTAATTTTTGCTGGTGTTTTTAGTAAATAATCACGAATTTAGTTCACTTAAGATATTAACTCGAAAAATCTCAAAGACAGTATGTGTGAAGGAAAGTTATAGTGAAAATTGTCTGTGATTTGGTTTCAAATGTTTGAATTGTGATAAATTGAATGCAAAAAGTATACTTTGGATAAAGACAATAAATGACAAAGAAAGTAAATGAAGTAAATGACACTTAATGTAAATGCTTTGAAAAACAAAAGATTTGCATAAAGATTAAAAGGTGGACGCAGACTCGCATTTCTCATAAACTGTTTCACTCGACTACAATGTATAAACTTGCATTATATACTAGTCCTAAAATAATTGTCAATGGCAGTTATTGGCTACATGTTTGTCATGTGTCCTACTATATGGGGTTGCTTCTGAACACTTTAACCCCTCTTGTCAAATCTTGAGATATCTTCATATTACGCTCTTTGGACTTGAAAATGTCATAAGTCCTTAATCCTTAAAAATATCGACTTTGACATTATGCCAAAGGACTGTTATGTGATCTTTCAAGATTCTGAACATGTTTGAAATAGAGGGTGATCCTAATCTTGTGGATCTATTCCAGAGACTCCTCTAAACTGTTCTCGACTTCGACTTCTCTTAAAGGTTAATCAAATTTCCCGATCGATATAGTCAGTATGTCGAAGCTTTTGGTTTAAGCTTTAGACACTTTAGTAACAAATGCACTAAAGACCTGAATTAAAGACCAAAGATTGATGATTTTAAAGGCACCATCCGAATGGGCCAAGATTAAACCTTGAACCAAATGACGAATCAAGAACCCAAAAGGCCAATGCACTAATGCGAACATGAACCTAAGATCTATGAATCTTGAAATCACCAAATGGACGATTGTCTTGACATCGCAAGCAAGAAGACATGTAATCCAAGAGCCTCTTCCCCAATGAATTAGGGTTTTGGATAAATGAATTTAATGAGGTGAACTCCATGAATCAAGATCCAAGTGAGCATGAAATTAGGGTTTAAATCAATCACTAGCTTTGAATCCATATATTAACCAATGTTAGCATGGATGCATATCAATGAAGCATGAATATGTGTAGATGAATCTCAAGTCATAGGGTGAGTAAAAAGATGAAAAAGGAAGGGTAAATTTTGGGGTACGACACTAGCATATCGCCTTGAAGTCGTGCGTGGCTTATCAATAATTGAATAAGGTTACTATTGAGAATATGTATCATTTTCCTATAATTAATGAAATTATGGATTAGTTGATGGGAGCTTAAATGTTTAGTAAGATAAATATGAAATCGGGTTACCACCAGATTCGACTGAAATTAGAAGTTATCCCTAAGACAATGTTCAAGACTCGTTATGATCACTATGAGTGTTTAGTCATTACTTTCAGTGTGACCAATGCGCCAAGAGTGTTCGTGGAGTATATGAAGAGGATTTTCAATCCCTATTTGGATTAGTTATTCATAGTGATTATGAATGATATTCTGGTATGTTCTATGTTGGAAGATGAACATGCAAAGCATTTGAGAGTCATTTTGCAGACCTTAAAGGATAATAAGTTGTATTATGATCTCTCCAAGTGTGAATTTTAGATTAGAGAAGTAAGTTTCTTTGGACGTGTAATCTCTAGTGGTGAAATAACAGTGGATTCATCTAAAGTAGATGTAGTGTTGCAATGAGAGACACCTAAGTCGGTGACCGAGATCAGGAGTTTTCTAGGTTTAGCTGATTATTATCGAAGATTCACAGAAGGTTTCTCAAGGTTATCACTTCCTTTAACCAAGTTAACCCGGAAGGGAAACCTTTTGTTTGGGAGGCTCAATGTGAAGAGAGCTTTCAAGATCTTAAGAAGAAATTGACGTCAGCTCTAGTCTTAACTTTTCCAAGTCTGAGAGTATCTTTGGTGGTGTATTGTGATGCATCTAAGTTGGGTCTTGGTGGTGTGCTTATGCAGAAAGGTCAAGTTATAACTTATGCTTTTAGACAACTCAAGACTCATGAAAAGATTTATCCTACCCATGATTTAGAAATAGAGTCATTGGTTTTTGTGCTTAAGATTTGGAGGCACTATCTTTATGGATCAAGATTTGAAGTTTTCGAAGATCACAAGAGTTTAAAGCATTTGTTTGATTAGAAGGAATTGAACATGAGGTAGAGAAGATGGTCGTAATTTTTAAAGGATTATGATTTAGAATTGTGTTATCATCCAGGTAAAGCTAATTTAGTCGCTGATGCGCTAAGTAAGAAGTCGTTGCATATATCTGCTTTGATGGTCAAGGAAATGCATTTAGTCAAAAACTTTAGAAATTTAAGCCTGGTGTGAGTTAACACCAAAAAGTGAGAAATTGGGTATGCTAAAGGTAACCAATAATGTGTTAGAAGAGATTAAAGAAGGCCAGAAGTTGGATTTACACTTATTGGATTAGTTGGCACTAATAAGTCAAGAAAAATAAATGGATTTTAAAGTATGTGATGATGGTATTATGAGATATCAGGATTGAATTTGTGTACCAGATATATCAGGACATAAGAAGATAATTTTGGAATAAGGTCATATGATTGGTTTGAATATTCATCCAGGAGCTACAAAGATGTATAAAGACCTTAAAATAATATTTTGGTGGCCAAACATGAAGGAGGATGTTGTGGAGTTTATGTAGTCTTACTTAGTTTTTCAGGAGTTAAAGATAGAACATCAGAGTAACGTAGCGGTAGCGTGGCTTAGGAGGTAGAAAGTCAAATAAAAGATGTCTTATCCGGATTCGCTCGTTTCAGGTAACAAATTTAGGACGAAAATTCAATAAGTTGGAGAGAAATGTAACACTCCAAAAATAATTAAGATATTATTACTATTATTATTTTAATTTTATTATATTTTTATGATTTTATTATCTTTGTTATATATTCTTATTATTCTTATTTTTATTCTTATTATCATTATTATTATTATTATTATTATTATTATTATTAATTATTAGAAATTTATTTGTAAATTAGAAATTCCAGAGATAATGGGAAGAGACAAAAAGGATAGAAATAGAGAGAAAATGGGAGGGTGTGTGTTGGGGGGGGGGGGCTGAGGAAAAAAAAGAGAAACATGTATTATGAGAGAAAGCCCTAGTCGTCATAAAATTCACAAAGAAATACTCTATTCTTCTCCATTAATTTAAGAGAAAAACTCCCTAATTTACCAAGAAGGTTGCCGTAGAGTTTGCGTAATGGAAAGATTTTACCATTATGAAGATTTTCGCGAAGAAACTTGGCACTAACGAGGTAGGGAGAAATTATTCTATATCTATGGTATTTTGGCATTTAGAGTACTGAGGTTTTCTCTTGATGAACCTGGATGATATGAATTTCTATGTGAATTCTTCATGACATGATGATTCATTGACCCTATCTTACGAATCTCTCTTATTACCAATGATTTAGTTAAATTGCATAACTTTGATTTAGTGTTTCCATGAAGGGGGGCTGAGGAAAAAAAAAGAGAAACATATATTATGAGAGAAAGCCCTAGTCGTCATAAAATTCACAAAGAAATACTCTATTCTTCTCCATTAATTTAAGAGAAAAACTCCCTAATTTACCAAGAAGGTTGCCGTAGAGTTTGCGTAATGGAAAGATTTTACCATTATGAAGATTTTCGCGAAGAAACTTGGCACTAACGAGGTAGGGAGAAATTATTCTATATCTATGGTATTTTGGCATTTAGAGTACTGAGGTTTTCTCTTGATGAACCTGGATGATATGAATTTCTATGTGAATTCTTCATGACATGATGATTCATTGACCCTATCTTACGAATCTCTCTTATTACCAATGATTTAGTTAAATTGCATAACTTTGATTTAGTGTTTCCATGAAATCATATGTTTAATGTTAATATTATGTGTTGATTAAATGATAATGTATCGTGATGAATTGTTGATGTTAAATTGATAATTAAGTGATGATATGATGTGATATTGAATATACTTTTTGTTGATTTTTTTTTAAGTTTCGGATTGAGTAAACATGTTGGGGAAGGGTTTAGATTAAGAAAAAAGAATAAAAATGCAGAATTCAGAGTTTTAGCTATGGCCTGTAGCAGTTGCTTCAGCCAATCGTAGCTACAATCTGTTTTTAGTATGAGCGTGTGTTTTATCTTGTACGGCCCGTAGCAATAGCTACGACCAACTGTGGCGGTTTCTTGTTTTTAGTATGTTGCCGAATCGAAAATAGCATAACTTGAATTCTGTAACTCCGATGATAGAAAGATAATTCAAAGATTTATCCAGTGGTATGCTATATTTATATTAAAATATTTGAATCTTCTACGTAATCCTTCTAGTGCACGTGATAACACTTATTAACTAATGAATCTTGTTAACTATGTGATATTTGGTAAAGTCATGCAAAAACGTATCTTATGGTAAATTCCTCGTGATAATTATATATATGAACAATATTATGAATAGTTAATATTTGTGTGGAAAAGTAATTATATAGAATTAATGAGAAATAATTAAGATTAAAATTCTGTAACTTGCGATTAGTATACCATGTTAGTCATTTGCCTATAACTTTAGTTACATAGATCTTTTAGGAGTGAAATTGAAGTTGTTAGAAGCTAGACAAGATTTATTACAAGATAGACTATGATTTGGATCAACTTCGTTGTAGAATAGCTTAGAAAATTGAACTGCAAGTTCAGCTAATGTTTTGGAAACTCTGCACCACCATTATTTGACTTACTGTTAGTAATTTGGATACACCTCACTCTACGTCCTTTAAGAGTAAACCTTATATCATAACAAAATTGACAAAATTTTCTGTATATTAGACTTAATAAGTATCTCATTTTATTAAGTTCAGTAGAAGAAATACAAGTTACAAGTTTGACAAAACATTATGTATGATGTTCCTACTAGTTCATATTGTTCGATTAAACTGTACTATTTGAGACCTTAAGTTCAAATATATAAATCATATTATTAAAGTAGATATTATAACATTTTCAAAACACATTCATTCGCCTGATTCATACTCCGTTTGATATTTTAAATAAGAGTAATGCTAACTTGTGCACTAGGGCCACAAGATAAGAAAACTACTTATAGAAAGTTTATATTGGAAAAAACAACTAAGTAATTAATCTTATGTTTTTATTAAAATCAATACACAATTTCCAATACAATATTACTTTCTTTAGTTTTTAACTTGTACCCTCAGGGTACAAGTTAGCATTACCCTTTAAATAATTATTCAAACTTGAGGTACAATTAATAAAAAACATGATTCAGGACTGTTTTATAGGAATACTGTTGCACAAATTGAATGACCAAATGCATGCTATGTGAAATTGTTCTTGCACTTTGTTTCATGTTGCACATCGGATTCTTTTCATATTATTCTTTGTTCGTAAAGTTCAATAATTTTGATGTGGTTTTCCTATGAAATTTTATAAGCAAATGTTGAAATTGCGTAATGATGTCGTGAATATAATAATGGCTCAGGATGTTTATAGGGATAAATGATGATGTGAATATGGTAATTATTCTTATGATGTTTATATGCATGAGTGTTGTGGAAAAAGATTAATTATGTATCGACATTATGTTTTAGGACGTAAGTCGAGTGTTTCAATAAATACTTGTATGAAGTAAGTTGTAAATATTTTAGGACATGAGTCTAATATTTTGATAAGATGTTTATGTGAATTAAGTGGTTAATGTTTTAGGACACAAGTCCAATATTGATGAGATACAATTTGTGAATTATGAATGACCGTGTGAATACCCTTAAATTGTGTTTGGATGAAGCATTTTAGTGAGAGAAATTAATCTTATTAGGGAATTTAAAATGACTGGACAAAAATCCATTGTTTGGATAAAAAATATGGAAAATTATTAAAATGATATAAATTTATAAAATATTTTATTTAAGTTAAATTTAAGAAATTTCAAATGGCACCGACAAGTAAAGAATTTGAAATTGCTCTCTAACTCTATATAATACAAATGTTAAATTGTTTATTTTTAATTTTTAAAATTTTGCAAGATGGTCCTCATATTTTATTAAAATTTCAAATTCACCCCTAAAATTTTCAAAAAATTGTAAAAAGTCCCTAAAATTTTTAAAATTTTACAAATTAGTCCCTTCAAATTTTCAAAAATTACAAATTGATTCATATTTTAAATTTGGCTCAAATGTTTTAAAATTTATGAAAATGACCCTAAAAAAATTAACAATGAATCATTTTAATATTTCATCCAAACAATTTTTTTTCTTCAAAATGATTGAATTTCAATTGAATAATTTGAATTGCTTAGAATTTTAAATTACCTAACAATTCTCAATTACCTCATCCAAACACACTTTTAGGTTCGATAAGAACGGTCATAGATTATGTTTAGGTTCGATAAGAATCAATGTTGGTTATGTTTCGCTTCGATAAGAACTGATGTTGATTATGTTTAGGTTCGATAAGAACCAGTATTTATTATGTTTAGTTCACAAGAGTCAGTGTTTTAGCCTAATTAGAGGTGTTATTAGGTTCGCAAGAATTAGCATTAGCCTTAATTGGTGATGTTAAATTATGGTTTGAAGGTTCAAATGGAAGATTGCATTTGTTTGAAGCATCATGCATCATATACTTTGGAGTTAGGTTAGGACTTCAGTCCAGTGTTTTAGGATTTCAGTAAAATAACTTTGAATTCGGTGATGGTACCACATACATGGGAGTAGAGGAGATCAGCATTGCATAATTATTCTTGTATATGTTTCGTGATATTGTGTGAGTGTGATTAATTGTGAATGATGTGCATGTATGTTAAATGCTATCCTTGTTGTTATTATACCATGTAGTTTTACATAATGTATTCTCACCCCTTTTGTTTTCTGTGTCCCTCTATGTGAAACCATGTGCAGATTATTCTCAGATTGAGACTGAAAAGTGATTGATGTTGTTTGTTTATGGAAGATGATGTATATGGCCACTTCGGCTGCTTGCTTTGATTTTATGTTTCTCCAGACCTTAACTCGTGTCATACCCCAAAATTTGCCCATTAATATTTCAAGACATTTTTCAGGGCACTCCGACTCATTTTTATGACACTGACCTTAAAGGAACAAAGGCCCAGCTCACGAGTGGCCCAATCCGGAAAATGGCCCAAACTGGCCTGCTCGCTAGGCGAGCAATTCCTTCGCCTAGCGAACACTTCGTTATGACACTCGCCCCAGCGAAGCATCAGATCCAGTAAAAGCCCAAACTAGCTGGCTCGCTAGGCGAGCAACTCCTTCGCCTAGCGAAGCTTGCGAATAGCAGAATTTCTGGGCTTCATTCTGAGCCCATTAGGTCACAACAAGAGCATTATAAATAGCCAAGCTTCAGTCACGAAAAAGGAGAAGAAGAGACGGGGGAAGACGGACGGAAACCCTGGCACAGAAACCCTGGAGGCTACTTTAGAGAGTTCCGAGTGAAGAAACCCTGAAGGCCGCTCCGAAGCTACTGCCGCCCAACTCCATCCGATGCCAAAAGCGATCAGTCTCTTCAACATAGCAGCTTAGTTGCAAGCAGGTTTGCGCATCACTATTGTTTATACTTTTAATCGGTAATCTCTATATACATAAAGCATCATGATTGAAGTTTCGAATATGTAATTTGATTTCACATGCGAATTTAAATATGCTTGAATATCATGAATGTTTGTCCATGCTATTCCGGTAATCAAGTGCCATACCAGTTCAGGTTTTCGGAGATCATGCTGCTGTCAAGCTCCAAACCCGTGGCTGCTCGCTAGCACATCGCTAAGCGAGCCTGTAGCGAGCATTCGCTGAGCCTTCGCTAGGCGAAGCAGAGGCGAACGGGACAGTGGCTGCTTTGTTTCTTTTCTATTCTGCCTTATGTCTATCTAACCAAGATTTATTATAATTCTGCATCATTTGGCCTGAGATTATGACTGTTGTGTTGTAGTGCAATTTTCAATTGTACTTTACTTTGATGCTCTAACCCGTGTGTTGAATTGTGCAAAGGTTTACATATTCCCGAGGAAACGGCCGGCTAGGTATCCCACTTTATGTGTGGGAGATCCTTATGGAGATTCACCCTGAATTACTCAATTGATTTTAATGTATTCATTTCATGGCGAAGATCCACCCTAATGGCTTAATTGATCTTAATGTACTGATTTTAATATGGACCTAATTACTTAATCGACTACGGCTATCTAATTAATTGTAAAACTTTGCCTTTTAATATGCGATCTTGGACCTCTCTTTTGTTACCCTACGATTACGGTATTATGGTCATGTCCCGCGAATATGGGGATACACTTAGCAAAGACCCTTCGGTTAAATCATCATAGTCCCTCGAATGTTGCCTTTGTCCCTCGATGACCCTTCGGTGTAGCCTACGGTTAAATGATGATCGTCCCTTCGAATGCTAAGGTATCCTCACAACTGTTGCCTTCAATGACCAATCGATGACCAATCGATGACCCTTCGATAACCCTTCTACATCCAAAGGATAAAACTGCTTACTTCTCAATAGTAAGGACAGTTTTACCCTCATAAGGATAGGAAATGCCCGGAAAGACCTCGGATAGGTATAACTCTTAATTGCTTATTCACAATTTAAAACTACTTTTCACACCTTACACCTTTCAAAACCTCCATTAGAAAATCACCACTTGGCATACATTCGCACTAGAATCATTGTCGAGTTATATTTTTCTAAACTATTTTCAAAACTAAACGAGATAACCACTTTGTATACATTCATTCAAGAATCATTACAAAGTTAAATTCTCCTTTTCAAAACATTTCCTACACATTCCTCAACCACTTTTTCAAACTAGAAAAACATAAATGATTGAGCAATTAAGAGCCCATGGATAACCATGGATACAAAGGGTGCTAATACCTTCCCTTTGTATAATGTACCTCCCGAACCTAAGAATCTAAATTAAGGTCTTTTCTGTTCTTTTCCACCTTTCCTTATTGGATAAAAGAAAAGTCGGTGGCGACTCTTGCTAACCGCGACATTGCGATTAAAAAAACACAAAAAGTCAGTTCACCGTATGACAGAACTGGCGACTCTGCTGGGGACTCTACAAAGAGAGGTCACCTTAAAAAATCATTTATGTTTTCAAATTGTTCCTTCTTTTAAGGGAATTTTTGAGTGAAAGATCCTACACCCGGATCTAGTGTACCTTAGGTAAGTAGCAATAGATCATCGCGACTATCCGGCGTATACTGGAATGGTTAAAATGATGGCTACGGTTAATGTGACACTTTGGATGTCCTGATGTTCCTCATGTTTACTTGAGGAAAAATTTGGAATTCGCGTGGTGTCATCAAAGCATTAACCAGACCTTTAGAACCCTAATTGACTCATCCTAGCCATTAGAAAGTAGTGAGATAACTGACTTCGGTTCCGACTGGGGTTGGTTGAGACTCGATACTACACTCTTTGAGACTGGATTTTAGGGAAGCTTCGGTCAACCACTTGGTGTTGCACTGAAGTGGACTTAAGGAAAGGTCGATGATTTGAGATCCTTCTAGAACCCGGTTACTATTCTAGGACAGGTTGAACCAACCAAACTTCAGTGGGGAGGGTACTTACCTATGGAACTCATGCAAGCCTTAAAACCTAGGAATGATGGTTGTGTGACTTGCTTGTGCTTGTTATTCACTTAACATCATAACATCATCATAACATCATGGCATTAAACTAACCATTTCGAGGACCTAGGGATTTAACTTTGCTCTATTTTGTAAAAAAAAAAAAAAAAAAAAAAAAGAGAAAAAAAGTTTCCTTTTTTGGTAGTTTATGCAAAGTTAAATTCCAAAAGTCCTTGAAAACATTTCATACATTGCATGGCATAACATTGCATAACAGGTGTTCTAAAGGGATCAATGTTCTCACGGTTTTCATGCAAACAGAAAAATGGACCTCGGACAGACTGTCAAAGATCTCCATGCTCAGAATGCTCAACTCCAGGAGATGATCTTGAACTTATCCAAGGGGCAGGAAGAACTGAAGGCTCTCTTGCTCGAGAAGAAAAAAGACAAGAAATCTGTGAGGCACATTAACCCGGGAAGAAGGCAGTTTACGAAGATCAATATGACTTTAGCACAAGCACTGCAGGGTATGCTAAAAACAAATTTAATTACCCTCAGAGATCCTCCTGCAAAACCCAACACTACTTCTCCTAGTTATAATCCCAACGCCAGGTGTGAGTATCACTCCGATAGCCCCGGGCATAATACAAACGATTGTTGGTCGTTGAAGAATAAAATTCAGGATATGATTGACGCCGGAGAATTTGAATTGGATCCGCCTGAGACTCCTAAGGTCATCGCTGCCCCCCTGCCTAATCATGACAAGACTGTCAATGCTGTGGAAGATGCTGATAACGATTGTGACTGGGATAGCTGGATTTTCCCAACGATTGGTGACGGACTCAATAATTGGAAGGCTGAAGACACTATCCCGATTTCCTTTAGTCAGGAGTAATGGTTATTGCCTATTTTAGTGTTGCAACTTTTTAGTTTTTACAATTGAACTTCTTAAAGCATTGTGTCTATGCCCGGGGCACAGTAGCTAATTTGTTAAAAGTTTTGTCATTTCATAAGCATATTCACATTCAATAAATCAATGGACCTTTTTGCATTCAAATATTGCGCTCTTTATCTTTCCTGTCATCTTTTAAACAAGCTATGTTTTCTTGCACACACTCACGTAACAAATTGCAGATCCATAGCCACTCTGGATCCTGTTGATAATAATTCTGCTACTGTTCATTATGACTTTGAAAATCCGATCTACCAAGCCGAGGATGGAAACGAGGAAGATTGTGAAGTCCCTGGAGAACTTGCCCGACTACTGCGAGAAGAAAAGACCATACAGCCGCATGAGGAATCAATTGAAATTGTAAATCTGGGTACTGAAATAGACAAGAAAGAAGTCAGAGGTTTCTTGGGACACTTGAATTACATTGCCCGATTCATTCCACATTTGACTGCTACCTGCAAACCCATCTTCAAATTACCAAAAAAGAAAAATCAAGAGATGGTATGGAATGATGAACGACAAAATCAAGAAATATCTCCAGGAACCTCCAATTCTGATGCTATCAGTTGAAGGAAGACCTCTAACCATGTATTTGACCGTGTTAGGAAATTCAATAGGGTGTGCTGGGGCAACATGACGAGTCTGGTCGAAAAGAGCATGCCATATACTGCCTTAGCAAAAGGTACCGACTGTGAAACAAGATACTCACAGCTCGAGAAAGCTTGCTGTGCTTTGGCTTGGGCTGCTCGCCGACTAAGACAGTATATGTTGAATCATACCACTTTATTGACTTCTAAGATGGATTCTATCAAATATCTATTTGAGAAACCTGCTGTCTCCTGAAAGAGTTATCACTGACAATGGTACTAATTTGAACAACAAGATGATTACTGAACTCTGCACGCAGTTCAAAATAAAACACCATAACTCTTCTCCGTACCGGCCAAAGATGAACGGCGCCGTGGAGGCTGCTAATAAGAGTATCAAGAAGATCATACAAAAGATGATAGTAACGTACAAAGACTGGCATGAGATGTTACCATTCGCTCTCCACGGTTATCGCACTTCAGTACGCACTTCGACAGGAGCAACTCCTTTCTCTTTAGTCTACGGAATGGAAGCCGTTTTACCAGTGGAAGTTCAGATTCCCTCTCTAAGAATCATGAAAGAGGCGGGCTTAGATGAAGAGGAATGGATCAGACTCGACTCGATCAGATAAACTTGATTGATGAGAAGAGACTTGCGGATGTTTGTCATGGACAGATATATCAGAAGCGCATGACCCAGGCATTTAACAAAAGAGTCAAGAGACAGGTATATCGAATTGGCGATTTGGTAATAAAGCGTATCATTCTACCCCAGGGTGATTCCAGAGGCAAATGGATTCCCACGTACGAAGGGCCGTTTGTAGTTAAGAAGGTATTCTCTGGTGGAGCCATGATACTAGCTACAATGGACGGCGAAGACTTCCCGCATCCCGTGAACGCAGACATAGTCAAAAAATACTACGCATAAAAGAGACCCGCTAGGTCGACGTATCTAGGCAAAAGTAGGGGCATCCCGGCGAACCAAAAGGGTTCGGGCAAAAATTAGGGATAAACATATAAAAACATACACCCGGCAAGTCGAAAACCTGAAAAGGCGGCTTGGGCAAAAAAGGGTATCCTGA
This sequence comes from Lathyrus oleraceus, assembly GCF_024323335.1. Classification (NCBI taxonomy): domain Eukaryota; kingdom Viridiplantae; phylum Streptophyta; class Magnoliopsida; order Fabales; family Fabaceae; genus Lathyrus; species Lathyrus oleraceus. Next base: position 529,779,266 of record NC_066585.1, on the reverse strand, counting down.
TGGACTGAAAACCTGAAAAGGCGGTCCAGGCAAAAATTAGGGATTAAAGCGTAAGACTATGTCCCGTTCTCAGTCAGCTTCAACCAAGTTCAAGGGACTGAACAAGCCAATCACTTCTATCCGACAGCAGGAGATGAGATGCTTGAAGACATAATGACAGTAGTGGAATTAGAATCGATAGGACTTTTTCTGCATAGCTTTCTCTTTGTTTGCCTGACAATTTCCTCTTACTAGGATTTTTGTCTCCCTGTACACGAATTACCTGTTTACAGGCCCTCTTCCAAAATCAATACAATTTTATCTCAAAAAAAAAGATGCTTTTATGTTCACTTTTTCTGTTTTGTTTGCGTAAATGTCCGTTGGTTTAATTTGAATTGATTTATGCATTTGAATATGATCAATGCTTACCAAAAATGCATGCCTAGAATGGTAATAGCAATTACTACACGACTTCAGGATCGAGGAGAAGGTCTAATCATGCTTCCCAATGAATCCGTTGCTAATTCGATTCCCCGGCAACGCCAGTTATTCCCCAGAAGAAATTGGCATCACTAGACTGGTCATCTCTTCTACCCCCAGCCAGGCTCTGTTGAATATCTCTGCCATCAGATAAAAGTCAAATACCCCTAGCTAAGGAAGGATCATCAATACAAATATCTCCGACCAGAAGACTGAGATTTATTTCCCCAGTAGAGTCCCCTGGAAGAACGTTTCAGACACATAGTGCATTCATTACATCATTTCACATCACATACCTACATACAATTTTCGTTTCGCATCATATACATTACATCATTTCATAACATATACATGTATACAATGCTCTCATTTATTCCAGACGCATAATTCACTCATTACATCATTTCACAGCACACGCATGCATACAACATTTGCATCTCATGCATCATGACATGGCATGAAGCTAACTTTATTTTTCAGGTTAATTATCCTCTTGATACAATCAAAACAAAGGTCCATTCAGACGGACAGCTTTATCAATTACATTCAGGATTCAACTATACTCCATGTCAACATTCATTCTGACATCCTCCTAACGATGGCATCTATAAGCTCATCCCAGACATTTATCGCAAATACAGCATACACAAATACTATCAGATTCAGCCTAACGTACGGTTCGTTCTGATTCAGCCCAACATATGACTCCTTCAACTCAGATACGATCTAGCGTACGATCCATTCTGACCTTCAATAACTCAAATACGGTCTAATGTACGATCCAGTTAGACCTTCATATCCTCAGATGCTACCTAGTGTACGGTACATTTCTGAAGTGTAGTCTAGCATATGACTACCCCCTTTTATAATCAGATTCAGCCTAATGGACGGCTCATTCTGCTGCTCAGATGCTACCTAGTGTACGGTACATTTCTGAAGTGTAGTCTAGCATATGACTACCCCCTTTTATAATCAGATTCAGCCTAATGGACGGCTCATTCTGCTCAGATACGGTTTAATGTACGACCCAGTTAGACCTTCATCCACTCAGATGCTACCTAGTGTATGGTACATTTCTGAAGTGTAGTCTAGCATATGACTACCCCCTTTTATAATCAGATTCAGCCTAATGGACGGCTCATTCTGCTCAGATACGGTTTAATGTACGACCCAGTTAGACCTTCATCCACTCAGATGCTACCTAGTGTACGGTACATTTCTGAAGTGTAGTCTAGCATACGACTACCCCTTTCATCGTCAGATTCAGCCTAATGGACGGCTCATTCTGCTCAGATACGGTTTAATGTACGACCCAGTTAGACCTTAATCTCCTCAGATGCTACCTAGTGTACGGTACATTTCTAAAGTGTAGTCTAGCGTACGACTACCCCTTTCATCATCAGACACAGCCTAACGGACGACTCATCCTGCAACTCCAATACGGTCTAGCATAAGACCCATTTGGATCTTCAACTCAGATACGATCTAGCATACGATCCGGTCTGATCTTCTATCCCCAGTGAAATCACCCGCTTAATGGAGGTTTCGTTCTGCAACTCAGAGACGATCTAGCGTACGATCCATTCTGATTTTTCATCCTCAGCGAAGTCATCCGCCCAATGAACAACTCACTCTGGTATTCAGATGCGGTCTAGCGTATGATCCATTCTGATCCCTTATCCCCAGCAGCGTATAACACACTCTGACTCCCCAACGAAGTCGACAGCATAATGGATAACTCACTATACGGGCTAGCGTATGACCCGGTACGACATCCATGTCTTCAGATATCGTCTAATGTACGACGCACTCTGAAGCTCTCATCATCAAATTCCCTGAATGGCATCTTTAAGCCCATCTCCATCAAGACTAGCTCCTGATTGACAAGCGCAAATTTTTTGGGCATTCTAGTGTTCAATAACCTTCCACCTCCAAACCACGAATGGCATACATGCCATCCTAACTCTCTCGGTTCAAGAATATTGAACAGGGACAGCTGTCATACCCCAAAATTTGCCCATTAATATTTCAAGACATTTTTCAGGGCACTCCGACTCATTTTTATGACACTGACCTTAAAGGAACAAAGGCCCAGCTCACGAGTGGCCCAATCCAGAAAATGGCCCAAACTGGCCTGCTCGCTAGGCGAGCAATTCCTTCGCCTAGCGAACACTTCGTTATGACACTCGCCCCAGCGAAGCATCAGATCCAGTAAAAGCCCAAACTAGCTGGCTCGCTAGGCGAGCAACTCCTTCGCCTATCGAAGCTTGCGAATAGCAGAATTTCTGGGCTTCATTCTGAGCCCATTAGGTCACAACAAGAGCATTATAAATAGCCAAGCTTCAGTCACGAAAAAGGAGAAGAAGACAGGGGGAAGACGGACGGAAACCCTGGCACAGAAACCCTGGAGGCTACTTTAGAGAGTTCCGAGTGAAGAAACCCTGAAGGCCGCTCCGAAGCTACTGCCGCCCAACTCCATCCGATGCCAAAAGCGATCAGTCTCTTCAACATAGCAGCTTAGTTGCAAGCAGGTTTGCGCATCACTATTGTTTTATACTTTTAATCGGTAATCTCTATATACATAAAGCATCATGATTGAAGTTTCGAATATGTAATTTGATTTCACATGCGAATTTAAATATGCTTGAATATCATGAATGTTTGTCCATGCTATTCCGGTAATCAAGTGCCATACCAGTTCAGGTTTTCGGAGATCATGCTGCTGTCAAGCTCCAAACCCGTGGCCGCTCGCTAGCACATCGCTAAGCGAGCCTGTAGCGAGCATTCGCTGAGCCTTCGCTAGGCGAAGCAGAGGCGAACGGGACAGTGGCTGCTTTGTTTCTTTTCTATTCTGCCTTATGTCTATCTAACCAAGATTTATTATAATTCTGCATCATTTGGCCTGAGATTATGACTGTTGTGTTGTAGTGCAATTTTCAATTGTACTTTACTTTGATGCTCTAACCCGTGTGTTGAATTGTGCAAAGGTTTACATATTCCCGAGGAAACGGCCGGCTAGGTATCCCACTTTATGTGTGGGAGATCCTTATGGAGATTCACCCTGAATTACTCAATTGATTTTAATGTATTCATTTCATGGCGAAGATCCACCCTAATGGCTTAATTGATCTTAATGTACTGATTTTAATATGGACCTAATTACTTAATCGACTACGGCTATCTAATTAATTGTAAAACTTTGCCTTTTAATATGCGATCTTGGACCTCTCTTTTGTTACCCTACGATTACGGTATTATGGTCATGTCCCGCGAATATGGGGATACACTTAGCAAAGACCCTTCGGTTAAATCATCATAGTCCCTCGAATGTTGCCTTTGTCCCTCGATGACCCTTCGGTGTAGCCTACGGTTAAATGATGATCGTCCCTTCGAATGCTAAGGTATCCTCACAACTGTTGCCTTCAATGACCAATCGATGACCCTTCGATGACCCTTCTACATCCAAAGGATAAAACTGCTTACTTCTCAATAGTAAGGACAGTTTTACCCTCATAAGGATAGGAAATGGCCGGAAAGACCTCGGATAGGTATAACTCTTAATTGCTTATTCACAATTTAAAACTACTTTTCACACCTTACACCTTTCAAAACCTCCATTAGAAAATCACCACTTGGCATACATTCGCACTAGAATCATTGCCGAGTTATATTTTCTAAACTATTTTCAAAACTAAACGAGATAACCACTTTGTATACATTCATTCAAGAATCATTACAAAGTTAAATTCTCCTTTTCAAAACATTTCCTACACATTCCTCAACCACTTTTTCAAACTAGAAAAACATAAATGATTGAGCAATTAAGAGCCCATGGATAACCATGGATACAAAGGGTGCTAATACCTTCCCTTTGTATAATGTACCTCCCGAACCTAAGAATCTAAATTAAGGTCTTTTCTGTTCTTTTCCACCTTTCCTTATTGGATAAAAGAAAAGTCGGTGGCGACTCTTGCTAACCGCGACATTGCGATTAAAAAAACACAAAAAGTCAGTTCACCGTATGACAACTCGGTTATAAGTTTATTTTGGAATAATAGCTCTAATATTGTAACATCGGGGTTGAAATTGTTTTGCTATGCTATATACTTTATCTTAAACTGAATAATCGTACCTTATGGTTATGTTTGGAATTTTAATCTCTATTTTGAGTAATAAGTTGAGCATTATGTTGGTGTGACACCCTTGTCTCATATTCTTATATTCCGCATTATGTTATAAAGAATGATTTTTTTTTACCGTGGGTTTAGGGTGTTACATCCAACGCCTCTTGATCTACATACATTGACGAATTGTGTTTATTTTCCTTACGAAGCATATTAGGCCGGATTTCCATTTTGAAGAATATTGTCAACATAAAAAAGGAAAATATAAATAAATAACACACTGATCAAACATGCTAATGACAAAATTTTGAATATTATAAGTATCTTAAATCTACTCTCCAAAAACCATAACATATAAGAAAGCAAAAACAAGAAGAAAAATGTAGGCTTTACCTTAAAAAAATAGTGTTGATCACTTATGTGCTTCAGATATCATCAAACAAGATATCACATATCAGCCTAATATAAAAGTTAGTGAAAATGAGCTCACAATAATGAGGAAAGTTTGCAATACAAAGAATATGAGATTTTGCAGCTCGCAAATGGAAAAAGAGAGAAAGTGATGCTTCAGGAACACTTTTATGTGTGCCTCAGCCACATGGGACCATACGATCCACTATGTTGGGAAATGCGAGACACACTACCAATGGCCAATATTTCATTAAAGATTGTTCAAAGTACTCTAATACCTTGAGGAAAATGAAGCATCATTTTTCACTAGCCTAGGGACACACGTCAAAGACTCCATACAAAACGTCACAATATTACAAAAAAGACATTTCATGTATCTATTCTTAGCGAAATTGATATCTTATCAAGGATCTTTGTTTCATTAGGCAAATAAGTCAAACTAAGGCGTATACATCAAACTTTCCTCCTACAAAGTAGAGACAAAGGATTTGAGGACAACTGTTATGGACCGCATGCAAGGCCAAGATGGAAGGCCCTGAGGAAAAGCGAAGGAATTGAATGCCAGGAACATGTGTTTCCCCATTCAAGTAGACAACACTACCCCTTGAGGCATCACTTGTCCTTCAAATCAACAGACAATTGTTCACACAACACATTGAACTTCCCTCAGATGGTTTTAACCGTTCTCACTATATAAGAGAGAAAGCATGTCATTTATATGTATTAAAATCCACTCTCTCTCACACACATTAACCTTTATTCTCTCAGTAACTTAGGTGTTGAAGTGATAACATTACAAGTTAGTCTTCTCTCCACAACATCCGAAACACAAGTCCGCCACAACAAAGTATTACCTCGCCATTTCACCGATCATATCTAATTCTAAACCGAACAAAATATACAAACAATTTGTTTAAAAATTATGAATATTTTATATTTAAATTTAATGAAATTAAATAATATTTAAATTGAGATTAATTACTATGCACTGCCAGTGTAAAAAAATTTACACTATCGATTCATCACCATCACCCGTTTGCATTACTTTATAAATTTTTAAAATAAAAGTCAAACTTATTTCAATATCCAACGTATAAGATTAACTGACGGTGTAAAATCCTTTTACATTATCAGTATATTTCAATTAAATCCATTTAAAATATAGACGTGATCATTAAATTATTATATGTTAGAATAGGAAAAAAAGAAAAACTTATATAAAAAATACTTTAGACTTGCAAAACAATGTCATAAATTATTATGCTTTTATATAGAAAATATTAGGTTCATATTAAAAAAACACAGTCTCGCCCAGTCAGCAAAAGAGATCGAATGCGGGTTGCTTCATCAGTTTCCTGGTAGATTTCTGATCCAACGGATATCCTCACGCAGATGCGTTGGCAGGGGCATTCTGAGCCGTTAGATATCGTCCTTTGGAAATTCCTTTCTTATAAAATCGGGTTTCTTTAGTTTCTTTTTCACTTTCAAAACCTCCTAGGTTGCCTCTTTTTTCTAACAGGTAAGAAACTCATCACTTTTATTTCTTTTTTAATTATTCATTATTTATAGCTTCTTCATTTGATTAAATTGTTGGAAAAAATTGCAAGAAATTCAATCTAAATTAGCATATCAAAGTTTGCAACTCGTTGACTCATACTTTTGTTATTAATTTTTTCATGTATTTTGGGTGAAATTGCAATGTTATATAGTTTTTTTTTTGCATGTCATTTTGGATTGTTTTATATTGGTGTTCTGGTTTGAAGTAATCTTGGAATGTTGTAATTCACTGTTTTTTGAAAACTTGCTGGGAAAAAAATAACTATATTGGTGTGTGTTTGAAGTAAAAAAAAATTATTTAACATTAGAGATCATATGAGGATTGATTGGTTTGAGATGTTTGTTCTTTGATCTATGTCGCATGATTCTACAAGTTGAAATCTTGTAAACTGTAGTTCATAGTTACCAAAAACAATTGATAGGTAAATGCTAGTGCCTAGTGGTTAATTTGTTAGTATTAGAGGTGGCTATACTGCTAATTATACTAGGAATTCATCTCCTTGTCAAGGTTTTAAATAACGGTTAGTTGGGTAAAGGCTTTTGCGATTTTGGTCTATACAGGTATTGTGTTACTAATTGCTGTTGCCGCGGTCGTGGCCGTAATCGCAGTTTGACGCAGTCGTAGCGACTTTTCGTCTGTGATTTTTTTTTCTACATTATAAAAGGTGAATAATGGTATCGGTACCTTCCGATACCATTTTGTGTAGTAACATACTGTTTTTTAAAACCAGAGACACCGTGTAGTAGAATTTGAACAATGCTATTTTATGCAATTTGCACTTGACAAAACTGAATGTTACCGCAGTTTGTGTTTTCATACTTGTCTGTCTTTTGAGAACCCTGAGAATAGAATTGGAAAATGGATAGAATGAAATGAAAAGAAAGAGAAAACTCTACTTCAAAGTTCTCAGAGACTTTTCCCCCTTCTCATACAGTTATGGTCGTAATAGTTTTTCTTTGAGTACTAACATCCGCAACACCCTTTATGTTTCTTGCAGAAGATGGGGTTCTGGACTGTGGTATGGACCTGGCTAGAAGGGTTTCTTCTCTTTGCAAATGCATTGGCAATTTTGAACGAGGACCGGTTCCTTGCTCGAAGAGGATGGACATTGGCAGACATGACAGGACCTAGAAGGAATACTCTTAAAGGACAAGTCATAGGACTCATTCACGTTTGTCAATATATGAGACTTCCTCTTATTTTTTTCAACATTCTCGTTATCACAAAGAAACTCATCGCCGGATAACTTGGATAGCGAGTGAACATGTAAATTTTAGGTTTTATGATCCGGCTATAGGCTGTGAAAACTCAACTGAGGTATGTATAATTATCAGAATTTATCAGTTCCGGCTTGTATCTGTATTGAAAATTTGAAGTTATCTTCACCATCATACTCAAAGTAAGACCATAATGAAAATGTAATTTTTGTTTTTATTCTAAATGAATACGATATTGAGATTCTGGTAAAGCCCTCGGATGGCGTATTTCACATATGTTATAGACTGCATTCACATCACAATTGTCGTTGATATTGCGGAAAATTGTGTTCATATTGCTTACATTAAAAACCTCTGCAGATTGTTTACAAAAAATGAGTAACTATGGAACATTCATTTGCCATTTTATTGTATGAAAATTGAATAAAAAAACAGTCTTCATATCATCACTACAACATAAACAACATTACAGAAGTAACAGAAAACCAACAGAAAATACAGAAAACAATGTTTCATTCGACAGGGATCATAACCTCATTAGTCCTAAACATTGGAATTGTCCAAGGTGGATTATACCTACCCAACAAGAAATCCCCAACAACCTTAAAACCATCTTTCTCCAAACTCAACTTCAACTTCTCCACCTTCTCCTTCACCACTTCATCACTTGCCACACCTCCGAACTTCACCACTCCATATTTCCTCTCCCCTTCCTCTCTAATCACAACCCTCTCATCAATAGGCTTTGGTGCATCCTCTACTTTTCCATAACTAGCTGGCAAAATAAACTGCATAGTCACCATCTTGTTCCTCTCATTTGTCACCACTGGTGCTGTCATAGCTATCTTCTCTGCAGAATCCTTTGTTATAACTGGTGCAGTCATGGCGATTTTCTCGGGTTTTGTGTTCTGAGGGTTTCCTAGTGCTCCAATATAGTTTGCTAGAATCATGAAGCCACCATCTTTGTTTCCTTTGAACTGTGATGGATCATAGGTGACTTCAGCTGCAACAGAAGGTGCATATTTTCTGATTTCATAGTCTTGTGTGGTTTTGATTACTTCATATTTTGGTGTTTCAACACCAATTTTTCCAAATACCATACCCATCAAGGATTGAGAATGAATAAAGGTAAGATGAGAAGTGAAAGATGTAGGTAGTAGATTTTGATGACTTGTTGGTGTGTCTTTCAATCCTTTATATAATAAAGGATAAGAGATTTGGATTCGACGCAGTAACTGTGTCATCACATTTATTGATTGATCTTGACCGTTCAATTTCAAATCAATAGTTGAGATCAATTATCTTCGGACACTGATTTGTCGTTAATCCTCTCAGACTTGAAAATTAATCTCTGTAATTGTGAAAGAAAAATTGCAATCACGAAAACTCTGAGATGACTTGTGTAAGAGTTTTCTTTGAGAAGGGGTTAGCATTTAGAAATTCGAGATTCTAGATTTTGTTTATAGAATGAAAGGATGTTATTCTGCCACATTGCCAATGATGTTTGTGGACAAAATAATACTATATCTCATTGAATCTAAATATTCTCCATTTAAGATTGTTTCATTATATAATAATTGTTTTATATATTTTGTCTAAATTCAGTGTTACAAAATGGTATAATTAATTAATTTTAAAATTAATTTTTATTTCATTGAGTTCTTATCCAGCTAAATTACATATTAGATTCCTTAATTGATTTCCGAAATTAACTCTTTATTTTAAAATCAAACATATCACTTTTTTATACTATACTATATATTTGTTTTTTAAATTATATTTTTTTTATTTATAATGTCTATAAAATATCTTAATACGATGATTTGTCAAATTTTATGATATATTATTTAAAAATAAAAATAAATAGTCTTAAGTGCAAAAATACATAAAAAAAAATCAAACGGTTTGGTTGTCTAGTAGTGTAAATGGAATTTATAATCATTTTTAAGAAAAATGAATTTGGTTGTCTAGTAGTGTAAATAGAATTTATAAAATTAGCTAAGATTATTTACTACTTTTAACTTTCTATTTTTATTTATATACTAATTTAAAAATTATTTTAAATTAGCTTTTAAAAAGTATATATAATTTTTCAAAAGAATAATTTTATAATTTAAATTTAATATTTATTTTATCATGTCACAATCTATATAATATATTAAATCTGAAATATTTTATTTTATTTTTCACATCATTCCATAGTCTTTTGTGACATCACTATAATCACATTTTCACTTTTTAAATAGATAAATATAATATTTATTTTTTATTGAAGGTCATGGGTCGAACTTGACAAAGATATTCAGATAAATCGACGTAGTCCTGTGTATGCAATGAAACGCTACCGCCATAATCGAGTTCGTGACCCATGCTAGAGTAGTTGGGTTGGATTTGAGTTATTAGAGGGCGACCAGGACGGTTGAAGAGTGACATTGGTGTGAATGATGCATCAAGGAAAGATTGAAATGATTGTTGTGGTGTTTGGTAGTCATATGGTTGTTGCATGTTTTGGTTTTGTGATGTTTGGGCTTCTTGGCTATAGTAAGAGAAGGGACGGTTAATGTTAAATGATCGCTGAGTGTTTTGGCTAAGGCGGCTATGTTAGGGTGATATGTTGGGTGCATAACGATGTTGAGTGTCTTGATGATGATCTACTTGTTGGTGGTGGTACGTGGTATGCTCTTTGTATTGTGGTTGGGTGTTTGGCATGTTAGAGTCGTAGGTTTGTGTGTTTGTGGATCGGAAATTTTGATGGATAAGGGGTTATGAGTAACCGGTCTGATAATGTGTTAGGGGTTAGATGTTGAACATTCTTGTGTGTAAGTTACCTGACGTGGGTCGTATAGGTACATATCCTCGGCAAGGAACTCAAATCCATCTGATATGTACCAAGCCATATAATTATGAATTAGTTTTTCTTCGGTTGGCATCACACTGTCAGTTAAGACATGGTCTTGTCGGTGCTTCCATTTTCGACACTCAGACCTAGCGAAGCTTTGCCAAGGGTTAAAGTTTCATTGATCGTTAACTTTTTGTAGATGCCATTCTCTGAGGTTTATCGGGGGATCTGGGACGTGTTGAAGCATATCGAACTGCAATTTAACACGATCATATGGTGCATCTCCACAGTGGTGAATCTTATGATCGGTGTGCATGCAGTCCAAACGGCTGCGTCTTGTTTGTTGATTTCATGGTCATGATCCAAGTTTAGATATGGACGCCAAATGAACTGAAATGTGAATATATATTAGATTAAAAATTTGTTAGAAGAAATTAACAAATTATTACGAATTAATTAGGTTAATGGCAATACATCTGTTGGTTGAAGGTGATCCAAGAGATTGCGATGCTGGATAATACAGTGTCTACGACATCTGTTGTAACTCATACCACGTGCCGACCATCTGCACCATCAAAGTAAATATATTATTTAGAGATATTAATCGGTAAAGTAAGTAAATATAGTTTATTATTAAGAACTTGCTTTTGTGCGTACGGGAATGTGAATGAGTTATGGTTGACGGGCACTAGGGACAGTAGTCTGGACCAACCCCATGTTTGGAGCAAAACAACATATCCAGAAAATATAGATGTGTCTTTGAGTGCATTTTTACACAAAGAGCTATAAAGATAAGCCAAACAAGCGAACCCCCTACTGTAACTTCTTATTCTATCTACATGTCTTAGTAAAGGTAAATACACAACATGCATACTAGAACCACTACCTTTAGGAAATAACAATAAACCAATTAAAAGCATAATATAACACCTAATTTTTTATTATTCGAGCGTCTTCGATAGAATTTTCATCTAACTGTAAGTTGTTGTAATATGTCTTAAGGCGTGAAAGAAGTATACCTTGAGCTCTCGAGTTATCATCTAACAAGTCAGCACAAGAGGTCCATGCAAATTGAATTCACATTGTTGGTTTTACCATTTACCGTCTTACCCTTGATAGGCAGTCCCAATAACATGTAGACATCTTCTAACGTCATGGTACATTCACCGGTTGGAAACTAGAATGTGTGTGTCTCGGGACGCCATCTTTCACATAATGCAAGAATAAATTTAGTATCAACCGACCAAGACATTATTTTGCTTACATGTCCAAAACCGGCGAGTTCGACATAATGTTGAATCACCGCGTCCATGTGAACAAATTCGTGGACACGAGTTCGAAACCTACAAAATATCCTAAAAAATAAACAACAAAATAAGTTAATTTATAAAAAAAATATGTTAGAAAAATAATACAAGAAGTAAACTCTTACATAAGTTGTTATGTTTGCAATTGTGCCTATATTCACCCATAGTGAGCAGAGACATCTTGTCATAGTGTTACAGATGAAACAGTGGTTGTTGCAGATGAAAGAGTGCTTATTGCATGTGTAGAAGTGATTGTTGACGATGACGTGATTATTGCATGGCTATTTATAATGAGAGACATGCATAAGTTTACATGCATGGAAAATTGAGCATGCAAGCTAGCGCCAATTGGTTTGCGTGCACATGTAATTGATCGAAGCTAACGTCATATGGACTGAAGTTTCCTAGGTCGTGATAGGTTGCATGCATGGTCTTTTCCCTAGTCCGTATGGCTATTTGCATGAACGCAAAATCTCGAGGTCTGCACATACAAGGCGCCATATGGACTGGCGCCCATGTTCAAAAAATGCATGCAGACGCCAAATGGAATGGCGCTAGCTCTTGCATGCATGCCATGTCACATTCTATTTAATTCTCTTCCTCATACCAACCCAAATTCAAATGCATCCTTAAACCAACACCAATTCATTGTCAAACCTACACAACTTCATTATATTACTATGTCATCTGCATCCAAATATATTATCAATGCTCACTGCAACGGTGAGACATATGAGTGTGATGTATACAAGTTTAGTTTTCGAAACACCGATACTACCCGATTTACATTCAAAAGAAATTCAAATTTCTTGCATTTGAAAAAACGAATAGAATCATGCCTAGGATCTGGTCTTGTGTCACAAATCACATACCAAAATCCAATTTATTTTGAAAATAATAAATGTAAATTTTATCCGCTAAAGGTGTTAGACGATGAAGATGTTGAATATATGTTTGTTAGTCACGAACATTCTGGTTGCAACTCTATTGAGTTATATATTAATCTCCAACAAAGTATATCATCTCAACAATCTCAGATAACTAATCAAGATGAATCTGATGAATTTGATTCAGAAGACTCAGATGAAGTCAACCTCGAAGCAGAAGCAGAAATCAACGTTGTTGATGAAGAAGAAGAAGAAGAAACTGAGACACAAGTCGATCATATGTTGAACAACAACATTCAAGATGACGATCATCCAACGCCATTACCTCCAAGTCATGTATATAATCCTCCTCAACATATGACAAACATGGACTTGCATGACGATGAAACATCCGACAGTGTTTTTTATAACCCGTATCCATGATCAGAGGGTGAGTTAAAAGTGGGATACACATTCCGCACTAAAGAAGAATGTGTGCGATCTATCAAAAAATTTCACATGGATAACTTAACTGATTTCATCGTGAAACACACTAATTCGAGAAGGTATGTCATCGAAAGCCGTAACATCCTTTGCAAGTTTCGGTTGGCTGCGTCTCACAAGAAGATAAGCGATTCTTGGGAGATAGCTTCTATAGACCCACCTCACAGTTGCATTGCCACTAATGTTGTACAAGATCACCGAAAATTAAGAGTTGAATGATATGTCAAGACATTTTGCCGCTTGTTAACAAAGACCCATCAGTGAATGTGAGAATAATAATATCTCATATTGTCACAAGATATAATTATACTCCCTCTTACAAGAAAGCATGGATTGCAAGGACAAAGGTTGTTGAACAGGTATTCGGCAACTGGGAGAATTCATACAAAGAATTGCCACGGTTTTTATGGGAACTTAAAACATACGCACCAGGAACTGTTACAATTATGGAGACATTTCCAGCATTTACGCCAGACGGAACTTGTGTTGCTGGAAATTGAATTTTTCACCGCCTCTTTTAAGAGTTTCAACCATGCCTCGAAGGTTTTGCATTCTGTAAACCTATTATTCAAATTGATGGAATATTTTTATACGGAAAATACAAGGGTACTTTGCTTATGGATGTTGCACAAGACGACAACAATAATGTCTTTCCCATTTCCTTTGCTCTGGTTGAAGGTGAAACCGCTGGTGGTTGGGGTTTCTTCCTTCGTCATCTCAGAACACATATCGCTCCATAAGTCAATCTCTATTTGATTTTAGATAGACATGTTGCCTTTGAGAGTGCTTATAATAACCATGATAAAGGATGACATAATCCTCCTTCTACCCATGTCTATTGCATTAGACATATCGCACAAAACTTCATGCGTGCAATCAAAGACAAAAACCTTCGCAAAAAAATGGTGAATGCAGGGTATGCTCTAACTTAGTCGTCATTTCAATATTACCGTGACAAAATTAGATTGTCTAATACAAATGCAGGAAGGTGGGTGGATAACATACCATTAGAGCAGTGGACAAGAGCATTTGACAAAGGCTGTCAATGGGGACACATGACAACAAACATTGTGGAATGCATGAACGACATATTCAAAGGTATTAGAAATCTACCAATAACCGCATTGGTCAGAACAACCTATTTTAGGCTGACATCTACCTTCGCAACCAGAGATGAAAGGTGGAGTGCAGTGTTAATGGCAGATCAATTATTTAGTGAATGTTGTATGAAAGTGATGAAAGAGGAAACTATTAAAGTTAGCACACAAGCGATTACAATCTTTGACCGTTATAGGCAAAATTTTAGTGTACATGAAACAATGGACCACAATGAGGGGAGGCCAAATTTATCCTATACTGTCAGACTAAATAGAAGTTGGTGCGACTGTGGAAAGTTCCAGGCCTTCTGTATTCCTTGCTCACATGTCATTGCGGCATGCGCACATACTCGCCAGGATGCTTACAACCATCTATTCGATGTTTACAAGGTCATTATCGTCATGAACGTGTATAACGAAAGCTTCTCAGTGCTAGTAATGTGGGAATACTGACCTTTATATGAAGGGGACATAGTTTGGCATAACGATGAGATGTGAAGAAAGAAAAAAGGACGACCAAACAACACTCGTATTAGAACAGAAATGAATACGACTGATAACATGATAAGATTATGTAGTATATGTCGTCAACCCGGATACAATAAAAAAAATGTCTCAATCTATGAGCAACTTCTGCATCATAATTTAGTATCTCCTTTCAATTTTTGTAACCTTTGATTTTGATATATTAATAACTTTTTGTTACAGCAAGGTTAACAACAAACATCACTCCAACTTAATCACACTTAAAACCGAACAGGTCTAAATAAACAATACAAACAACAAATATCGAAACAAATGAAAATACTTAACCACAATATTAAAAAAAACATTTCTAACTGATTACAACAATCAAACTGATGTCATCTGGTCCAAACATCACTTCCCTAACATCCTTATCATTTTTTACTCGCACTCAACCACGTACACCATCGAGTCTCTGAATACTTCTAATTTTTTCCCCTTCTGGTATGTTTCCATCTAACCAACGAATCAACTCCCTCTTTAGTTGATCAAAACAACAGATGTTCCAAAACATCATCTCCATCGGAGACTTGTCTCTCGAATAAGTCACTTTTCCATAGCGGCGACGAAGACGAAATATGTTTGCAAGATAATGAAAAAATATATGAAAAAATGAATCACACAACACCTCTATTTATACAAAAAAAAATTACACACTACACTGAGGCGCCAGACCAATTGGCGCCTCCTCTCATTTAGTACACATGGGCGCCAATTGGATTGGCAACACCATGTGCTGTAGCAATTCAATTGACGTCCCTCTTAAAAATGAAGGGTAAGCGTCAATTGGTCTGACACCTATGCCTTAACATTTTTTTTGAAACTGAGATAGTTTGGGAAATTATTTGAAAACTGAGTTATTTTGGGATTTTTTTTTGAAAATGTGGGGTATTTGAGTAAAATATTCACTATTATCTATATTCTAATAAATTTCAAATTTAAAATAGACATATAAATCTAAACACTAAAATTAAAATTATATTTTCTTTAAAATCATAAAAAAAAATGAACACTTAAAATAAATGTTTTTGATCTCATAGTAGTTATAGTAGAAATATATTAATCTAATAATTATCTACTAAGTTAGATAAATGTATTATTTTCATATAAATATATATTATCAAAGTGAATTATACTTTAATCTTTTCTTTTATAATATGACCATAAAGAGTATAAGAAAAATATTGAGAATAATATGTAAAAAAAAGAACACTCATATTTTAATTGATATCATTGACGAATACAATATATATTCACTATTGGAAGTCATGGATTCAAATTTTGGTAAAAACGAAAAATATCTCATCGAAAGTCATGAGTTCGAATTTTGACAAAGACGAAAAATATCTCACTTTTAACGAAGAATGATCTAACAAGACCAACACTATTCAACTATCTATATTAATATTCCTCTAAATTTCAAACAATTAAACTAAAAAATCTCATTTTTAACAAAAATAATCTAACAAGACAATTATTATTTCAACTATCTATATTCATCTAAATTTAAAATTTAAAATAGACATGTGAATCTAAACACTAAAATTAAAGTTATATTTTCTTTGAAATCATAAAAAAAACACTTAAAATAAATGTTTTTGATCTCATAGTAGTTATAACTGAAAATACATTAATCTAATAATTATCTACTAACTTAGATAAATGCATTATTTTCATAAATATATATTATCAAAGGGAATTATATTTTAATCTTTTCTTTTACAATAGTGACCATAGAGAGCATAAGAAAAATATTGAGAATAATGTCTAAAAAAAGAAGACTTATATTTCAATTGATATCAATGATAAAATCAGATAAATTTTTACAATCTCATTAATAAAATTAAAATAATTATTTAAAAAACAATTAAACTACTATAACAACTAGCATTTTCAACCATTTATTCATTAGATAACTAAAGTTTGATAAAATAGATATATATTTTATAAAGCTAATAAAGTTTTATTTGATAATAATTATAAATAAATTTTTAATTTTATTAATACTAAGAATATATACACGCCTTTAACAACTTAAAATTAAATATCTAAATCAAAGACAACGACTAAAAAGACATGGGAATCAAAACAAAAAAAAAATCATTTTATAGCCATTTAAATTTGCAAACTAAAATGTATCTTTTTAGAAGTAATTAATTCATATCATTGTCTCAATTATAATTTACAATAAATTATTGTAATATAATTTTAATAATCATGTTTTTTCAAAACAAATTCTTAACATATTTAAAATTTAATAAAAAAACAAATAAACTACTTTACAACCACACATCACTCGGATCTTAATCTAGTTCTAACTAAATGGGGTGTCGTAGTAAAACTCTCTGCAACACTTTAATTAGCTTAGAAATATTAAACTAGTACAAAATATTGAGGGGTATATAGCCGATCTTGTCAAACCACATCAAAATATAATAATTAGTCGAAACGAAAATTACATACAATCCAAATACATAAAAAATGGTTTAAATGATACCAAAGCAAATGCACACACATCACATGCACTATCTAGTGAATCTGCGTATATGCACAAAACTAGATAGCTAAAAAATGTATTGTGTGAGCTTTCACAATCTTAAATAACGACGAATGAACCAACTACAAATACGAATCGATTCACGTACCAACAAACATAAATCACGACAAATAAAAATAACTCTTTCAAGTCAAACAAACCTAGATCATGTTGAACCATAACTGATGAATCCGAGCAAGATCTATACGAGAAACACCCATCACGGAGGCGACAAGGTCAATAGATTTGAAAAGAATCAAAGGTGAGAGTCAAGACACACAACCACCAACCAACAAATTGAAATATATCGTAGCTTTATGTGTTTAACAAGTATAATAGGTTTTTATGACGATAAAGGAAATAAATAAGATCTATCATAAACATCATCAAGTGAAGGGATTGAAACAAATCAAAATGTGATAGTTTTAGGTAATATGTACAAATGAATCAAAAGCAAAAGAACTTCAGAAAGAAATGAAGGCAACTGAAAAAAGGTTGCATGTGATCCCGTTCTTGTATGTTTATTTATTCTCTTATAAGATTAAATGTAAAATTAAGAGTATGCTCTCAAAGTAATGAAGAAGTGTCACTGTAGTACCTCAAATTTGCACCTATCATTATGCATACATTTTCATATTAGGTCATAGCATATCATGATCCATTGCATAGCATTTGCATTGTCCCTCAGTTGCCTCAAGAGCAAGCAAGCAAGAATTAGGTCAAACTAATCTCCTGATCAGTCAACCAAGCAAGCAAAAGAATTTCTCATTGAATCAAGGCCTTGGGGTTTGTCCAACAAGTTCACATGGCTTGGAGGTCTATTTGAAGTATTTTGGTCAAGGGTTAAGGGCTCAGAGGTCAGCAGTTCATGCCCAGACAGTCAAAAACCCTAAAAAAGTCAACTGTCAGTCAAAGCAGTGGATGGTGGTCATTCTTGTGGAATTTGGGCACCATGGTCAATAATCAAGAGTCCATACAACTTGGGATATCATTTGAAGTCAAGTTCTCAAGGAATTAGGGTTTGGAAGTCATCAGTCAATGCACAATCAATCAGAAACCCTAAAAGTCAACTGTTGGTCAACTGTCCGTGTAATCAGTGATTTGATGATTGGAATTGGTTTGTGAGAGTTCATTCATGTTCAAATAGTCATCATACATCATGCCAAACACCATCATGGAAGAATTTGAAGCCAGATCATAAATTTCCCAAAATGGAAACTGGGCCTGTAACTGAAACCTGCCATAAATGGAAAGTCTTGATCCTCAAACTTACATCTTGATACAAGCCTCAAATGAATTTTTGCCCAACATGAAAGTTGAAGATCTTGTTCTCCCATTTCCAAAAAGTCCAAGAACTCTCAATTCCCATGTGTGGTTGGCAAGTTATGATCGAATCGATTTCAGAAAATCTTGAACTTCAGAAGGCCATATCTCTCAAACCGTTTGACCAATTTTGGTGGGGTTTTTTCCTACAAGTCACATTTGATCCCCTCTTTCCAAAAATATAAATTTCATGAGCCAAAACCTCACCAATCAAAATGGCTTTTTTTGACCTATTTCATTTAAATGCAAGTTTGACCAAGAGTTGACTTTTTGAAGTAAACCTTTTTCTAACATTTGGCCAATTGGAACAGCTCAAGAATATCATTTAGAATGTGTTTGCAAACTCATTTTGTGCAGCACATGTGAATCCATACTTGGTTGCTTGAATTGTAAGAAAGGTACAATTTCACCATACTTGTCCATGCTTCCACAACCATGCCTTGTACCTCAAAAGAACAGCAGCAATATGCAGCACATTTGCTGTCATTATGAACACATCTTAGCAGCCTAAAACAACAGCAAAACAAGGGCCATTCACTACTTGCTTGAATTTTGGAACAAAAGGACAAATGCAACCATATCCTCCATGCTTCCAACAATGCCTTGTACTGTCCATAGCAGATTTTTATCCACCTTTTTTCTGTCAAGGACAATAGCATTAGCAGTAGCCTCTAACCACACTGCATACAACTCTCACTAAAAAAGATCTCATCCTGGCTTGGCATTTTTCGGTTTTAGCTATCCAAAATTCAAAAGTTACAAGACATGGCCTTGTAACCAACAAACACTAACCAACATAAGAAGAACTCATCCCAAAACTGCATTGACTTTGCATTGGCATTTCAAACTTGCTGTCCAAACACAAAAAGCCCCAAACACTGCCCTACCACTAAGCAATCAAAGAGCAAATTTGGATCATTTTGCTGTCATGTCTGCAGCCAACATAACCTAGCAGTCCAACCAACTTCACACTTTTTTTAAGCTTCATTTGGTGTGCATTTCAAAGTCTGTCCCAAAAAACTCAAAGAGCTTAAGCCTTGGTTGCTTTTCACCTTTCTTCATCATACTGAACTATTAACTGATGCACTACCACACACCCTTGGCCATTCCTCTAAGACCTGTCACAACATCCTGCAGCAAGAAGAACACCCTTGGCAACACATGACCAACCAATTTTTCACCATGCTAAAAACCTTGCCAATCCAAAAAGCAACCATGACAGCAGACCCTTCATCTTCTTTCTGTCATGAGTAATGCCAATAGCAGGAGAAAAAACCATTTTGATGCATCATTTTGCTTTGCATTTTTCAAAGAATCCTGTCCATAACCAAAAGCCTCTCACCTTGCCTTGCATTTTTGTCCAAAAGCTGTCCAAACACAAGAAAACAAAACCAAGCTTTGCAACCCTGTCATGAAAAAGCTGCTAGCAACAATACCAACCAATTTCAACTGAGGCAAAAAACTGATTGGCTTGGCATTTTGTCAAGATTGCAAGTGCTGTACAAAAGCCACTAGCAACACAAAACAGCAGGGCTTTGGAATCATTTTTTTCTGTCATGCTAAAAACCAATAGCAACAGCTAACCACCTCCAACTGCAGCAAAAAGACCAACCAACTTCCCCTTCTCAAAAACACTTCATTCTTGGCCAAAATCACTTTCTGTCCAAACTTCCAATTGCATCCCACTTGCCATGCTTGGTACTGCACATAGCAGTTTTGGTTCATCTCAACTTTTCATCATTTTGCAAAACTGAGCCAAATCACAAAGCCACATAGAACAGCAAATGAGAAACATCATGTTCCTGTCATGAGAAAAACTGCCAGCAGCATACACTCTCTCAAACTTGACCTGGCTATTGGCACTTGCATTTTCCAAAATCCTGCCACAACACCCAACAGGAAAAGACCAACAGAACTGATCTCTATCACTCCTCCTAAAAAACCTGAGTCACTTTGCTTGGCATTCTCACAAGCTGTCTGGCCTTGCATTGTGTTTTCAACAGCTCCACCATCATTAATCTGTCATCCAACAACACATAACCTAACCAACTCACTCATTCAAACTCTCCCACTTGGCATGTACCTCCAGAAAAACTGCAAGATCCTGCTTACAACAGAAGCAACAGCAAACAGCATAGGAGAGCATGATTTCCTGCTGCTAGCATAACCAACAAACTAAAACCAATACAATAGAACTGGACTCATTCTCCAAAACCTCAGCCTTTGCATTTTACCAAAATCAGTCCAAACTCACAAAAAGGAACCAAACCTTGCTTTGATTGAGACCATACTTCCTCATCATTTTTTCTGTCAAAACCAAACTGGTTGCAACCAACAAACCAATAGAACCAACCAGACTTCATCCATCTTCTAAACAATCATCTCATCTTGCATTTTCCAAAGCAGACCAAAAACTTCTAAAAGAACCCAGCTTGGCTAGCCTTGTTTCACCATCCAAGCATCCTTATGAGCTTGTTCTCACCTTGTTTTCCCATCTGTGAGCCCTCCTTTTAGCATTGATCTCAAGAGGTTCAGTCATGGCATATTGGATTTAAAACTGCTACAAGTTACTTCAAGGCAAACAACCTTCACCAACCCTCATTGGAAGGACCATTGAGCAACTGTCTCACTTCAATAACAACAAACCACATCAAGATCACCACTGTTCCTCCAAACTGGTAAAATTTCGAGCTCCATGATTTTTCAAATTGATACATGCTTAGTGTAGGTCTGTCCATGCTGATTGTCGTGATGCTTTCACTTTTTGAAATGATTGCTTATCCATGAAGATATATTGTTTTGAAGTTTGATGTTAAAATGTGTTTTTGCTCGATTCTTGACCTTTGTGTGGTTTTAATGAAAATCAATGATGGATTCTTGTTGACCTTGCCATGCTGATCATTTCCATATTTTCAATTTTGATTTTTTGGGGAAATTTGTAAAATTCAATTGGAAGAGGGATGAAGGTGTGAAACCCTAGCTTCAGAATGCATTTTGCCCAGATTTTTTTGTCCATTTTCGTGCATGGCCCTTTTCTCCCTCTAACCAATAGGAACATTTCATTTGTAAGGCCAAAACGACCGTGTTTAGTTTAGTGGACTCACATATTACCAAAATGCCATTCTTTCATTATTATTTCAATTAATTTCTTCATGTTATTTCATTTTTGATGCCCATCTTGTAAAAATCATAACTTGTTCAATCTTGATCCAAATTCAATGGGATTTTTTGTGTTGTGTTCATCATGATCTCTACTTTTTTATCATTATTTTTCCAGAATTTTTGGATGAGTGGTTTTTAAATGGCCTTAGGGTTTGTGACATGTGACCAATTTTTGTACACTTTGCCAAATCAATTGTGAAATGATGAGAATGTATCCAATGACTCCCAAATTTTTTGTGCTTAAACTAGACACATTCATAGTGATTTTGGTGTAGAGTTTGTGCATTTATCATTTGTGGTTTGTGAGTTATGATTTTTTGAATTAGGGTGTGACAATTTGTGTCACACCATTGATGCCCAACTTCATGATTTTCATTACCATGCTTCTTGACCTCCAATTGATCTGATTTTTTTGCATGAACCTACTCTTGTATGTCTAGTTTACATGTGAATTTTCTTGGAATTATTTGTGGCATTTTCCTAATTGTTTGAGATTTTCTCCCCTGCTTGGTCATATGTTGACTCTTTGTGACACTTGCTCCCATTTCATTTGTGAAATTCTCATACTTTATTGGATGGACATGAAATTTTACATGAGATAACTAGACATCTTCATCTTTGCCATGGTTTTGAGCCCATTCATTTATCATACACCATTCTTGACTTATGATTTTTCTAAGTTGATGCATGTTTGGTTGGCTTCATTGAGCATGTTCAAAATTGCTTTGACTTTCTGATTTTCATTGACTGCCTTCCACTTGTCCAAATGGGATGAAATTTGACATGCTTACCATGCTAAGTGTTAGGTTTGATCATGATTTATTTGATGATTTTTGGAAAATGTTTAGATTGCTTTTGATGCAAGTCTTTCTGTTGACTTCTGTGAGCTTCTGTTTGCCATGCTTTGACCTAAATGGCTCATGAAATGATGATAGTAATTGATATGGATGTGAACCCAATTGGTTGTGTTTCTTGAATGTTTAAACTTGACTTTTATTGGATATCCTTTGCTGTTTTGACTTTCTCATTCACTTTTGACCCTAGGCTTGCCCTAGTGGTCCTGTTACTCACCTTTGAGCTTGTGATTTCAGGTTGACTATCAAATGGCCATTGAGACCAGTTTTTTTGACTGAGCTTGATTAAGTATCATTGTCTAACCTATTTGTTTTGTAGGTGGCTTGGCTCACATGCCATAAGCCTTGTGCCTTGCACATCCATGTGCCTCCAACTAACTGTTGGTGTCTGTTTCTATTTGTTTGGTTTGAAGTTGCATACTAACATCTGCTTGACTGTTTCAGGTGCTTTAGTTGCTTAGTTCCTTGTGAACTTTTTGCTTTGCTTTGCTTGTATAAGCAATCTGCATTGAGGTATGTCTCTTTGTCTTCATGTAGTCTGGAAGACCTGGTCTGTTACTTGGCCAGGCAACTGTCTGAAGTCCTCCTTAAGAGGCAATGTTTGTGATTGTTTAACTTTGTCCTTGCATAGAGTCAAAGACCTCCTAAGTGAAGAGGCAATTGGTGGAAGGTAGGGATATGCAATCTATCCCCCACTATTCAGTGTGTCATCTGCTTTGCTCACACCACTGTGTTGATGCATTGCAGATACAAACCCAAGATCTTGTACAAACTGTACAGTTGAGTCAGTTTTAAATGTGTAGAAGGGTTCCCACTTTCTGAACCCACACATTCTTGTCTTGAGCTCTCCCAGGCCAGGGATAAGAGCTGTGAGGTCTCATCCTCACTTCACCTTTCATCTGCTTCACCTTAGCCCCTCAATGGCAAGGTTAAGAGCACATTCACCCAGTTCCAGAGGTTTGTTTGTTGAGGTTGATATGACCCCTTGACTAAAACCTAACCCTTGTTTGAGCCACTTGTTTGTGTATAGCGTGTGCTATCTGTGCTTGTAGGATTGTTTGACTTGCTTCCTGTGCAAGTTAGGATAGTTTGACTTGCTTCCTGTGCAAGTTAGGATAGTTTGACTTGCTTCCTGTGCAAGTTAGGATAGTTGGACTTGCTCCCTGTGCAAGTTAGGTGTGTGTGGCTTGCTTCCTGTGTGAGCCATACTTAGGATAGGTTGGCCCTTGTGCCATTTAGCTAGAAACCATAACTTAGGGTTGATTTTGCATGACAACATCTAGGCTCGAGTCGTAGTCTCCCTAGAGTTGTGTCTCCCTCTGTTATCTGGTTAGGCTAGTCCTTTATCCCTGCGTAGGGGAACTACATCGCCCTGATCTTCATACCAGATGAAGTATGTAGGCAGGAGATTGAGCTGATCTCTCCGGGCGCCCTTTTTCTTTGTGTGTGTTATTTGACCTTTGCTAGGCTCGAGTCCCCGTACTCCTTAGCATTTGCTGTCTGTTTGTGTGCGTTTGACAGTTATAGGCTGAGTCCCCGACTCCCTATCAACCTGTTGTGTTGTTGTGTGCTTGGAAGCCGATGTAAGTCCATCGAGTGGCATTTGGGTTCCAGTGTGTGTGTGTTTTGGTTCGGATGCTGATGTAAGTCCAGCAATTGGCATTCAGGCTCCACGTTTGCCTTTTTGTGTGTGTTTTGGTTCAGATGCTGATGTAAGTCCAGCAATTGGCATTCAGGCTCCATGTTTGCCTTTGTCTAGTTTGTTTGTGTGCGTGTCAGCCGAGCTACGAATGCTCTGATTCTTCTCTCGTCCGAGAAGATACGTATGCATAGGATGCGACATCCTAGCGAGCATGTGTCGTTTCCCCAGTCCGAACTACTTCGACTCTGATGTCTATGCCTGATAGACTAAGTAGGCCCAGGATGCGACATCCTGCCGAGTCAGTTTCAGTCAGTTTCTTGCGTTTCTTTCAGCCAGTGTGTGTGAGTATTTGAGCAGTGTTTAGCAACCAATATTCCTTCCTTTTGTGCGTGGATCCCGTAGAGTACTACGGATGCGTAGGGGTGCTAATACCTTCCCTTCGCATAACCGACTCCCGAACCCATTCTCTTTGGTCGCGAGACCATGTCTTTTCCCAGGTTTACTCTGAGCGTTTCCTTTCCCTCTTTTGGGATAAATAACGCACGATGGCGGCTCTGTTGTTTCTTGTTTTCCCGCCGGTTTTTCGCGTGATGCGACAGCTGGCGACTCTGCTGGGGACTAAAGAGAAGTTGACCTGTGCTGGTCCATCTTCCCCGAGCGAGTCTCTCCTAGCGCTCTCTAGGTTAGGGCTTTGGTTGCTTTGTGCTGTTATTTATTGCATTCATTGTATATATGTGCATTTATTGTTTGCATTTATTGTGTGCATTAATGTTTGCATTCATATTCATTATTCATTCTACCTGGTTGGTTGTCTGTTTTTCTTTGTGGGGATGGGAGTCACTCGAGGTAAAAGGCCCAATACCCAGGCTATGAGTGAAATCTAGGAAACCTAGGAATAGAGTGATTCATGGGAAGCGGGTGGTATGGCGCCACTTAGCGGAACATTGATATCACGAGCAGTTCAGACCCTGGTGGGATATTATCGGTGCATACATCGGGTGTGCACAGGATGATATTCTGCGAAAGGTTATTTATGCTGCGTTTCTCTCAACCTTACCCTGGCCTAGACTACACCCGTGAGTGGGGAAGGGTTGATCTTTTTAACAGGTACAGTTGGTGACTCCTGGTACTGATGGTGACTACGAGTTATATTTCTGGACGCCGGAGGTTTGACCCTGGTATTGATCAGAGGGTTCCGTTTATTTTGGATCCCTGGGCTGAATTTGAGGGTACTCGCTCAGATGGTGACTCAGTTCTCCAGACATGGGTTCAGATGCCAGTTGACCAGTTGACTTTGGGTTACAGATGTTTGTGACTCCGTGTTCAAGCCGAAGCTCCGATCCGGTGTTCTAAGATGCACAACCTGCCAGTCTTGGCTCCATCATTTGCATCATAGCATGTTTATTTTCCAAAAAAAATAGTAATGCATGAAAAAAAAAAAAGTTAACTCGCATACGCATATCCTTTTCAGGATCATTCATGATAAAATAGCATTCGCATCATATGCATATCATACACATATCATCCTTGCATTACAGACATGTTTGGGGACGTGACTTCTCACTTTGGGTTTTGACTGAGACAGGATTGTTGATCATCGTCCGCACCGCAACCAGACTAAATCAACAAAGGACAGTATCGTCAGGTCACTGTTGTGACTATTCCAGCAACTCAACAACAACACAGAAGACCAACTCAGCAGTATCAGACTCCACAACGTCATCCTCAGCAGCAGGTTTACCAGCCTCCCATTGATAATCAAGCTGGTACAAGTAACGAGAGGAAGAAGATCCTTTTTGATCCAATCCCCATGTCCTACGCCGAGCTGTATCCCTCGTTGATAAAGCGGAACTTGATTACTCCCAGAGACCCGCCACCCATACCCGTCGACCCTCGTTGGTGGTATAGGCCTGAACAGCATTGTGTGTATCATTCGGGTGCTCCTGGTCATGACGTGGATAGTTGCTTTCAGCTGAAGATGAAGGTTCAAGACCTCGTGAGGTCAGGTATTCCGAACTGTGGAGACTTGGGTCCCCGTGATAATCAAGCTTGAAGATAACAAGTCCTGGGCTGGCGCCGACTTTTTCTTCAGAAGGGTTGTTCAGAAAACAGAAGCTGCTGATGCAAAGGATACTGACAGTTGTCGTCCTCGGTGGGATCTGCCACAATTGGGTCACTGTGGGCTTTTCTACAGTTTTTCATAAGTCAGAGTAACAATCACTTTGTTTAAAAACCCTTCTCCCATGCCAAAAGGAGAAGTGATGACATTGTTGGCAGCATTTTGTGCAATGATATTTTCATTCAAATGATTCATGTTAAAACATTTGTTTTTTCCAATTGTTTTCCCTTTTCGCTTTTTGCATGAAATTGGTGATCACAAAAAACCTTTAAAACAGGAATAAAAGCAGTCTTTTCATCTGCATAACGATTGTCTTGTTTGATTTTCAAAGAGCTTTTCATATCAAATCATTATGCAGGTTGTTTCTCAAACCCATTGAACATAGTGATCGGACGTCATCTCCCAATTTTGAATTCCCTGTATTCGAAGCGGACGAAGATGATGTTGAAGGGATTCCTGACGAGATTTCCCGACTTCTTGAGCAAGAGAAGAAGATCACTCAGCTGCATCTCGAGAATCAGCAGAACAGCCAACTGGGGCATTATCAAAAAAAAAAAAAGGAAGAAAAAGAGAAAAAAGAGAAAGAGGAGGGTGCAAAATCAAAAAAAAAGAAATCAATCAAAATCAAAAGAAATCAAAAGAAAGAAAAAGAAAGAAAAAAAAACAAAAAAAATAGCACCCTCAAAGTCCCAAGTTGGCTGATGCTGAATTCGATAAAAAAGAAGAGATCAACTGCCATGTGTCATGGTCAGTCATATCAGCAGAGAGTGAAAAAGCATTCGACAAGAAGATCAAGCCTCGTGTGTTCCGAGGAACCTTGTGTTCAAGAAAGTCTTGTCTTTTGTACCCGATTCCAGGGGCAAGTGAACCCCCAAGCTATGAATGTCCATATGTTGTCAAAAGAGCTTCTTCAGGCAGTGTTCTGACACTTACTACAATGGATGAAGAAGTTCACTCGTCCTGTGAATCCTGGTGCAGTCAAGAAATACTTCGCCTAAAACAAAACAAAAAAGCAAAAGCTCGCTAAGTCGAACACCCCAAAGGGCGACTTAGGCAAAAAGGAGCGTCTCGGTGGATTGAAAACCCGAAAGGGCGATCCAGGCAAAAGTTAGAGACATTGAAAAAAGAATTTGCATCCCGCTAGATCGAACACCTCACACTGGGGCAATCTAGGCAAAAATCAGGGATTTGGCAAGTAACTGCATCTTGACAAGACTGTGTTGTACATCTGTCATTCGTCAGGGATTCTCGATTCGTCGTCGACTGAAGCTTTGAATACATCGAAAATTCAGAATGGTAGAGGAAAGGTCATTATGTTCAATGTAGCCCTCTCCAATATATATCACCGATTTCAAACTTGTACAGATCTATGGAGTCTCGCCCTTTGCAGACTACTATTCCATTACATCTATTTGAGCTTTTATCCCATTATTTGCACTCTTATTTGTTTCGACTCAACAAATGTTTTGCATGTTTTAATTGATAAAGTATCATTGTTTTCAAAATAAACAAAATTTTCAAAAAAAATTGTTCTTAAACAAAGTGAACATTCACGATGATGGAAGGATACTTAGGAGATCCGCAGTGCTCTCCCGAGGGTGGTATGATTACCAACAGGTAAGACAATTGTTCGTATCTCGAGCATGACTGTATCTTTTTTCCTGCAGAACATTTTCATGGTTTCTCCTCAACGAGGTTGCTCAGTGCAGTGTTGGTTGAAGTTGTTTATCTTCACGTTCCCGGCAGTACATATTCTTCCTCCAAACCCCTGTTAGCCCTATCGTGGGGCATCCCCAGCAAGTTTGCTGTTTCGGACATTATTGTGGGGCAGCCCCCCTAGCAGAGTGTTTACTGAAGACTTCAACTTTCGCCTCTCTAGCAGAGCAGTCTTCCTCTCTCCCCCAACATGGGTGTTTTTCTTTGAAGATTCAGTACCTGGTGGATCGACATCCCCGTAATCCGACATTCCCTCAGATAGATCCCCGAGTGGAGCGGGTCTCATGAAATACATCTCCAAGCAGTGATTCTCCTACATATGGATTGGTTGGGTCGTCCCTAATGGAGTAGCATTTATTTCTCCAGCAGAGTTCATCCTACCAGTGGATTGGACGGGTTTCTGTAGTAGACTGATATCGGTATCCCCAGCGGAGTTGTGACTGTTTTCCAAGTCTGAAGCTGTCTTCCCAGCAGAGGTTGTGTTGATGGTTTTTCCCCAGCAAGGTTTGTCTTTCTCCAGCAGGATGGAAGTTGACATGGTTATAGGATCCCCAGCACAGTTCCTGGAGTTCCCCGTGTTGTCTCTGAAGGAGACGTGTGTTTATGCATTCATCATTTAGACAAGCATAGCATATCGCATCATTAGTGCATAGCATTTCCATAATCATGGGGCATGGTGTAAAGCAAGAAAAAAACTCATGCATCAACATTGCAAGCATATCCATTAACCCTAGGCCGTGGCGACCAGCCGAGGTTGGGTTGTTGGAAAGAGTTTAGCATCGCGCCATTGGATCGGCTTCGGGATTGGTTTCATCAGCATGGTTGAGAGGTTGGTGTTTTCCCAACGAGTGACTCCTCAGTCGAGTGGGTATCCCCAGCAATGTTACTCCCCAATTGTTGGCATCTTGCCAGCTTGGGTCTTCTTTCCTTAAGCAGATATGGGTGTGTCCGATCTCTCCGTGTAGAGTCTACCCCTTAAGCAGAAAGTGTCAATCTTTTCCTGCCATTTCCCCACTGAGATACGTCCTCGTGGATGACGGTTGCTTCCGTTCCCTCCCAACACACATTGGGATGGGTTTTCCCTATTGAGTTCTTTCCTCATTAGGATGAGTCTTGTTTCAGTCTGCCTTTTTGGATCGATCCTAAATTGGCTTCCTGTTGGCTGTCTCCTGTACTTCCCTGGGGCATAAATGAATAGTCGCTCACTAACCGACACTCATTCATCTTATCCTCGGCGGAATTTGTTTGGCCTCTACCTACAAACCGGTAGTTGTAAGTCCTATCTTTGTGGTTTTCTACCCACTAGCTGGTAGTTGTAAAATCCCACTTTCACCCCCTTGTTGAAGTTAACCGTTTGTGCTCATCCTATCGATGACTGGTTACCTTTCTGTGGCCTCTACCTACAAACCGGTAGTTGTAAGTCCTATCTTTGTGGTTTTCTACCCACTAGCTGGTAGTTGTAAAATCCCACTTTCACCCCCTTGTTGAAGTTAACCGTTTGTGCTCATCCTATCGATGACTGGTTACCTTTCTGTGGTTTTCTGCCTACTAACCGGTAGATGTAATCCCCTCTTTGCAGTTATCAGTACCCGGTTTGTGATATTGATATTCTTTCCCCTCTGGATACTCGCCTTGATCAAGCAGTATTGTCCCCATTGGGTCTTCACTTTCTTTTTGGATACTTGCTCCAAGTTAGCAACTTTATCCTCTTTTGATTGGTCATCTTTTGCATACCTAGTCTGGTACCCAGATGCCTCTCTTTTCGGTCGATTATTCATTTAACAACCTACAACCCGGTTATGGATAATCTTCCATGCGAGTGTATTATCTACGTTTTGACGGCTATAGATAATATGTCTTATGTATTTTCCGGTATTCAGACCGAAGGAGTTTCCGACGATCAGGTCGATGTACTCATGGCACAAGGCCAATTTTCCGGTATTCAGACCGAAGGAGTTTCCGACGATCAGGTCGATGTACTCATGGCACAAGGCCAATTTTCCGGTAATCAGACCGAAGGAGTTTCCGACGATCAGGTCGATGTACTCATGGCACAAGGCCAATTTTCCGGTATTCAGACCGAAGAAGTTTCCTCCTCTCCGTTAGTGTCGATAAACGTCGAGTTTTTCCCGATCATCCGTTGATGATTTGGTTGTGTCCTCCTTCCCAAGTGAAGTTTCCTCCTCTCCGTTGGTGTCGATAAACGTCGAGTTTTTCCCGATCATCCGTTGATGATTTGGTTGTGTCCTCCTTCCCAAGTGAAGTTTCCTCCTCTCCGTTGGTGTCGATAAACGTCGAGTTTTTCCCGATCATCCGTTGATGATTTGGTTGTGTCCTCCTTCCCAAGTGAAGTATTCTCCTCTCCGTTGGTGTCGATAAACGTCGAGTTTTTCCCGATCATCCGTTGATGATTTGGGTTGTGTCCTCCTTCCCAAGTGAAGTATTCTCCTCTCCGTTGGTGTCGATAAACGTCGAGTTTTTCCTAGACATCCGATGATGTCTAGTTGTACCTGTCCCCACGTGGATTTACCTCTCCGTTGGTTTCGATAAACGACGAGTTTTTCCCAGTCGTCCGTTGACGTCTGGTTGTGTTTCTCTCATTCCCATTCATCTGTAAATGTCTGGTCAATCTTTTTGGTGTCTGTAAACATCATCTTCCGATGTCTGTAAACGTCGAGTCTTCCCATTCATCAGTAAATGTCTGGTCGATCTTTTTGGTGTCTGTAAACATCATCTTCCGATGTCTGTAAACGTCGAGTTTTCTCCCTTTCATCCGTTGATGTCTGGTCGAGTCCCCCCAGTCATTCATTAATGTCTGGTTACCTCTCCGTTGGTTTCGATAAACGTCGAGTTTTTCCTGGTCGTCCCCAGTTGGTTACCTCTCCGTTGGTCTTGGTAAACGTTGAGTTTTTCCCATTTCGTCCGTTGACGTATGGTTGTATCCCTCCCAGTTATTCAATAGCGTCTGGTTACCTCTCCGTTGGTCCCGATAAACGTCGAGTTTTTCCTAGTTGTCCGTTGGCATCTAGCTGTGATTGTTGTTCCCATTCATCGTCGTTGCGATGTCTGGATGTGGCTGTACCCTTTGAAAACCAAAAAAAAAACAAAACAAAATACCCAGTAATAAAAATCAGATCCCAGTGGACTTTTCCATTGGTGGATCCCGGTACTGTGCAAATTCTACGGTTCTTGGTATTCAATCCCTGTTTACCCTGAAAGTCTGACAGCCGTTGCTCTCATCCATTCGGGTTCCCAGCTGATTGAATAGGGGCAGCTGTAGTACCTCAAATTTGCACCTATCATTATGCATACATTTTCATATTAGGTCATAGCATATCATGATCCATTGCATAGCATTTGCATTGTCCCTCAGTTGCCTCAAGAGCAAGCAAGCAAGAATTAGGTCAAACTAATCTCCTGATCAGTCAACCAAGCAAGCAAAAGAATTTCTCATTGAATCAAGGCCTTGGGGTTTGTCCAACAAGTTCACATGGCTTGGAGGTCTATTTGAAGTATTTTGGTCAAGGGTTAAGGGCTCAGAGGTCAGCAGTTCATGCCCAGACAGTCAAAAACCCTAAAAAAGTCAACTGTCAGTCAAAGCAGTGGATGGTGGTCATTCTTGTGGAATTTGGGCACCATGGTCAATAATCAAGAGTCCATACAACTTGGGACATCATTTGAAGTCAAGTTCTCAAGGAATTAGGGTTTGGAAGTCATCAGTCAATGCACAATCAATCAGAAACCCTAAAAGTCAACTGTTGGTCAACTGTCCATGTAATCAGTGATTTGATGATTGGAATTGGTTTGTGAGAGTTCATTCATGTTCAAATAGTCATCATACATCATGCCAAACACCATCATGGAAGAATTTGAAGCCAGATCATAAATTTCCCAAAATGGAAACTGGGCCTGTAACTGAAACCTGCCATAAATGGAAAGTCTTGATCCTCAAACTTACATCTTGATACAAGCCTCAAATGAATTTTTGCCCAACATGAAAGTTGAAGATCTTGTTCTCCCATTTCCAAAAAGTCCAAGAACTCTCAATTCCCATGTGTGGTTGGCAAGTTATGATCGAATCGATTTCAGAAAATCTTGAACTTCAGAAGGCCATATCTCTCAAACCGTTTGACCAATTTTGGTGGGGTTTTTTCCTACAAGTCACATTTGATCCCCTCTTTCCAAAAATATAAATTTCATGAGCCAAAACCTCACCAATCAAAATGGCTTTTTTTGACCTATTTCATTTAAATGCAAGTTTGACCAAGAGTTGACTTTTTGAAGTAAACCTTTTTCTAACATTTGGCCAATTGGAACAGCTCAAGAATATCATTTAGAATGTGTTTGCAAACTCATTTTGTGCAGCACATGTGAATCCATACTTGGTTGCTTGAATTGTAAGAAAGGTACAATTTCACCATACTTGTCCATGCTTCCACAACCATGCCTTGTACCTCAAAAGAACAGCAGCAATATGCAGCACATTTGCTGTCATTATGAACACATCTTAGCAGCCTAAAACAACAGCAAAACAAGGGCCATTCACTACTTGCTTGAATTTTGGAACAAAAGGACAAATGCAACCATATCCTCCATGCTTCCAACAATGCCTTGTACTGTCCATAGCAGATTTTTATCCACCTTTTTTCTGTCAAGGACAATAGCATTAGCAGTAGCCTCTAACCACACTGCATACAACTCTCACTAAAAAAGATCTCATCCTGGCTTGGCATTTTTCGGTTTTAGCTATCCAAAATTCAAAAGTTACAAGACATGGCCTTGTAACCAACAAACACTAACCAACATAAGAAGAACTCATCCCAAAACTGCATTGACTTTGCATTGGCATTTCAAACTTGCTGTCCAAACACAAAAAGCCCCAAACACTGCCCTACCACTAAGCAATCAAAGAGCAAATTTGGATCATTTTGCTGTCATGTCTGCAGCCAACATAACCTAGCAGTCCAACCAACTTCACACTTTTTTTAAGCTTCATTTGGTGTGCATTTCAAAGTCTGTCCCAAAAAACTCAAAGAGCTTAAGCCTTGGTTGCTTTTCACCTTTCTTCATCATACTGAACTATTAACTGATGCACTACCACACACCCTTGGCCATTCCTCTAAGACCTGTCACAACATCCTGCAGCAAGAAGAACACCCTTGGCAACACATGACCAACCAATTTTTCACCATGCTAAAAACCTTGCCAATCCAAAAAGCAACCATGACAGCAGACCCTTCATCTTCTTTCTGTCATGAGTAATGCCAATAGCAGGAGAAAAAAACCATTTTGATGCATCATTTTGCTTTGCATTTTTCAAAGAATCCTGTCCATAACCAAAAGCCTCTCACCTTGCCTTGCATTTTTGTCCAAAAGCTGTCCAAACACAAGAAAACAAAACCAAGCTTTGCAACCCTGTCATGAAAAAGCTGCTAGCAACAATACCAACCAATTTCAACTGAGGCAAAAAACTGATTGGCTTGGCATTTTGTCAAGATTGCAAGTGCTGTACAAAAGCCACTAGCAACACAAAACAGCAGGGCTTTGGAATCATTTTTTTCTGTCATGCTAAAAACCAATAGCAACAGCTAACCACCTCCAACTGCAGCAAAAAGACCAACCAACTTCCCCTTCTCAAAAACACTTCATTCTTGGCCAAAATCACTTTCTGTCCAAACTTCCAATTGCATCCCACTTGCCATGCTTGGTACTGCACATAGCAGTTTTGGTTCATCTCAACTTTTCATCATTTTGCAAAACTGAGCCAAATCACAAAGCCACATAGAACAGCAAATGAGAAACATCATGTTCCTGTCATGAGAAAAACTGCCAGCAGCATACACTCTCTCAAACTTGACCTGGCTATTGGCACTTGCATTTTCCAAAATCCTGCCACAACACCCAACAGGAAAAGACCAACAGAACTGATCTCTATCACTCCTCCTAAAAAACCTGAGTCACTTTGCTTGGCATTCTCACAAGCTGTCTGGCCTTGCATTGTGTTTTCAACAGCTCCACCATCATTAATCTGTCATCCAACAACACATAACCTAACCAACTCACTCATTCAAACTCTCCCACTTGGCATGTACCTCCAGAAAAACTGCAAGATCCTGCTTACAACAGAAGCAACAGCAAACAGCATAGGAGAGCATGATTTCCTGCTGCTAGCATAACCAACAAACTAAAACCAATACAATAGAACTGGACTCATTCTCCAAAACCTCAGCCTTTGCATTTTACCAAAATCAGTCCAAACTCACAAAAAGGAACCAAACCTTGCTTTGATTGAGACCATACTTCCTCATCATTTTTTCTGTCAAAACCAAACTGGTTGCAACCAACAAACCAATAGAACCAACCAGACTTCATCCATCTTCTAAACAATCATCTCATCTTGCATTTTCCAAAGCAGACCAAAAACTTCTAAAAGAACCCAGCTTGGCTAGCCTTGTTTCACCATCCAAGCATCCTTATGAGCTTGTTCTCACCTTGTTTTCCCATCTGTGAGCCCTCCTTTTAGCATTGATCTCAAGAGGTTCAGTCATGGCATATTGGATTTAAAACTGCTACAAGTTACTTCAAGGCAAACAACCTTCACCAACCCTCATTGGAAGGACCATTGAGCAACTGTCTCACTTCAATAACAACAAACCACATCAAGATCACCACTGTTCCTCCAAACTGGTAAAATTTCGAGCTCCATGATTTTTCAAATTGATACATGCTTAGTGTAGGTCTGTCCATGCTGATTGTCGTGATGCTTTCACTTTTTGAAATGATTGCTTATCCATGAAGATATATTGTTTTGAAGTTTGATGTTAAAATGTGTTTTTGCTCGATTCTTGACCTTTGTGTGGTTTTAATGAAAATCAATGATGGATTCTTGTTGACCTTGCCATGCTGATCATTTCCATATTTTCAATTTTGATTTTTTGGGGAAATTTGTAAAATTCAATTGGAAGAGGGATGAAGGTGTGAAACCCTAGCTTCAGAATGCATTTTGCCCAGATTTTTTTGTCCATTTTCGTGCATGGCCCTTTTCTCCCTCTAACCAATAGGAACATTTCATTTGTAAGGCCAAAACGACCGTGTTTAGTTTAGTGGACTCACATATTACCAAAATGCCATTCTTTCATTATTATTTCAATTAATTTCTTCATGTTATTTCATTTTTGATGCCCATCTTGTAAAAATCATAACTTGTTCAATCTTGATCCAAATTCAATGGGATTTTTTGTGTTGTGTTCATCATGATCTCTACTTTTTTATCATTATTTTTCCAGAATTTTTGGATGAGTGGTTTTTAAATGGCCTTAGGGTTTGTGACATGTGACCAATTTTTGTACACTTTGCCAAATCAATTGTGAAATGATGAGAATGTATCCAATGACTCCCAAATTTTTTGTGCTTAAACTAGACACATTCATAGTGATTTTGGTGTAGAGTTTGTGCATTTATCATTTGTGGTTTGTGAGTTATGATTTTTTGAATTAGGGTGTGACAATTTGTGTCACACCATTGATGCCCAACTTCATGATTTTCATTACCATGCTTCTTGACCTCCAATTGATCTGATTTTTTTGCATGAACCTACTCTTGTATGTCTAGTTTACATGTGAATTTTCTTGGAATTATTTGTGGCATTTTCCTAATTGTTTGAGATTTTCTCCCCTGCTTGGTCATATGTTGACTCTTTGTGACACTTGCTCCCATTTCATTTGTGAAATTCTCATACTTTATTGGATGGACATGAAATTTTACATGAGATAACTAGACATCTTCATCTT
Source organism: Lathyrus oleraceus (assembly GCF_024323335.1). Lineage (NCBI taxonomy): Eukaryota > Viridiplantae > Streptophyta > Magnoliopsida > Fabales > Fabaceae > Lathyrus > Lathyrus oleraceus. The sequence continues at coordinate 529,743,217 of NC_066585.1, read as the reverse complement.
TGCCATGGTTTTGAGCCCATTCATTTATCATACACCATTCTTGACTTATGATTTTTCTAAGTTGATGCATGTTTGGTTGGCTTCATTGAGCATGTTCAAAATTGCTTTGACTTTCTGATTTTCATTGACTGCCTTCCACTTGTCCAAATGGGATGAAATTTGACATGCTTACCATGCTAAGTGTTAGGTTTGATCATGATTTATTTGATGATTTTGGAAAATGTTTAGATTGCTTTTGATGCAAGTCTTTCTGTTGACTTCTGTGAGCTTCTGTTTGCCATGCTTTGACCTAAATGGCTCATGAAATGATGATAGTAATTGATATGGATGTGAACCCAATTGGTTGTGTTTCTTGAATGTTTAAACTTGACTTTTATTGGATATCCTTTGCTGTTTTGACTTTCTCATTCACTTTTGACCCTAGGCTTGCCCTAGTGGTCCTGTTACTCACCTTTGAGCTTGTGATTTCAGGTTGACTATCAAATGGCCATTGAGACCAGTTTTTTTGACTGAGCTTGATTAAGTATCATTGTCTAACCTATTGTTTTGTAGGTGGCTTGGCTCACATGCCATAAGCCTTGTGCCTTGCACATCCATGTGCCTCCAACTAACTGTTGGTGTCTGTTTCTATTTGTTTGGTTTGAAGTTGCATACTAACATCTGCTTGACTGTTTCAGGTGCTTTAGTTGCTTAGTTCCTTGTGAACTTTTTGCTTTGCTTTGCTTGTATAAGCAATCTGCATTGAGGTATGTCTCTTTGTCTTCATGTAGTCTGGAAGACCTGGTCTGTTACTTGGCCAGGCAACTGTCTGAAGTCCTCCTTAAGAGGCAATGTTTGTGATTGTTTAACTTTGTCCTTGCATAGAGTCAAAGACCTCCTAAGTGAAGAGGCAATTGGTGGAAGGTAGGGATATGCAATCTATCCCCCACTATTCAGTGTGTCATCTGCTTTGCTCACACCACTGTGTTGATGCATTGCAGATACAAACCCAAGATCTTGTACAAACTGTACAGTTGAGTCAGTTTTAAATGTGTAGAAGGGTTCCCACTTTCTGAACCCACACATTCTTGTCTTGAGCTCTCCCAGGCCAGGGATAAGAGCTGTGAGGTCTCATCCTCACTTCACCTTTCATCTGCTTCACCTTAGCCCCTCAATGGCAAGGTTAAGAGCACATTCACCCAGTTCCAGAGGTTTGTTTGTTGAGGTTGATATGACCCCTTGACTAAAACCTAACCCTTGTTTGAGCCACTTGTTTGTGTATAGCGTGTGCTATCTGTGCTTGTAGGATTGTTTGACTTGCTTCCTGTGCAAGTTAGGATAGTTTGACTTGCTTCCTGTGCAAGTTAGGATAGTTTGACTTGCTTCCTGTGCAAGTTAGGATAGTTGGACTTGCTCCCTGTGCAAGTTAGGTGTGTGTGGCTTGCTTCCTGTGTGAGCCATACTTAGGATAGGTTGGCCCTTGTGCCATTTAGCTAGAAACCATAACTTAGGGTTTATTTTGCATGACAACATCTAGGCTCGAGTCGTAGTCTCCCTAGAGTTGTGTCTCCCTCTGTTATCTGGTTAGGCTAGTCCTTTATCCCTGCGTAGGGGAACTACATCGCCCTGATCTTCATACCAGATGAAGTATGTAGGCAGGAGATTGAGCTGATCTCTCCGGGCGCCCTTTTTCTTTGTGTGTGTTATTTGACCTTTGCTAGGCTCGAGTCCCCGTACTCCTTAGCATTTGCTGTCTGTTTGTGTGCGTTTGACAGTTATAGGCTGAGTCCCCGACTCCCTATCAACCTGTTGTGTTGTTGTGTGCTTGGAAGCCGATGTAAGTCCATCGAGTGGCATTTGGGTTCCAGTGTGTGTGTGTTTTGGTTCGGATGCTGATGTAAGTCCAGCAATTGGCATTCAGGCTCCACGTTTGCCTTTTTGTGTGTGTTTTGGTTCGGATGCTGATGTAAGTCCAGCAATTGGCATTCAGGCTCCATGTTTGCCTTTGTCTAGTTTGTTTGTGTGCGTGTCAGCCGAGCTACGAATGCTCTGATTCTTCTCTCGTCCGAGAAGATACGTATGCATAGGATGCGACATCCTAGCGAGCATGTGTCGTTTCCCCAGTCCGAACTACTTCGACTCTGATGTCTATGCCTGATAGACTAAGTAGGCCCAGGATGCGACATCCTGCCGAGTCAGTTTCAGTCAGTTTCTTGCGTTTCTTTCAGCCAGTGTGTGTGAGTATTTGAGCAGTGTTTAGCAACCAATATTCCTTCCTTTTGTGCGTGGATCCCGTAGAGTACTACGGATGCGTAGGGGTGCTAATACCTTCCCTTCGCATAACCGACTCCCGAACCCATTCTCTTTGGTCGCGAGACCATGTCTTTTCCCAGGTTTACTCTGAGCGTTTCCTTTCCCTCTTTTGGGATAAATAACGCACGGTGGCGGCTCTGTTGTTTCTTGTTTTCCCGCCGGTTTTTCGCGTGATGCGACAGTCACACACACACACATGTACGCACACATACATACACATACACACACACACACACACACACTCTCTCTCTCTCTCTCACACACACACACCACAATACACACACACACACACACACACATACACAAAGTCTAGAAGCTTTCATCATTCAACGATACATAATTGAAGAAGCTATTGAGTTTTGTACAAACTATTTGTCATAAGCAAACTCTATAGGAATTTTTGAGTCTCGTCGTGATGGAAGATATGATGGTAGAGGTATTCAAGATTTAAATGTTAAGACATTTGAGTGAGATGTAGTTCTTGAAGCACATTTGTATATATTGAATAACCCTGATGAAGTTCAATCTTAGTTGTTCGCTCATAAAAGTATTATCAAGGAAAATTCTTCCAGATGAGTGAAAAAATGTTGTAGACAAAGCATAACAAAACTTTCATAACTTGGTTTAATGAAAGGGTTTCTAAAGAGAGTAGTGCATCAAGGAAAATTAAATGGATGTTACATATGTTTAAGTTTAATGTAATAATTTGGAGCGCATACGAAATTACTAAATTTTCATTCTATACAAAATCAAAGGATGATCATAGTACCATGCAAAATAGTGGGGTTATGGTTGAAGTTGAATCCATGTACTTCTCTAGTTCCAAAGATAACAATCATACTAGCATCTAGAGCGTACTTTGGGGTCATTGAGGAGATTTTAGAGATTTATTATGTTACTTTTAAAGTGATTTTATTTAAGTGCAAGTTGATTGACAATAACACTAGTGTAGAAACCGATCAATTAGGATTCACACGAGTTGTCTTCGATAGGCAACTTATAAGAATGAACATTCATCATGGCTACCCAAGAAAAAGGTTTTTTATGTTACTAATCCTTTTAACACAAAATGATCAATTATTCTACAAGGAAAATATATCCATGATAATGATAAAAATCAAGATTTAAATTTTGAGACCCCTTGTTTTGCAACAAATGCATGTCTCTCATTTGAAGAAAATGATTCAGATGATGTGCATGCTATTCGTCATGATCATCAAGAGTGAATATGTGAAAACTAGTAAGTATTAGAATATATATTTATTCATTTTAATTTTCATAACTTTTTTCTAAAGATTTAATGTTTTTGTTAATGATCATAATTGGTTTCAATTGTTGTTCAAATTATATGTGCTTAATTAACGATGGGTGACAAATTACAGAAAAGGAACTTTTGGATGGTCTACAAGACTTTGCATTTTGGTTATTACTTTGGTTGGTTAATCATTTGTTTTAGTTTTAATTTGTTATAAAATTATAAGATGTGTGTCATTTTGACTTTGTAAATTGTGTAAACAATGAATATTTTTAGTACAATAGTTCTGTTTGAGAAATGAATATAAGGTACAATGTCTCTGTTATATGGTTCTGTAATACATATTCAAACCAAAATATAGAAAATACTAAATAAAAATGATTTCCCCTTAGTTAAAATTATAAATCGAGGTAATAATACTTCTCTATTACCTCGATTTTTCTGATAACCTAGAGAAAATATGGGGCGCAACATCCATTTTTAAAAATAATAAAAAAATGAAGTTTTTGAGGATCAAACTCATGTGCATAACACTTTACCCCTCGGTTATTCCAAAACCGAGGGTTAAAGTGACAAGTTTTCATGACATCTTTCGTTACCTCGTCTGCATAACATAGGTTAAATCCCCTTCACAACTGAGGTTAAATATGTTTTTTATAGTAGTGTCTCTAGTTCTTAACACACTTATGATTAAGTGATTTGCTTTGTAACTTTGTTGCACTTTTTCTTTATCTTCCATGTGTTGGAAATTATTTTGCAATATTAGTTCCAAAATGACAAAAGAGTTAAATAGCATCTAATGCTTTGAATTCAATTTTTTAGTTATTGTTTTGTTTGAATTTTGAATTCAATTTTCATATCTTTTCATGAAATAGTGTCATATATGAAACATTGTGTTTTATGGTGAAATGGTGTTGTTTCATCAAAGGTTGCAAACTTTTGAAACAACATCCATATCTCCTATAAATATATGATTCTATTCAGAAAAATAATACAAGAACTAAAAAACGTATTTCTCTTCCAAATTCCAGAAAAATCTTCCTTGCATTTCGGGTTCTTCGCTTGTCTTGTGCAGACTCGAAATTAAGGCTGATATTATCCTGAGTGTTCTTGCATTTTCCAACTCTAAGACATAATAAAAGAGTGCTTGAAATACTTTTAAGGAAAGTGATTCTCAATCACGATTCAGTCCTGGATCCATTTAATTTTACCGAATTTTCTAACAATCTTAAAAGTATTAGTAACATAATGGCTTCAGACGCTGTTGTTTCAAGCATCAAAGTGATGAACCAGGATCTTGTCAAGTTAGATCGATTTGATGGAACAAATTACACAAGATGGCAAGACAAGATGACATTCCTATTGACTGCCCTGAAGGTTCACTATGTTCTTGATCCCGACCTACAACCAATACCTGAACCAACAGAAAATGATTCGGAAGAACTCAAGAAGGAGCGCAAGAAACGCAAGGAGGACGAACTGCTTTGCCGTGGACACATTCTGAATACTTTATCTGATCGTCTCTACGACCTCTACACAGACAATCCATCGGCAACAGAAATATGGAAGGCACTAGAATTCAAGTTCAAGGCTGAAGAGGAAGGTACGAAGAAGTTCTTAATATCTAAATATTTCGATTTTAAATTCTTAGATTCTAAGCCCATTCTTTCCCAAGTGCATGAATTGCAAGTTCTGGTCAATAAAATAAAGGCAGTAAAAATAGACATCCCTGAGACCTTCCAAGTCGGTGCAATTATTGCAAAATTACCACCTTCATGGAAAGGCTACCGAAAGAAATTGTTGCACAGTTCCGAGGACTTCTCCTTGGAGAAAATTCAGAAACATCTTCGAATCGAGGAGGAATCGAAGGAGAGGGAGAAATCAGAACCCCCTACTCATTTCAAAACAAACGCTGTGACCAACAAGGGAAAGAAGAGACATGAAGAGTCATCTTGGACCAAAGAAAGAACATAACAAGTTCAAGAACTCTGGCGGTCATAAAGGTCCAAAGAACGGATGTTTCGTATGCGGTAAACCTGGACACTATGCTCGAGATTGCAGACAAAATAAAGCAAAAAATGAGATCAATGCAATTCGATCAGATGATGACATAATTGCTACAGTGAGCGAAATTATGGCAATCAAAGGAAAAGTTCAAGGTTGGTGGTATGACACTTGTGCTACGGTGCATGTTACTTATGACAAGGCTGCATTCAAAACCTATTCTGAAGCAATTGATGGACAAGAGGTACAAATGGGAAATGAAGTCCGCTCTAAAGTTGTTGGAACCGGTTCGGTCGAACTTAACTTCACTTCTGGAAAGAAAGTTACCCTTGTAAATGTGCTTCATGTTCCAGACATGAATAGGAATCTTGTTAGTGGGGATTTATTGGGAAAACCGGGTATTAAATCTGTATATGAATCGGGCAAACTTATTTTGACCCGTAATGGTGTATTCATTGGAAAAGGATATTCCGCAGAGGGAATGATCAAACTATGTACTAATGATAATATTATTAATGAAATTTCTAATTCCGCTTACATGCTTGATTCCGTTTCTTTATGGCATAATAGATTAGCACATTGTGGTATTAGTTCTATGAAGAGACTAATTAAATCTGGACTAATTTCATGTAATATAAAGGATTTCAAAAAATGTGAATTATGTGTTGAATCAAAAATGATTAAGAAGCCTTTCAAAAGTGTTGAAAGGAAAACGAAATTACTTGATCTTGTGCACTCAGATTTGTGCGAATTTAATGGCATGTTGACACGTGGAGGGAATAGATACTTTATTACATTCATAGACGATTCCTCTAGATACACTCATGTATATCTCTTAAAGCATAAAGATGATGCATTTAATGCCTTTAAGACTTATAAAGCAGAAGTCGAAAATCAATTAAATAAAAGTATAAAGGTCCTTAGAAGTGATAGGGGCGGCGAATACTTTTCAATTGAATTTGATGCATTCTGTGAAGAGCACGGTATAATACATGAATGTTCGGCACCACGAACACCGCAACAAAATGGCATGGCAGAAAGAAAGAATCGAACATATCAAGAGATGATGAATGCCATGTTGATGCATTCTAAATTACCCCTTAACTTGTGGGGTGAGACATTATTGTCCGCCTGTCATATAATCAATAGAATTCCGTTAAAGAAAACTGGTATATCTCCATATGAGTCATGGAAAGGCAGAGCGCCAAATATCGGTTACTTTAAAGTGTGGGGGTGTGTGGCATACTACAAAAACATGGACCCTAAAAGAACCAAGTTGGGTCCTCGAGGAATAAGATGTGCTTTTGTAGGATATGCACAACACAGTAAAGCATATAGACTCTTAAATCTAGAATCTAATGTAATTGTTGAATCCCGGGATGTAGAATTCTTTGAAAACCTTATCACAAAGGATAAAGGATCGGAGTCGGCCACTAATTAAGAATCTCATGAAGATAACTCTTCTCGGATTGTAGAAATACAAACTGAAGGCACTCCTATAATCATTGAACCACAACCCGAGCCTAGGATAAGCAAGAGAATTCGGAAAACAAAGAATCTAGGACCAGATGAGATTGATTCTCAATCTATTTCCTTTTATCTTGTTGAGGGAAATTGTAAGAACTTTGTTCAACGCATTCCGATTATTCTTCAAGTGGAAGATGATCCAAAAACTTATAAGGAAGCAATAACTTCAAGGGACTCCACTTTTTGGAAAGATGCTATCCAAGATGAAATGGATTCAATTGTATCAAACCACACTTGGGAACTTGTTGACTTACCTAAGGGATCAAGGCCCATTGGATGCAAGTGGGTGTTTAAGAAGAAATACCATAGCGATGGTACTCTAAACACTTATAAAGCCAGATTAGTGGCAAAAGGATTTAGACAGAAAGAAGGCATAGATTACTTCGACACATACGCACCAGTAGCAAGAACAACTACTATTAGATTGTTGTTTGCCTTAGCATCTTTGAATGATCTTATAATCCATCAGATGGATGTTAAAACAGCGTTCCTAAATGGAGATCTCGATGAGGAAATCTACATGGAACAACCGGAAGGCTACCAGCTTCCTGGAAATGAACAAAAGGTGTGTAAACTTGTCAAATCCTTATACGGACTAAAACAAGCACCAAAACAGTGGCATCAAAAATTTGACTCTGTAATACTCTCAAATGGATTTATTCCTAATTCTTGTGACAAGTGTTTATACACAAAGACGTGCAAAACCACTGTAATATTCCTTTGTCTCTATGTCGACGATATGTTGATCATTAGTAATGATTTTAAAAGGAATCTTAGAAACAAAGAAGTTTCTAACATCCACTTTCAAGATGAAAGATCTTGGACTTGTTGACACAATTTTAGGGATCAAGGTTAAGCGAAATAGTGGGGGTTATGAACTTAGTCAAACCCACTATATTGAGAAAATGCTTGATAAGTTTAAACATCTAAACTTTAAGGAAGTAACCACTCTATTTGATCATGCCAACAAACTTCAAAAGAATAATGGAAGATCAGTGGCTCAATTGGAATATGCAAGTGCAATAGGGTGTCTAATGTACCTAATGCAATGTACCAGACCCGACATATCATTTGCAGTCAGTAAAATGAGTCGATTTACTAGTAATCCAAGTAATGAACATTGGAAGGCAATTACAAGGATTTTTGGCTATCTACTGAAAACCAAGGACCTTGGTCTTCACTATGGAAGGTTCCCTGCCATATTAGAAGGATACACTGATGCGAGTTGGATATCTAATATTGGAGACCATAAATCTACAACTGGATGGATATTTACACTTGCTGGTGGAGCAATTTCTTGGAAGAGCAAGAAACAAACATGCATTACACTTTCGACCATGGAATCAGAGTTTGTGGCTCTCGCTTCCGCCGGTCAAGAAGCGGAATGGTTGAGGGATCTTCTGTTGGAAGTTCCATTGGCTAAAGACAATGTCTCAAAAGTGATGATACATTGCGATAGCCAAGCCACATTAGCAAGAGCATTCAGCGAAGTGTATAATGGAAAGTCTAGACATATAGGACTTAGACATTCGTTCGTAAGAAAATTGATTAAGGATGGAATCATTTCACTCACCTACATACGAACATGCTATAACTTAGCAGATCCGTTTACTAAGCCACTGGCCAGAGACTTAGTACGAACAACCTCGAGAGGAATGGGGTTGAAACTCCTTAAATAAAGGTTCCGACAGCGGCAGCAACCCAATCTTATGTTAACAAAACATTAACTTCAAGATTCAATGGGTAACAACAAGTCGTTGAATTGGATGTAAGTCAAGAATTTGGGAAATAAGGTTGACTGTGTTGAATTGAAGGTTGAGGTTTCCAAACCTCTTAATGAAGTTCATTAACGAAGAAGAGTATCTATTGGAAAGGATGCTATATGAACCTCACCTATGTGAATTTTGAGATGGTGCCGTCTCAAAGTGAGAGTTGGAGTTTCTCTCATGAAAAATTCATGAAAAGGATAGCATATGGCCATAAATAAGTGCTAAGCGAGATATGTAAAGGAAGAACCTTTAAAGAGTGTGTGTAAGGTAACGCCGGTCTGATCCCATGGATTAATGGTTTAAAAGCTTTGCTACCAAACATTCCGATTAAACTTTGCGTTATCCTCACTAAGGTTAAGTTTAAAATCGAAAGATACCTAACTGTATTAACACTTTTTATATTTCACTATCTGGAATGATTTTGTCATTATTAGAACTAGTGGGGGATTGTTGGAAATTATTTTGCAATATTAGTTCCAAAATGACAAAAGAGTTAAATAGCATCTAATGCTTTGAATTCAATTTTTTAGTTATTGTTTTGTTTGAATTTTGAATTCAATTTTCATATCTTTTCATGAAATAGTGTCATATATGAAACATTGTGTTTTATGGTGAAATGGTGTTGTTTCATCAAAGGTTGCAAACTTTTGAAACAACATCCATATCTCCTATAAATATATGATTCTATTCAGAAAAATAATACAAGAACTAAAAAACGTATTTCTCTTCCAAATTCCAGAAAAATCTTCCTTGCATTTCGGGTTCTTCGCTTGTCTTGTGCAGACTCGAAATTAAGGCTGATATTATCCTGAGTGTTCTTGCATTTTCCAACTCTAAGACATAATAAAAGAGTGCTTGAAATACTTTTAAGGAAAGTGATTCTCAATCACGATTCAGTCCTGGATCCATTTAATTTTACCGAATTTTCTAACACCATGGTCTATAGATTTCTTGTTATGTACAATCTTCATTATTAATAGAATGAATAAGAACAAATGGACCATTTTGAACATAATTCTACAAATGAAAATCAACAACATCCAAAATCATTTTCATTTTTGTTTTTCATATGGTAAACCTTTCATCATCAAACGATGGTTGTTTGTTCATAAAAAATTCTCTTGTTAAAAGAAATATTTGAAGTCATCATACTACCTCTTGAGACGATTAATTTTAGACAATGATACCATTTGTTGGCCAAATAACTCTAAACACAACAGATGGGTGAATTGTGTTGATCAAATTTCCTTAAAAAAATGGTTTATATCAACTTTTGATATTAACAAATTTATTTTAAAAGAAACAAAAAATAGAAATGGGGCAACATAAAGATAGAGAAGAGAAAAATAGCGAAATAAGTACCAAAATAATGGAAGAAATGAGAGAAATGTACATGAGCAGCAAAATAGTAATAACAAAAATAAAGAAGATAAATGATAGAGAGATCACACCAGAGGATTATCCTGTTTTAATCTAAAACATTTGGCATACTCAAGTCCTTAAAAGTTTCCTCTTGAAATTTCCTCTAAGATCAAACTTGAGTTTTTCAAATGTTGAGCTCAAACTGTTGAAAAAATAACAAATAAACAAATATCGGTGCACGCGGCAGCAATTCCAAAAAAGAAGAAAAAGAAGCAAAAATTAAAAAACAAAACCCCCAAAATCATAATTCAACTTCTAGTCTTTACAAAACAAAACTACAAACTCTCATTAAATTGCAATTTTTAAGGAGAAAATTCCAAACCCTTCAAACTGCAATTTTTGAACGGAAAAATTACAAACCCTCTCTCAATTACAATTTTTGAACGGAAAAATTACAAACCCTCTCTCAATTACAATTTTTTTTAACGGAAAAAATTACGAACTCTCTCAACTACAAATTTTGGACGGAAAAATTACAAATTCTCTCAATAAACTATTTGAACGGAAAAATAGAAGACCTTTTCAATAAACTATTTTTGAACGGAAAAATACAAAACTCTCTCTAAATACACAACCACCCAAAATCTTAATACACCCAAAAGACTACATTTTGTTGTTGTGTAAAAAACTCAAACTAACCATCTCTATTTATATTAGTACTCCAATTTTATTTTCTTTCTATGACCCAGTGTGAGACTTAGATGAATATACTATTTGAACCAACAAATCCTCCCTTCATTCAAAGTCTCACATATCTTCAATTTGTCATCAACTTCATCTTCAAAGCGTTTAAGATCATTATAATGGTTAGTCACATTTGTAACATTATTACTCTTCAATCCTTTTGTCTTCTTCCTCCCTTGATCATAATAATTATTACTCTTCATTTTTCACTTGATCATAATTTATGTTACTCTTCCTTCCTCTCTTGATCAAAATTTTAGCTATGATACCAGTTGTTGGAAAAAATATCAAATAAACAAATATCGACGCATACGGAAACAGATCCATAAAAGAAGAAAAAAGAAGCAAAAATTAAAAGAATAAAACCCACAAAATCATAATTCAACTTCTAATCTTTACAAAAAAAAATACAAACTTATTAAATTGCAATTTTTAAGGAGAGAATTGCAAACCCTTCAAACTGCAATTTTTGAACGGAAAAATTGCTGCAAATCCTCTCAACAAACTATTTTTGAACGGAAAAATAGAAAACCCTCTCAACAAACTATTTTTGAATGGAAAAATAGAAAATCCTCTCAACAAACTAATTTTGAACGGAAAAGTAGAAAACCCTCGCTATATACACAACTATCCAAAACCTTAAACCCCCAAAAGACTATATTGTGTTGTTATGTAGAAAACTCAAACTAACTATGTTTATTTGTATTAGTACTCCAATTTCATTTTCTTTCTACTAACTGACGTGAGACTTGGATGAATATACTATTTGATCCAACATAAATAACTTGAACATTTGCACATGATCAACTCATAAACCTTTCATAAACAAACGTTTTATATGGACTTAATTCAAAGCCTATATAAGAATTTTTCACAAGCTTAACTTAAAATTTAAACCAAAACTTTTACTCTGAGTTAGCTCAAAACATACCTCCAATCTTTTCATAGTTTACACTTATAACCTTAAAAAACTATTACAATAATATTACAATATAAGTATGATCCCAAACAAATAAACTGTATTTAAAAATAATTTTACCCAAATAACCCAATTTTTCAAAAAAAAAATCCCAAAATAACCCAGTTTCCAAAATATTTCTCAAACTATCCCGCTTTGAAGAGAAGGCGCCAGATGAATTGGCGACTGCTCTTAAACTTAGAGAGGAGGCGCCAATTGGATTGACTAGTCCACCTTGTGTTACCAATCCAATTGGCGCCTATGTGTTAAGTTTTAAAGGAGGCACCAATTGGTCTGACACCTATGTGTGTTTCGTAATTTTTTTTGAAAAACATTGTACATGATAGATAAAGTCGAAATCGGACCAATTCATATTAATATTAATACCCGTTTACACAAAAAAGACTAATCTCGATGACCGAGATCACCTAACCGACCTCCGGTCCCATATCCCCTAGCTACCCGAACTCATGGCTTTAACCCGTTTTAATGATTCACCCCAGGTGTTTAAGTATCTGAGGCCCAAGAACATCACCACCAACTGCAGGAGGTTGCCTGAGATAGTCGGAAAAATCAGCGTAGTCTTGTGTATGCATCGAAGGGGTACCGCCATAGCTGAGTTCATGACCCATGCCAGAGTAGTTGGGCTATGTTTGAGTTGTTGGAGGGTGATCGGGACGAATGAAGGGAGACATTGGTGTGAATGATGCATCGAGGAGATGTTGAAATGATTGTTGTGGTGTTTGGTAGACATATGATTATTGAAGGTTTTGGTTTTGAGATGTTTGGGCTTCTTGGCTATGGTAGGAGGAGGGATGGTTGTTGTTAAATGATCATTGAGTGTTTTGGCTAAGGCGGCTATAATAGGGTGATATGTTGGATGCATAACGATGTTGGATGTATTGATGATGATCTAGTTGTTGATGGTGGTAGGGGGTATGCTCTTAGTATTGTGGTTGAGTGTTTGGCATGTTAGGGTTGTAGGTTTGTGTGTTTGTGGATCGGAAATTTTGATGGATATGGGGTTGTGAGTAGCCGATCTAACAATGTTGTTAGGGGTTAGATGTTGAGCCTTCTGGTGTGTAAGTTTCCTGACGTGGGTCGTATAGGTACATCTCCTCGCCGATGAACTCAAATCCAACTGATCTGTACCAAGCCATATAATTACGACTTAGTTTTTCTTCAGTTGGCATCACAACGTCTGTTAAGACATGGTCGTGGTGGTGCTTCCATTTGCGACACTCAGATCTAACGAAGCTTTGCCATGTGTTAAAGTTCCATTGGTCGTTAACTTTGCGTAGATGTCGTTCTCCTAGGTTTGTCAGGGGGATCTGGGATGTGTTGAAGCATACCGAACTGTAATTTAACACAATCACTATTGTGCATCTCCACAGTGGTGAATCTTATGATCGGCGTGCATGCAGTCCAAATTGCTGCGTCTTGTTCGTTGATTTCATGGTCATTATCCAAATTTAGATATGGACGCCAAATGAACTGAAATGTAAACATATATTAGATTATAAATTTGGTAGAAGAAATTAACAAATTATTACGAAATAATTAGGTTAAGGGCCCTACATCTGTTGGTCGAAGGTGATCCAAGAGATTGGATACTGAGTAATACAATGTCTAGGACATCTATTATAACTCATACCACGTGTCGACCATCTGCACCATAAAAGTAAAAATATTATTTAGAGAGAATAATCGGTAAAGTAAGTAAATATAGTCCATTTTTAAGAACTTACTTTTGTGCATACGGGAATGTGAATGGGTTGTTGTTGACGGGTGCTAGGGACAGTAGTCTAGGACATTTGTTATAACTCATACCACGTGCTGACCATCTACACCATAAAAGTAAAAATATTATTTAGAGAGAGTAACCGGTAAATTAAGTAAATATAGTCCATTTTTAAGAACTTACTTTTTTGCATACGGGAATGTGAATAGGTTGTTGTTGACGGACGCTAGGGACGGTAGTCTAGACCAACCCCATGCTTTGAGCAAAACAGCACATCCAGAAAATGTAGATGTGTATTTATGTGCATTTTCACACAAAGAGCTATGAAGATAAGCCAAACAAGCGGACCCCTAATTGTAAGTTACCTGACGTGGGTCGTATAGGTACATATCCTCGGCGAGGAACTCAAATCCATCCGATATGTACCAAGCCATATAATTACGAATTAGTTTTTCTTCAGTTGGCATCACACTGTTAGTTAAGATAGGGTCTTGTCAGTGCTTCCCTTTTTGACACTCAGACCTAGCGAAGCTTTGCCAAGGGTTAAAGTTCCATTGATTGTTAACTTTTCGTAGATGCCATTCTCCGAGGTTTGTCGGGGGATCTGGGATGTGTTGAAGCATATCGAACTGCAATTTAACACGATCACTATGGTGCATCTCCACAGTGGTGAATCTTATGATCGGTGTGCATGCAGTCCAAACGGCTGCATCTTGTTCGTTGATTTCATGGTCATGATCCAAGTTCAGATATTGACGCCAAATGAACTGAAATGTGAACATATATTAGATTATAAATTTGTTAGAAGAAATTGTAGGTGTTTAATTGGCTGCATTTTATGGTAAAACACTAGCTGGATTCTAATGTCTTGACTGATGTCATGACATGCTGTGGAGGTGTTTGTTTGACTGCATTGTATGTTAGAATATCTAGCTGTACTCTGATGTCTTGGATGATGTCATGACATACTTGAGTAGTATACTGCAGGATTAGCTAATACAGGATTTATTGAATGTCAAACTGGATGTTATGACATTCATCCCTGTCAGCAGATACTGAGGAATAGAACAGTTGGTGTTCTGTTGGAACTCAGTATTTATTTTCAGTCTGGTTATCAAGGAAATACCAGACCTGGCATAAGGCCTACTGTCTGAATGTCAAATTGGATGTTATGACATTCATCATTGACAGCATATACTGAACAATAGGCAGAGTGATTTTCTGCTACACTTCAGTATGTATCTCAGTCTGTTCTTCAGGAGGATAATAGACCTGACATAAGGCTAATTGTGTAAATGTCAAATTGGATGTCTTGACATTTATTAATGTACGTTGATACTGAGGTATGGACAGATTGGTCTTGTACAGTTCAGCAAATTTGTACAGTCTGTTTTCAGGAAAAACAGACTTAGCATATGGTCCTTGATTTGGATGTCAAACTTAATGTTGTGACATTCATTCCTGACAGCGTATGCTATATTGTAGGTTGTTTAGTTTTTCTGTTTCAGCATTTTTCTCAGGCTATTCTTCAGGGATTCAACAGCTGAGAGAAAATCCAGGAAACCAACAACCAAGCTACAATTAAGAACCTAACAAATAGCCTATTTGTTAGTAACCTAGATGTGGAATTTAGGGGAACTCGCGTGACCTTAATTTCAGGAAAATACAAGTACAAGGCCCAAGTGCTGCAATATAAAAGGATGGCAATCCTTCATTCAGAACTAGGGATTTTAGGCGTGAAGATTTAGTGTGTCCATCACACTTCACTGCTGTATTTTTGTGTGTCTTGTATTAGACGTATCTTGTAAGCCAAGCTATTATCACGTAGATTATTGCATTGGTATAGGGTGTTCATTGAGTTGTAAGTGTTGTGTCATTCTAAGCTTTTAAGCGTGAGTGCTGTTTATCTTGATTAAAGCTGTTAAGCACAATCAAGAGTTGTTTGAAGTGTGACTTCATAATTGTCTTTAATATTGATTAAAGGTAGTAATCACTGCGGTGAATTAGGGGGAGTGAGTAGGAACTCTGATCTTAGTGTAAGATTGAAATTGCATTGGGTAGGTATTAAGTGATAGGGTTAAACAGTTGGTTTAAGGTCTGAATTAGTACTACTAATAGTGGATTTCCTCCCTGGCTTGGTAGCCCCCAGACGTAGGTCATGTTGGACCGAACTGGGTAAACAATTACTTGAGTTATTTACTGCACTTACATTTTAAGTTCTGCATAATTCTTGTCTGCGCAGAATTGGATGTCATAACAACCCTTGTGACATCGGAAGTCTGTTAACTAGAATTTCAATTGGCATCAGAGCAGGCACCCTGCCTGTTAATTTCTGGGTGAGATCTAGGGAAGTAACTTTCTAGTACCATGGGCAAAGATGTAGGACACTCTAATAGACCACCCATGCTGGATGGTTCAAATTATGATGACTGGAAGCCTCGTATGATAGCCTTCTTAAGGTCTCTAGATAGCAAAGTCTGGAGAGCTGTCAACAAAGGATGGGAACATCCAACGAAGACAGGTAACGATGGAGTCAATATGCAAATCCCTGAAGAAGAGTGGGACAAGGAGCAAGAGGCATTAGCCCTTGGAAATTCTAAGGCCTTGAATGCATTGTTCAATGGAATAAGTAAGAACATCTTCAGACTGGTGCACCACTGTGAGCTGGCCAAGGAAGTGTGGGATACCCTCAAGGTAACTCATGAAGGTACCTCCAAGGTGAAGATGTCTAAACTTCAGATGCTGACCACCAAGTTTGAAAATCTGAGGATGAAAGAGGATGAGACTATTCATGACTTTCACATGAATATTCTTGAAATTTCCAACACCTCTGGTGGCTTAGGTGAGAAAATGGCTGAAGAGAAACTTGTAAGAAAGATTCTCAGGTCTTTACCTAAGAGATTTGCAATGAAGGTCACTGCTATAGAAGAGGCCCAGGAGATCTGCAAGATGAAGGTGGATGAGCTCATTGGTTCTCTCCAAACCTTTGAAATGGGCTTGTGTGAGAATGTTGAAAAGAAGAACAAAAGCATAGCTTTTGTATCAAATACTGAAGAGAATTCAGAAGAAGGAAACATTGGGGGAAATGAAAGCATTTCAGAAGCCATAGCCATGCTTGGAAGACAGTTCAACAAGTTCATAAAGAAGGTTGATCAACAGGGTAGACCTAATGTCAAGAACTCTTCATATGACATAAGTAGAAAGTCAAAATATGAAGAAAAGGTCACTCATGGCAAGGGAATCCAGTGCCATGGATGTGAAGGTTATGGTCATATTAAAGCTGAATGCCCTACCTTTCTCAAGATGCAAAAGAAAGGGCTAGCTGCCACCTGGTCTGAAGAAGACTCTGAGAGTGAATCTGAAGGAGAATCTGCTAAACATGTCACTGCTCTGACCAGTGTCTGTGCCTCAGAGGATAACTCAAGCGGAGATGAGCTTACCTTGGATGAACTTGCTGCTTCATATAAAGAGTTATGTGTTAAAAGTGCAGAAGTATGTATCCAAGGAGAAAAGCAGAAGAAACTCATCAAAGAGCTGGAAGCTGAGAAACAGAAGCAGCTGAAAGTCATAGATGGTCTGAATGGTGAGATTTCTTTGCTGACGGCTAAGCTAGAACAAATGACAAAATCCATCAGAATGTTGAACAAAGGAACTGACACCTTGGAAGAGATTCTAAAGGTAGGACAGAAGTCAGGAACCATGTCTGGTTTAGGTTTTGCTAAGAAATCTCCATCTGAACTCAAAAGATCTAAGGCTGAAGTTTAGAAATTCAAGCAGAAGTCACAACCGATGTCTCAACATCAGAGAACCAGAATGAGTAACCATCAGAAGAAGAAATTTCAGAGATGGAGATGTCATTACTGTGGTAGATTTGGTCACATAAAACCCTTCTGCTACAGGCTGCATGGTTATCCCAACCAGACTTCTCAAGTCAGACCTAAGCAGAAGGCGTCTAAGCTTAATGCCCCCATTAAGAAACAAAAATGGGCTGATAATCAGACACCTCAAGTCAGACCTAAGCAGCGGGCATCTAAGCTTAATCTCTCCCTTGAGAATCAATAATATGTTGCTAAACTAGCTCACACATCTCCAAGGGCACCTACCAGACAAGACTGGTACTTTGATAGTGGCTGCTCAAGACATATGACTGGGATGAGCAACCTATTGGTGGATCTTCAACCCCATGCCACCAGGTATGTGACATTTGGTGATGGAGCTAAAGGAGAAGTCAAGGGTGTTGGTAAGCTGTATTGTCCTGAAGTTCCAAAACTGAGTAATGTGCTGTTAGTAAAAGGCCTAACTGCAAATCTCATCAGCATAAGCCAGCTATGTGACCAAGGATTCAATGTGAAATTTACTAGGGAAGGATGTGTGGTGTTGAATGGTTGCAATCAGGAAGTGATGAGAGGGGCCAGATCCAAAGATAACTGTTATCTATGGAAATCTAAAGACTCACTAGACTCCCCCAAGTGCCCCGTAGCCAAGGGAGAGCAGGAATTGAAGCTGAAACATTGAAGACTTGGACAACTTCATTTAAAAGGAATGAAGAAGATCATTTCTAAGGAAGCAATTAGAGGAATCCCATATCTGCCTTTGGATAAAAGAACAGACTGTGGAAAACGTCTGATTGAAAGCTGGGAATCATTGGCACCTATTGGTTATCATACAAATGGTGCGGTAGCAGGGGATAAACAGATGTGTGTAACATTGTCGTCTGCAGAAACTAAGTACCTAGCTTCTGGTAGCAGGTGGTCATCACTGGTATGGATGAACCTGATGCAGACTGAGTACAATGTCACTCAGAATGTCATGACATTGGATGCTACTCAGTTTGACAATGGTAGGGGCAAAGAGGGAATGTGCTCTTCTGAGAAATTGTAGCAACTAATGATGTTAGTTAGCTACTGTTTAGTAAGTCAACTTATTAAACAATTAAGAGTGCACTCTGAGTGGTCAAAAATTAATAGACATTACTCGTGCAACAAGCGTTCCCTATTCCATCGCTTCAACTTTCAGTCTTGCAAACCCTCTCCCAAAGAAACTGTCCAACTCTCCTTCGAGATATTCAGCATGGCAGAACAATCCGATTCCACCACCTACACGACCCTGTCCGATTCCCCCAGCACTGAGTCGTGCAACCCTAACCGGGAGGACTCTGCTGCTGACGCTGCAACTTCGTCCCATGCAAGAAGACCTAAAGAAACGGTCTCCGGATTCTCCTCAACGCTCGCGCTTGATGAACAAACCAGAGAAGGTTCAAGGTATGTTCACAATTCCATTGCAACCTTGGTAACTGGAATTATGTATGGTAATCATAAGGTTCCTGGGGTCTCAGTTCCCCTAAACACGATCATACCTGATAATGTTGCATGTCAAGAAAACGCAATCGTGTTAAGAAAGAATGTCTCTGACAATGCTGAGCAACCTGATGCTCATGAGGGGTCAAAAATTGACAAACCCTCAGACAATGTGAGAGGTGAGAAGGTCTGTGTCACTCAAGATGCCAGTGACAACCCTAATGCTGACACAGTGAATCTGGAAGAGTTCTCTGATAATGAACTGTTGACCTCAGTTGTCCCTAGCATAGCCAAAAGGGTTAGGACTAGGAGAAAGAAGAAGACTGTGGTGCAGAGGTCCCTAACTAGGGAGGTTGATGTGACAACTTCTCCCAATCAAAAGGTGACCGAGAGTTCCCTCAAAAGGAAAGGACATGGACCTGCAAAATCTTGGAGCAAATAGGTGCCCAAGAAAATGAAGACCAAGGCTGTTGTGGTGGAGTCTGATTCAGATGTCCCCTGTGATGTCACATCATCCCTGTCTAAGAAGAAGCCAACCACTAGCAAGATGGCTGCTAGTGTTCCAAAGGTACCTATTGACAATGTGTCATTTCATTTTGCCTCTAGTGTGAACAGGTGGAAGTATGTCTATCACAAGAGGCTGGCCTTGGAGAGGGAACTGGCTCAAAATGCCTTGGAGTGTAAGGAGATTGTGGACCTTATTAAAGAGGCAGGGCTAATGAGAACTGTGACTCAACTCCCAAAGTGCTATGAGACCTTGGTGAAGGAGTTCATTGTCAATGTGTCTGAGGAATGTGCAGATGGGAAGTCCATAGAATTCAGAAAGGTCTATGTGCGTGGCAAGTGTGTGACCTTCTCTCCCTCAGTAATCAATCTGTATTTGAGAAGAGCTGATGTAGTGCAACCAGAGCTTAAAGTGACTGACAACAGAATCTGTCAAGTCATCACTGCAAATCAAGTCCGGAAGTGGCCTCTTAAAGGGAAGCTGGTGGCCAGCCAACTCAGTGTGAAGTATGCCATGCTACACAAAGTTGGAGCTGCCAACTGGGTGCCCACAAATCACAAGTCAACTGTGTCTGTGATGCTTGGAAAGTTCATCTATGCTGTTGGAACCAAGGCAAAGTTTGACTATGGTACCTACATCTTTGATCAGACCATGAAACATGCTGGGAGTTTCAGTGTGAAGGGACCTATAGCCTTTCCTTCTCTCATATGTGGCATTGTGCTGAATCAATTCCCAATTTGTGAAAAGAAGAGAGAGTCCATTGGCCTTCAACTACAAATTGTTCCTGGGTAAGCATGTCCCTGACATTGTCATGACATCTGGAGAAACATCCAATGTTGGCAACCAACCAGATAAAGTTGCTGTCATTGCTGTGCTCAGAGAGACTTGCAAAGAGCTAGAGGTTAGGAAGCTCGCCTTGGAAAAGCTGATTTTTCAATTGGAGATGTCTGCTGAGGATACAAATGGAGCTGCAAGGCAAAGCTCAGAGGAGGCCAGTTCTGATGATGGCACTAATGATGAGGCTGATGAATAAATCAAGTTTGTAATTCTGTCATTTGTGTGTAATTCTGTTTATGTTATGTTGGTTTGTAATTTAAAGTGTTGCTTTGGCAACACTTTTGACAAAAAGGGGGAGTAACACCTGTGATGCCCCCAGGACAACAGATTGTTTTGTTAAAACAGATATTCAAGACATATTCAAGATTCTCTACTCTGCAGCTGATGTTCCACTTCTATGAATGTGAGTGTGTTTATGTGTGCTGCAATGTGAAGTTTTTATTTAACTTCCATATGTGTGAGTGTGCTGCTACTCTGAGTGTATTAGCTAGGTTAATTTCCTGCTAGATGTGTGATTTCCGCTGCTATGGACTCTGTTGTGAGACCAAAGTGTTTTAGCCAAAAATTTGCCAAAGGGGGAGTTTGTAGGTGTTTAATTGGCTGCATTGTATGGTAAAACACTAGCTGGATTCTAATGTCTTGACTGATGTCATGACATGTTGTGGAGGTGTTTGTTTGATTGCATTGTATGTTAGAATATCTAGTTGTACTCTGATGTCTTGGCTGATGTCATGACATACTTGAGTAGTATACTGCAGGATTAGCTAATACAGGATTTATTGAATGTCAAACTGGATGTTATGACATTCATCCCTGTCAGCAGATACTGAGGAATAGAACAGTTGGTGTTCTGTTGGAACTCAGTATTTATTTTCAGTCTGGTTATCAAGGAAATACCAGACCTGGCATAAGGCCTACTGTCTGAATGTCAAACTGGATGTTATAACATTCATCATTGACAGCATATATTGAACAATAGGCAGAGTGATTTTCTGCTACACTTCAGTATGTATCTCAGTCTGTTCTTCAGGAGGATAACAGACCTGACATAAGGCTAATTGTGTAAATGTCAAATTGGATGTCTTGACATTTATTAATGTACGCTGATACTGAGGTATGGACAGATTGGTCCTGTACAGTTCAGCAAATTTGTACAGTCTGTTTTCAGGAAAAACAGACTTAGCATATGGTCCTTGATTTGGATGTCAAACTGAATGTTGTGACATTCATTCCTGACAGCGTATGCTATATTGTAGGTTGTTTAGTTTTTCTGTTTCAGCATTTTTCTCAGGCTATTCTTCAGGGATTCAACAGCTGAGAGAAAATCCAGGAAACCAACAACCAAGCTACAATTAATGAACCTAACAAATAGCCTATTTGTTAGTAACCTAGATGTGGAATTTAGGGGAACTCGCGTGACCTTAATTTCAGGAAAATACAAGTACAAGGCCCAAGTGCTGCAATATAAAAGGATGGCAATCCTTCATTCAGAACTAGGGATTTTAGGCGTGAAGATTTAGTGTGTCCATCACACTTCACTGCTGTATTTTTGTGTGTCTTGTATTAGACGTATCTTGTAAGCCAAGCTATTATCACGTAGATGATTGCATTGGTATAGGGTGTTCATTGAGTTGTAAGTGTTATGTCACTCTAAGCTTTTAAGCGTGAGTGCTGCGTATCTTGATTAAAGTTGTTAAGCACAATCAAGAGTTGTTTGAAGTGTGACTTCATAATTGTCTTTAATATTGATTAAAGGTAGTAATCACTGCGGTGATTGAGGGGGAGTGAGTAGGAACTCTGATCTTAGTGTAAGATTGAAATTGCATTGGGTAGGTATTAAGTGATAGGGTTAAACAGTTGGTTTAAGGTCTGAATTAATACTACTAATAGTAGATTTCCTCCCTGGCTTGGTAGCCCCCAGACGTAGGTCATGTTGGACCGAACTGGGTAAACAATTACTTGAGTTATTTACTGCACTTCCATTTTAAGTTCTGCATAATTCTTGTCTGCGCAGAATTGGATGTCATAACAACCCTTGTGACATCGGAAGTCTGTTAACTAGAATTTCAGAAATTAATAAATTATTACGAATTAATTAGGTTAATGGCAATACATCTGTTGGTTGAAGGTGATCCAAGAGATTGCGATACTGGGTAATACAGTATCTAGGACATATGTTGTAACTCATACCACGTGTCGACCATCTGCACCATAAAAGTAAATATATTATTTAGAGATATTAATCGGTAAAGTAAGTAGATATAGTTCATTCTTAAGAACTTACTTTTGTGCGTACGGGAATGTGAATGAGTTGTGGTTGACGGGCACTATGGATGGTAGTCTGGACCAATCCCATGTTTGGAGCAAAACAGCACATCCAGAAAATGTAGATGTATCTTTGAGTGCATTTTTACACAAAGAGCTATAAAGATAAGCCAAACAAGCGGACCCCTACTGTAACTTCTTATTCTATCTACATGTCTTAGTAAAGGTAAATACATAACATGCATACTAGAACCACTACCTTCGAGAAATAAAAATAAGCTAATTAAAAGCATAATATAACACCTAGTTTTTATTATTCGAGCCTCTTCGATAGAATTCTCATCTAAATGTAAGCTGTTATAATATGCCTTGAGGTGTTAAAGGAGTATACATTGACCTCTCAAGTTATCATCTAACGAATCAGCATCCAAGAGGTCCATGCAAATTGAATTCGCATAGTTGGTTTTATCATTTACCGCCTTACCTTCGATAGGCAGTCCCAATAACATGTAGACATCTTCTAACGTCACGATACATTCACCGGTTGGAAACCAGAATGTGTGTGTCTCGGGACGCCATCTTTCACATAACGCAAGAATAAATTTATTATCCACCAACCAAGAAATTATTTTGCTTATATGTCCAAAACCAGCGAGTTCGACATACGGTTGAATCATCGGGTCCATGTATACAAATTCGTGGACACGAGTTCGAAACCTAGAAACATCCTAAAAAAGAAACAACAAAATACAGTACTTTATAAAAGATAAACAAGAAATTAAGTATCGTTATTAAAAATTATTCTAGAAAAATAATACAAGAATTAAATGCTTACATAAGTTGCTATGTTTGCAACTGTGCCTATGTGCGATTCACCCATAGTGAGGAGAGACATCTTTTCGGAGTAAATATTTGAAACAATGGTTGTTGCAGATGAAAGAGTTGTTGTTGTAGAGTAAGAAGTGATTATCAGTGAGGAAAAATGTGAGAGTTACATGGCTATTTATAACGAGTGGCATGCAAAGACATGCAAAAGTTTGAATACATGGATAGTAGTGCTTGCGTGCTAGCGCCAAATGGCTTGGCTTACACATGCAAATGTCACATGCTAGCGCCAATCAAAGTGGCGCCTCCTAGGCTTGCGTGCATGCATGATATTCACTTAGCCTGGCGCCTGCATGGCTCTACATGCTGAGTTACGAGGTCTGCAAGGAAGACGTGGTAGCGCCAATTGGACTGGCGTCCATGTACAAGGAATACATGCTAGCGCATATTGGACTGACGTTTGGGCTTGCATGCTTGACACATCACTTGCATATTTAAGTGTCTTACTATCTACATCCAACAATCAACACAAATTCATCTGCACCAAAAAAATATTACTTTCCATCTACACAAGAAATATTACAATGCTATCTGCACCAAAATATACTATCAACGCTTACTGCAACGGTGAGACATATGAGTCTGATCTATACGGGTTTTGTTTTCGAAACACCGATACTATCTGACTTACGATCAAGAGAAATTCATATCTCTTGCATTTGAAAAAATGAATTGAGTCTTGCATAGGATCTGGTCTTGTGTCACAAATCACGTATCAAAATCTAATTTTTTTCGAGAATAGTTAATGCAATTTTTTCCCGCTAAAGCTACGGGACGATGAAGATGTTGAATATATGTTTGTTAGTCACGAACATTCTGGTTGTAACTCTATTGAGTTATATATTACTATTCAACCAAGTATACCATCTCAACAATCTCAGATAACTAATCAAGTTGAATATGATGAATTTGATTCAGAAAACTCAGATGAAGCCGACCTAGAAGCAGAAGCAGAAGTCAACGTCGTTGATGAAGAAGAAGAAGAGACTGAGGCACATGTCGATCATATGTTGAACAACAACATTGAAGATGACGATCATCCAACGCCATTACCTCTAAGTCATGTATATAATCCGCCTCAACATATGACAAACATGGATCTGCATGACGATGAAACATTCAACAGTGTTTTTTATAACCCGTATCCCCGATCAAAGGGTGAGTTAAAAGTGGGAGACATGTTCCGCACTAAAGAAGAATGTGTGTGAGCTATCAAAAAATTTCACATGAATAACTCTGCTGATTTCATTGTGAAACACACTGATTCGAGAAGGTATGTCATTGAATGTCGTAACATCCTTTGCAAGTTTCGGTTGGTTGCGTCTCACAAAAAGAGAAGCGACTCTAGGGAGATAGCTTCTATAGACCCACGTCACAGTTGCATTGCAACTAATGTTGAACAAGATCATCGTAAATTAAGTGATGCATTGATATGTCAAGTCATTTTTCCGCTTGTTAATAAATATCCATCAGTGAAGGTGAGTATAACAATATCTCATATCGTCACAAGAAATAATTATACTTCATCTTACAAGAAAACATGGATTGCGAGGACAAAGGTTGTTGAACAGATATTCGGCAACTGGGAGGATTTATACAAAGAATTACCACGACTTTTATGGGCCCTAAAAACATACGTACCAGGAACTGTTGCAATTATGGAGACATTGCCAGCATTTATGCCATACGGAACCTGTGTTGCTGGAAATAAAATATTTCACCGCCTCTTTTAGGTGTTTGAACCGTGCATCAAAGGTTTTGCATTCGGAAAACCTATTATTCAAATTGATGGAACATGGTTATACGGCAAATACAAGGGTACTTTGCTTATGGTTGTTGCACAAGACGACAACAATAATGTCTTTCCCATTTCCTTTGCTCTGTTTGAAGGTGAAACTGCTGGTGGTTGGGGTTTCTTCCTTCGACATCTCAGAACACATGTCGCTCAACAAGCCAATCTCTGTTTGATTTCAGATATACATGCTTCCATTAAGAGTGCTTAAAATAACCATGATAACGGATGGCATGATCCTCCTTCTACCCATGTCTATTGCATTAGACATATCGCACAAAACTTCATGCGTGCAATCAAAGATAAGAACCTTCTCAAAAAAGTGGTGAATATAGGGTATGCTCTAACTCAGCCGTCATTTCAACATTACCGTGATGAAATTATATTGTCTAATGCAGATGCAGGAAGATGGGTGGATAACATACCAGTAGAGCAGTGAACAAGGTCATTTGACAGAGACTGTCAATTGGGCAACATGACAACAAACCTTGTGGAATGCATGAACGACGTATTCAAAGGCATTAGAAATATACCAATAACCGCTTTGGTCAGAACAACCTATTTTAGGTTGGCTTCTACCTTCACAACCAGAGGTGAAAGATCGAGTGCAGTGTTAATGTCAAGTCAAATATCCAGTGAATGTTGTATGAAAGTGATGAAAGAGGAATGTATCAAAGCTAACACACACACGGTTACAGTCTTTGACTGTCATAGGCAAAATTTCAGTGTACAGGAAACAATGGACCACAATGAGGGGAGGCCAAATTTATCCTATGCTGTCAAACTAAGCAAAAGTTGGTGCGATTGTGGAAAGTTCCAGGTCTTCCGTATTTCTTGCTCCCATGTTATTGCGGCATGCGCACATACTCGCCAGGACGCTTACAACCATATATCTGATGTTTACAAGGTCATTACTGTCATGAATGTGTATAACAGAAGCTTCTCAGTGCTACCAATGGAGGAATATTGGCCTCCATATGAAGGTGACATAGTTTGGCACAACAATGAGATGCGAAGAAAGAAAAAAGGACGGCCAAACAGCACGTGTATTAGAACAGAAATGGATACGACTGATAAAATGATAAGATTATGTAGTATATGTCGTCAACCAGGACACAATAAGAACAAATGTCCCAATCTAGAAGCAACATCTGCATCATAATTTAGTATCTCCTTTCAATTTTTGTAACCTTGCATTTTTATATATCACTATCTTTTTGTTACAACAATGTTAACAACAAACATCACTACAAAATAAACAAACTTAAAACAGAACATTTCTAACTGATTACAACAATCAAACTAATGACATCTCGTCCAAACATCATTTCCTTAGCATCCTTATCAGTTTTTACTCGCACCCAACCAAATATACTATTGAGTCTCTCAATACTTCTAATTTTTTCTGCTTCTGGTATTTTTCCATCTAACCAACGAACCATCTCCCTCTTCAGTTGATCGAAACTACAAATATTCCAGAAGAGCATCAACATCAGAGGCTTGTCTCTCGAATAAATCACTTTTCCATAGCGACAACGAACACCAAACATGTTTACAATATGACGAAATGAGATGTGGAAAAATGAATCGCACAACACATCTATTTATAAATAAAAAAATCACATTACAGTGAGGCGCCAGATCAATTGGCGCCTCCTCTTCCAAATAACACATGGACGTCAATTGGATTGGTAGCACCATCTAATCCAATTGCCGTCCCCACTTAAAGTTTAAGGGTAGGCGCCAATTAGTCTGACGCCTATGCCTTACGTATTTTTATTTTTTTTAAATTGAGATAATTTTAGAATTTTTTGAAAATTGGATTATTTAAAAAAATAAAAATAAAAATGAAGTATTTGAGTAAAAAATTCAGATTTAAATACCTGTTGATTGTGTTTTTAAGTGTCGGGTTTTTGTTATCGTCTCCACAGGGATTGTGAGATATCACCGCCTTTCGACAGTTGTTTTAATTCTTAGCTTAAGGTAACAATGGTTTTTGGTTTTAGTCACGGTATCTTGCATAAAAGTGTAAGAAATTGTGGTAAAAGATTTGGTTTTAATATTTGAGAAATATTGCCAAAGTTAGGGTTCGACGATCACTTTGCATGTATATGTTCGATCAACAAAACTTATAAACTCCTTTAGATGATAAACTATTTCACAAAGTCCTCCCAATGTGTTTATCTCTAACACACATTGTGAGTTTTCCCATTTTGATCCATTGTTTATCTCTAACACAATCTATCAAAATGACAACTTTTTGGTTCAACCTTATGGTGAACAAAATCATTCATTACTATCTCTAGCTAACAAACAAGATTGGATGCAAACCTAGGTAAAGAATTGGTAAACATCTCTCGATCATAAACCAACACAAAGAGTTTTCAATAAAACAAAGTTTTCACCATATATTCATCATTAAAGAGTTTACAAATGAAGATCATCTCATATACACACAAAGCTTATAACCATCTACATCTAACCTTGACAAAATGAAGAACTTAGCTACTCATTTTCATGGTAGCTTGGTCAACAAGTCTCGGAAGAAGGTTGATCAACATCCGAGTCGAATAATCGAGATTGGATGGGAATCCACCTTCTTTTTGTGAAAGATTGTTAAGAGATGAAGAGAAATGATTTCTAGGTCACAAAGTATCTCTAGAGCAATGCTGGAAAAATATCTCAAAAGTACAAAAGTATGGAAGTGTAAGGTATGGCTCCAAAAAGTAGCCCCTGCTACTTATAGTGCTGCTACTGAGCTGTCATGCTCGCTAGGCGAGCAGAATGGCTCACCTAGCGAGCCCCAAAATGAGGCACCTGAGGCACCTGCGCCCAAAGAAATATCCTTTGCCAGATTTGCATGTTCGCCAGGCGAACAGAACCTTCGCTAGGCGAAGCCCACGCTTCAACCTTCGCTCCAGCGAGCTTAAGAGGTTTTGCTACTGGAATTGCTCGCTGGGAGCTCGCTAATGGCTCGCCTAGCGAGTGAGTGCTGGCTGCGCTTTTGACCAAGTCTGGACGTGTTCGCTACCACCTTCGCTGGCTGCTCGCCTAGCGAGTTTGTTGATGTTTGCTACTGTAAAATACTGGAGCTGCTCGCTGGGTGTTCGCTGGGTGCTCGCCTAGCGAGCTCTTCGCCACAGCCCTCGCCTAGCGAGAAAGCTGATGAATGCATCCTTTTTTTGGTCCCTTTGCCAACTTTCTTGTGCCTTCATTTTCTATTATTTCATGCCTAATTCCAGCACAATAACACACAAATCAAAGGTACCAAGATCGTTTATCATTGTATTGCAATTCATCTAAAACAAAGGTGGTTTCGAACACTTTAGCAAGGAAATGGAGTGAAAGATGCCCATATTTGATAGCTCAAATAAGCACTTTTGGGTATCTAACAACTCTCCCCAACTAGATTCTTGTTTGTCCTCAAGCAAAGTATGCCTCTTGAAGGACAAGAGGATTTGCTTTAGGAAAAAGGTTTCTCCGAAGTCGAATAAAACGGCTCAAACACAAGCGAATCAGCAGATACAAATTTCCAACGGTTAGAATATCATAATACACAAGAACTAAAACTTAATAGCAATGCGAAATATGTATCTATCCACAACAATATTATCTTGAATGAATCACCCTATCTCTCCTCTTCGAATAAGGATTGAAGAAATTACGCGTTTGCAACCGCGGGAATAATCTCACTCTCCAACAAACAATGAAGAAATCAATTCAATTCATACAATGTCTAACAATTATAAATGGTAATGTGGAAGCACGAAGATCACTAAGGACTTTTCGGTTGAAGCTTGGTTAGGTTAACAAACAAGGGTCATTTCTAAGGCCATTGAAAACGAAATTGCCGATGCAAAAGAGACATTCACTGTACATTATTCACACATCTCAACTTCGTTCCATTTGTTTCTCATTTGAAACCTTCACAACTCTTATTTCACAACTCAATTTTTGTTTTTCACTATTTTTCTTCCAAGCAAGCATTCATTTTCATTTTCTCTATTTTTTCTTTTCTTTCACATCATATTTACAAAACAGATGTTTCTCTTTTCTATATTTTATATATATATATATATTTTTTTATGCTTGCTCGATTTTTCAAGAGTTGTGGCACTTACCGATTCTCATTTTCGTTCTCCCCAACTTATTTCTTACTCACCCTAAGTGAATGCTCTTGACTTTTTACGGCAAAAGAACAATTATCAAAATTTTCCGGGTTTCAAGAAAAAAAAAAGATTTTTGAAATCTCGCTTTATTTCAAGCTGAGATTCAACTGTTTAAGCTCAAAGGGGTTAACGAATACTCTCTCTGCTCACAGGTAAGTTGTATTTGGAACTGGTTGTGCTCGATAGAAAACAAGTGCCTTGATCATTTCTAATTGCTTCCACATATTCACAATAATAAAAGACAAAGCATGAATCAAATGAATCAACAAAGCTTATTAGAATCCAGCATTTAAGTGTACAATGGAGGTTTCCTCACAATTTGTGATTTTAAGTCCTAGATGAAACATTCATTCAATTATGTTGCAAAAAGACAATATTCAATTACAAAAAAGAGTAAAGTTCTTAATGCATTCTAAAATTCTAGCCGGAGGTAACCATGTACCTTAGCATTATTCACTTGTTTATTTTTATCATTGCCATCCAAGCTCGGATGCACCTTCATTGGATACTTCTTTGAGGAGCAACCAATCTAGAAGGTTTGACACTCAACCAACCAAAAATTTATTAAAACAAAAGAAATTTAAAACATAAATAATAACATTACTTCAAAATTTAAAATTGTGCATGGGGGACAAAACACCCCAAAAGTACATAACCAAAATCAAAATACACAAATCTGAAAATACAATAGAAATAAAACATAATATGAAAAATAAAATAAACTTAGCCCTCCAAGGACTCAGAACCCTCATCACTACCGACTTCAGAACCGGTAGCCTCATCATCATCATCATCATCATCTTCAGCAGCACCAGAAGAAGCACCAGCACCAGCTGCACCAGCACCCGCCCCCTCTCCAAACACAGGCCTGTCCACAGGCCAACTAGCATGCTGCAGAAACTGCTCACGTGTCATCATAGAATGCTCACCGGAGGGGTCGCGCATCTGCAACTGTAACAGCTGCATAGAATCGTGCATATCGAGCATGGTGCGCTGAGTTGCCGCCATCCAATCCCAGTTGTAGTTACAGACAACCTGCTGGAAAGGATCGGATCCTAGAGTAAAAGTACCAGGACCATCAGAAGCCCCGGTAACCTCAGCAGCTGAACTACTTCTTAAATTCTTCGGTTTGCAGTACTTGGCCACGTATCGGTCATCAATGGCCGGCGGGATCCTTACTTGACCCTTGGAGGGTAGCCTCACCCTCGCTTGTTGGCACAAAGCCATGATTAGACACGGGAAAGCAAGGGGACAATTCACTCGTGCCCCCGACTTTAGCCCGCTTTCAATCACGGACTTCAACTCCAAAGCAATAATCCTCGCCACATCAATCTGGATATTCGTGAGGATGCAGTGAACCAAGTGTGCCACTGGGATCGGCACGGTAGAAGTGTGAGACTTGGGTTTGATGTTTGTAAGAACCAACAAAAGGATCAGTTGAGCCAAGGGAATCATGTCCTCCCTATGGTATCTCATCGGAACCCCAGATGGGTTTAGCTCAACTGATTTCCCTTCCAAAAGCAGGGCAGCAGAAATCGAATCGGTATTTCGGTGAAGCCTTAAATCTTGGTGGTAAGTGTCTCTCTCATTGGCTCCCAGATGGAGCAGTTCACCCAGGACACGGTTAATTGCATCCCGATCGAACGCAACAGGACGGCCGGACACTCTAGACGTCCATGTGAATGGCTCGTCGTCGTTCGGCAGTGCGTTCGCGTAGAACTCACGCACTGTTGCGATGTCGTAATGCTCCAGGGGGGATATCAACCGGTCCCACTTTTTGTTGTTAATCAACCCGGCGAATGTACGGTTCGTGCCTTCAGGGTTGATTATAAATCTCTTTTTCGGCAAAATCTTTCGCTTTTCTAAAGCAACATATCTTGCTGCTTGCTTTGGCCCGACAAATTTGTCGGTGTCGAATTGTATGGGCACGGGACGGGAAGTGTTCCCGCCCTTTCTCTTTTTCGAAGCACCGGACCTGGATTCCATCTGCAAAGACATAGAGAGGAAACAACACAAACACAAAACAGATTAGAAAGCAAAACAGAATTCCAACTACTGTCATGGTCGCTGCTGCTTCGCCTAGCGAGAACCTAGCGAAGCTTCGCTACAGGTTCGCCTAGCGAAGTGGCAGCGAATGCTCGCCACTGATTCGCCTAGCGAGTTGCTAGCGAATCTTACGGGTTTTTGGGTTCTGCAATGTTTACACTGAAATTTCAGAAAAACCCAAGGTCTCATGGTATCTATTTCAGAACAAAATGATTTACCATGAAAAGCATCGTTCTAAGGTACATGCAAATCTACACCCACATGCAAAACCTAATGCACTCATTCCCCCAAATTCACCCTAAATGACAAATACTTCAGAAATTTACAATGTGAAAGCATAAATTAATGAGAATGAGCAAACCTGGTTTGAGATCTGTAGAAGTTAGAATGCACAATGATGGTTACAATGTAACAGGTGGGGTTGTGAGTGAGATGCAAAGTGAGAGAGTGTGTGTGAGTTCTGGAGTTCAGAGTTATAAAAAAAATGATACTTGGGCCCAAAAGAGTGGCCTGCTGAGAATTAAATGATTCTGCCACGCAGCGCTCGCTGCTGCTTCGCCTAGCGAGCAGCTAGCGAATCCGCTCGCTACTGCTTCGCCTAGCGAGCATGTAGCGAGCATGACAACATTTGCTTTTTTCAAAATAGCATTCCTGGTACATTCAACAAGGTTTAACAATTGGAATCCCAATACGACACCACAGAAAAACTGTAAATACTTACAATGTTGGGGTGCCTCCCAACAAGCGCTTGTTTAACGTCGGATAAGCTCGACGGTTCGATGCTCACAGAGGAGCATCCAAAGAAATAGCACAGCTCTCATGATCCACATGACCGCCGAGATAAACCTTCAAACGTTGGCCATTAACGGTCCAACTCTCCTTCTTTTCCATGTCCTCAATGACAATAGCTCCGTACTCCTTAACTTCTTTGACCCGAAATGGCCCGGACCACTTTGATTTCAACTTTCCGGGGAATAACTTCAACCTGGAATTGAACAATAGGACCAACTGTCCGGGCACAAATTCTTTCTTTCGAAGCTTTTTGTCAATATTTTTTTACCTTCTCTTTGTACAACCAACTTGAGTGATATGCGGCATTGCGCATCTCTTCCAACTCGAGCAGTTGCACCTTCCTTTTCTCACCGGCCAAATCCTTTTCAAAATTTAAAAATTTCAGAGCCCACAAGGCTTTGTGCTCCAATTCGACCGGCAAATGGCAAGTTTTACCAAACACCAATTGAAAAGGAGTGAGCCCAATTGGAGCTTTAAAGGCGGTACGGTATGCCCATAACGCTTCATCCAATTTTTGTGACCACTCTTTTTTCGAATTTGACACAGTTTTTTCGAGAATTCTCTTAATCTCACGATTAGATACCTCGGCTTGACCATTAGCCTGTGGGTGATACGGAGTTGCCACTCTGTGTGATACACCGTAATGTTTTAAAATGCTTTCCAACGGTGCATTACAAAAGTGTGACCCTCCGTCACTTATCAACACTCGGGGGGTTCCGAAACGGGAAAATATGTTTTTCTTCAAAAAAATTATTACCGTTTTCGCATCCGCCCGAGGTGAGGCAATCGACTCAACCCACTTAGATACGTAATCAACTGCGACAAGCATATACTCGTTACCATAAGAGGGTGGGAATGGTCCTACAAAATCGATGCCCCAACAATCAAATACTTCGACCTCTTGGATGTTTTGGAGAGGCATCTCGTCTCTCTTACCAATCCCACCGCTTCTCTGGCAACTATCACAACTTTGCGCATGGGTATGTGCGTCTTTGAAAATAGTGGGCCAATAAAATCCTGACTGAAGGATTTTAGTGGCCGTTCTCACCCCATTATAGTGTCCGCCGTAAGGCGAGTTGTGACAATGCCAAAGGATGCTTTGCGCTTCATCGCCAGTAACACATCTCCTTAAAAGGTTATCACTACCCAACTTAAACAAGTACGGGTCATCCCATACGTAATATTTGGCATCCGAAAGAAACTTCCTTTTTTGGTTCGAAGTTAGGTCGGGAGGCACAAAACCACTAGCCTTGTGGTTTGCAAAGTCTGCAAACCACGGCCTAACTTGAATTTTGAAAAGTTTTTCATCAGGAAACTCTTCCCGGATTTCCTTCTCTGAAGCGGTAACCTCCACATTAACTAAGCGAGATAAATGATCTGCCACCAAATTTTCCGATCCTTTCTTGTCTTTGATTTCAACATCAAATTCTTGCAACAAGAGGATCCAACGGATGAGCCTTTGCTTCGAATTCGGTTTGGTGAGCAAATATTTAATCGCCGAATGGTCGGTATACACTACGACTTTAGACCCTATAAGATAAGACCTAAACTTTTAAAGCGCATACACTATCGCAAGTAATTCTTTTTCAGTGGTGGCATAGTTAATTTGAGCCTCATTAAGAACTTTACTTGCGTAATGTATCGCATGAAATTTTTTCTCTTTTCTTTGGCCTAATACCGCTCCGATTGCATAGTCGCTCGCATCACACATTAGCTCAAAATTTAAATTCCAATTTGGAGCGACTATAATTGGAGCGGTAACCAATTTTTCTTTCAAAGTCTCAAAAGCTTGCAAACATTCATCGGTTAAGAGAAATACCTGGTCCTTAGCTAGCAAATTACTCAAAGGCTTAGCTACCTTTGAGAAGTCTTTGATAAAGCGCCGATAGAACCCGGCGTGCCCCAAAAAGCTTCGGATTCCCTTCACATTCACCGGAGGAGGTAACTTTTCAATCACTTCAACCTTAGCACGATCAACTTCAAGCCCTCTTGAAGAGACTTTATGGCCAAGCACTATCCCCTCTGTCACCATGAAGTGGCATTTCTCCCAATTAAGAACAAGATTGGTCTTCATACATCTTTCAAGTACCGTTTTCAAGTTTGCCAAGCATAAACTAAAGGAACCACCAAATACCGAGAAGTCATCCATGAAGACTTCCATTGTTTTCTCAATAAGGTCGGCAAAAATGGCTTGCACACATCTTTGGAAAGTCGCCGGTGCATTGCACAACCCAAAGGGCATTTTTCGGTATGCGAAAACTCCAAACGGACATGTAAAAGCCGTCTTTTCATGATCGGCCGGGTCAACCGCAATTTGGTTATACCCGGAATAGCCATCCAAGAAACAATAGTATTGTTGCCCCGAGAGTCTTTCAAGCATTTGATCCATGAACGGGAGTGGAAAATGATCTTTTCGAGTTGCAGTATTCAACCACCTATAATCAATACACATTCGCCACCCCGTTGCAACTTTAGTAGGGATCAACTCATCCTTGTCATTTCGGATCACGGTAATTCCACCTTTCTTCGGAACCACATGCACAGGACTAACCCATGGACTATCCGAAATCGGGTAAATCATTCCCGCATCCAACAACTTGACAACTTCCTTTCTAACAACCTCCTTCATAGTAGGATTTAAGCGGCGTTGTGGTTGAGCTACCGGCTTAAAATCCTCTTCCATTAAGATCTTGTGCATGCAATAGGAAGGACTAATTCCTTTGAGATCGGAAAGAGTCCAACCCATGGCTTCTTGATTTTTTTTAGCACATTGATCAAACGGGCTTCTTCATCATTTGACAAAAGGTTGCTTATGATGACCGGCTTTGCTTCGGTCTCATCTAGGAATACATACTTCAAAGTAGAAGGTAACATTTTCAATTCAATAGGCGCTTTTTCGTCATTAACCTCCTTCTTCAAGTCTTCCTCCTCAACTTCCCACGGTTGTAGTTCGTTTACACTATCAAGTTCCCTTAAGCATTCATCAAGAGCTTGCTCTTCTTCAACTGTGAAAACTTCAAATGAGTCATCAAGAGCTAACTCCATAGGAGATATCTCATGAATATGCTTAGAAACCTCCAAAATTGCCTCTTCGATCACATCGATGCGAAAGCTATCACTTCTATCTTTTGAATGCTTCATTGCTTCGAATAAATCGAAAGTAACTTCTTCATTTTGGACTCTCACCTTCATCAAACCGTCGTCAACGTCTATCATCATGCGCGCGGTTTTCATGAACGGTCGACCCAGAATGAGCGGAGCATCATCATCCTCTTCCATATCAATAACAATAAAATCGACCGGGAAAAAGAATTTGTCGACTTTAACCAAAACATCTTGGGCTACGCCATGAGGATGGGTAGTCGACTTATCGGCCAATTGCAAAGTCATCCGGATGGACTTAATTTCAATGTTGCCAAGCCTCTTTACAATAGACAATGGTATAAGATTAATGCTTGACCCCAAATCAATTAGTCCTTTTCCGACATAGATATCACCAATTTTAACCGGCAAAGTAACTCGTCCCGGATCAACCTCTTTTTTCGGAAGCGTCCTTTGAATGATTGCACTACAGCTCGCATCTAGGACAATGGTCTCCGGTTTCGTATACCTCCGTTTTTTTGTAAGTATGTCTTTCATGAATTTGGCATACTTGGGCATTTGCTCCAATGCTTCGGCAAACGGAATGTTGATTTGCAGTTGTTTGAAAATATCCATGAACCGGGCGTAATGCCGCTCATTCTCCCTTTTAGATGGAGCATGTGGATAAGGAAGGTTTTGGATTGGAGTAGCGCTCACTACCTCCTTTCTTCTAGCAACTCTAGAACTTCTCTCTCTTTTCTTTGTCACTTTCTCCACCATTACTTCATCACTCTTATTTTTCTCAATTTCCACACTTTCTTTCTTTTCAACTTCATCATTCATTTTGTTCTTTTCAACTTCTTCCTCACTACACTCCCCCACTTCACCATCAATATTATCCTCCAATATTTCCTCCTCATTTCTTTTCTTTTCCTTTCTTTGTTCACTCTCATCTCTTTTTTTATTCTCACTAATCAACTCCCTTCCACTTCTCGTCGTGATCGCTTTACAATGCTCCTTAGGATTTGTTTGCGTGTTCGCCGAAAAAGATGGACCGAGTTGTTGTTCCGCTAGTTGCTTAGCAAGTTGTCCAACTTGAGTCTCGAGATTTTTGATTGCCGCATCGTTGCTCTTTTGATTAGCCATTGACATTTGCATAAATTGTGTCAATGTCTCTTCTAACTTTGAAGTTACGACCGGCGGTTGTTGAGGTTGATAAGGATTTTGGGGAGGGTTTTGACGGCTAGAAGAACCCCCCATAACCTTGGTTATGGTAATAGTTACTCCTAGGTTGGAACCCTTGATTCCTTTGGAAGTGTTGTTGTTGATTTTGAGGATGTGGTTGATAAGGTTGTTGTTGTTGTTGTTGTCTCGGTTGGTAGTCTCGTTGGTTCGCCATGTAGTTTACTTCTTCGAACCCGGGAGGTGGACAAAATCCGGTGTCATGCTCACCTTTGCAAAGCTCACAACAAGCTATTTGTTTAGCTTTTGAAGGTTCTCTCAACTCTTTTATTTGCTGCGTTAAGAGTTCCACTTGTTGTGAAATGAGTTTGTTTTGGGCAAGAATGGCATCGTTCGTCCCAAGTTCAAGCACTCCTGGCTTCTTCAAAGAGTTGCCTCTACTTTGACTTTGGAGATCATTTAGAGCCATTCGATTTATGATATCTGTAGCTTCTTCGGCGTTTTTAGACAATAAAGAACCACCCGAGGTAGCATCCAACAAAGTCTTGCAGTTTGGTTGAAGTCCATTTTTGAAAATATGGATTTGAGTCAATTCATCAAAACCATGCCCTTTACATTTCCGAAGCATGGATTTGAATCTTTCCCACGCCTCATTTAATGATTCGTTGGTTCCTTGTGAAAACACTGAGATGACCGTCTTGGATTCCATGAACCGGTTGTGGGAGAAAAATCTTTCGATGAACTTCTCTTCCAACACGTTCCAATCTGTCATGACGGCAGGTGTTTGATCTAAGTACCAATCTTTTGCTTTGCCGAGCAAAGCGTGGGGAAATAATCTTTTTGAACAACGGTAGCTCTTGAGCTTGATCAACTCCGGCCGCCAATGCTATCTCGTAAAATTTGGTGAGAAAAGCAAAGGGATCTTCATGGTCCATTCCGGTGAATGGACTTCCATATAGTAAATTAAGAGTTCCCGTCTTCATCTCGGCTTGCCTTCCCGTGTGGTTGGCAAACTGAGCAGTATTCCTTGGACTGTTTACACATGGAGTGGAAATGGGCGGTGGTTGTGGTGGTTCCATGATAGGTATGAACGGTGGTGGATGTGTGGTAGAAGAACTTTCTCCTTGTTCTTGTCGTTGTCTAGCTTGTTGCCTCCTTCGTCTCGTTCTGCTATTCAGCCTCCTTGCGGTTCTTTCGATCTCGGGATCAAAAAGAAGTTCGTCCACAGGAATCTGCCCTCGCGTAAAACGAAAACTGCAAACTAAACCAAACAAATTACAAGCACAAGTCAAAAATTCGAAAGCTAAAAATTAAGCAACTATTGCGATGCTCGCAATATCAATTCACAATCCCCGGCAACGGCGCCATTTTGTTGATTGTGTTTTTAAGTGTCGGGTTTTTGTTATCGTCTCCACAGGGATTGTGAGATATCACCGCCTTTCGACAGTTGTTTTAATTCTTAGCTTAAGGTAACAATGGTTTTTGGTTTTAGTCACGGTATCTTGCATAAAAGTGTAAGAAATTGTGGTAAAAGATTTGGTTTTAATATTTGAGAAATATTGCCAAAGTTAGGGTTCGACGATCACTTTGCATGTATATGTTCGATCAACAAAACTTATAAACTCCTTTAGATGATAAACTATTTCACAAAGTCCTCCCAATGTGTTTATCTCTAACACACATTGTGAGTTTTCCCATTTTAATCCATTGTTTATCTCTAACACAATCTATCAAAATGACAACTTTTTGGTTCAACCTTATGGTGAACAAAATCATTCATTACTATCTCTAACTAACAAACAAGATTGGATGAAAACCTAGGTAAAGAGTTGGTAAACATCTCTCGATCATAAACCAACACAAAGAGTTTTCAATAAAACAAAGTTTTCACCATATATTCATCATTAAAGAGTTTACAAATGAAGATCATCTCATATACACACAAAGCTTATGACCATCTATATCTAACCTTGACAAAATGAAGAACTTAGCTACTCATTTTCATGGTAGCTTGGTCAACAAGTCTCGGAAGAAGGTTGATCAACATCCGAGTCGAATAATCGAGATTGGATGGGAATCCACCTTCTTTTTGTGAAAGATTGTTAAGAGATGAAGAGAAATGATTTCTAGGTCACAAAGTATCTCTAGAGCAATGCTGGAAAAATATCTCAAAAGTACAAAAGTATGGAAGTGTAAGGTATGGCTCCAAAAAGTAGCCCCTGCTACTTATAGTGCTGCTACTGAGCTGTCATGCTCGCTAGGCGAGCAGAATGGCTCACCTAGCGAGCCCCAAAATGAGGCACCTGAGGCACCTGCGCCCAAAGAAATATCCTTTGCCAGATTTGCATGTTCGCCAGGCGAACAGAACCTTCGCTAGGCGAAGCCCACGCTTCAACCTTCGCTCCAGCGAGCTTAAGAGGTTTTGCTACTGGAATTGCTCGCTGGGAGCTCGCTAATGGCTCGCCTAGCGAGTGAGTGCTGGCTGCGCTTTTGACCAAGTCTGGACGTGTTCGCTACCACCTTCGCTGGCTGCTCGCTTAGCGAGTTTGTTGATGTTTGCTACTGTAAAATACTGGAGCTGCTCGCTGGGTGTTCGCTGGGTGCTCGCCTAGCGAGCTCTTCGCCACAGCCCTCGCCTAGCGAGAAAGCTGATGAATGCATCCTTTTTTTGGTCCCTTTGCCAACTTTCTTGTGCCTTCATTTTCTATTATTTCATGCCTAATTCCTGCACAATAACACACAAATCAAAGGCACCAAGATCGTTTATCATTGTATTGCGATTCATCTAAAACAAA
Source organism: Lathyrus oleraceus (assembly GCF_024323335.1). NCBI lineage: Eukaryota > Viridiplantae > Streptophyta > Magnoliopsida > Fabales > Fabaceae > Lathyrus > Lathyrus oleraceus. The sequence goes on along the minus strand of NC_066585.1, from coordinate 529,703,919 downwards.
GGTGGTTTCGAACACTTTAGCAAGTAAATGGAGTGAAAGATGCCCATATTTGATAGCTCAAGTAAGCACTTTTGGATATCTAAGAATACCTCATTCAAAACATTTTAAACGATGTTAGTAGAAAAACTCAAATTATAATTTAGAGTACTCTTTTTTTTATATTTTTAAGTTAGCCACGCTAACAACCTCTCCATCAATAGTAGATTTAAAGTTTTATAAACCTGCGAATCATTATTAATCCGAGGCAAAAAGTGAATCTTATTAAATATTATCAGCCATAATATCTGATGATTCTGAAATGACTTTTATATATATATATATATATATATATATATATATATATAATATATATATATATATATATATATATATATATTATAATATATATATATATATATATAATATATATAATATATATATATATATATATATTATATATATAACTTCATAAGAACTTTATGTCAAATTATCTTCAAGTTGATTTTACTTCCTTACTATTCGTCTAATTATTTTTTCAAGTTGATTTTTCTTCCTTACTATTCTATTTCGAGTTTCTCATATTTTATATCACCATTAAAGACATATCTATATTTTTTTTTTATCTTTTTACTAGAACTCATACAAGGATATTCAAGAATCGTTATCAGATAGCATTTGGAGTTAGATAGGGTTTATCAAAAAAAAAAGAGTTGAGATAATTTAGAAACATGTATATTCAAATAATATATATCCATTTCTAAAATGAATACAAAACCAACACTAACATCTTTCTTGTCTTTATTTTATGAGTATATCCATTTCTTAATTTTCTTTAAGAAATATTTTCAAAATAAGATGATACAGTTGTGTACAACCGACATGTTTAAAATAAAGACGTGTTTATATTTGTGTTGGTGTTGAACACTTTTAATGATATTTATAATTTTATTTAATAATTTTATTTGATTTATTTATTTTTAAAATTATTATCGATGTTATCGTGTCAATATCGAAACCGTATTCATATCCTCCGTATTTATAGTAAAAGAGTGCTCTTATCCAGATCAATTGAACAATCAAGCAGGAAGTTCCAACGTAATCTACTATTCTAAATTTGTAATTGAATTGGATTTATCCTATCGACTTAATCCCATTATCTTTAACAATAAATATTTTAGTCACTAATACTACCTCCGTTTTTTATTATAAATCGTTTTAGAAAAATATTTTGTACCACAATATAAATCGTTTTATAATACCAATAAATCATTAATGTTATTTTTTCTATTATACCCTTGAATATTTATTATTCTCTTTCCTTTTAATTATGTTAATTTATCTTTTTAATATTATTAATAAAGGACAATTTTATAAAATATTTTATAATTTATCTTTTTCATACAATTATTATATTTTTTAATACGTGTGAAAAGTCTAAAACGACTTATAATAAAAAACGGAAGGAGTATTTGACAATCAGTTTTCAAAAAGTTTTAGGGGAATATACTACATTCATATAGACATAGTGTATTACAATTTTAAAAGTCCTTAATCTTAGTATAAGCTCATGTATTATATATTTTTATATATAAAATATATATCAAAACATAGACATAGTTTTTCAAAACCATTTTATTCACAATTTTTTAAATAACAATTCACAAACACAATTATAAAGATCAATTAATTTAATAAGTTTGATTTCTAAATTTAAAAAAATCAATTAAATGATTTTCTTTTTAAACTTTTGAACCACAATTTAAAAAGATTTATGTTTGTTTTGTGCAGAAAAGGATTATTTAATCAATACATATAACTTTTCAGATGAATTTTCATGAACACCTCCTATAAAGGGAACATTCATTTGACACTTATAAAAAAATTATTATGTAAATTAATTTTATTTATTATTCAAGAAACGTTTTTTTAATTATTATAAATTAATAACATGAATGGTGGTGAGAGACCACTGTCATCAACCACCGCCATAAAAGTGTCTGAAATAGATATACCTCATAAATAGGTCTACAACTATCATTACTCATGTTTCTCTTATGCATGCATTTCTCCTTTAAAATGGAGAATAAAAAAAAAGTTGTGTATACTATCTAACTGTGTGTTGTTCAATGGTAAAAGTTGAGATTTAAAATAAAAAAAAGAGATATAACTTTGATGTTAAAAATTCCCAATCTCTCTAATAACATATACCAAAGTGATAAATTTAATAACATTATACCTTCAATAATTTTTATCGCAATATTTACAATTGAATCAAAAGATATTATCATATAGATTATTTCTATAAAATTTAACTTAAATAAAAAATTATTTGATATGCTAAAGATAATGATCAAAATTAACGGTTTTATTAAAGTTTTATAAGACATTAATTTTTATGCATCTCATTGACATATCAAATGATTTTCGATTGATGTTAAATTTTAAAGAGATGATCTATATGATAATAACTTTCAATTCAACGGTGAATTTTGTTATACGAATATGTGATGAAAAATTATCGAATGCGTAATATCATTAAGTTTGACACCTTGGTCTCATTTGCACTCTCTGTAAAAGATTCACTGCTTCTGGTGCTAGAAAACCATAGGTATCAAAGGCAAATGGTATGAAAGCATGTTGATTGTCGAAACACATTTTCTCATGCTTGAACACTTTACTTGAAGCCGCTCTGAGAGTTATTTATCCTACTATAAAACTTGCAGTCCTCGGTCCCACAAATGGGGGAACTCTGGTCAAGTCGACACATACATGTTTCCCTCCTACCCCCTATACACCAGAACATCGGCTGACCTAAGAGTCGATATCCCCTCCTGTGGGCCAGTCAAGAAATTCACACGCGTCTCTTTCTTCATAGATACCCCTACACGCCTAAATGTATCAAATAGGACATCTCTAACAAAGTCATGTCAATATTTGAATCCTGGAAACTTCTTGCAATGAATAGGATGTTCTCCAAATGTATCCAAGCACGCCTTGCGGCAAACAGGGAAAACCTCATCAACAGGAAATAAGGGAATCATAAGCTGGTATTTAAGGATGGTATGATACTCTACATGAGACATATGTTGGCTTAGACCGTCAATAGGGATAACAATGAGAAAATCTTGAGCATGCACTGCTTATAAACAACCAAAGACTGCTTTTTGTCTTATGGTCATGTCAAACTTTACATCCATGTCGTGAACACTTTTATTAAAAAGGGCACTCGCCAAAATATGTTGTACTTTATGAGAGAATGTGTCTTTTGTAGTAAAACCGCTAAGGTCAAAATATGGAATCATATCACTAGAATTTTTTTTTTAAATATCCAGATTTTTTAAAAAAAATTCAAAAATACACCATTTTTTCAAAAAATTACAAAAATGGGCATTTTTTGCCCTATTTTTGTACGTGGGCGCCACCCTAGTTGGCGCATACCCTTAAGGGGTAGGGCAAGTCGCCACTAGGAGTGGCGCCTACACCCATTTTAATTTTAATTTTTTTTTAATTTTTTTTAATTAATGATTTTATATTTTTTATAAATTATATAAATTTATATTAACACATATATATAAATAAAATTATTTACAAGATATATATATATATATATATATTAATTTATATATATATATATATATATATTATATATATATATATATATATATATATAATATATATATATTAATTTATATATATATTAATTTAATTTATAAGTAATTAAATTTATTTATAAATTTTTGGGAGAATTAGGGCTAATCATGTTAAGGTTAATTAATCAATTATAATTAGGGTTTATTGATCGGTTATAATTAGAGTTTGGTAGTTATGACCTAATTCAAACCCTAATTCCCCTAAGACTAATTAATCAAGTGCGACACTAGTTAGGGTTAAGTAGATTGGTGTACAACCCAGATCTTTTCCTATAAATAAAGTGTTATTTCCTTGCATTTTCTTCACCATTATTTCCTATCACTTTCTCAATCAAGTTGAGTTCATGGCATCCCCCAGACCGTCATCATGGGAGCGGACATCATCCAGGCGGCCGGATCCAGAACCAGTAATCTTAAAAAGGGACGGGCATGTTATTTTCTCACCTGTGAAACCCCCAATGGAGATGAAATTTTGGAACATCCGTTCGTTGGACCAACTAAAAAGATCATTGATGTCTTGGTTAGAGGGAGAATACCAACCTGGTGAAGTCATCAGAAGGATTCAGAGGCTTAGAACAAGGTTCTCATTTGAAACTGGAGAAACGGTACGTTGGTGGGTTGAAGTTGAAAGCAACATTGATTGCATCCAAATGATGCATGGATCAGACGACATAGTGTTAACTGTTGTAATTTCCTAGATTTTAAGGGTTGTTTGTGATGTTGTTTGTGTATTTGCTATTGTTGTGGTACTTGTTCTTGTTTTAGTACTTTATCTTGTTCCAGTATGTGTTTTTGCTTTAGTAATTGTTGTTGTAATGTTAGATGTTTGTGTTTGTTGTTTCAATGTCATCTTCTATTTGGAATAAAAAGTAAACTTTATTGATAAATAGCATTGGTACACAGAGTTATGAAGTAATACAACTATGTAGTCGAAGTAGATCCACGATATGGACATTTGTTCTTATTATGCCCTAGTTGTCGACATATGCTACACTTCCTCTGCATTTTCTCTGCGACGTCCATTTCAGTTCTAATGCGCCTGCTGTTTGGGCGACCACTTTTATTCCGCCGCATCGATTCGTTGTGCCAAACAATTTCCCCGTCATACTCTGGCCAATACGCCTCCATTGCTACCACCGGAAAGGGATTGTCGTATACATTGAGCAATGTTGCAACTTTGTAGATGGGAGACACTAGCGATAATGCATCGAAGTGGCTGTGTGAACACGCTGCAATGACATGGGAACAAGGCATACGATAGGCCTGAAATTGACCACAGTCGCACCAACGGTCTGGTATTAGGACCCTATAGTCTTGTCTGGGCAGCCCTTGGTTGTGGTCAATTGTTTCCTTGACACTAAAAGTGTGGCCATGGCGGTCGAATTCCGTAACCCGATGGCTGCTGGCTTTGGCAGATTCCTGCCTCATAAACTTCATGCAGGCATCACTATATACTTGACTCGTCTGCAACACTTCATGCCAGCGCCTGCCTCTTGTTACGAACAACGTTGCCATCCGAAAACAGGTCGCACTCACCAATGCGGTTACCGGGAGGTTACGTATGCCCTTAAAGACGTCGTTCATTGATTCCACAAGATTTGTTGTCATGTGGCCCCACCTCACCCCATCGTCGTATGATCTAGTCCACTTCGCTCTGTCGATATTATCGATCCACCTCCCTGCATCAGAATTTGCCAACACTATTTCCCGGCGGTAGTATTGGAATCCAGGTTGGTTTAATGCATACCCCGTGTTTATCAAATGTTGCTTCAAGAAGTTATCCTTGAACTCCCGCATAAAATTTTGAGCAATATGCCTGATGCAGTAGACATGGGTAGACGGGGGGTCATGCCAACCATTTGCTGGATTATTGTATGCACTGTCTATTGAAGCGTGCCTGTCAGAAATCACACAGATGCCAGCTTTTGGAGTCACGTGCGTTCGGAGATTCTTAAGGAAGAAACTCCAAGCAGCAGCCGTTTCTCCTTCTACCAATGCAAAGGCTATTGGGAAAATATTAGAATTTCCATCTTGTGCGACCGCCATCAGTAACGATCCTTTGTATTTCCCATACAGCCAAGTTCCATCGACTTGAACAAGTGGTTTGCAGAATGTGAAACCGATGATGCAGGGACGGAATGCCCAGAAAAGTCTATGGAATATTCCATTACCTTCTAGACGAGTTCCGTCGGGGGATTGTGCCGGCAAGGTCTCCATTATAGAAACCGTCCCAGGTGAATACAATCGTAGTGCAGCCAGGTAGCGTGGTAGTTGTTTGTATGATTCCTCCCAGTTACCGTATACCAGTTCAATTGCCTTGGTTTTCGCTAACCAAGCCTTTCTGTATGACGGTGTATATTTGAAAACAGCCACACAATGGGAGATAATTGTTTTAACCTTCAGTGACGGGTCAGCCTCAACTAGAGGTAATATGGAATGGCAGATCATATCATGGCTAAGTTTGCGATGATCCTGTGCCATGTTGGTGTTGACGCAAATGTGAGCTTGAGAAATGGACCCTATCACCCACGCATTATGTTTCTTCTTGTACGATGCCATCAACCTATACCCACACTCCGGATTTTTGCATACAATAACGTATCTTTCCGGATTTGATTTGATAACATCGTAGTCAACACAGTTTTTCAAGTGCCAGTTCTTTATTGCTAACAGACACTCTTCCTTGGTCCGAAATTGGTCACCCTTCTTTAAGTCCTCATCAGACCTCATATATGGGTTGTAGAACATATCTGATGAGGGCTCATCCTCGCCCAAGTTAAGTGTTGTGAAGTGCGCAGGCGGTGAGTAGCGTTGCGCTATAGGTATTTGAACTTGGTCTTCGTCTTCAGAATCACGGTTCACCAAGTCATCAACCACGTCTTCAGCATCATCAACCACATCGTCTTCAACGTGGTGCTCAACATCTTGTTCGTCATCAATCACAGGATCAATAACCTGTGACTGAATATTCTGAGTTGGTTGAAATTGTTCCAACACAATGTACAACACTATGTATTCGTAACCAGAATACTCATGGTTACGAAACATGTATTTTGTCTCCATGTCATTTTGAATCAATGACTTATAAAATTTGACAGAGTTATTTTCTGAAAAAAAAGGTTGTTGATAAAAAATTTGGGACACGGGTTGTCTTAGTTTGGACTCAATCTTCCTTTTCAGATAAGAGAAGTCAGCTCCTATATTTAGACAAAAACGAGTGCATTCGGTGTTTCTAAATAGGAAGCCAGACATATCACATTCATGAGTCTCACCATTGACGTGAGCTTTGATTTTGTATTGTGATGAAGATGCCATGTTTTGTGAAGGTTTTGTGAAGATATTGTGATGGTTTTGTGAAGATATTGTGAAGGTTTTGTGAAGGTTTTGTGATGATATTGTGAAGGTTTTGTGAAGATTGCTGTGAAGATATTGTGAATACCTTTGTGAAAATGTGTGTGAATATTTATACTGCAAGATTCCGACACATCTTTGCATGCATGTCTTCAACCAAGCCTTCCCCAAGAGAAACGCATGCAAAACTTGGACACGTGTAAAGCATGCAAGATTCCTGCAGGCTACGTGGAGCTGCATGCATGTAATAATTTTGACACGTCTACTGCCTATCCATCAAATGTATTCTCCACATAGTCTGAACTTAGTCTCAGAGATTCCCACGCATGCCTGTTCCTCAAAAGTATTCTGCAAGATTCCCACGCATGCCTTCCACGTGTCACACCTTTGCATCATCAGGTTCCACCAAGTCTTCCCCAAGACAAGACAAGTGCAACCTAGTCTGCACCAATGCATGCCAACACTACCACCTAGCCTGCACCTATTCTGCAAGATTCCCACGCATGCCTTCCACGTGTCACACCTTTGCATCATCAGGTTCCACCAAGTCTTCCCCAAGACAAGACAAGTGCAACCTAGTCTGCACCAATGCATGCCAACACTACCACCTAGCTTGCACCTATTCTGCAAGATTCCCACGCATGCCTTCCACGTGTCACACCTTTGCATCATCAGGTTCCACCAAGTCTTCCCTAAGACAAGACAAGTGCAACCTAGTCTGCACCAATGCATGCCAACACTACCACCTAGCCTGCACCTATTCTGCAAGATTCCCACGCATGCCTTCCACGTGTCACACCTTTGCATCATCAGGTTCCACCAAGTCTTCCCCAAGACAAGACAAGTGCAACCTAGTCTGCACCAATGCATGCCAACACTACCACCTAGCCTGCACCTATTCTGCAAGATTCCCACGCATGCCTTACACTTGTCACACCTTTGCATCATCAGGTTCCCACGCATGCCTTACACTTGTCACATTTTTGCATATTCAGTCTACTTGAAAACGAGTATAAATAGAGGGTCATTCTTGCAAGTTTTCATCAACCACTAACACTTTTATTCAGAGAACTCCGGCGAAACTTCTCATCCACCAAGCTTCGTTCTACATTGCAGTCATGTCTCTTCTTACCATGGGCCAAGAACACAGAGGCACTAGGGCAAACATTGCCTCATTCGTAAGTTTTTCTTGAACATTGCCTCTTTCGTATGTTTGTAATTTGTTTTTTAAAAGTCCAATCTAATGATTGTTTATATTGTTTGTTTTTAAAGGATCCCAAGAAATTTCGTCAACGTTCACACCCTATGCCTTATCCAGACCCATGGTGCGTACCTTACATAGAGCGTGCGGGTTTCGGTCATGTTATGCATGTCGTAAATGCCACAATTATGTCAAATTCATTTTGGCTCTGTGTGAACGTTGGAGACCTGAGACACACACTTTTCACCTACCAACTGGTGAATGTACCGTCACATTAGAGGACGTGTACATGCTTTTGGGTCTTAGAATAGATGGTAAGCCTGTGACTGGAAATGTTCAACAGCCCAACCAAATATGTGTTCAAATGTTGGGGGTAGATCTGGTCGAGGGTGAGGGATCTGCAAAAGCAAGGGGTCAGGGTATTAAATTATCTAGCCTCCAATTGTACCACGACTCCATAACTTTGACTGAGGAATCCTCCGAACAAGAAAAAGTCATAAAAACCCGGGTTTACATTATGCTATTGTTTGGGAACTTGCTATTTCCCGAAGGGACGGGAAATAGCATAAACTTTATGTACTTGAGTTTGCTCGGGGACATTGATAGAATAAGCACATATAGTTGGGGTTCTGCTGTATTAGCATTCCTATATAGCTCTTTGTGTAAAAATGCACAAAATGAGCACTGTACATTTTCTGGATGTGCTTTTTTGCTCCAAACATGGGGGTGGTGGAGATTGCCGAGGCTAGCCCCAGAAAATCCTAATGTCTACTCCTTCCCCTACGCAACTAGGTAAATTTATGATGTTATTTCATTTTGTATATTTATTCTATAAATATTTGTAAATAATATTATTTATCTTTTTTTGTTTAGGTTCATTACAACCGGACTGGATTACAGTCTTACCCCCAAAAATAAAATTATATTTTATCGCCAACTCTTGGATCGTCTCCGAGCACAAGATGTATTACCACTAAATCACTCATCTTCTAACTGATTTATTAATATCATGCATTCTCGATAAATAACATATTTGCTTTTTTCTTTGCAGTTTATTTGGAGGCCATATTTGGGATTGGAACATCAACCTAACCCCGAAGATGCAGCTGTTTGGACAGCAAAAACGGCCATAATGCGGTTCACCACTGTGGAGATGCACCAAAGTGACCGTGTCAAGCTGCAATTCGGAATGCATCAAGAAATCCCAGGCCCCCCTATGTCTTTGGAACCTTGGCATCTAAAAAAAGTCAGCCACCAGTGGTATGCCCAACATTGGAAGGAATTTGCTAAGGAGTTTCGTAAAATGTGGAAAGACCGTGCCCACTATGTTCTACAATTTCCGGTGGTGCCCAACGAAATGAAGCCGACAAGGGAATATGTGGATTGGTATAGAGCAAATACAAATCCAGAAATGATTGTGTCTGACCCGTTCTATTTGGACGATCCCCGGATGCAACAGCCATATTTCCAACAACAACAACCACCACAATATTCCCAACAACAACAACCACCACCTTATTACCAACAACAACCACCACCACCATTTTACCAACAACAACCACCACCACCTTATTACCAACAACAACCACCACCACCGTATTACCAACAACAACCACCACAACAAATGTCCACCCCCCAACCAAATCAACAATACATACCACAAACTCAACCCCAATACCATGAAGATTACCAACACCAAACTCAACATTCCCACCACCATCAACAGTCCCAACACCTACCACAATATCAATCCCCCCACTTCCACCAATCCCAACACTTCCATCACGACAATGTCCCGAGCTCTTCCAGTCCTCCACCTAGCCCCGACACGGGTATACAAGAGGATTACCAACAAGACTACTACACACCACAACAAACATTGTTCTTTGGCCAACCCGATTCAACCCTAAACTACCAAAGACCACAATTCGAGGGCGCACCCAGCAGTAGTCAGTTTGTCCCACCAAGACAAAGCTTTGAGGGCGCAGAGGGGACCCGTCTTTCCTACAGCACTGAAGGGACTTCGACCCAACCACAACGGCAAACGGCAAGGGGACGCGTTAGGACTAGGGGTGGTAATAGGGAAGCACCACCACCACGTGAACCGTCTAGGCGAGTAATTAGACCTCCCCCGTGCGGATCGTACCAGGGACTGCATCATATGTGATAAATCCCAAATTAATAATGCATTTTAATCATATCTTTGTAATATTTGTCTTGTCTATTATTTAAATAAAAATATTTTCTGTTTATTATCTTTATATCTTTATCTTTATCTTTAAAGATATTGTCTATCATATCTTTATATATATATATATATATTAATTTACATGTCTATAAATATTTATTTACACGTATATAAATTAATTTTTTTCCCAAAAATTTATAAATAAATTTAATTACTTATAAATTAAATTAATATATATATAAATTAATATATATATATATATATATATATATATAAATTAATATATATATATATATCTTGTAAATAATTTTATTTATATATATGTGTTAATATAAATTTATATAATTTATAAAAAATATAAACTCATTAATTAAAAAAAATTTATAAAAAAAAAAAACATATTAAAAAAAAAAAAAAAATAGAAAGAGTGTAGGCGCCACTCCTAGTGGCGACTTGCCCTACCCCTTAAGGGTAGGCGCCAACTAGGGTGGCGCCTAGGTGTAGTTTAGGGCCAAAAATGACCATTTTTGTAATTTTTTTGAAAAATGGTGTATTTTTGAATTTTTTTTTAAAATTCTGGATATTTAAAAAAAAAATTCATATCACTAAGATCATTCAAAGCTCTGTCAAAATCAAGGTCCATACCATATATCCCACCGCCTCTCAATATTCGATCCTGTAACACCCAAGATAGGGTTGTATAAGCTACAAACGCATATGAGGCAGCCTCTACTATTGAGTACAAACCCAAACCCCCAACTCTAATAGGAAAAGAAGCCACCATCCATTGAAGGTCCCTAAAGAAAGGACCTTTACCAACCACGATGTCTTCAACCGCCATTCATAACTCTTTATCAAACCAAATAGTTGATTTATCCATATGATAATGTGGACACGTCTAAGGCCAAAAAAGAGTTTGGTGATACCCATGCAAAAACGAAGTAGAAGAAGCTCACTCTGAAGATCCCTTAGTTGTGGTAGAAGATGCATGAGCTCAACAACCTTGGACGCTCTCTTCTGGACAAACCCTAGATAAAGCCTTCATATCGACTAACAACCCCTCCAAGAAACTTCATCCCTAACATTGACCTCTCAATATCTGAAGGAAACAACTCCCCATGAAGTTTACTATCATCACACGAAGGCCAAAAGATCTCAATTTTATGAATATTCAGTTCAAGACTTAATCTTGGACCGGTCTCCCGAATGATGTCAAGAACTTTAGCCAGCTCCTCTGATTCCCATATGATGGTCCCATTATGAAGGTACTAGGCATGAAGAAAAAGCTTACAATTGTCATTAATCTGATGAATAAATGGGTGTAACACAATGACAAAAAGGAGCGGCCCTAACGGGTCACCCAGTTGCACTCTAGTGGTTGACATAATATGACCATCCTCAAGGTATAATCTTGATGCCTAGCCATCGAGAAACTCAACCCACATCAAATTAGATGGGTATCTCGCTCTCACCTCTCACAGAATGTATGATCGATCTACCAGGTTAAAAGCATTCGTGAAATCTACTGTGAGCATAGTCAAAGAGCCATTTCCATGTCTGTTGCTCAACACCTTATTGGCACTATGCAAAATCTCCTCAGCACCACCCGATACCTCAACCCCAAACTGGAAGTCATTGAGATATCATGCCACATCCTTACTGATCCCTTTCATTGCAACCTTGGATACCAATCGTCTCCAAATACAACCCACGATAATTGATCGTATCCCACCATTAGGCTTCAATAACAACGTCAAAGGTGCTGAAGCAACAAACTCTACTAAAATTATTAGGCGTCTCCTTTCCAACCATAGGTTAACAACTAAAGTGATTGCAAATAAGATATATCTAGACACAACACAACCTTCTCCATACATTGCGTCCAATAAATGTTGAGCATGTAATCCATCTCTACCACATGAAGTCCCTTTAGGGAATGACTTAATGCACTTGAAGAAAGTATCAACTTCAACCACTATAGGAGCTTCAGAGAACAAAGTGGTCGGCATGGAGGGAGGTCATTTGTACAAGTGTTTATCCTTCAAAGCCTTCAAGTATGTACATTATAGGGAGCTACACCTGATGACCCCAACACTTTCACAACCGCTCTATAGTGATCGTCTGCAACCTTACGAAGGCATTGCTTGACGTTAGAGCTCACATTTGCATATTTCTCCTCATTATGAACTCCCTTATGACCTAACTTATCTTGCTCAGAGATTCCTAACACACTATCAACTAACTTGGAAGGACCACCTGCATCCCTCCAAGTAGATAACCACTCCAAAATGTGATGTTGTTGCAAGGCTTTCTGATTCATAGACCTGTTATCCCGCCTATTCTGAGGCTTGGCCGCCTGTAAAGTACATCAGGGAAGAAGAAACAATTGAACCCAAGCACCTACATATCCTGGCTCAACAACCACCTTGAGGAGTGCGTCTTTCAATGCTTGATAGAAAGCAAGATGAAATTTAAGAGGTATGCTATTTATAGTGAAGATAGGTGTTGTGAATACTCGCTCTAACAACCTTGCGTCCAATACAATCCCCACATTTGCACCAAGGTTATCAAAGTCTATTGTAAATAGTTTCACAACATCCATAATGAGACTTTCGACCTCCCTTGTCTCAAGAGTAACCCAAACCAGACCATCAGGATGATGACTGATCCGCTGTCGCGCGTGGATCAAAAACGAGTATTTTTGACAAAACGTAGTTAGCGACAAATTGACTCGGATTATCGTTCTCACAAGGATTCTTGAATGAATTAATCAATGATAGTAACAATTAATGGGGTTTTGGTTGGTTTAGGATTCAATAAAAAATAGATTAAAATAAGTGATTATTGAAATAAGTTGTAGCAACAATTTACTGATTCGGTCTTTGCCTATCATCGACTATCGTAATTCCAACCGCAGATTAACTATTCCTATTCGATTATAATATCAACTGACAAGCGCAATTGATAGTATAAGTTGTATGTTCCTATTATCCGAATTAAGCAAACGGGATTAAGTTTCATGAATTAAGCAAACATGAATTAAACGGACTCGATAACGAATTAAGCAAACGAAATCGTGACTATAGTTAGGATCACACAATCAATCGAATTAAATCAATATAGCATATGTAAATCGGATTAAGCAAACAAAATACATATATTAATATTGAAAGGAATAAAAAACCTGAATAAGAATTACTAAAGTCTCAAGGTATCGGAACCCGAATACAGCAAATTGTTTGGATCGATTAGTTCTTCATGAGAATTCTTGCCAAAGCTTTCAAGTATTTCGTGAATAATGATTCCCCTCTCATGTTATGCGGCTGCTAGGTATATGGAAAACAAGGAATTTGGTTTACAATCCAACTGGATCGAAAACATAACCCAAACCCAAAACTAATGACCCAAAACTTAAATAAAACTAATGCTGCAACTTCAACGAATTTTCTGGCCCTGCTACAGTCTGATTCAGCTCTCGACTTCTGAACAAAAGTTGTAGATCTTTTTCTTAGCTTTCCATCGACTAGTAGCACGTCTCAATTCGATACTCCTAACTCAAGATATGATTTTTCTCGCGAAAACTGCTAATGCTGAAAATTAAATACGAAAATTAAATAAGTGCAAAAATAACATAAATTATGAAAACACATTAAAACATAAAAATAATCAAAGAAAACCGAAGAAATGCTTGAGTACAAACATGAAAGAACATGCATCAAAATGCACTGATCAAATTCCCCCACACTTGAACTTTTGCACTCCGAGCAAAATGAAAAACAAAACAAAACACAGACACATCAACGGTTACTCATTCTAGGCTACAAGTCATCTTCAGTTAAGTTTGCTTCGATAGGTACTAATCTTGCACACTAAGGACATTGTACGAACACTAATCCACAGTTATGCAAACATAAACCTCCTGAATACACAAATCAACTCGAATCATGTTATTATATTAAAGCCTAACTTACTCATCCTTCTTTGGCTCTTTTTCATTCAGGCGCAATCACATTAAGCCCGTTATCTCCACACACTCATAGCAAGGCGACCGGTTAGTGACTCTGATCCTTTTCTGCACGGGGTTCTGGTACTTAAGTGGCATAACCCTTTGCTTACTCAATTGTAGTTGCGGGGGATCGGACCGTAATCCGCCCTACCAAGTTCAGCACTAGAAACCGCTGAACCAACTACAAAAGAGTCTTATTTCCAACTTTTTTTGAAGGTTCCACAACCGTTGGGTTAAGTGACCGGGTGAGGGTCACCAAACTTAGAAGGTGCATTCCTTTATTTTTTTCTCTTTTTCGGAACACTCACTTATATTCATCGGCTTCCCTATGTAGAGTGTTGTGAGATGGTGCTGACTGCTGAAATAAACTACTCAAGAACTGTCAGAGAATGAGAATTTAAGGCTATGTCATAATAAAAATTCAACTCAATTTCCATATGCAGGAGACTTACGGTGTTAAAACAATACCGATCTTGTGAATTTTTCCCAAGTCTCCGCAAACTCGATTTCAAATTATTCTATAGCCTAAAACTTTCAACAAAAATGCAATTTTTTTTAGAAAGAAAACAAAAACAAAACAAAACAAAGAACAAAAACAAAGAAAATAAAGTATTCCCTCCCCCACACTTAAAATATGCATTGTCCTCAATGAAAGAAACAAACATAAAATAAGAGAGAGGAAAGAACACACCCGAGTAGTCAAGGAGGATAGGTGATCACATAAACAGTCTTTCTCAAAGAGATATATTCTACATTTTCTTTTTCCAAAGTGGGGCTATCATGGAATAGCTTTGGGTAATGTCCATTGAACTTGAAATTTTTATTAGTATCTTCGCCTTTTATTCCAGGATCAAAGAATCTTCTAAAAGTAAAAGTGTCAAATGGACACGTGAAGGTGATCTGATCTGGAATGTCAGCCAATGTCCAACCAAATGCCTTTTTATGCTTCCTTAAAACCTGCAAAAGCTTATTTTCTTGATCGAAATCAAGGTTAGAAGAAATTATAGCCGGTAGTTTTTCATTCATCTCTAAATAAGCATATTTCATATTTTCAGGAATTTGCTTTAGCTCGAGGGAAGGTGGCTGCTCAATAGAAGGAGTGTTTGGGGCAGCCGGGATGTCAAGAGCTTTATCTACATGAACAACTTTATTTGCAACCTCATCTGCAGTAAGACTATCAACTTGCAAGGCAGACTCAATTTCAGCACAAACAACACAAACGTTAGTGTCAGTACAATCAGAACATGAATAAATATCATCAAAACCAGAGAGACATGGAAAATCAAGAGAAAATAATTCCGAACAAGTGTCATAAACCGACTCAGATATCAATTCAATATGAAAAACAGAATGCTCCTCCAAGGGGTGTTTCATGGCATCGAAAATGTTAAATTTTGTGACAATGTCACCAAATTCCATGGACATGGTTCCATCGTCAACATCAATTTTTGTCTTCGCCGTTTTCATGAACGGTCTGCCTAAAATGATGGAAGATCTTCTTGTCTTGGTTTCTCCTTCCATGTCTAGAATATAGAAATCAGCAGGAAAAATCAAATTGTTAACTTGAACAAGAACATCTTCCACTACGCCAGTCGGGCGTGCATTGCTCTTGTTCGCCAGTTGGACGATCAAACTTGTATGCTGCAAAGGACCAAGATTAAGGTTATTATAAATAGAAGTAGGCATAACATTAATGCCCGCTCCCAAATCAAGCATGCAATTCTCGAATTTACTATCCCCGATGGTACAAGGGACAATAAAAGTTCCCGGATCCTTCTGCTTTTGTGGTAAGAGCTGAGTGATGGCTGAAACATTTTTCTCACCTGTAACTTTTTCAGATGAAGGCTTTGGCTGAATAAAAGCAGAAATATTTCTTCCCAAGTTAACTCTCTCACTTCCTTTAATCCTCCTCTTATTTGTACACAAATCCTTCAGAAACTTTGCATACTTAGGAACCTGTTTAATTACATCAAGAAGCGGAATATTTACCGCAACTTTTTTAAAAACATCCAATATCTCTCTTTCCTTGTCTCCCTCCTCAATTCTTTTATTTTTCAGAACTCTATGTGGGAAGGGGACTGGTGGCACATACTCCTTTTCTTTAATTTTTTCAGATGAAACATGTTTAGATGGAGTAGGTTCAGGTTCAGATGTTACCTCAATAATTTTTTTATTTTTTCCAGGGGTTGTTTCTGTAACCTTTCCAGATCTTAACGAAATCGCACTCACATTAGCATTAGAATCCTTTGGATTGACAACTGTTTGGGCTGGAAGCTGGTTCGACCCTTGGGCTTGCATGTTATTTATTTGAGTAGCAAGTTGTCCCATTTGCGTGTTCAAAGTCTGAATGCTAGAATCGGTCCTTTGTTGGAATTGGAGATTGTTGGCGGCCATTTGTTTGACAAGATCTTCTAAGGATGGTCCGGAAGGTGCAGGGGCAGCCCCTTGAGGTGGGTTCTGTTGTAGGTTTCCATATCGAAGGTTGGGATGGTTCCTCCAATTGGGATGGTATTTGTTGGTGGACAGGGCAGGAGTACTATTGTACCTGTTTTGATTGTAAAGGTTGGGTGCATAAGCTTGAGGCAACTGAGTGACCGAATCATCTTGAAGAATAGGACATGTGTCAGTTGGATGTTCAGTAGAAGTACAAATACCACACAACTTTGTTGTTTGAGGTTTACCCACTACCATTTGTTTCACTAAAGAAGTAAGCTCTTCAATTTTGGTTTCTAAAGCCTTATCGGAAGAGGAAACCTGAATGTCATTCACACCTTTTGTTTGGACCATAGAATTATTTCTGGTTGTGAGTTGTTGGGAGTTGAGTGACATGTTCTCAATCAGGGCTTTGGCAGCAGCTGGAGTTTTATCGACTAATGCTCCACCACTAGCAGCATCAAGAATGTTCCTGTCCATCGATAACAACCCCTCATAAAAGTATTGGATGAGGAGTTGCTCAGTGATCTGGTGTTGAGGGCAGCTAGATACCAAGTGCTTGAATCTCTCCCAATACTCAGCAAGTGACTCATTATCCTGTCTAATACCACAAATCTCTTTTCTGATCGAGGCTGCTCTGGAGGCAGGGAAGTATCTCTCTAAGAACACTCTTTTTAGAGCATTCCAGCTTGTGATCGAATTTGGCTCAAGATAATATATCCAATCCTTTACTGCACCCTGCAATGAAAAAGGAAAAACTCGAAGTTTGATATGGTCTTCAGTTATTCCTTCAGGCCTCAACGGTGTAGAGCACACAACCTGAAATTCTTTGAGATGTTTATGTGGATTCTCACCTGCAAGACCATTAAACTTTGGCAACAAGTGTATCAAACCAGATTTTAGTTCAAAAGGAGTGTCAGCTTCAGGATATTCAATACACATGCCATTATAATCCACATCAGGGGCAGTTAACTGCCTTAAAGTTCTTTGGTCAGCCATAGTCAAAAACAAACACAATGAAGGAAAACGATTAAAATAAATTTAGAAAAATAAACTAACACCGAAATTAATCTAATGACGTTAATTAAGAATTTTGAGAATTTTTTCAGATTTTTTTAAAACTACCAAAACCGAAAATAAATCATAAAAAATAGAAAAATAAGGAATTTCGGTTTTTTAGGGCGGCATCCATTATTTATTTCATAAATAGAGGCTTTTGATTACTGATTTTTTCCTAATGAATCGACAAAAAATCGGAATAATCTGAGACAATTTGTTTAAAAACAAATTTTTTTCCCTAAACCGCAAAAAGACCCGAACGTAAGGAAGTTAAGGCAAAAAATGCTAAAAAAAAACAACACCTATGACTATAAAGACGATTAATATAATCAAGTATCCCCGGCAACGACGCCAATTTGATCCGCTGTCGCGCGCGGATCAAAAACGAGTATTTTTTACAAAACGTAGTTAGCGACAAATTGACTCGGATTATCGTTCTCACAAGGATTCTTGAATGAATTAACCAATGATAGTAACAATTAATGGGGTTTTGGTTGGTTTAGGATTCAATAAAAAAATAGATTAAAATAAGTGGTTATTGAAATAAGTTGTAACAACAATTTACTGATTCGGTCTTTGCCTATCATCGACTATCGTAATTCCAACCGCAGATTAACTATTCCTATTCGATTATAATATCAACTGACAAGCGCAATTGATAGTATAAGTTGTATGTTCCTATTATCCGAATTAAGCAAACGGGATTAAGTTTCATGAATTAAGCAAACATGAATTAAACGGACTCGATAACGAATTAAGCAAACGAAATCGTGACTATAGTTAGGATCACACAATCAATCGAATTAAATCAATATAGCATATGTAAATCGGATTAAGCAAACAAAATACATATATTAATATTGAAAGGAATAAAAAACCTGAATAAGAATTACTAAAATCTCAAGGTATCGGAACCCGACTACAGCAAATTGTTTGGATCGATTAGTTCTTCATGAGAATTATTGCCAAAGCTTTCAAGTATTTCGTGAATAGTGATTCCCCTCTCATGTTATGCGGCTGCTAGGTATATGGAAAACAAGGAATTTGGTTTACAACCCAACTGGATCGAAAACATAACCCAAACCCAAAACTAATGACCCAAAACTTAAATAAAACTAATGCTGCAACTTCAACGAATTTTCTGGCCCTGCTACAGTCTGATTCAGCTCTCGACTTCTGAACAAAAGTTGTAGATCTTTTTCTTAGCTTTCCATCAACTGGTAGCACGTCTCAATTCGATACTCCTAGCTCAAGATATGATTTTTCTCGCGAAAGCTGCTAATGCTGAAATTAAATACGAAAATTAAATAAGTGCAAAAATAACATAAATTATGAAAACACATTAAAACATAAAAATAATCAAAGAAAACCGAAGAAATGCTTGGGTACAAACATGAAAGAACATGCATCAAAATGCACTGATCAATGACATGCCTGACTCATGGCATCAATGCTCATGCACCTTTCACATATCCATTTCCCAACTCCCTTTAAAGTCTCTTCGAATGTTGTTAACAAATTCGGATCACTTTCAATAGCTTCTCGAATTTTGTTTTTGCGTTCGTCACTACATAAGTGTAACGTCTTAATATGAGACACTATACATGAAAAACCTTGCTTCCATCCTTGCCATCAAGACAACAATGGAACTCCCGGAATGGGCAATGCAAGCCTATCATGTGAGTAAAAACCATAAAACAATGCAAAATTATACTTATCTCATACTCAATGCTAAATAATTCTGGTTGAGGAGTTTTAACAAACACCTTCTAGGCTTTAGTGAAAGAGAATTTCGCCATGATTGTGATGTTGTCTAGTTCAACTCATTTGCTACAATAATGAGAGAGAGAAAAAAAACTGAAATAAAAGAAGAGTTGTTGTTACTTAGTTGGTTTGGTGAAGGTGTGGGAACTATTTTTTATATAACGGGAATTTCACAGCAAAGTGAAATATTTCAAAAGTAGATGTCAACTTACCTAGAGAGGAATCATCACAAGAAAGTTGAAAGTGTTGGTGTAAGCCCTAGAGGCCAATACTTTTGGTACTTGTATCAAATTATTTATTAATAATAAAAAGATTTTTCTTTATTATGTTTGTTTAATAAAGTACCTAGAATATCTAGTCCGTTTAATGTATCAAGTGTAACTTAATCATGAGATCCCATTAAACATAAGGACATTATTCTTAAAGTATCTGTAGTCGAGCTTTGTTGTGAAGTGGGATAATGTTAAAGCATTAAGACTATTATGTATATAGACTGATGATTACATCTCATGGATCATGGATAAGGAGTTATCAAGTCTTAAACATAGGTATGAATATTAGGAGTAATGTGTATACTGGATTGACCCGCTATGAGAATACTACATAGAATATTATGCAAAGTGTCATAAGTTATTCTCATGATGATAGTGGTGTATACCACCCTTCGACCTGAAACCACTATGGACCCTTTGAACTAAAATGGTGTATACCACCCTTCCTTTTGAATACCCTATTTTGTGTTGGACTCTTTGTATGTGCAAGTATACACACTCAAAATGATAACAAACATTAAAAGTAAGAATGTTGATCCCACATAAAATGTATTAACTTAAGTTGATTTTCAATTCAAAAATTATAAATGTATGAGCAAATAATAATGATAGATATGGTTATCACAATTTCATAATAAATTTTAATAACTTAAAGGTAAGGAAGTTTATTAGATATGAGAGCATTCTGAGCAAATATCCATTTAATGAGTTTCACGTAGATTGTTAGTGTGATGAGATCTATCGTGACAGATGAGGGTGGAACGTGACCTAGTGATGTATGCATACAACGATAAAATAAATGCGCAAACAACTATGGAAAAAATTCCTAAGTCTCATAATAGCATAATTACACATCCTTGTTGAGTTCTTATTTCTCATATGGTTATAATTCTTTATCCTTAAAGTAACTAGATGACAACTATTTCTATTTACTTTTTTTATCCATATTTGTCATGATTTCCATTTATCAAAACATTCATTAACACTAATAAACTTTTGTTTATTGCTAAAATGATCAGCCAAAGTAAAAAATATATATCATTAAACATATGACAAAATAAACCTCTAAAATCACATCACAAATAAGATTACTTCTCATTAAATTTCAGATTGCTCAACATAAAGAGATTTAACTCATAATGAGCAGAATAACATCAATACAAGCTTTCAAGCTTAACATTTATAAACTACAAGGAAAACAAAGTTTAAACATAAAAATGACACTTCTACTCTTTGCAGTCTTCAACCAACAAGAGACAAGTTGTGGCATGCCTGACTAAGTGATATTCTTTAGGAATGGTAGGGCGAGAGACACATTAGAATTTGGTTGAGTCTTCCTTCCTTCTTGATGGAGTATTGTTATCTAAGTGATTTTTCAATGTCTGAACTATTGGATAAGTGGCTTCAAGCATAAGAGGGGAAAACAGGGGAAAGGGGTGAATTGTGATTTTAGATTTTTATTACTTAGAAAATGAACTATGTTAGCAATCTTTAGAATTTAAGTCAATTAAGCAGCAAAAAATAAACAATTAAATAAATTGCATAAATTAAAAGATAAAGGTTTAGAGATATGGCACCAATAATTTATCCAGGTTCGGTCGAACCTTGACCTACTCATGTCCCCAAGAGATCTACTTGAAATTTTGACTATAAACTTTGAGATTTTACAAGTTATACCCTCGAACCTTGATACAATATGATCTTGAGATTTTACAAAGACTTATCCCCAACCAAATCGAAAGCTTTTATCCAGGCTAAGGTAATGAACCAATTAGATATTTTCCAGGCTTATCTCAATAACCAAAAATAACTTTTTCCGGCAAAGTTCTAAAAACCAAAACAAAGATTTTATGACTGATTTATCTCACAAACCAAACTCAATTCCTCAATAGTATCACACTCTTGATAATTATAACAACAACACGACCAATACAAATTTCTTTCTCACTAGGATTTTTTCACTCAAAAGCACCAAGGTAACTTAAGTTAAAGAAAAATTATATAGAGAGAAAGAGAGAAAATAGAGAGATGATTTCTAAAGAAAATAGAGAGATTCAAAAACTCGCGTGTAATGAGAAAGAGAAGGCCTTACTTTATACAAGATAAGGGAAATCCAAAAAAAGAAAAGATCCATGGGCAATTTTAAAAAAGCCAATTGATTGGATCCTAAGCCTAATCAATTGGATATAAAAAATAATCGCTTATTTTGGCCCATTTTGGAAAGATTGAATAGAGATTCATTGAAGTCATTAAGACACCTTCATAATTGATTGTAAAATCATTTAGGCTTCATCCAATTAATTGGCATAAGGTCATAATCGATTGGGTAGTTCAAAAAATTATTTCTAATTTATTGGCCTAAGGTCCCAATCAATTGGATAGTTAAAAAATGCTTTTAAAAGGAAGCTGGTAGTTTCCTTATCACTCAAATCAGTCTTGAAAACACTTTTAAGAGATTTGACAGTTAAAAAAAGAGGTTTTAAGTGTGTGTCTGAGTTTACTTAGTCTCTTAGGAGTTACTTCCCTACTTTCATTAAACTCTGGTGACTCAGACATGTTCCAGCGAGCTTTCACACTTTCTCTCTTTCATAATTATGAGGCTTTCAAGATCCTTTTCTAGATACATCAATCATACAATCACTTAAAAGGAATCTTGAGTATGATACTAGATGAGGCTTGATATGTCTCCAAGTTTGGTCACTGTTATCAGGGAGTTGGAAAGTCATTATCACCGACTTTAGTAGTTTTTGAGGTTGTCGTCATCAAAACTTCAGGAAATCACTTCATACCTGCAAGCATATAGATCCAAATTCCCCCTTTTGATAATGACAAATAATCTCTCAGGGAAGTGGTAAAAGGAAATAAATAGATATATAATTTGAGTGGTTTAAACTCCCCCTGAATTTAGTAGAGAGTGTACTCTGATCCCCCCGAGAGTATACTTTTCCCACTTTAACATAATAAAAAAGGTGAGAAACTAAATAAAGCATATAGATCAAAGAACATATATCAAATAGATAAAGGGAAGAGGAAGAAGAATTGAGTGAAGAATTATCATAATGCATTTTTTATGGTGCCTAACCTCAATGTTTTTGGTGCCTAACCTCAATATTTTTGGCCCGAGAGTGAAGAATTGAGTTTTTTATGGCGCTAATGTTGTTGCATTTTATCAGGACAAATCCAATATTAACATTGTAATCGTTGAGTTGTTGTTTCACCCAGATAATTTGAGCACAACAGCTACCTGAAGTAACATATTCTTCCTCAATTGTGGATATCACGACACTTGCTTGTTACTTGCTATCCCAGAAGACAAGCAAGTTCCCAAGCAAGTGGCATGTACTTTTCCTATCCAATATGAATTCGGGGAAATTTGAATTGGTACCTAACCAAATCACAATATTCTCCATTGGGATTCCATAAACCCATTTGTTGTGTGCCAATGAGATATATCATAATGCGTTTGAACACACTAAGATGTGATTCCTTCGGGAATGCTTGAAAGTGAGCGCACAAACAAACATCAAACATTATATCAGAACGAGGTGCAATGAGATATATAAGAGAGCCTATCATACCTCGGTATTTACTTTAAATAGTTTTCCATTCTCTTCCTTGTCTATGTTGCATGATGTTGACATTAGGGTTGATATTACTTTGGTCTTTTCCATGTCAAACATTTTTAGAAAATTCCTTACAGTATTTAGCTTGATTTATGAAGGTTCCTTCTTTAGTATGATGGATTTGAAGTCCTAGGAAATATTTAATCTTCCCATTCATTGCCATTTTGAACTCATCCTGCATCATTTCAGAAAATTCCTTATACAAAGATTTGTTAGTAGCTCTGAATATGATATCATCAACGTAAATTTGAACTAATAAGATGTCATGTTTGGTTTTCTTGATAAAGAGAATTGTTCATGAATGTGGCTTATGAATCTTGGTTTATTATACGATATGGCGGATAATCCAATTCCAAAGCTTTGTGTATTGCTTCTGATTGTGGATCTTTCTGAAGCCATCTATAATAATTAACAAACAACATACATGGAATGCATTTTGTTAGGTAACATTTCGCACATTTGAAAATTTCCATTTGCACGTTGTTTCAACAAGTCAGATGAAAATCTAGGTGTACTAATTCTTTGACTATGTCTCTCATACATGAAATCACCTTTTGTTCTTCTCAATAGCCAAAGTATACTAATATCTATACCTAGTACGTAGAAGTTCAAAACACATAATACCCTCATTGCTCATCATAAGGTATCAATTAAATTATTCATACAAGTAAAGTTCCTCTATCTTATGTCAACATCATGAAGCAATAATAAAATCAATCCTAATTTAGCCTTAAACTAGAAACAATATTGAGTGTTTGCAACAAAGTTCATGATGTTGAAGATTTAAAGCATACAAAGCAAAATGGAATACCTGAGCAATTTTTGAACTAGATTAATAAGTGAAAATCTAATATTTTTCTCCTTGGATGCTTGTGCCTAGTGGGTGTTAGGATTTTTTTAGTGTGTGAAAGAGTCGAAGAGAATGGGTGAAAATGATTAGAGTGAGAACTTTAAATTCTGATCTCATTTTCCAAAGTCTTGTAGGGTCTCTTGCTAGGCGAGCTTGTTTGTGCTATTCGAGATCCCGTGTATTGGCATTTTGCTTTTCCTATGGGCGCGGTAGGTGAGCATGCGCATGGGCCAAAGTGCACTTAGCGAACCCTTTTTCGTTTGCCTTGGCATTTTGCTTTCATCATTGTGACTTTTGGTAAAATTAAAAGACTAACTAAGAAAAATTGTAAAAAAAAGTTAGGGTTGCCTCCCAACAAGCGCTTGTTTAACATCAATATCTTTATGATTTTTAGTGTCATGTAATACCTATTACCTTAAAAGATCCTTACGGTCTTTGATTGTTACCTTCACTAGACCTTTATAAATATCCACCAACATCCTTGTAGTCTTCACGAATGGTCGTCCCAAAATGAGAGGTATCTTTGGGCTAGCTACAATATCAAAAACCTTGAAACCTATAGAAAAAAAGAACTTATCAATTTTGATAAGTACATCTTAAATAGTTCCCACTGGCTTCCTGCAAGTTTTTTCTTCCATCTGCAGTGTCGTTGCATTTGGCTCTATTTCAAGATCCCCAATTCTTTTTACCACTGATAATAGTATTTTATTTACACTTGCATCCAAGTAAATGCGTTCATTTCCAACATCCATACAACCTATATGGACATGTAATATGATTACACCATGGTCTACTTTCTTTTAGGGTATAGTTTGTAGGATAATTTAGCAGTTTTCGTCCTGCGGTTCTTTTGGTTCTGGTTCTTCTGCTTCCTCTTCCATGTCTTTAAAAATAATGTTATGATCAACCTCAAACAAACTACAATGATATTTTGGATTTGTTTGGGTGTTATCACTGAATGTGTTGTTTGGGATATCAACTAACTATTTAGCTAATTGGTCAACTTGCGTCTCAAGGGTTTTTATGGAGGCTTCAATGTTTTTCTGGTTGGCCATAGACTTTTGCATAAACTGATTAAATAAATCCTTCTACTTTATTTATTTTTCTTGTTGTGGATGCGCTTGTGTATAATTCTGAAAAGGTTGTCTATTGGATGAACCAACTTCAAATTTCCATCCTTGATTGAAGTTATTGTTTCTTTGAAAGTTGTTGCTTAGATATTGCCTAAGCCTTTATTGATTGCCTACATAATTAACTTCCCCATCAGTTGGGGGCGGGGGGATCCAATTGGATGATCATTTATGCATAATTTTCAAAATGCAATATGCCTTTGTTGTGGTGTTTCATTCATATCCTTCAATTGTTGTGGTAGTTTAGACAACAACTTAGCCAACATATCCACTGTTTGTGTCAACAACTTTTTTTGGTGCTAGAATAGCATCATTGGTATTCAACTTCATGATACCGTTATTTATTTGAGAAATATTTCTAATGTGATATCCCTTATGATAACTAAGTGCCATTCATTCAACGATGGCAATTGATTCTTCTGTGCTCTTAGACATAAGAGAACCCCTAGTAGTAGCATCTAACAACAACTTTGGTTATTGTTGTAGTCCATTTCTAAATATGTGTATATGCGTAAGCTCATCATAACTGTGGTTTATACATCTTCTATGCATGTACTTGTACCTCTCTCACGGTTCAAAATTTATTTTATTTGCGCCTTGGGAGAACACTAAAACGATTGTCTTTTCTTCCATGAATTTGTTGTAAGAAAGTAATATGTTTGTCATACCCCAATTTTGTCCGGGCATATTTAAATTTTTGTAAAATCGATTTCATTTTTAATTTGCATCATATGCATAGCATGACATGCATTCCATCATGAATAATAACTAAAATATCAATCAGAATAAATTTATTGAAAATATAGACAAATCGGTTGAATCATTTCCTCAAGTACGAACAAAATCAGCGGATAAAAAGTTTCAAAATTAAAATTGCAGACACCAGCATTATTGATCTACCGTTCATGTAGTTTAACCTGATGTGCTCTTTGTATTTTTCAGCGGCTGTTTCAGTTGCATTTTGACCCGCCTGAGCCTTTTAACCGATGAAAATTTATTTCAAAATTTAAAGAAACGCTGTATTTTTTCGATAAGTATATTTAGCACGGATCATTTTCATACATCCGATTTAACTTTTCGAGCAAATTTTTGCCCGACTTTTATTAATTTTTAGTCGTTTTAATTTTGTTGTTTCATCAAAATAGTCAGATTAAATAAATAGAATTTTCCATGTTATTATTTTAATTTTATCATGATTATGTAAAAAGTTGTGAATTTTATTTGATTCAATTGATTTAAATTATTTTAAATAGATTAAATCATCTAAAAAAGGGCATTATATGCATTTTGATTTATTTAAATAGTGTGTGTTTCTTGGTGTATTTTTTTGATTCAATCCAAGCCATCGGTTCAAATTAATCAATGGTCTATGTTAAGCAATCCACACTTATCCTAGTTTATCCAATCAAAATTAGGATTTAATTAATATTATTATTAAAAAAAATCTGAAAATAAATAAAATTAAAAAACTCTCTCTCTCTCTCCACACACTCCAACGGTAATAAAATTGAAAGGATTAGATGTCAGCTAACTCTATTTTTTCTCTGCACACTCAACGTTACAAAAAGGAGAGAAATAAATTGAATTATAAACACTCTCACTGGACACACGTGATCCTTCTCTCTTTTCTCCCAGACTCTCTCCACATCACTACTTCACCAATCACCAATCTTCTCTTTCCACTCTCTGATACTCTCTTTGTACATGAAAAAGAAACGAAAAGGAAAACAAAAGCAAGGCACAGACATGTGTGATCTCTCTCCTAAAACACCCTCTCTAAATAATGAAAAAGAAAAGTCTCTCACTGTTCATCTCCTTCACCCTTGGTTGAATTGCCGGAAACCGTGCCTCCGTCGGCAATCACACAAACACCGTCAGCCACCATCCACGCACCCCCACCGGCGAAACTCTCACGAACCTCACGCCGACACTCCAAAATGCAAAACCGCCACTAACGAACCAAAGCCTTCATCCGCCGCGCATCACCGTGCACCACCTCCCTAAACACAACTTTCCAACATCGTTTTCCACCGCTCAACCCACACGCATTCGCTCAGGCATCCTCCTCCGATCACCATCTTCCCTCATCCACCGCGACCTCACCACAACGACGCACGCCGTACACCGTGCAATTACCACTCTCTACTCCTCTGTTCACCGTCCGGCAACAACAGCTCAAACATTCACCCTCACCCAAGCAACAATGGTTCCCGCATCGGTAACACGGTGGTAGCTTGGCGCCCTTCCGATTCAACATGTTGTGGATTTCATTTTTCTGAGTTATGCTGCGTCTGATGTCGTGTGGCAATAACCCGAGCTTGATACGACCTACGGTGGCTTCAACTTCTTTCCGATAAATACTTCGGTAATGATTTGACCTTGCTCTGAAATACTTGTGCTTTGCTACAATTGTTTTGTTTTAATTTGGTTAAGAGTCATTTTAATAGAGTGAGTAACAGGGTGATTTTGTTTGACATGCTTTGAAGAAATAGCAATGTTTATGAATTTC
This sequence comes from Lathyrus oleraceus, assembly GCF_024323335.1. Classification (NCBI taxonomy): domain Eukaryota; kingdom Viridiplantae; phylum Streptophyta; class Magnoliopsida; order Fabales; family Fabaceae; genus Lathyrus; species Lathyrus oleraceus. The sequence continues at coordinate 529,675,904 of NC_066585.1, read as the reverse complement.
TTGGCAAGAGCAAGAGGAAAGAGCTATTATATATTTTTCTGTTAAAATATCAGTAGTTGAAAACAAATTCCTTTGAAAAGTTATCACCAAACTTTGAATAATTTTAAAAGGTTTGCAAAGGGGATGTTTGTGTATTAAGTCTGGTCTCCCTAGGTATCCATGAGTCGTGGTTTCACAGAGAATTGGTAGTTTTTTTATAAAAAAAACATTTGTTTGGTTATGCTGAATTTAGAATTATGGTTTTGACATTCTGATAAGGAGAGTTTAATATAAAATTTGTTTACACCTTGATTACTCTGGAATTAATATGATACTTGTAAATAGTATTAATTTAATTTTTCTGTTGATCTTATTATTATTATTATAAATAGTGTATGAAATATTACAAAATTGTATTATTGCTATAATTAGTGTAAATAATATCATTACATTTTTTTAATTGGATTAAATTCAAGGAGTTGACTTTTCCATGGAATAAATCGATATTATTATCCATTTTTTCTTTCTGATTAAAATTTGTAATTAGTTTAATTTTGATTAATCAATTTTAATTAACTTAATTATTTGATTTAATTAAATAATTTTGATAATTAATTTTAATTAATTCAATTGACTGATTTAATCAAGTTTTTAATAAATTAATTTTGTTAAAAAGAAATCGATTAACTTCTCCCACTATCAAAATTTCACATTATTTCAAACAAAAAAACTATTTCATGTCATAATCAATTCACAATCACTTTCAAGTATATTCCAAACCAATTCATCATCATCTCAAAACAACTTCAAACCATAAATAAATCATATAATTCTCGATTCAAATGTCGAGCCCATTTTCAAAACACATTTGTAAGTCGATTGCTCTCTAGCATCGTCATCAACCTCACATAGCTTACTCTTGGGCTTTCTTACAATGAGACATATTCGGTTATTGATTAATCGAGTAGATGAACAATACACTAAATAAAATTCATTTCATTCATAAACACACATCCAAGTCTCGATTCAACATCGAGTATTTCTATTCAAATTAAATTAAAATACCCAATCACCAATCAAATACCATTTTAGAAATGAAAAGGGGGATGGCTTTGGGTTTTCAACTCCTCTCCTCAATTATTTGAATACGAGTTCTCTTACTCGGTTAATCAAATAGTCGTCATTTCTAATCCACTTAAGCATAATTAAATCAAAACATTCTTACAATAAAAGAAATCAGAAAGGGGGATGGTTTTTGAGTTTTCAACTCCTCTCCTCGATTGTTTAAATACGAGTTCTCTTACTCGGTCAGTTAAACACTCGTCATTTCGTTACAAACATCTAAACTCCGATTAAATCAAATTATTTTCATAATAAACTAAATGAAAAGGGAGATGACTTTGAGTTTTCAACTTCTCTCCCCAATTGTTTGAATACGAATTCTCTTACTCGGTCAGTCAAACAGTTGTCATTTTTCACAAACATACAACTCAATCAAATCATTTTCACAAAAATTATACGAAAAGGGAGATGGTCTTGAGTTTTCAATTCCTCTTCTCAAATGCTTGGATATGAGTTGTCTTACTTAGCCGTTCGAGCATTTGTCGTTTATTCTAAAATACATTAACCATACATAAACCTATTTTCATAATCACTCAAATGAAACAGAAAGTGGTCTAGAGTCTTCTATTCCCTTTCCCGAGTATCAGGATACGAGTTGTCTTACTCGACTATCTGAGTACTCGTCATCCATTCAAAACACCTTAATCATCATTAAAATCCTTTTATAATTAAGGATGAAAAAGAAAGTGGTCTAGAGTCTTCAATTCCCTTTCCCGATGCTTGGATATGAGTTGTCTTACTCGATTATCCGAGTACTCGTCTTCCATTCAAAACACCTTAATTATTATCAAATCCTTTCTATAATTAAGGATGAAAAAGAAAGTGGTCTAGAGTCTTCTATTCCCTTTCCCGGTTATTAGGATACGAGTTGTCTTACTCGGCCATCCGAGTAATCGTCATCCAACCAAAAATACCTTAACATATCCTTTCCTCGCCCCCGTGCGATCAAAACATCTCAACCAATCAAAACATCCAACATATTAATCCAATTTGTCACCTCCGTGTGACTAAAACTCTTTTCAGAAAGAACACTGTTAATCCTTTCTAATGCGCACAACAAACTAATGCTTAAGCCTCCGCCGAGAGTAGACAAGCCAGCGTTTAGCCTTTAGAACGCGATTTAAAATAGTTGTTCACTAAAAAACACCAACCAACCGTAGTTCCCCGAACTACGAATGCTCTGATTTCCTTATTTAAGGATACGTAGGCAGAAGATTGTTGTATCTTCGTGAGCACACTAATAAAAAAAACTCCCCTTTCTCTTTTCTGAGGCTCTTATCCATTTCTATTTTTAATAATTGTATAACCCAAAGATAACAAACAAACATAAATTAACACATGAAACACACATTAGAACTAAAAGGTTCCCATTGAGTACAACGGACGTAAGGGGTGCTAATACCTTCCCCTTACGTAATCCACTCCCGAACTCGAATATGGTTGCGATGACCATTATTCTATATCCTAAAGGTTTTATCAATATTTTCCTATTCCTTCATTGGGATGAATAAAGTTCGGTGGCGACTATGTTCGAACATAAATTCTTTCCGCAACCATCGCGAGGAATCGTATTTTTCGAGATGCGACAATGTTTAAGAATTTTTCTTCCAACATATCTGAATTTGTCATTTGCTATGTTAGTTAATCTAGATACCACTCCTTTAATTTTCCAATTAGCAAACATGGAAACAATCTTAGGAATGATGTTTCCTCTCCAGTCTCCAAGGCTTCTAGTATCTCAGCAATCTCGTAAAACTTTGTGAGGTGTGTGTACGAGTCTTCATGATCTAATCCTGAAAAAGATTTAGCATACAAAATTTGTAACAATACCATTTTCATTTTCATTTGATGGACATTCCTATATGGTGTAGTTATGTGTTTCAGACGTCTTGGACTATTGTGGCATGGCATGCCACCAATATTACTTCCATTGTTGTTATTGTTGTTGTTATGATCATTGTTGTTATTTGCGCCTCCCATGTTTTCCTATTTTAAGACAAAAGAATATTCTAGATCTTGTAACCTAGCTTGTAACTTTTCTTTTCTGATATTACGTATGGTTCTTTCGATTTTGGGATCGAACAAAAGTGATTATGCAAAATCCTTTCCTTTCATAAATAGATAAAACTAGCTAATATTATTAGTAGGGTAGTGACTATAAATAAAATATATAGACATTCAAAGATATGAACAAAAAACTTAAAATGATAAAAACTAGTGTGATGTCTTTAAAAACTAACATCACTCCCCGGCAACAACGCCATTTTGTTGCAATGCAAATAACAAGTGCAATATTATTGTATCCACTGAGACTGATTATGTTTTAAAGAATGGTTCAACCATTTTTGTGATTCTAAGGAATGGTTGTTTATAATTTTTTGGCTGCAGAAAATAAAATGACAGGAAATAAATTGAGATTTCGGTGTTAACAATGAGAAAATTTTGTTCATCATTCTTATCCTCATGTACAACCATTGTTCATTAATATGCTTTTCTACTCAACTATTAATATGTCCACCTGTTGCTTTCATCGTAACTCATCTCTGACGCTAACGACGTGATATCCGTTGTATTACCTAATAGGTGATCTCTCACACTATTAAATAAAACAACATTAAGTTCAAACAGTGAAAAAATATATTAACATTAATTATCAATATTCTACAGATATTAAACTTAACCATATATCTAGGCATTAGCATCCAATAAATGGAGACTTGGATCTAGTAACGATCAACACTTCTAGTCTGTTAAGTCGTACCAAGAGAACATATTTTAGGTAGCTAATCCAAAACAAGCATTAAGAACGAAGAATCATTAATATTAAAGTTTAAGTAGGATTACGTAAAACCCATGATCATAATTAATACATAAGAATAAATATGAGTACACCTAACCCCAATAAAAGAGAATTAGCTACAGTTACTCATTGTAGTTTTACAATGAAATCCTAAAACAAAGAGGTGGAACAACATTTATAACGATCCCTCGAGCAGCGCTTCTGCCTTTGATCTTTCTCTCCTTTTAAGATTCAAGGTGAAACTACTACCTTTATGTACTCCCTTGATCCATTGAAACTCCCTTTGAATTGGACTCCACCCTTCTATTTATAGGCTTGAGAAAGGTATGCTCGCTAAGCGCATCGCCCATCTTTGTATAGCACGCCTACTTTCTTATCTATTAAGCAATGTTAACTCACACTACAACTATCCCCACCTGCCATAGCACACTAGGCGCACTGCCCATCTTCGACTAGCACACAAACCATTCCTTCACTATAAAGTAACTTAGCGTTGAAGTCTTCTCTCATATGTGTTTGCCTAGCGCGCCAATAAACCTGTCCTAGCGAACCTTGCTTCTAGGAAACGATCTTGGCAAGTTCTTTGTGTGTTGCTTGGTGGTTTTATGGTCATTTTCACCTGTTTTTGATAAATACGCAAGTAAAATGTTCAAAGAGGTGTTTTTATCACTTTTCATTGATAAATAGAGGGTTTTTATATTTATTACTTGTAAAATAAGTCAATAAATTCCTATATATTTTATATAATTTTGACACTTATCAACAATCGAACACACAAAAAAGCTTTTAAAAACCCTTTCTTATTTAATAAAACTTCTTGTAAACCTATCAATGCATGTGTGAAGTTGATAAAGAAATATTTATAATCAAATGAGAATTTTTTTACACTGCCTAATAGATTAAGAATTTGGTTCAATTTATTAGAGAAAAGTAAATAGTCTCTTAATCGATTAGAAATAATTTTAATCGATTAAATCATATGACCATTTTAGGATTTCCTTTTATAGATTTGGATTGTTATATTTTAAAAGCTCTTAATTGATTACTAGATAGGGTTAATCGATAAATTCATTTAAATGGTTTATGGATCATTTCCTTTTTAAGTTAAATTTTTTTCTGACTTCTCCTCATTTTATTTTACACTAAAATAATTGTTTTAAAGAATAAAATTTTAATAAATTTTGTATTGATTTTTAATAAACTCAATTCACCCCTCTTCCACTTGGATTTGGAATCACTTTACCAACAACTTAATGATATGAAAATTCAAGAAGATAAATTAAAGGATAAAATAGATGAATGAACTCCATTTAATTGTTTGCTAAACTTCCATATGTCTAAGTTGGTGAAAATAAGAGCAAAATATTTCAGTTGTTTTTCATTTTCCTTATATACGAGTGCATCCGTGCATATGTTTATTTTTTAGAACTTGCTATTTATTTTCCTTTAAGCCTAATACAATATCTTTATTATAAAATGCAGAAATGAATGTGATAAACATCCATGATCCATCCATCATGTTCATTCAACAGGAATCTTAACCTCATTAGTTCTAAACATTGGAATTGTTATCCGTGGTGGATTATACCTACCCAACACAAAATCACCAACAACCTTAAAACCATCTTTCTCCAAACTCAACTTCAACTTCTCCACCTTCTCCTTCACCACTTCATCACTTGCAGCTCCTCCAAACGTCACCACTCCATATTTCTTCTCACCTTCTTCTCTTATCACAACCCTCTCATCAATAGGCTTTGGTGCGTCCTCTACTTTTCCATAACTAGCTGGCAGAGTAAACTGCATAGTTACCATTTTGTTCTTCTCATTTGTCACAACTGGTACTGTCATAGCAATCTTTTCTGATGAAACACTTGCGTTTTCTTTTGTGATGACTGGTGAAGTCATGGATATTTGTTCGGTTTTGGTGTTTTGAGGTTTACCGAATATTCCTATGTAATCAACTAAAACCTTAAAGCCACCATCTTTGTCTCCTTTGAACATGGATGGATCGTAGGTTATTTCAGCTACCACAGAAGGTGCATACTGTCTGATAACATAGTTTTGTGCGGTTTTGATAACTTCATATTTTGGTGTCTCCACTCCAATTTTTCCAAATACTAAACCCATATCAAAGGTTGAGAATGAAGAAAGTAATTAAGATAGAGGTTGGAGATTTTGATGGATTGTAGAAGTGGTTTTCAATCATATATATAATGTATAATAAAGAGTTAAAGATATGCAAAGGATTTAAGATACATATTTTAATGTTGACAATTCTATGAGAGTTGAAATGTCTATGAGTTTTTGTTTGAAAAGAATAGTTAGCAATTTAGACTTTGCTTGGAATGAAATGAAAGAATGAATGGTTTTTATTATGTGGGCTTGCCATGCATTCATGGACTCCATTTCTCCACGACTGCATCTTTTGGGTTTGCTCGTATTTGCATGTTTACTATTCTTTATGGTAGAGATTTTTACCTCCACTCCGCATTTATAGAAAAAATTATGTGTATTAAGATGGTGTGCATTTCTCAACTCAATATCGAGATATTAGAATATACTCTCTTTATTAAGAAGAGAAAGTTTAACCACTCCGATTTTTTTATTTTTTATTTTTATTTTATAATACTTTTGAGAGATAAATTGTCATAATTAAAAATAAAAAGAATGTGGATCTTTTAGATGATCACACTAATACAATAGAAGAATTTAACCTATATAATTGATAATCGATAGATATAAATTATAATTATAACATATTATAATAAAGATAATTATGAACGACGTATTTTGTAGGATTTGAGAGACTGTCGATTGAGTCGATTGAGAATAATGAATATGAGAAGATTACTATCCTCATTATAGTCTACAATTTTCAGAATATATTAATCGTTTAATGAGATAACGTTTAAATAACTAAACATGAGGCATAAACCTCTCATTGAACTTAATTGAATGATTCAACTCATCAGGGTATATTCAGACACAAAGTCTAATTAAATAATTCATTAATAATTAGTATTTATTTATAATTGACTATAATATAATTAACTAATAATTGATTATGTCAATCCATATTTGATTAATTAAATAATTGAATCTTACAAATAATACATACTATAATAAAGTTTTTACTTGTTAAAGGATCCTAGAGACCATTCATTACGGTTGTCAAAATGACCGTGATAGCTTAAAAATTAGGTGCCTTTATTTTTTTTAAATTAAATAGAATTTAAATTTTACTACGGTTTTGGAAATAGGATCCGTGGGAAAATCTTGTAATGATCATGGTTTCGAATCTCTGGGCCTGCAAATTTATGATTTATTTAATTTTATAGTGACGCTTTTCTTTTTAATTTATTTATAAACTAAAAACAAGTCACTTTTTCTCCACAGTTGGAATTTCCAACCATGGTAAAATGATAGGCTCTATTTTTTTTAATTGTTAAAAAAACCCGAGTGTTTTGTTCAAATTAAAATAAATAAATAGGATTTCACCATGGTTCGATTTTCTAACCATGGTAAAATGGTTTACTCCTAGAAATAAAGATTACCTTGTCATGTCTCTTCAATTTCTCTTGCTTTATGAAAATCACATTCAGTGCTTACAAAAACCACTTTGAGCCCTAACAAGTTTATCATCTTCGTTAACGATGAAAGTCCTAAATAGGTATCATCTCCAACTCGTTCACAATCGTATCATCCCCATTTCTTCACCATCATATCTTCTCCAACTAATTCTTCAATAAACATGGTCAAAATCCACTAATATCTCTCCATTTCGTACAAAGTAAGGATATACAAAGAAAAAACTTGAAGGAGGAACTCAAATGATACTTGTAAGAAGGGAAGACAAAACTCATACGATATTTAACTCTTTGACTTTTTCATCGTGTTTTCGGTACATAAAATATCTTCATCATGCATATAACAGTAATGTTGTTGAGATATATTAGGTTTACTATTGTTGTTGTTGAGAATGTTATTGTAGGTTTTATTTTAGTTGTTTTGTTGAGATAAGTGATATGTTTATTATTTTTGTTAAATAAGATATTTAAGGTTTTGTATTATTGAGATATTGAAGTGTTATTGTTATTGAAAAATTGTAGGTTTAGTGTTGTTGTTATTGCTGTTATTGAGTTATTGTATGTTTATTGTTGTCGTTGTTATTGAGTTATTGGAGGTTTACTAAAAGTTTAGTGAATATTTTTAGTGTTGTTTTTGCATTGAATGCTTGAGGATATGTAAGTATATTTGAGTTCAAGTATGATATTTTCTATGATCTTAACGCTAATGTTATTGGGTTTGTTGAGATATGTTAGGTATAATGTTATTATTGCTAAGAGCCTAAACTCTAAAGGTTTAATGTGTCGTTGTTGTTTTTTTGTTATTATTTTGGATATAAATGGATCATTCATCTAGTGCCACTCATACGAATGAGTACTATACTAATGAGAATAAAAGAAAAAAGAAAAACTAGAGTGCTACAATGATGGTTAAATTAACAAAAGTCTGCAACACATGTGTTAAGTGGTTGATCGAGTTTGATAATAAAACTTGGACTTTGTTATGGTAAGAATGCTTCCATTTTTGGGAGTTATGCGGTGTTCCTTGGACGTAGCAAATTGATTATTTTGATAGATAATTGAGGTCATGTATCAGAAGATTAAAAAAAAGAGTACATGGACAAAACTTCAGGTATTAATTTTAATTTACATGATTTTGAAGTATGTCTTTTGTTAATTAATAATACCAACTTATTGGTGTAACTGTAGTAAGTTTTTGAGTTTGAAGTAAGTGACGATAAGTTGATGAATAAGTGAGTCTCTTATGCTTGTGAGTGTTGAATGAGCTTTAAGTCACAAATCACAAGTGATTATATTAGAAAGCCCAAACCTGATCTTGAGCATCCAATTGTGAAATATAATTTTATTGATAAGGAAATTTGAGATACATTTGTTGACTCTCATTGTTTTACTGAATTCTTGGTTAGTAGTAATCTTATTTTCTAAAGAATAATCTTATTTTCTGCGTTCTTAGATACAACCATAAAAATTAAGATTTTCTTTATGTTTATAACAGGTTAGGAGTCAATCAGGAAAGAAAAACAATGATAAAAATAAATATCCCTATATATTGTCTCGTGACAGTTATAGAAAACATGAGAAAATGATTAATAAAAAAGACAACAATTGTGAGATGACTGCCCAAGTCATGATCGTAGCGCATCTCCACCATCACGCCATAAGAAATAGAAGAAGGCCCGACAAACACATAGGTGGAGAGTTTATTTTAGATTCGTCACGTGCAGTCACTAAGAAGATTATAATTACATTATTTTATTAATTAGAATATTTAATGTAATTTAAATCACTTTGGTAGTGAAATCTTATTTATGTTATGTAGGATTTGTTGGTTGATATGACCAGTTAAGGTTCCTCTATTCCACATGTACAACATGATATATTATTATAAGCAATTGGAATAAAGGAGCATGATTGGAGTAACTGTGTTGTTGGACAATGCATCATCCTGAGATTATACTTCATAACATAAATAAAGAGTAAATATTTGCTCAAGAAAATGATGGGCGAACTCGTTGATGAGAAGTTAGAAGAAAGATTAGCATAAGAGAAGGAGTCACAAAAGAAAGAGATTGACAAGCTCTATGATTAAAAGTTAGAAGAAAAATTATCACAAGAGCGGGAATTGCAAAAGAAAGAGATGTGCAGACTCTACGATAAGAAGTTGGAAGAAAGATTAGCTTAAAAGTGGGAATTACACAAGAAAGAGTTAGACTAGCTCTATGTGGTATTTACAAATTTTGTTTTGTGTTTTGCATATGTTTTATGGGGGGTGTAATCATCCAACCGAGTATAAATGTAGTTGATCAGTTACCTGAAAAAGTTGTTTTGGGGGGTGCGAGCATAAAAGAAAGTTGTTCAGCCGCTCATACCCAAAATAAGATGCCAATTCCTCATGAAGATTCGTTAAAAATATTGGTATGGTTGATCATGAAAATTAAAGAAGACATTCTTGTTTAGTTAGAGCATGACTCAAATATATAACTTTTCTATATTGATCCTAAGAATATAAAGGATTTTGTGTTTGAAAATGAGTGGTTGGAGATATCTATACTACAATTATAGTGCATGTAAGTACATTTTCTATGCTAATTAATGTCAATTTAACTTGGTGCACTTAAGTATTTTCAATGTTAAGACTCACTTTATTTTTTGAATTTTATTTTATCATTTAGGTACCTGCATCATTTATGTATAGAATCAAATAAATCAGATATTTATGGATTCTTGAACCCATTTAGTATGCAATTTTCATTGAATTTATCACACGTGATTGAACCATACTTACAATTATGGTTAAGAGATGGGAATACAGTTTTTTATTTAGCACTTGTATTGGTCCTTTTGAAATTGGATGCATTATGCAAAACAACATGGAGCTTGTTTCAATTGCGGAAGGGACATATGTGGAACAGGATGTTCCAACATATATGTTGCAACATCTGGTCTCTAGCAACAAACATATGGTATTGCAGTTTTGGTTTAGAATTATTATATCCAAGATTCACTCTACAAAGAAGATATACATTTCATGAAGAATAGTTAATTTGGATGTACTGATGCAACATGTGAAATACGATATTCCAGCATATGTGTAGTGCAACATCTGTCCCTGGTCAGCAGACCATTATGGATGTTGTTTTGTGTGAAATTTCTAAATGAATCTCAATTAAATTTGATGCAGATGATTTGGCAATGTTTGTGCGATTTGTTTGACAACTGTTGAATATCAAATTAGATCTAAATATAAATTTAAATTTGAATTTGAAATATAAAAAATCATATCTATTATTGGAGAGATTCATAGAGAAAATCAAATCCAACTAATTCAATTATTATTCTGGACAGGTTAAATGCAGATATCCCATAAGAAAAATCCCAGAAGACATTGTTATATAAGGAGACTCAATTATCATTTTTTGACAAGAGTTTTTGTGCACAAGATTAAGTTCTTCGTGCCTAGAGTTTTTTAGTCTGTTGTTTCTTATATTCCATGCTACTATTGTATTAGTTTTGAATCTATTTGTGTACACCATTCTATATTTCAATAACTTGACATAATTATTGGTTTGTCTTAGTTGAGTTGTAAATTCAACAATAAATAGAGTTGTTATTAAAGTTAATCACTAGTGGTTGGTGATTGAGAGAAAGTGAGAGGGATTCTCATATTTAGGGGGAGTCCTGAATATAAAATTATTAGGAAGAGGCATTGAATATCATGAGGTTGATGTTCCTATAAGACTAAGTGTACTAATTTGAAGTAGTGAATTTCCTTTCTTAGGTTGAGTGTCCCCTAAACGTATGTGTGATTTCACCGAATTGGATTGCCAATCTCTTATGTTATTTTATTGATTTCTACACTGTATTATTGATATTGTTATATTAATGTCTTACTGGTTTAAGAAGTTGGATCAGTTGTCCCAACATCGTGTCCAACATATGTCACTTTAGGAACATAATTTCAATTGGTATCACAGTTGGCACCCTGTTCTATTTGTGTGAGGTCCGGGAAAGGTATCTACTATTCAAATGGACAATACTAAGGATGGGCGTTCTGTCAACATGCCACCTGTTTTGGATGGCACAACTTATGACTATTTTATTCCATTGACATCAAAACTTGGAAGGCTTTGGTTAAAGGTTGGAAACATCCTGTGATCATTTCTCAAGATGGTTAAATAAACTTAAATCTTGAAGTTGATTGATCCAAAGATGAAGATGATGAAGCTCTTGGAAATGAGAAAGCCTTGGATGTTATATTCAATGGTGTAGACAAGAACATGTTCAGACTAATCAACACTTGTACTGAAGTCAAATAAGCTTGGGAGATTCTCAAGACTGCTCATGAAAGCAAATCCATGGTTAGGATGTCAAGTCTAAAACTACTCACAACCAAGTTTGAAAATCTGAGAATGTTGGAAGATGAATCCATATGAATTAAGATCCATGTTTCTTTATTTAACTGATGATAATTTTATGTGTGGTGTCCTCAAAGTGTATGGTACGCACACCATGTGCTCTCGTCTTTTCCCATCACAATATGCACCCCTTTTGGATGTCCCGGTAAGGGGAGAAATTTGAGGTGATCGACTTCTCTTAAGATATATTCATGTCTAGAGTTTAATGGTGTGTACTCCTGCTCTTTTTCAAATGGATGCCAGGACGGTCTCGTTGTTGGCCGATCTCTAGGTCCAGACTTAGAGTATTCCTCTTATGCCCAGATCCTTTTTCCCTAGCCCACATTTTTTGTTTTGCATCCTGGGATATTTTTTTCATGTTACTTTCCTCTCCTTTGATGTAGCATTACGCTCGAGTAATAACCTCATCCATGTTGGATGCCAACTTTTATGCTAAGGATTCATTGAACTGGACGGCTTTGAGGTCGTGCTGAAATGCTCAAACGAACATTTCCTAATTCAGATGAGATACCTTAATTTTTTTCTTTATTGAATCTTGCCATATATTCCCTGAGAGATTCTGAGTTCCCTTGTTGAACGTTAAATAAACTGATAGTCAACACTTTCCTATGCTTACTTGTAGAAAAGTGTTGCATCCTCTTCTTGGTTAAGTCATGATAGCTAATGATCGAGAACCTAGGTAGACTCATATACCACCACAAAGAACCCTCTTTAAAGATTCCGACCATGAGTTTACACTTAAGGGAGTCAGAAGCCCATATTATTGCCATTTGATTATTGATTGCAATGATATGCTCATGTGGGTCGATTTTACCATCAAAAGATACCAGCGTTGGTGTTTGAAGTTTTTCGGGACTTGATTATCCCAGATAGCTTCGAACAAAGGTTGGGAATCTAAAAGCTCTTCCTCTGCGTATTATTCATTTAAACTTTATGTTTGCAAAACCTGGACACTGTCTTGCAAGGTTTCATTTTGTTGACGAAGTGCTTCCACCATTACGAGCAATTGAGCCATATCTGGTGGCGGAGGTGGGTCGCTTCGGCTGGGAGATGATCATGACATCATCCAACTGAAGTATTAATGCTTTTAATGATGGTTTTATGTGGCCTGGGCAAGTTTTACCAAAGGCCCCACGGTGGACGCCAAATGTTCTTGCTAAAAAACACTAAATTTTGACTTTCTTGCTTTCACTCAAGGAGAGACCAAAACGATTGGTTGAAGTTTTTAGTATGAATTTCTTGTCTCGTGTTTACTTGCCCCCTTTTACCTTCCAAGAATTCTCCTATTTATAGGTTCCAATCTTCTACTCCTTCTCTTTGTTTTACTTTTCATATCCTTTCATAAATACATTTTCCAGTAACGTTTGCCGTGTATAATTGTTATGTAACGTCCACCTCTTCAATAACTGTAACTCTCATGTCATAATACATTATTTTATAACCATCTCTTGTGACACTTCAAGTGACATTTTAGCCTTGTCATCGGACCCGATTTGTATGAGCAAGGTCGTTCTTGGCTTATTTTAACATTCCTAACCGGACTCCGATTTATGGATATGACTATCCGACTTGTTAGCCTCGTCGTACTCGGCTGTCACGCCAACTCGGCTTCAGAAAACTCATGCACACAATAGTCTTCATCGATCTTATACCTCGGTAGGTCAAACTAATGTTCCAGGATGTACAATATCATCAAGTGAAAATGTGGAAGATCAATCGACCATAGTATGTACCTCATGTGCACAATAGGCTTTGTCAATGTTTTAATTATTCATGGTATTTTTTTGATCTTTTTATAAAGGTTAACATGTTTTGTAGGTTGGAGGAAGTCAGAGAAATGGTCGGAAAAGGAACGTGACGAATTTTTTGAAAGATTCATAAAGTCTATTTTTCAGCACATTTCACATCATGATAGACATGTAGTATTTTGATTATATCTAGAGCGACGTAACTCAGAATGACATGGGGATGGAGGAAAATGAAACCTAACATCAAGGGCTACAACTTTAGTGAAGATACCAAAGACTAATTCAGAAATTTCTATCCATACGGGTATCAACTTCTCATAGGCATATCAAATCTAAAAAAAATGTGTTTTTTTGCCCACACACGTATGGCCTACCCCTATACGCGTATGGCATGCCCCAATATGCCCTATACGAGTATGAAACACCTCAAATGCACGTTTTAGCTTCCCCATACGCCCCCATACGCGTATGGCACCCCCCCATACACGTATGGGCGTCCAACCTCACAATAAAACCCTAGTTTCGAGTATATAGAGTCATAAAGTGGTTTTTTGAGGTTTAGACTGATTTAGGGACAATTTTTTATGGAAGAAAACACATTTTGGGGCTTGAAAACTAAAATTTGGATCAATATTTTCATGAGCTTTATGTGATTGAAGACTTATTTTATATATAGATTGTAGCGGTAAATTCATGACTATCAAGCTATAGATAAGCTAGACGTCAATAAAACCAGAGTCGCCACCACGCTTTTATTATTTCCAAGGGAAAAGGGAAAAGTACGAACAAAACGCAAAAGATAAGAAGTTTTCAAATCAAAACTAATAAAATGTCAAAGATTACAGGTAAGGGAGTTGGTTACGCAGAGGGAAGATGTTAGCACCCAAAGTGTCCTAGGTACTCCTAGGGAGCCCTTTCTTGTGTGCATATATGTTTTTGTACAAAATGATGTTTGCAATAAATAGAGTGGAGGGATGAGAAAATAATTTATTAATTATATTTTTGTGTTTGACAAGACCTTCGGACTTGTGCCTACGTACCATCATAAAATGAGGGATCAAAACCTCGTAGTTCGTGGTAACAATTTCAAAGTGAGTGCATTGCTTTTAACAAAAATTTAAATTTAACAAAGGCACAAGAGGCCTAAAAGAGTTTGAATAAGTGTCAGTTCTTTTTGGCTTTTGAAATTTTAAGTCAAGTATAGTTAAGTTTATTTACAAGTTTGATTAAGAAAGGAGTTTAAAAATGCAATGGCATAAGACCAAAGTTTCTAATTTTGCAAAATGATCTAAGTTTAGAAAACAAACACAAGCAAATAAGATTTTTAAAAGGGAGGGAGAAATTTGAAATTAAAGAGATGGGGAGGAGATGGAGAGACTAATCCTAAGCATAAATTTAAAAGTTAAGAGTTGAAAAAATCTGACCAATGGGCTGCAATCCAATAGACAAGAATGTCATATAGAAACCCAAATTCCCTTGGACTTTAGAGTCAAGCAAAATCAATACACAAATAACAAGATGAAGAGTAAGGCATCAAATAAAGATATCCACATCCAAGCTTAGCAACTTCATGATCTTCTTCATAATTTCCCATGCATCAAATGAACTCAAAGATAAGCACTAGGCACAGGTTCAACGTAACAACTTCAATCAGACCATGTAGCAAATGAACTCAAATGGGATCACAATACTTGCTTCAGATGAAGTTCAAATCACAAGCACTTGGTTTCATGAAATTTGGCATTGGCCAAGTCCTTTTGCATAGGGAATGTTGCCTAATTCTAAGTCCAAAGTCTCCGAGCAAACCAACAGTCCACACAAAATGTCTTTTAGGGTTTTTGTTGTTATTATGTACATTAAGGTCAAAAGACCACAAACACAAAACAAATATATACAATCACAAAATAATCACAAGATATGGCTCAAATGAGCAAAGTGAAAATGACATTAAAGTAAACAAGTTAAATGGTATGAAAAAGGGCAAATGAATAAAGGCTTAAAATTAAAGTGCATAAAAGTAAATGGCTTGAAATTAAATGTTAGTTTTTAATTGATTAGAAGTTAGTATTGCTTTTGCTTTTGTTTTGTTAAAGTCATTCTTTGGAGAACACTCAACCCACTTGTCACAAGCATGGATCCTTGAACCAAGACATCTTCCAAAGGAAGGAAAAAAAAGCCAAGTTTCCACATAATACCATGAAAGGGGGGAGACTTACAATCTCACTTACTAAAATGCTATGCTTTTGGGTCAAAATTTAGCGCTATGTTAAGCAATCGTAATTTGACTTATGTAGAAGTCATAACTATTTGAGGTCGGGAAATAGAAATTTTAGTGTTAATGCATGTTAGAGACATGGTATTATGAACCATGCTCCTAAAACATACCACACTTAAAAGAATATGCAAAAGAGTGGACCTAATCTCATCCACACTCATGTTGATTTTACAATCAACTAGCCTTAGGATGTAGAGTTATCATAGGTCTATGACATGAATGAAAAGAGAATGGGATCGAGATGAAGGGGGGGGGGGGGGGGGGGGGGGGGGGGGGATGGAATCAACACAAATTGGTCAAAGGAGGACTTTTATCAAATTAAAATCATTCATTCATTTTGGGAGATGAAATGTACATTTCATCAATCCCCTAAATCCAATGATTTTAACTCAACAAAGTCAAATCAACCTTGATCAAGGCCCAACAACACAAGTCAAACTCAACAAGTGAATATCAAATGCTCAACACAATTTATTTTACAATTAAACAATTAAAATCAATTAAATAATGCATTAAATTAAATTATGGTTTGTCAAATTCCTAAAACCTCATCAAAACACCAAAGAAATTGCCACGAGATTTATCATAGGTCAAACAAGGTCAAAGGACCTTGGAGAAAAAAATTCATAATTTTTGGAAACTTAAAAGTATTTTTAAACAATTAAAAGTATTCACAAAATCAATTAAATCATGAAAAATATTAATAATGATCCAAAAAATATTTTTAATTCAGAAAGTGAAAGAGGAATTTAGTTAAATTTTTTTTTGTGAAACTCTCATATTTTTTGGATCAATATTAAAATTAATATGAATTAATGAAAATAAACCAAATAAAATAAAAATAAAAAAATAAGAAAAAACGTGGACCACTTGATCTCCCTCATTAATTGAGGTGGCAGATCAAGTGGCTGCTAGCGCGCAATCCACCATGGTCATGAGTCAGCGTATAACACAAGTGGTAATCAGTTTCAACGTGCGTGATTAAAACATTTCAAATGGATCAAGTGGCTCTGATGAGTGCCAACATATCACCGGAGCCCAAAGCTCCGGTCTCCTTCTCCGGTGAGCTTCACCGGACTGGTTCACTCACAATCATCACCAAAATTAAAAAATAAGGACATGAATTTAAAGTAAAAATGCCTCTGAGCTCGAATCTGACCTCAATTTATCCTAACTTCGAGTATATTGAGAGATACAAGAAGTTGAAATTTGAGGTGCACGATCTGAGTTGCTTCGATTTAACCTCAAAGTAACTTAATCTTGTTGCCTATATTGGTAGGACTTCAGACAACCAAGGATCCAAGAGAATTATGGAGAATTGAGTGAGAATCGAAGAAATGAAAATTTCTGGAAAATACCTTCAATGCAGGTCTGTACTTGATTGATTTTGCTCTTACTTGCTCTTGATCTTACTCAGGACACTTGAATAAGTAGAATTAGATGAATGAAAAGCTCAGGACTCTTGGAGTTTCGAATCTCAAAACACTGAGATTCAAACTCAATTTCCAATGGAAATTATCAAGGTTATACTTTGAAATGAGAGGGTTTGAAGGTATGGATTCAAAGCTGGCGCACAGGGTCCTTCATTCTGAGCATAAAGAGCTCTATTTATAGCCAAATGGATTGATATTTGCACACTTGAAATGAAATTCCAAAAATAGCAATGTACAATGCATGAGTGTATGGGCGTGTACAGCAGGGGCGGCCCTATGGGGGTGTGAGGAGTGCTACCGCACAGGGCCTCCGACTTTTTAGGACCCCGAATTTGATATATAGGGTCAATATAAATATAAGACTAACGAATATATATCTCTAATTCCATTTTAATATATGATTGTAGTGTAGCCTAGCGGTGGCCATACTATTTTGATAGTAATACAACCTGGGTTTGATTCCTTGTTCTTACATTTTATGTATATTTTTACTTTTATAAAAAAATGCCACCACATTATTTTTAAATTTAATTTAATGTTGCAATTAATTTAATAAATATTTTCTTTTATTAATATATTGAAGTATATCCTATCCAGCAGCATATAATCTAAATAAATTATATTTAAATTTATTTAAAATTTAATATCGCAATTAACCTAATTAATTTTTTTTCTTTTATTAATATATTTTATAGATCTATGAAAAAATTTGAGATGTAATTTTGAAAATATTTATATTTTTGTATCATTGTGAATCGCTACATTAATAAATTTGAAATAGTAGTTGTGAGACTTTGAAATTTTATAATTTTACATTGTTGATTGTTTATTAAATAAAACACTTCATTATTAATATTGTGGAAATTGTTCAATTTTTTTTCTTTTATTAAATGGTATGAACTTTTTTTTATAAATCGAAGATGGTAAGAGAAGAAAGACGCGGATAACTAAACTTCGATAAATCAAATTTCTACATAGTATTTTTTATCATCTTTGTCTCTATATATTTAATTTTATTTACAATTAAATAAAATATGTTTTTTTTTAATTTGTTGTGTTTTCATCTATTAAATATCTAATTTTAAAATAGAACAAGGCCTCCAAATTGATTGGGACGACCCTGGTGTACATGCCCATGAAATCACTTCTTTTCATCCATAATTGAGGTCAAGAAATGTTGAGATCATGTTGGAATGCTAGGCAATGATGTATGGAAGTTTCAAGTTCAATCTTGCCAAATGATGATCCAATGTTCAAGCCATGCGCAATCCATTCAAATCTTATCCAAAATGGATGAAATTGGACTTTTTGAAAAGGTTAGATCAAGAGGAACAACTTTCATGTTGGACACTTTTTCATTTTAAGATTGGATCATGATGAATTTTGAGGTGGAAGTTGGGAAAATCCAAGATGTCAAAAAAAATTCTTAGTGTCAAGCCATATGTTCACTTATTCCACCTTGGCTAACTTTTTATGTGAGCCTCAAATGAAAAAGGTTCCTTTGTCAAAGTTGTATCTCTCTCAAATTAATTTAAAATTGTCACAAATTTGATCTCATTTGGATTTAATATGAAGGAGTTATTAATTTTTGAAGTTGAGGAAAATCACTTGTTCAATGGCATTGGTCCAAAATGAGCTATAATGTATCCTCATATCACATGCACATAAAAGTTAAATTATATCTTCCTCCAAACATCAAAGTTGAAGTAGACATCTTGAATTTGATTGTGAAACTTGGAAATATTTCATCTCATAAAAATTGAGAAAGTTATGGCCTTTGGAAGTTGACCTCCAAATTAAGGTTTAGACAAAATTACCTATAATCTTTCACCATAAAAAATGACTTTCCATGCAAAACTAACTCTAGACCTCAACATAAAATTTGTTTGGAATGTCATTTAGAGTAACGTTTCTCTTGGAATCATTTTCATATGACAAATATTGTAGGAGATAGGGTCTAGGGAACCCCAGTTTTGATTAGATGAATTCCTCTAGTCAACCACCATCAACCAACTTACTAACTTGAAATTCTATTGACTTTTGGGACCCATGGAGGATCATATATGCATAAGATGATGAAATTTGAAGTATCCCTTAAATGATTTGATCAATTGTTGAAGGAGCTTGTTGGAGAAGTTACACAAGATACTCAAATGAATTAGGGTTTCCAAGGTAAACCAAATCCAAACTCTTGAAGATTTCTTGATCAAAACAATCATGTGAAGATCATGGGGATTCATATATGATGTCTAGAGCCATAGTAGACCAATATTGATTGAACTCCTTGCATTGAGGGTCTTAAACCCTAGATGTGAGCTTGATAGTTCAAAGGTGAGCATGTGCACTACCTACAAAAGAGTTAGACAAAATGCAAAGACACATTTTTGGTATTTTGGTTAGTAAAGGTGATAAAATACAAAGTATGGTACAATCACATGATGATTGGTGATCTCTCCCAATGCAAACCTAATGCATGAGGGGTAAAGAGGATACCAATATGTGATCCTAAGGCCAATACATATGATGAGATATCATGAGGGATCTTAGGGTCAAAATTAAGGTCTTACATAGATCTGTAATCTCTATATTTTGTATGGTATTTTTCTTTATTATTATGAGTAGCCAAAATCCTCAATGCTAAGGGGTGTCCCTGATTTAGTTTTGAGATGCATTTTATTTGAACCTTGTAATAACTACAATTTCTATTATATTTGATTTACTTTTAATTTGTTCTTAATGCTTTCTCTTTCAAGAAAATTGAGTTTGATTTACGGTTAATATTTAGGTTGGACCGCCATTGTTAACGCTTAATTGAGAGTATTCGATAGTAGATATCATATAGGACTAGGGATACCCTATAGAAACCAGATTATTATTGATAAATTAATGATTAAATTCATTTATACTTCACTATGGGCATATGAGTTAATTTGAATATTTAAAGGTTTACTCACTAAGGACTTAGGAATAAACACCCTTAAGAACCGGTAATTAATATTATGAATCAAGTTATTGCAAGGTCAGGTTAGAATTGTTAAAGAATCCTATCATACATCTTCCCTAACATGTCTATTCTTATTTCTTTCATCCGTTCAACTGCTTTATTTACTTTCTATTGCATTTTAATTCCTCTTTTTCAAACCAACAATCCAAAACCCCTAAAGCTTTTGTTTGACTAATTTAGAACCAAAACTTTGTATCATTAAATAGTCCTTGAGATCGATACTTGGGAAATTTCCCTTATTACTACATTGGAATATTAGTAAACTTGTTAATTTACTGATCAACAACCTAAGGTAACCGCCATTAAGGAATCATATGATCTGGAAACTTTGGATGTTTCAACCTTGTTTGGAAAACTTATTAAGAATGAAAATGAATTAAAAAGAATTAATGCAAGCTGCCCCTATTCAATCAGCTGGGAACCCGAAGGGATGAGAGCAACGGCTGTCAGACTTTCAGGGTAAACAGGGATTGAATACCAAGAACCGTAGAATTTGCACAATACAGGGATCCACCAATGGAAACGTCCACTGGGATTTGATATTTATTGCTGGGTATTTTGTTTTGTTTTTTTGGT
The DNA here is from genome assembly GCF_024323335.1 of Lathyrus oleraceus. Lineage (NCBI taxonomy): Eukaryota > Viridiplantae > Streptophyta > Magnoliopsida > Fabales > Fabaceae > Lathyrus > Lathyrus oleraceus. Next base: position 529,654,962 of record NC_066585.1, on the reverse strand, counting down.
TTTCAAAGGGTATAGCCACATCCAGACATCGCAACGACGATGAATGGGAACAAAAATCACAACTAGATGCCAACGGACAACTAGGAAAAACTCGACGTTTACCAAGACCAACGGAGAGGTAACCAGACATTAATGAATGACCGGAAGGGATACAACCATACGTCAACGGACGAAATGGGAAAAACTCAACGTTTACCAAGACCAACGAAGAGGTAACCAAACATTAATGAATGAATGGAAGGGATACAACCATACGTCAACGGACGAAATGGGAAAAACTCAACGTTTACCAAGACCAACGGAGAGGTAAATCCACATGGGGACAGGTACAACTAGACGTCATAGGACGAATAGGAAAAACTCGACGTTTATCGACACCAACGGAGAGGAGGAAACCCTACTGGGGAGAGTGAACACAACCAAATCATCAACGGATGATTGGGAAAAACTCGACGTTTATCGACACCAACGGAGAGGAGGAAACCCTACTGGGGAGAGTGAACACAACCAAATCATCAACGGATGATTGGGAAAAACTCGACGTTTATCGACACCAACGGAGAGGAGGACACCCTACTGGGGAGAGTGAACACAACCAAATCATCAACGGATGATTGGGAAAAACTCGACGTTTATCGACACCAACGGAGAGGAGGACACCCTACTGGGGAGAGTGAACACAACCAAATCATCAACGGATGATTGGGAAAAACTCGACGTTTATCGACACCAACGGAGAGGAGGACACCCTACTGGGGAGAGTGAACACAACCAAATCATCAACGAATGATTGGGAAAAACTCGACGTTTATCGACACCAACGGAGAGGAGGACACCCTACTGGGGAGAGTGAACACAACCAAATCATCAACGGATGATTGGGAAAAACTCGACGTTTATCGACACCAACGGAGAGGAGGACACCCTACTGGGGAGAGTGAACACAACCAAATCATCAACGGATGATTGGGAAAAACTCGACGTTTATCGACACCAACGGAGAGGAGGATACTTCACTTGGGAAGGAGGACACAACCAAATCATCAACGGATGATCGGGAAAAACTCGACGTTTATCGACACCAACGGAGAGGAGAATACTTCACTTGGGAAGGAGGACACAACCAAATCATCAACGGATGATCGGGAAAAACTCGACGTTTATCGACACCAACGGAGAGGAGAATACTTCACTTGGGAAGGAGGACACAACCAAATCATCAACGGATGATCGGGAAAAACTCGACGTTTATCGACACCAACGGAGAGGAGAATACTTCACTTGGGAAGGAGGACACAACCAAATCATCAACGGATGATCGGGAAAAACTCGATGTTTATCGACACCAACGGAGAGGAGAATACTTCTTCGGTCTGAATACCGGAAAATTGGCCTTGTGCCATGAGTACATCGACCTGATCGTCGGAAACTCCTTCGGTCTGAATACCGGAAAATTGGCCTTGTGCCATGAGTACATCGACCTGATCGTCGGAAACTCCTTCGGTCTGAATACCGGAAAATTGGCCTTGTGCCATGAGTACATCGACCTGATCGTCGGAAACTCCTTCGGTCTGAATACCGGAAAATTGGCCTCGTGCCATGAGTACATCGACCTGATCGTCGGAAACTCCTTCGGTCTGAATACCGGAAAATTATAAGTACATATTATCTATAGCCGTCAAAACGTAGATAATACACTCGCATGGAAGATTATCCATAACCGGGTTGTAGGTTGTTAAATGAATAATCGACCGAAAAGAAAGGCATCTGGGTACCAGACTAGGTATGCAAAAGATGACCCATCAAAAGGGGATAAAGCTGTTTACTCGGAGCAAATATCCAAAAAGAAAGTGAAGACCCAATGGGGACAATACTGCTTGATCAAAGCAAGTATCCAAAGGGGACAAGACCATTAATACCACAAAGAGGGGATTACATCTACCGGTTTATAGGCAGAAAACCACGGAAAAGTAACCAGTCATCATCGGGACGAGCACAAAGGGTTAATTCCAACAAGGGGAGGAAAGTGGGATTTTACAACTACCAGCTTGTAGGTAGAAAACCACAAAGATAGGACTTACAACTACCGGTTCGTAGGTAGAAGCCAACAACAAACTCCGCTGAGGATGAAATGAATGAGTGCCGGTTAGTGAACGACTATTCATTTATGCCCCAGGGCAACACAAGGGACAGTCAACAAGAAGCCTATTTAGGATCGATCCAAAAGGCAGACTGAATCAAGACTCATCCTAATGAGGAAAGAACTCAATAGGGAAAACCCATCCCATTAGGGAGGGAACGGAAGCAACCGTCATCCACGAGGATGTATCTCAGTGGGGAAATGGCAGGAAAAGATTGACACTTTCTGCTTAAGGGGTAGACTCTACATGGAGAGATCGGACATACCCATATCTGCTTAAGGAAAAAAGACCCAAGCTGGCAAGACGCTAACAATTGGGGAGTAACATTGCTGGGGATACCCACTCGACTGAAGAATCACTTGTTGGGAAAACACCAACCTCTCCACCATGCTGATGAACCCAATCCTGAAGCCGATCCAATGGCGCGATGCTAAACTCTTTCCAACAACCCGAGCTCGGCTGGTCTCCACGGCCTAGGGCTAATGGATATGCTTGCTATGTTGATGCATGAGTTTTTCTTGTTTTACACAATGCCCCATGATCATGGAAATGCTATGCACTAATGATGCAATATGCTATGCTTATCTAAATGCTGAATGCATAAACACACGTTTCCTTCAGAGACAACACCGGGGAACTCCAGGAGCTGTGCTGGGGATCCTATAACCATGTCAACTTCCATCCTGCCGGGGAAAGACAAACCTTGCTGGGGAAAAACCATCAACACAACCTCTGTTGGGAAGACAGCTTCAGACTTGGAAAACAGTCACAACTCCGCTGGGGATGCCGATATCAGTCTACTACAGAAACCCGTCCAATCCACTGGTAGGATGAACTCTGCTGGAGAAACAAATGCTACTCCACTAGGGACGACCCAACCAATCCATATGTAGGAGAATCACTGTTGGTGATGCATTTCATGAGACCCGCTCCACTCGGGGAACTTGCTGAGGAAAACCACACCATTCTGCTGAGGAGAACAATCCTAGTGGAGAGAACAACCATAGTGGCGAGAGTAACAACTCTGTCGAGGATGATAGCACGTCATATCATACTGGAGATGAATTCCCACAAACCTGCTTGGGATAAGCACTCACGGCCACACTGGAGATGATAGTGTCACAAAACCCATTGTTGGGGAACACACCAACGGTCTATTGATAAACTCCACTGGGGTGCTCCCGAGGGAAATAACTGCCAGGCGCTCAGCGGGGATTCTCAACTGGGGAAATCTGCAAGCATAGGCCTGCCGGGGAGAGGAGAAGACTGCTCTGCTGGAGAGAGGAACGCTAACGTCTTCAGCAAACACTCTGCTTGGGGAACTGCCCCACAAAAATATTTCAACAGCAACCTTGCTGGGAATGCCCCACGGTAGGGCTCAAACAAACCTATATTGGAGATGCCCCACAATAGGGCTAACAGGGACCTGGAGGAGGAATGTTGTACTGCCGGGAACATGAAGATAAACAACTTCAACCAACACTGCACTGAGCAAATTCACTGAGGAGAGACCATACGAGGTTCTGCAGGACAAAGATACAGTCATGCTCGAGATACGAACAATTGTCTTACCTGCTGGTAATCATACCACCCCCGGGAGAGCACCGTGGGTCTCCTAAGTATCCTTCCATCATTGTGAACGTTCTCTTTGTTTAAGAACAATTTTTTTGAAAAATTTGTTTATTTTGAAAACAATGATACTTTATCAATTAAAACATGCAAAACGTTTGTTGAGTTGAAACAAATAAGAGTGCAAATAATTGGATAAAAGCTCGAATTGATGTGATGGAATGGTAGTCTGCAAAGGGCAAGACTCCATAGATTTGTACAAGTTTGAAATCGGTGATATATATTGGAGAGGGCTACATTGAACATAATGACCTTTCCTCTACCATTCCGAACTTTCGATGTATTCAAAGCTTCAGTCGACGATGAATCGAGAATCTCTGACGGATGACAGATATAGAGCACAGTCTTGTCAAGATGCAGTTACTTGCCAAATCCCTAATTTTTGCCTAGATTGCCCCAGTGTGAGGTGATCAATCTAGCGGGATGCAAATTCTTTTTTTTTTTTTTCAATGTCTCTAACTTTTGCCTGGATCGCCCTTTCGAGTTTTCAATCCACCGAGACGCTCCTTTTTGCCTAAGTCGCCCTTTGGGGTGTTCGACTTAGCGAGCTTTTGCTTTTTTGTTTTGTTTTAGGCGAAATATTTCTTGACTGCATCTGGAATTCACAGGACGAGTGAACTTCTTCATCCATTGTAGTAAGTGTTAAAGCACTGCCTGAAAAGGCTCTCTTGACAACATATGGACATCCATAATTTGGGGTTCACTTGCCCCTGGAATCGGGTGTGAAAGATAAGACTTTCTTGAGCATAAGGTCCCTCGGAACACACGAGGCTTGATCTTCTTGTCGAATGCTTTTTCACCCTCTGCTGATATGACTGACCATGACACATGGCAGTTGATCTCTTTTTTTTCGATCGAATTCAGCATCAGCCAACTTGGGACTTTGAGGGTGCTATTTTTTTTGTTTCTTTCTTTCTTTTTCTTTCCTTTGATCTGGATTTCTTTTGATGATTTTTTTTTTATTTTGCACCCTCCTCTTTCTTTTTCTTTTTTCTTTTTCTCTTTTTTTTCGATGCCCCAGTTGGCTGTTCTGCTGATTCTCGAGATGCAGCTGAGTGATCTTCTTTTCTTGCTCAAGAAGTCGGGAAATACCGTCAGGAATCCCTTCAACATCATCTTCGTCCGCTTCGAATACAAGGAATTCAAAATCGGGATATGACGTCTGATCATTACGTTCAATGGGTTTGAGAAACAACCTGCATAATGATTTAGAGATAAAAAGCTCTTTGAAAATCAAACAAAACAATCGTTATGCAGATGAAAAGATTGCTTTTTATCCTTGTTTTTTAGGGTTTTTTGTGATCACCAATTTTATGCAAAAAAGCAAAAAGGAAAAACAAATGGAAAAACAAATGTTTAACATGAATTTATTTGAATGAAAATATCATTGCACAAAATGCTGCCAACAATGCCATCACTTCTCCTTTTGGCATGGGAGAAGGGTTTTTAAACAAAGTGATTATTACAAAGACTTATGAACAACTGTAGGAAAGCCCACAATGACCCAATTGTGGCAGACACCTCCAGGAATGATGAAATTGTTCAAATCCCCTGCGTCCTCTTCCAAGATAGCAGCATCCTTTTCTTCAAGTTGATCGTCATGGATGAATCCTCCACTCTTGAACAGACCTTGCTCATTGCATGCCCCAGAATAGTAGCCAATGCCAGCCCGGGATCGGTTAACCAGGAATAAATCCATCAACAGTACAAAGTCTGGCAAATATCTCTCTGAGTTCACAATTCTCTTGCTCAGGATGATCCATCAATCTGGCAGAGATGGCTCTGGTATAATACCGGCAAAGTGCGTCTTCAAAATAAATGAAGATCGCAGGGTCAGACCACAGGACAGGAGACCGGAACAGAACCTGCTGATGCAAATGATGCATGAAGTGTTTATGCATATGCTTTGTTTGTTTTATTTCAAAGGAATTCGAGGGTTTTATTTGCAAACTTTGAAATATTTAGCATTTTGATCATATATGAGAATATCTCCTCAGATATATCAGGTGAAAAAATTTTCCCGTTTTTTCATGTTTTGAAATTTTTTGCAAATAAACTCCTTTGAGTTCCTTGAAAATTTTCTTTTTTTGATTTTTTTTTCTGATTTTTTTCATTGCGTTTCTTTTGAAAAATAAATATGCTATGATGCACATGATGCAGACTGGACTGGCTGGTTGTGCAAACTCTGACTAGGTCGAAGCTTCAGTCAAGATCAGAACATAAATCCAACTTATGGTCAAACTGATCACACTGTTGTCTGAACTAGAGTCACCAACAGAACCAAAGTCACCAACGGTACCTGTAATGAATAACCCTTCCCACTCACGGGCGTAGTCTAGGCCAGGGTAAAGCTGAGAGAAACGCAGCATAAATAACCTTTCGCAGAATACCATCATATACACACCTGAAGTATGTAACGACAATATCCCACCAGGGTCTGAACTGCTCGTGATATCAATGTTCCGCTAAGTGGCGCCATACCACCCGCTTCCCATGAATCACTCTATTCCTAGGTTTCCTAGATTTCACTCATAGCCTGGGTATTGGGCCTTTTACCTCGAGTAACTCCCACCCCAAACAGAGAAACACAGCCAGATGAACAGATGAATATGAATGAATGCAAACATTGATGCAAATAATAAATGCAAACAGTAAATGCAAATATATACAAAGAATGCAATAAAATAGTGCAAAGCAACCAAAGCCCTAACCTAGAGAGCGCTAGGAGAGACTCGCTCAGGGAAGATGGACCAGCACAGGTCAACTTCTCTTTATCCCCAGCAGAGTCGCCAGCTGTCGCATCACGCGAAAAACCGGCGGGAAAACAAGAACAACAGAGCCGCCACCGTGCGTTATTTATCCCAAAAGAGGGAAAGGAAACGCTCAGAGTAAACCTAGGAAAGAACATGGTCTCGCGACCAAAGAGTATGGGTTCGGGAGTCGGTTATGCGAAGGGAAGGTATTAGCACCCCTACGCATCCGTAGTACTCTACGGGATCCACGCACAATAGAAAGGAAAATTGGTTGCTAAACACTGCTTAAATACTCACACACACTGGCTGAAAGAGACAAAAGAAACTGACTGAAACTGACTCGGCAGGACATCGTATCCTGGGCCTACTTAGTCTATCAGGCATAGACATCAGAGTCGAAGTAGTTCGGACTGGGGAAACGACACATGCTCGCTAGGATATCGCATCCTATGCATACGTATCTTCTTGGACGAAGAAGAATCAGAGCATTCGTAGCTCGGCTGACACGCGCACAAACAAACACAGGCAAAGGCAAACGTGGAGCCCGACTGCCAATCACTGGACTTACATCAGCATCCGAACCAAAACACACACAAGAAGGTAAACATGGAGCCTGAACGCCAATCACTGGACTTACATCAGCATCCGAACCAACAGACCCACACTGGAACCCGAACGCCACTCGATGGACTTACATCAGCTTCCAAACCTAAACGCACACACACTGGAACCCAAATGCCACTCGATGGACTTACATCAGCTCCCAAGCACACAACAACACAACAAGTTAATAGGGAGTCGGGGACTCGAGCCTATAACTGTCAAGCACACACTCGAACAAACAGACAACAAATTGCTAAGGAGTCAGGCACTCGAGCCTAGCAACTGTCAAACAACACACACAAAAAGAAAAAAAGGGCGCCCGGAGAGATCAGCTCAATCTCCTGCCTACATACTTCATCTGGTATGAAGATCAGGGCGATGTAGTTCCCCTACGGAGGGATAAAGGACTAGCCTAACCAGATAACAGAGGGAGACACAACTCTAGGGAGACTACGACTCGAGCCTAGATGTTGTCATGCAAAATCAACCCTAAGTTAAGGTTTCTAGCTAACTGGCACAGGGAGCCAGCCTATCCTAGTCATGACTCGCACAGGAAGCAAGCCACACACACAAAAGAAAAGAAAAGGCGCCCGGAGAGATCAGCTCAATCTCCTGCCTACATACTTCATCTGGTATGAAGATCAGGGCGATGTAGTTCCCCTACGCAGGGATAAAGGACTAGCCTAACCAGATAACAGAGGGAGACACAACTAGGGAGACTACGACTCGAGCCTAGATGTTATCATGCAAATCATCCCTAAGTTAAGGTTTCTAGCTAAATGGCACAAGGGCCAACCTATCCTAAGCATGGCTCACACAGGAAGCAAGCCACACACACTTAACTTGCACAGGAAGCAAGCCAAGCAAAAACTAACTTGCACAGGAAGCAAGTCTAAACTAATCCTAACTTGCACAGGAAGCAAGTCAAACAATCCTAACTTGCACAGGAAGCAAGTCAAACAATCCTACAAGCACAGATAGCACACGCTATACACAAACAAGTGGCTCAAACAAGGGTTAGGCTTTAGTCAAGGGGTCATATCAACCTCAACAAACAAACCTCTGGAATGGGGTGAATGTGCTCTTAACCTTGCCATTGAGGGGCTAAGGTGAAGCAGATGAAAGGTGAGTGAAGGTAAGACTTCACAGCTCTTATCCCTGGCCTGGGAGAGCTCAAGACAAGAATGTGTGGGTTCAGAAAGTGGGAACCCTTCTACACATTTGAAACTGACTCAACTGTGCAATTGCACAAGATCTTGGTTTCTTATCTGAAATGCATCAACACAGTGGTGTGAGCAAAGCAGATGACACACTGAATAGTGGGGGATAGATTGCATATCCCTACCTTCCACCAATTGCCTCTTCACTTAGGAGGTCTTTGACTCTATGCAAGGACAAAAGTAAACAGTCACAAACATTGCCTCTTAAGGAGGACTTCAGACAGTTGCCTGGCCAAGTAACAGGCCAGGTCTTCCAGACTACATGAAGACAAAGAGACATACCTCAATGCAAATTGCTTATACAAGCAAAGCAAAGCAAAAAGTTCACAATGAACTAAGCAACTAAAGCACCTGAAACAGTCAAGCAGATGTTAGTATGCAACTTCAAACAAAACAAACAGAAACAGACATCAATAGTCCATTAGAGGCACATGGATGTGCAAGGCACAAGGCTTAGGGCATGTGGGCCAAGCCACCTACAAAAACAAACAAGTTAATCATGGTATTTTAGGCAAGCTCAATCAAAAAGAATTGGTCTCAATGGCCATTTGATGGTCAACCTGAAAACACAAGCTCAAAGGTGAGTAACAGGACCTCTAGGATAAGCCTAGGGTCAAAAATGAATGAGAAAGTCCAAACAGCAAGGGGTAAGTATCCAAAATCATGTTCAAACAATTAGGAAACAAAACCAATTGGGTTCACATTCATGTCAATTACTATCATCATTTCATGAACAGATTAGGTCAAAGTGTGGCACACAGAAACTCATAGAAGTCAACAGCAAGACTCAACTCAAAAGCAATCTTAGACATTTCCAAAAAAATCACCAAATAAATCATGACCAATCACAACCCACAGCACGGTAAGCATGTCAAATTCCATCTCATTGGGATAAGTTTAGGAGGTCAAAAACATTTAATCGGGACTTTGTCAAAATTAAATCGAGCATTGTGTGAAAAATTACCCTAAGTGTCTAAGGGGACATGTTCCTACCCTAAATTGATTTCACACAAAAATCCTAGGTCTGAAAGATCAAAATAACCACATGGAGCGCACAAGATGACATTTAATCGGTAGAACTCATAAAATCGGGATAAATTCACAAAATGGCCTAAAAAGTCAACAAAGTCAAACACTCATATTTTTGTCATTTTTTCATGTTCACATATTTATCTCATGTTAGGTAAAACAAGAATAAAAATCAAAAATGGGAATTCTAAAAGAAAACATAAAAAAAACATATTTTTAAAAGGAAAAACACAAATGGGGGAGGTGGGATTCGAACCCCTCCCCTTGGTAATTCAAATCAGCGCGCCCACCACTGGGCTGTGAGTCACTTGGTGATTCTTTGTTGCTTCTAGTCAAAATAAACCAAACAATAATTTTAAACCTAAAATTCGCGCGCCCTGGCACCATCTTCCTCCCCAAAATCAAACATATTTTTCAAACTTCAGCAACATGTATCTTCCTCTACAGTGCACGAAATCAAATGAAACAAAAACCAAAATTCATCTATTTCATGTGCTTAACACAACCATGGTCATGAAATTCAAAATGGTGCACTGTGCATAAAGATACATCATGATGAACACAGAAACCCTAACCCCCTAGCAGCGAAACTCAAAATCACACACAAGCAAAATTGGATGAAAATAGGCATTCAGTCATGTTCAGGGGGTTAAACATAGCATTTCTCATTCACACATCAAGACATGAAAATTATTCTATCAAGCATTTCGAAAGCAAGTTGCTAACCTGAACAGGGCAATGTTGAATGTGATGTCGGAGGTGCTTTCAATGCTTGACAGGTATCCAAATAGCTTCAAAGAGTCCAAGGCAAGCTGTTTGACACCTTACTTGATCTTGAATCAAGCTGGAAATGAAGTTGGCCACTGAACTGGTTTAGCTTGATTTGGTGAAAATGCCAAGATGTGGTCTTTTGAGCACAAGTGAATTTGGTCTGTGTCTTGCAACTAGTAAGGTTCACAATGACAGGAAAATGAGGTTTGATCCTCGTTACAAGCCAGGCTTAGTTAGGTCACTTTGGAAATTGGACAGAAAAATGCAAAATGGCCAAAAGTGATCTTTTGAGAGAATGAAATGCAATGGTTTGTTTTCAGTTGGTTATGTTGGTTGTCATTGATTTCAACATGATGAATGGATAGTAGAAATGCAATGGCTAGGCATAGTTCTCTTTTGGAAGTTTTGGAAAGATTTGCAAAGTGTGTTTTTTGAGAGAAATAGCCAAGGGTTTTCTTGCTGCAGGATTGGCTGCTACTTGTTCATTTTTGACAGAAAAATGAAGTGAAGTTTGCTAGGTTGCTAATGTTTGCTGTTGGATGGTGGTGGAATGCAGGGCCAGGCTAGGTTTCTTGAGGTTTTGGAGCAGGTTTTGAAAAGTGCAAGAAGTGAGCTTTTGAGGGCACAAGGTTTTTTATGCTGTATTGTGGCTGCCAAGCTGGTTTGATTTTGATGAAAGGATGGTCAGAATGCGATGGCTAGGTTATCTTGGACAGGGTTTGGACAGAAAATGCAAAGCAAGGTAAGGGCATGGTTTTGTTCATTGTGAGTTTTTGGGAGTTTTGGAAGAAAATGCTAAATGGAGTTTTCAGCATGAGTTGGATTTTTGGATGCTTGATGTGTTTGATGGTTGTTCACTGTGTTTCAAATGACAGAAAAAGGATGAAAAGTCCTACTGTTTTGGTATTGTGCAATGTTTCCTCTTTTGAGTTTTGACAGAAAATTATACATGCCCTCAAGATGCAGTTTGAGAGAATGTTTGGTTTTTGTTATGTTGGTTTATGACTGCAATCTTTGCGTTCCAAATGACAGAAAAAGGAGGTATTCAAATCTGCTGTTAGCAGTGTTATCCAAAAGGCAGAAAAATTCCTGAACCAGGCCCTCTTAGCAGTTGCTTTGTGGTTTTTAGTTTGAGTGAATTTTGGTTGGTCATGTGTTGTTACTCATGACAGAAAAATGATGGTGGAACTGTTGATTTGATGATGGCTTTGTGGTTTTGGACAGAAAAAATGAAATGCCAATAGCAAGGATGAATGCAGCTAGGATGAGTGAAGTCTTGTGAGAGTGTGAAGTTGGTTGTGTAGGTTACTGGTTTTTTGTGGCAGGAAATGCAGTTGGGATTGTGTCAAAGCCAAAGGTCGAATGCAGGTTTTAGGATGAGGGGAACATGCTTCCTACTGTTGGATGGATGCTTTTGGTTTTGCAATGTCTTGACAGTTTTTTGGAGTTTGGCCAAAGCAAGATGAATGATTTTCTGCTGCTGGATGCTGCTCTTGGATGCTACAGGGTTTGATTCCTAGAGGTTCTTGACAGAAGATTGGAAAATGCCAAGCAAAATGAATTTTCAGAGAGAGGGTGGTATGCTGCTACTGTTTATGACAGGAAAATGAGGGTGGAAGTCTGCTGTTTTCCTATTGTTTGCTGGCTGCTACTCGCTTGACCATGATGAAGAGATGTGGAAAAATGCAATGCAAGGCTGGGAGTTTGACAGGATTTTTTTAGGAAATGCAAGGCAAGGCAAGGTTGGTTCTATGACAGGAAAATATGATGGAGGGTATGGTCAAGCTAGGTAGTTCATTGAGTTTTTTGACAGCTCTTCTCAAATGCAAGTAAGGTGAGTTCTTTGAAATCAGGATGCATCATGAAATTTCCTTGGCCAAAATGTTTTTTTTTTCATGCCGTCAATGCTGCTACCAGTGACAGCAAATTATGGCCTTGGTCTGCTATGAGCAGTACCAAGCATGGCAAGACTCATGCTGTTGGATGTTTTGACAGCTCTTAGAGGAATGGCCAAGGGTGTGTGGTAATGCATCAGTGAAGTTCTCTTGATTTTTCCCTCCAATATGGCTTGTGTGCCTGCTATTGGAGTTCAAAAATGACAGAAAATCTGCAGCATAAGGTCTGCTGTCATGGTACAAAGCAAGGTGTGGAGGTATGGTGCAAACATGTACTTTCCCCAATCCTTAAGCAACTAAACATGGCCTTTGTTTTTGCTGGTTTTTTAGGCTGCAACATGTTCAATTGACAGCAAAATGGCCTTCTAATTTTCTGTTTTGAGAGTACAAATCATGGTATGGTGGATGGCATGGACAATTATGGTGAAATTGTACTTTTCTTACAATTCAAGCAACCAAGCAATGGCCTCATGTACTGCATAATTTGAGCTTGCAAACACACTTAAAATGATATTCTTGAGCTGTTCCAATTGGCCAAATGTTAGAAAAAGGTTTACTTCAAAAAGTCAACTCTTGGTCAAACTTGCATTTAAATGAGAAAAGTCAAAATATGCCATTTTGATTGGTGAAGTTTTGGCTCATGAAATTTATATTTTTGGAAAGAGGGGATCAAATGTGACTTGTAGGAAAAAACCCCACCAAAATTGGCCAAACGGTTTGAGAGATATGGCCCTTTGAAGTTCAAGATTTTCTGAAATCGATTCGATCATAACTTGCCAACCACACATGGGAATTAAGAGTTCTAGGACTTTTTGGAAATGGGAGAACAAGATCTTCAACTTTCATGTTGGGCAAAAATTCATTTGAGGCTTGTATCAAGATGTAGGTTTGAGGATCACGACTTTCCATTTATGGCAGGTTTCAGTTACAGGCCCAGTTTCCGTTTTTGGAAATTTATGATCTGGCTTCAAATTCTTTCATGATGGTGTTTGGCATGATGTATGATGACTATTTGGACATGAATGAACTCTCACAAACCAATTCCAATCATCCAATCACTGATTAAATGGACAGTTGACCAACAGTTGACTTTTAGGGTTTCTGACTGATTATGCATTGACTGATGAATTCCAAACCCTAATTCTTTGAGAACTTGACTTCAAATGATGTCCCAAGACATATGAACTCTTGATTATTGATCATGGTGCCCAAATTCCACAAGAATGACCACCATCCACTGCTTTGACTGACAGTTGACTGTCTAGGGTTTTTTGACTGTCTGTGTATGAACTGATGACCTCTGAGCCTTCAACCCTTGACTTGAACACTTCAAATGCATCCTTAAGTTATGTGAACTTGTTGGACAAACCCTGAGGCCTTGGCTCAATGAAAAACACACTTGCTTGCTTGGTTGACTGATCTCCTGATCAGTTTGACCTAATTCTTGCTTGGCTTGCACTTGAGGCAAAAGAGGCAATGCAATGCTATGCAATGGACCATGATATACTATGACCTAATATGAAAATGTATGTACAATGATAGGTGCAAATTTGAGGTGCTACACAAGCAAAGTCAATGATAAGAAGAAAGATAAATAAAAAGAAGAGAAGCATGACATATCCTTAAAAATCTCCTATTCCAAGGAGAAAAAAGTAGAGGAAGATGATGACAGTTCTAACGAAGATTCTTCCAAAGAGGAAGAAATAAATTTATTCGTCAAGCACTACAATAAATATAGAAACATCGGCTTAAACACTCCGATAAGAATCTGATTAACCTTAAGAAATCTCATCCACATAAGAAATAAGAAAAGAAAAGGGAAGAGAATGTTACTTATTATGAATGTGGAAAAATCTGGTCATTACGACACAACATGTATGAGCCTTATCAAGTGCAACAACAAGAAGGATGAAGACTCCTACAAGACGAAGGGTAATTATACCAAAGTTCATAGAGCTTATATCACTTGGAAAGATAAAAATGAAAGTTCTTAGTCTTCTAGTTATAGCTTAAATGAAGGCTTACGCATCGTAGTTGAGTTTCCTCACATAGTTGCGCATTCTAGAGTTGAGTTCTAAATCATTTCTACGCATGCATAAATCAAGCTATTTGATTAAGGTTAACACAATATGTTTCTAGTCAATTAGCCGAAGGCTTGGATTAAGAAACACATGATAATATGGTTCAAATTATGCTAAGTCTCATTTCAAATTAACACTTAATTTTTGTTAAAATGTGAGTTTTTGGAAGTGTGATTCAAATCAGAACATTGGTTGACTTGAATCAAATTGAATGTGAAAAGTCAGGAATTACTTCTGTGAGTCAGATTCAAATCACATGATGGTCTGACTTGAATCAAATATACTTCTAAAAAACATGATTTTGCTTCTGTGAGTTTGATTTAAATCATAGTAAAGAATGACTCGAATCATAGAGGTTTTGATTTGAATCGTGAAAATGCTTGACTTGAATAAAATTGTAGCAACAAATTTTAGATTTTGGTTATGTAATCTTGATTCTAATCATAGATCTAGATGACTTGAATCATTAAAATATTGAATCGAATCATGGGAGTAGCTTTTCATGGTTTTGGGCCTTAATTCAAATTATTCATTCTCTTAACTTGACTCGTACCCTTTGCTCAAGTCTCGAACCAATGGATATTTTCACTCATTTTTGCTCAAACTTTCTAAAATAATTTTGAGTTTGAGTTTGCAACCAAAATATCTATTCATCTTTAACATCATGCATTTTCCATTGATGTTTGGATTAGGTTCTCATCTTAGAGTATGAGATATGTGTGAGGAGGTTTGTTTTGTGATTAACGCTTTGTGAAAATTTCTTGAAGATTTCAGGATTGGCATCTTTTATGTGGTGTTGTGGCTGGGATCAACAATCCAACAAAAAAGTGAGGTTCTTTTATCCAAGATTGCTTCGGTAGAGCTGTGTATAAGTTACTACAGACAAATTTGGAGTTTTTCTCATCTTCGAATAATTTAGGGTTGAGTAAAGGTAACTGTAAAACGAAAGCTTAGAGCAACATTCTTGAAGCTGGAAGATATAATTCAAAATCGAGTAAAATTTCACAGAATTTAGTGTTAAAAGTTGTGTAGAATCAAAGAGGATTCAAATTGAAGATCTTTATTTTCAGCTTTATCTCGAATCATGATTGTAGTAAAATAATATGTATAATATTGTCAAAATATTAGTGGAAAAACAACGAATTATTAATGAGCAACCATTGGAGAGTGGAGTAGGCCCAAGTGAGTACGAAATGATGAACCACTATAAGTCCATCATGCGATATCTCCTTCTCTCTCTCTCTCTCTCTCTCTCTCTCTCTCTCCATTTTATTTATGATTGCATGTTTAGATTTAATGTTTTCTTATAATCACATGATATTTGGGTTTAACGCTTTGGTAGTGATTTCATATATAAGTTTTAGGTATGTGTTATATTGAGATCATAAAACATTCTTACTTTTGATTAACTCTGAAAACTTAAATGTCAAATATCTTGCTCAATTGAAAAGACCCGCTTTACACATTTTGTGTAAATCAATTTTAGTCAATTGTAACATTGGCTGATCTAGTATTTTCATATATTGCTCATTTTTTATTTCTAATTAAGTGTATATTACGATCAATCCAAAAATCATATATTTTGTACGAAAATTCTGCTACGGCAAGTGGTTTTTATTGAACTCTGATTTTCAAAAATTAAATGTTTTAAACCGGTCTTTTGGGGAAAGGTCTATTCAACCCCTCTTCTAGACCATTAGAGTTCATATTCTCCGCCAACACACCTTTATGTCGATCGGCATCAGCTGTTTCTAGTGGTTTATCTTTCCATCAACAGTTATGACGAAGTTGGTTTGAAGTTCTCCAAGACTATGTCATCCCAAATTTCTTCGCACAATGGTTATGTGTCCTCCAAATCGTCATTAGAGTCACCCTCGTGAACTTGCTCATGTTCTGTCTCTTCCACTTGCATCTGGAGTGCCTTGTTTTGGCATCACAATCCGTTCACAATGGGTCAAATTTGGGATAAGGCATCAATTTCTTCAAGTTGTGGTGTTGATCATGTCATCTCTTCATTGAGGTGTTAGTGGGGATCCTGCTAGGGGATTACTTGGACAAGCATCATGGGTGTATGGTTTATGCTAGGATAAGAATAAAATGATATTGGTTCATGTTGAATCTTCTATTTAAAGGTGTTGTGTGCTTCATCCCTTAGAATGTAATTGTAGAAAATGATTAGTAACACCTATGTCATAATGAACGAGGACATGGATGTGGGTTGTCCTTATTCGTTCTTTCCTTGTGTCAAACAATGATATGGAAATTGTCGTCTTTCATTTTTAGTTAGGGCGGCCATACTAGATGTTATCACGTGTCCGAATTGGACCAGGGGAGCTTAGGGTCAGGTGATTGACCCATCAGGAGATGACAACTAATTCTTCCTTCCTAATTGAGAGTGGTTATGCCTAGGGTTTGTAACACCCCAACTTTTAATTAGAGTATTTTATTTAATTGTTCGTGTGATTTATTCATTATATGTGAATTTTAATAATTTTGAAATATAGGGGTATTTTGATAATTTACTAATTACCGAGGTTAGGAGATGTGAGAGCATATAAAATAATATTATTGGGATTATTACAAATAATTAGGCACATTAATCATTTTGTAATAAGATAAAATAATAGAATATATAGAATCCTGATTAAATAATTATTTAAGTTGAATACTTATTTAATTTAAATATTTATTTGATTTAAATAATAATTTAATTGAATAAATAGGAGAATGAGCCATTTGTGTGAATAAAGGAGAGTGTGAGAGGAAAGGAGACAAGTTGAGATTAAATTGGGCAAAAAGTGCAATTTTAAAAAATAGGCCCATATAAATACTAAAAGGTGGGGAGAAACTAAGTTAGAAACATTCTTAGAGAACGTTAAAAGAGGCAGAAGGAACAAAGGGAAAGTTTGGAAATAAGGGTTAGGCTTGAGTTGCTGGAATCATTATCCTTACTGCAAATATAAGGTAAGGGGGGATTGCCTACTAATGGGTGACTTAGGCATGCAGGATAGTGATGGTTTGTTACCCTCCTACCAGTATCTTATGGGTTGTATGTTTTCATGACTTTTTCGAGTTCAGGGGTCCTTCGGTGATAATTTTAAACAATTTTTAATGTTAGATTCCTTTTGATGATCTTAGGGTCACTTTTGAGTAAATTAAAAAAAACTACTTAGTAGAGTTATCAGTGTGAACCTTTATCCTTAGAGCATTTGGGTGTTTTAAAGTACTTTTGGGGTACTATAAGGTTAATTTAAAAATTATGAGTTTTGAGATTTGTTGAGTATTTTGGGTAGTAATATAACTTTACCTTTTTGATGAGAAATAATTGAAATTGTTTTAAAAACATATTTGTGAGCATAATAACCTAGAGAGAGATTATAGTGAGACCTTTATTGGCAATTTTGAGTATAATAATCCAGAGGAATTATAGTGATGACTTGAGTATGGAGAATTATAAGTTCAATAATGGAACCTGATTGAGGATGTTCTGAGATTTGTGTTTTTGTGAGTGTATGATGTTGATGATGTTGCATGTTTGTATTGTTCATAATCATGCACTCATTTATTTCAGAGATAAATAGGACTTCGATCCAGTGATGACTTGGTTCAAAGAAGAACTATGACGATCTCACGTCCAAAGAGGGACACAGTTCAGACAGGAACCAAAGACATGGTAATATCAGTAACATACCTCTGATCCCAATGATTTGACACCACATGCATTTTGAGAAGGAATTGGTGGCGTTAGCATTGCATTTGCATAATCATCTATTTCATTGTGTTTTGAGTGTGATTGAGATACTTATAACTCGTTATTACTATACTGTTTTGCTGAATTTCACTGTTAACATTTGTTAGATGTATTCTCACCCCATGTTTGTTGTTATGGCGTCTATGCTCTTCGGGATTACATACAATCAGGTACAGGAGTAACCGCTTAAGTTAGAGGATCTCGTCGATGCCTCTTTAGCTTTTATCATTGGGTCTTAGAGGAGTCACTCTGATATGTAGCACTGGAGATGAGATGTCATTCATTATTGTGTTATGCTTTATTTTGTTGGAATTTTTGTTGTTGAGACTTTTATGTCAAACTTGTTTATTTTCGCTGCTTATTTTCACACAAAAAAAATTCCGTATTTGATGTTTTATGTTATGGTGAAGTATGCGTGACACTCTAATTATGAATTTTTATTTGAATTATTTTATTAAATGTTGAGTCAAAGATTAAGGTGTACGTGGTTCATTATGTATTGATAAAATGGACAAATGATATTGAGATCAAGGCTCATGAATTATCATCTGAGACCAAACTCATGGCTTTCAATCTTCGTCTTAGTCTACAACATAATGAGTATATGGTATAGCGAGGGTGTATGGTGTATGCTAGGAGGATAAGAATTAGATGATCTTGGTTCATGTTCAATCCTCTATTTGTAGGTGTTGTGTGGTTCATCCCTTAGATTGTAATTACATAAAATGATTAGTAACGTCTATATCATAATGAGCGAGGACGTGAATGTGTGTTGCCATGATTTATGCTTTCCTTATGATAAACCATGACATGGAGGTGGTCATCTTTCCTTTTTGATTAGGGCGATCATATTAGACATTATCACATGTTCGAATTTGGATCAAGGGAGATCATATTCAAATCATCGACACATTAAGAAATGACAACTATTTTTTCCTTTCTATTGCAGAGTGACTATGAGAACAAGCCCATAAATTACACTATGTGAGGCCGAATCTTATAATATTTTTACCAAAATACTTTTTTTTTTCATTATGCTTATGCAAAAAATTCAAAATTTTCAAAATCATTTATTAGATCTAAATCCATTTTTCCTTCTCTAAACCCGAAACATGTTATGCCCTTTAATCATTTTATTCAAAAAGAGGCCTCATTAGTTTGAATTAAATTCATACATCTTAAAAAAAACTAGAGTAAAAGACAAGTCTTTGCAACTTTTTTACCTCCTTTTTCTTTCAAAATGCACACTTATCAACTTTTTCATTATTAGGAAGAGATATTTCCAAATCTCAACAAAAATAAATAAAAATAGGCCGTTTAAGTTTATCCCAAAGCTATCACCACTCTGTCTGTCCTTTTCCCCCATCCAAATACAAAAACAGCAACGCATCCAGCTGTTATCTCTATCAACTTTTGAATTTCAAAAATCTCCCAATTTAACATATTCATTATTCATTACAACTCACAATTCACAACGTTCCACTCAAAATCTAACCGTTGCAACAATAAATTAACCCTTTTTTTAATTTCACTTTTCCTATATAAATAAAAACCTCATTTCTAACCCTACATTCGCCCCCACAAAACCCTTTCAAATTCACCTCTCTCTCTCTCTCTCTTCCGATTTTCGTTTTCTAGGTCATTTCAATTTCACGAAAATGAGAGAAATTCTTCATATCCAAGGTGGCCAATGCGGAAACCAGATCGGAGCCAAATTCTGGGAAGTTGTTTGCGCCGAACATGGAATCGACCCTACCGGAAGGTATGGTGGTGACACAGATCTTCAATTAGAGAGAATCAACGTCTATTACAACGAAGCTAGCTGTGGTCGTTATGTTCCTCGAGCGGTTCTTATGGATCTTGAACCGGGTACCATGGACAGTGTCCGGTCTGGACCGTACGGTCAGATTTTTAGACCGGATAACTTTGTGTTTGGTCAGAGTGGTGCTGGGAATAACTGGGCTAAGGGTCATTATACTGAAGGCGCTGAGCTTATTGATTCTGTTCTCGATGTTGTTCGGAAAGAAGCTGAAAACAGTGATTGCTTGCAGGGTATGGTTTTCTAACTTTTGTAGATAATTTTAGGGGTTTGTAGTTGAAATTGTGTGTAATTTTGGAGTTGGATCTGGCCTTTAATGTCATGTTGCTGTTAATTGGAAATTTATTTGATTTATTTTATGATTATGAAATTAATTTGTGTTCAAATTTAGGGTTTGTAGGGTTCATGATTATGGTATTTTTTTGTGTGTAAAAGGGTTAACTGTTGTTGTTTTGAGGCTGATTATGAGATGTGTGTGTGCAGGTTTTCAAGTATGTCATTCACTAGGTGGAGGAACTGGATCTGGAATGGGTACCCTTTTGATTTCAAAGATTAGGGAAGAATACCCTGATAGGATGATGCTTACTTTCTCCGTTTTTCCTTCTCCTAAGGTCTCTGACACAGTGGTCGAACCCTACAATGCTACTCTCTCGGTTCACCAGCTTGTTGAAAATGCTGATGAATGTATGGTTCTTGATAATGAAGCCTTGTATGATATTTGCTTCCGTACCCTTAAGCTCACAACCCCAAGCTGTAAGAAATTTCATTTCATACAACTTTTTAGGCCATATTTTTACAGTTTTGTTGCATTTGTTCAATAAGGTTTCTGATATTATCTGGTTTTTTGTGATGCAGTTGGTGATCTTAACCATTTGATATCTGCTACCATGTCTGGTGTCACATGTTGTCTGAGGTTCCCTGGTCAGCTTAACTCTGATCTTCGCAAGCTTGCTGTGAATCTGATTCCGTTCCCTCGTCTCCACTTTTTCATGTTGGGGTTTGCACCTTTGACTTCTAGAGGCTCTCAGCAGTACAGGGCTCTGAGTGTACCTGAAATCACACAGCAAATGTGGGATTCCAAGAACATGATGTGCGCTGCCGATCCTAGACATGGACGATACCTCACTGCATCCGCCATCTTCAGAGGCAAAATGAGCACAAAGGAAGTTGATGAACAAATGATGAATGTTCAGAACAAGAACTCATCCTACTTTGTGGAATGGATTCCAAACAATGTGAAATCAACTGTTTGTGATATTCCCCCAACAGGTTTGAAGATGGCTTCAACTTTCATTGGAAACTCAACCTCAATTCAGGAAATGTTCAGAAGGGTGAGTGAGCAATTCACTGCTATGTTTAGGAGGAAGGCTTTCTTGCATTGGTACACAGGTGAGGGAATGGACGAGATGGAATTCACCGAAGCCGAGAGCAACATGAACGATCTTGTATCAGAATACCAACAGTATCAAGATGCTACTGCTGAGGAGGATGAGTATGAAGAGGAAGAGGAAGATTATCATCAGGAACATGATGAAATGTGAGGACTATGATATGGATAGAATGATCTATTTGCGGTGGAATTTTGGATTGAATGTGGAACTTATCATGCCGCAACTTCCTGTTGCTGGTTCATTATCTATCTGTTTGTAATGCTATATATACTTCATTCCGGTTTATGTGAAATTAATTGATTATGCTTTTATTTCTGTTTGTTTGTGACATGTTAGGGAATGATATATTGATTGTTGAAACAGTTATTACTACTATATGCATCAACCTATTCTTGAAATTTGATTCTTTTGTATACAATATACCCTCCGAACCTGATAACTGAAAATCTTACTCACCATAACATGCTCCCTTTAAGACCTTCGCTGCACTGTTAAGTGGAGTGATTAAGTTTTATTGGTCTGTTAACCAATAACTATATCTTTTGTGTTCAAATGGTAATATCCTATTGAAAAATTCAAATCTTTAAATTTTCTTGATAGTGCAATTTCGTATTTGAAGTTGTACGCCATCAGTCAAATTTGACACACAAACTTTACCGTTGAAACTTACAAAAATTTAGATTTTTAAGCAGTTGAAAAATTAGCACTTCAATAATATATTTCAAAAATATTAAACTTAAATAAAGATCATGCAGATAAAATAAGAAGAGTCTTATTTTTTTTTATGATTTAGGATAAATATAGTTTATAAGATTTTTTTTAGGTTTAATATCTTTTTTCACGTTTGTTCAACTTATGTGACAAAGTTAGCGTTTGAAAAATCCATTATTAAAAATTATTTTTGACTTTTGAATGTTGTTTTTGATCATCTTTCTCAAACTCAATTTTTTTTTTCCTCTAAAGATAATATCACAAACTTTTGAATGATAGGGATTTTTTTTTTAATATTATTCAATTATGATAAATTTTAAATTTTGCATGGTAGACTGTCTTGCAGAAAGACAACGTGATTCATGGATTTGTGATATTGTTAGTTTCGTTTTTAATTTTTTTTTGTTGATAAAGCTGATTCTTATAACTTACTAGTATAAGCATCAAGTGGGGAGTGAAATGAAAGCAATGACCAAGTGACCAACCACATGTGGGGTTTGTTAGATGCACCATTATTGTCAATATTTATACTTTAACTATTAAAATAAATCATATATTAGGAATAATAATATATAGTTTCAGTTTAATCAAATTTGGTATGATTGGTGAATTGGATGGAATCCTATACCATACTGTTGGTATACCATTCAATCAAATCAAAGACCCCCTTGGTATGATTAACATGTTTCTTTTTGTCTGTTTTTGAGATAATTCACATTATATAGGTACAACGCCATGTCATATTGGTTGGCATGTTCATGTTGCTAATCTTTAGTGGGTACATTGAAGAGTAATAATATAGGTATTATATCAATTCACACCACTTGTCAAAATGATGTTTGACATCAAAACTTATTCATGTGTTAAGTATTCTAATTAAAGGGTCAACAAAAAATTGTAACTAGATCAAATCACAATCTAACTAATACTCCTATGCTTACACTAATTTTATATATAACAGTAAACAATAATAGTAAACAATAACATGCACGTGAATAGTGACATGAACATTGCATGAATAATGTAAAACAAAATTTGTTAATTTAATGTAAAAAATTGGTTAATGAAATGATGAAGTTGATTAATAAACACTCAGATATGAAAAATAGTTAACTCAAATATTAAAAATAATTTTTAGCATAATCTTCAGATAGTAACATCTGTTGAGCAAAGAACAATCAAAACGGTTCTCGTTGTGTAAAATAGATGTGAGAGGTGTTAATACATTTCCCTTACATAATCGACTTCCTTACCCTTTTCTCTTCCCCTGGGTTTTTCCTTTTCTTTGAGAATAAATAAAGTTCGATGACAACTCTATTGTATAGTGTGTGATACGCTCGGGTATATTTAGCGTAGCTTCAACTAGCGATTCTGCTGGGGATTGTTGTAAGCGAGTCAAGCTCAACTTTGCCTCTATCCTTTTGTGCCTTGGTGTTTACCTTTATCTTCCTTGCTTTCATTTATCTATTGATGTTATGCTTCATGTATCCCGTGTATATATTATACTCTTGTGGGATGAGTTTCTGATGCTTGAGTGATAAGCCCAATACTCAGGCTTGGAGAGTACACCTGAGATAGATTGGGAGCTTCGTACTGACTTGTCGGATGTAGTTGTCTTGATGGAAAGGTACGAAGATCCCGCATAGAGTATATTCATTTTAAAGTTTCGTTGACACATAAGTCATTTTGCATTGACAACCATTCTTCCAAAGGGAATCCGTGACTCTAGGACCTTTAATCAACCCGTGGATTTTGAAGTTGAGGGTGACCTCACTTAGAGTAGATCCTCCCGAGGGTATCGTTGGACTGTAAGTCATTTTAAGGCGACAATGATATTTTCGCCTCAGGATCCATGACTCTAAGCATCTTCATAAAGTATTATTACTCACTAGTGAGGGGACATGGGTTTTTGTTGCAGGAAAACTAAACCTCCTTCTACCTTGAGCTTCATGATCAGAATATCCAAGATGTTATGAACCTTTGGATCTTTGATGCTGCATGTCATTTTATCACATTATCAAATAACTGATTCAGCATATGCATTCCTTTGGGAACATAAAAACTTTTTGCATACATTCATGCATCATATTGCATTTCATCAGACCAAATCAGGAGAACTCACTGTTGTTTGGCCTTTGTCCAGAACCAGCTATTGTCAAGTTGACTTCCATGCATCCTTACAATATCGCAATAACCAAAGGCTGATAATGAACCAAATAGAGTAGAACCAGGCAACCATGAGGAAAGATATGATCACAGTGAGGTCCCAAAAGGGTCAACTTATGGAAGCTGTGCAAACTATAGCCAGAGGCCAGGAAGAAATACGACAAGCTAATCTGAGGGCCACTGCTGCAAACCCGTCTGTAACACTTCTAGTGAATCCACCAGGGGGTACCAATACACTTGTTGTTGTTAGAAGAAGATTTGGTTCTGCATCTATACCTTGAGTTTTGATGATAACAATATTGTATTTGTGTGAGAACAATTTTGGTACCCTAATGTAACACCTCAAAATTTGCCCTCCTCTCTTGGGACTAGCATAACATATTGCATATCATTTGTTAGGACATTAGGCATTACATATTGCATATCATGTGGTTACATTGTGCAAGCCATCCTCCCAAGTCTTGTTCAGAAGATGAGGAAGTCGAAGTGTAAGCCTAAGGTTTTATTGACTGGTCATCAATCATCTGAGGATGTGGAAGTTGAAATTAGGGTTTTGTGATTCTCAAGAAGATTGGTCTTCATCTTGATTACAATGATACATCATCATCATGGTTTGTCATCATCAGAAGATTGATCAGATTTCTTGAGATTAGGGTTTTGACCACTGGTCAACCCTAATCAGTTGCATTGGGCCAATCAGGGCATGGTCAGGAGGTGGGGTCTATGATGGCTATGGGGTTCATAATATGATTGTATGGAGATTATTGAGGTTAGGGTTTCACCCTTGAGCCATTTCAGTTGAAGATTGGGGCTCAGATTGATCTATGCATTGCCAGATTCATCTATCAGATGAAAAAGTCAACTGTGGTCAACTGTACATGATCTGATGGATTTGGAGGTGGAAATGAGTTGGATACACTTCATTCATGTTGGAACAAGTGTTATTTGACATCTCAAAGCTTAAGAATCGAGAAAATCAAGTCAGGACAAAAACTGCCAAAAATAGAAAGTGACTTGTAATAGAAGTTTCCAAAAATGGAAAGTTTTTGACCTCAAAATAAAATGTCCAAGTAAGCTTCAAATGAAAATTTGTTCAACATGAAAGTTGTAGATCTTGTTCTCACCTTTCCAAAAAGTCCAAGAACTTGAAAATCCCATGTATGGTTGTCAAGTTATGGTCCAGTGAATTTCAAAAATGACCCATAATCAGGAGGCCATAACTTCCACATGGAGTGTCCAAATTGGAAGTTCTTTATATGCACAAACTCCATTTGACATGTACTTTCATGGTGCATAATTGGATTTTCTCAAAAGTGGTCAATGCAAAAAGTCAAATTTCAACTGGACAGTTAAATGGACCAGAGGCAAAATTGTCCAACTTGTGAAATAATTGGAATTTTTGGATGGGGATTTTTGCAACACCTCATAAATGGTATTTGAAACTTGTTGGAATCATCATAACATGCATAGGCCTTGTGGTTTGGAAATTGGCTATTGGAATGAACTTGAACAATTGAATGCATAACCATCACATAGTGAATTTCCAAAATACTCATCCAATGAGAGTGAAACAAGTTGCAACAGCTCACACATGTCATTTTGAGAGTGTGTGAGCTGTCCATGAGGTGGCAATGAGCTGGCATGGGAAGTTCCAATTTTGCCCTTACTTGAAATTAACCATTTTCACTAACACCTTCCATTTGGCTAATGATTGTGGTTAATGTAGGTGTTTAATTGGCTGCATTGTATGGTAAAACACTAATGTCTTGACTGATGTCATGACATGTATATGTAACTACATTGTAGTTACTGCAGGACTAGCTAACACTGGATTATTGAATGCTGTGACATTCATACCTGTCAACAGATACTAAGGAACAGAAGCTCTGTTAGAACTTAGTATTCATTTGCAGTCTGGTTATCAAGGAAGAACCAGACCTGGCATAAGGCCTACTGACTGAATGTCAAACTGGATGTTGTGACATTCATCATTGACAGCAGCTACTGAAGATTGGGCAGGGTGGTGTTCTGCTATACTTCAGCATTTTAGTTAGTTTGTTCTTCAAGAGAATTACAGAACTAACTTAAGGCCAACTATGTAAATGTTAAGTTGGACACTTTGACATTTACTAATGTAAGCTGGTACTGTAGTATGGTCATATTGATCATGTACAGGTCAGCAGTTTTGTACAGTCTGGTTTCTGGGAAAACAGACTCAGCATATGGACCTTGATGTCGAGCTGAATGTCGTGACATTCATGCCTGACAGCATATGCTAAATTGTAGGTTGTTCAGTTTTCTGTTACAGCTTTCTCAGGCTATTCTTTAGGAAGTCAACAGCTTAGAGAAAATCCAGGAAATCAACAACCAAGCTACATTCAATGAACCTAACAAATAGCCTATTTGTTAGCAACCTAAATATTGAATTTGAGGGAACGTATGTGACCTAAAATTCAGGAAAATACAGGTGCAAAAGCCCAGGTGCTGCAATATAAAAAGGAAGGCATTCCTCCATTCAGTTTCAGGGATTTTGAGGCGTGAAGATTTAGTGTGTCCATCATACTTCACTGCTGTATTTTTGTGAGTCTAGAATTAGACGTATCTTGTAAGCCAAGTCATTATCAAATAGATGATTGCTTTGGCATAGGGTGTTCATTGAGTTGTAAGTGTTGTGTCACTCAAAGCTTTTAAGCGTGAGTGCTGTGTATCTTGGTTTAAGCTGTGAAGCATAACCAAGAGTTGTTTTTGAAGTGTGACTTCAAAGTGTTTTTAATATCACTGAGGTGATTGAGGGGGAGTGAGTAGGAACTCTGATCTTAGGTTAAGATTGAAATTGCATTGGGTAGGGATTAAGTGATAAGTTGTAAACGGGTGAGTTTAGCTTTGAATTGATACTACTAATAGTGGATTTCCTCCCTGGCTTGGTAGCCCCCAGATGTAGGTCATGTTGGACTGAACTGGGTGAACAATTACTTGTGTTATTTATTGCACTTACAGTTAAGTTCTGCATAATCCCTGTCTGTGCAGAATTGGATGTCATAACAACCAGTGTGACATCCAAAGTCTGATAACTAGAATTTCAGTTAATCATGGATTAAGCAATGGTATATATTCCTAATCATCATCTAATCATAACAAAAAAACACATTTCCCAAAATCAGATCTCAAATTCTTGGAATTCTCTCAAATTCTTCAAGAACACCAAAAAGCCAAATTCACCAAAACTTCCTCATTCTTTGCTCAATTTGCGAAATTCTTTTTGCATTGATTTCCTCTCATCTTCATCATCAACTGTTTTTGAAGTTTGAATCAAAAAGAGCTTCGAATCGCTACTGTGCATGTGAGCTCCATCCATGGTGAATCAAGATTCCTTTTGCTAGAAGCTACTCCAAGTGAATTCGAGCGCTCCAGGCTATTTCTTGAAGCTGGTTCTCCATCTGTTTCGCATCACAACACCTTGAAAGCTCCGATTTCATCACTGCCATCTCCAGGTGTGTGAATTTCGAATGTCACTGATTGATGAATGCTTATAGGTGTTTTGTAGTTCGTTCAATGTAGAATCCAATGATATGCGTAGCTTTGATTATGATGCAACGTAGGTTAAGAAATCTTGATTCAAAGTTGGAACATCAAACCCTAACTCCTTCGATTCACAAAATATATGAACATTTAGGATGAATCATAGTGATATTTAGGATCCTGAGACTTAGACCGTTCTAACGGATATTTGATTGTGCATTTTGGTGATGATTCAATGTTCATGTGTTCTTGGCCTTGCTGGATGAAGAAGACGAAATTCCTGGAAATAAATCGTGTTTGATCCAAAATCCTGTTTGAAAATTTGAATAACACGTTTCCCGCGTTACTGTTGCTGTTATTACGAAAATGCCATTAATGAAATCCATTTAATTATATTAATTCTAAATAATTCTTAAAAAAATCTTAATCACTTTAGAAAATTCACCAAAAATTCATAAAAAATCATAAAAATATGGGGATTTTTGTGTTGACTTCCTTTTTGACTCTAGAATTTTGTTGACTTATTTTTGGAAGTTGTGCATGGTGAATATTTAGTTTGACCTAGGGATGTTTCATATGTATGTAAATTTGATACATTCTACTATATCCATTGTGAAATTCTCATGTTTACAAATAAATGTTTGAAAATTTTTGTGGTGATTGTAGACTGACTAATGGTGATTTACATGTAAATTTCATGAATTTTGGATTCCTGGTGTTTGAGTTATGAATTTTGGAACCTAGGTGTGACAATTTGTGTCACACCTCATTATGTCAACTTGCTGGATTTGTTTGAATGACCTAGGCTTGTTAGAATGATGTGAAATTTTGCATGGATATTCATTAACATGTTGAGATGCTATGTGTATTTTTCTGGATTTTTCCATTGTATTTTCAAATTGATTGCTATTTTTCATCTCTGTTGGTCAAATGTGCAAGCTTGTGTGACATATGTTGGTAGATCTTGTGTGAAATGCTCATATGGTATTGAATGAACATGAAATTTGGCTTGCTGGTTATAGACACATGATAGAACATGATGCTTTTGGTCCCAGTCATTTCTTTATTGTTTTCATGGACTTATGAATTTTTGAAGTGAATGCATGTGTTGATGTTGTGATTTGGAGCATGTAATTGTGTCTGTTTTTGTTAATTTTCATTGACATGGTTTCCTTTGTCCAATTAAGCTAAAATTTGACATGCTAGACCTTGAATACCCTCTGTTTAGGTGTAAATTATTTGAGAATTTTTTAGAATTGTTTTGATATGGAATTGAATGCAATAGTTCTGTTTGGATGTTTGGTGTTCCATTTGAACTAGTTTGCCTTGTTTTGTGCATGAAATAAATATAATGAATGATATGGACATGGGACTAATTGTGTTGGCTTTTGTTTGACATTAATTTGACTTTGGTTAGAGATACCTTGCTGTTTAGGAATTTTTCTTGCCTTTGGACCCTAGGCTTGGCCTAGTGGTCTAGTTTCTAACATTTGATTGATTTTTCAGGATGAAAAGGTGCAATGTTTATGGAGAATGATCCAAGTCAATTCAATTGATGTTGTTTGATGTTTGTACACTAACATAACTTTGTTTTGTAGGTTGTGAAGTTTGGGCTTGAGCTCATAGCTTGCCTTTGTTGTGCATTAGTTTGTATAGTCTGACTGAATAATACTTGCTGTTTATTTTTGTCTGTCTGAGTACTAACTGTGTTTGACTGTTTCCAGGTACTTTTAGTTGCTCAGTTCCTTGTGAACTTTTGCTTTGCTTTGCTTAAGCAACTTGCATTGAGGTATAACTTCCTAACTTCATGTAGTCTGGAGACCCGGTCTGTTATTTGACCGGGCAAACTGTCTGAAGTCCTCCTTAAGAGGCAATGTTTGTGATTGTTTAATATTGTGCCTAAGCAGGTAAAGTCCTTAATCAAGGCAATTGGTGGAAGGTAGGGATATGCAATCTATCCCCCACTATTCAGTTGAGTCTTCTCCTTGCTCCCATTACATGGTTGTAGCATTGAGATCACAAGCCCAAGATCTTGTGCAGTGCACATTGTGTCAGAGTCTCTGAGTATAGAAGGGTTCCCCCATTCTGGACCCATGCTCATTTGTCAGAAGCTCTCCCTGGTCAGGGATAAGAGCTGTGAGGTCTGATCCTCACTTCACCTTTCATCTGCTTCACCTTAGCCTCGTAATGGCAAGGTTAAGAGCAAACACAGCCCGTACAGATGACTTGCTGAGGCAGTCAAACCTATTGTGTGAGCCCACTTGTTTGGTTATAGTGCGTGCTATGTGGATATCTGTTTGAGATGCTTGTTCTCATTTGATGTATGCTTGAATTATTTTGTATGCTTGTATGCTTGCTTCTTTCCTGGATAGGAGTAGTTTGCTTATGCAAGTAGGATAGAAAACTGAACTTAGGGTAACGATGCATGACAACACTAGGCTCGAGTCCAGCTCCCTAGTAGTGTGTCTTCCCCTGGTTTCTGGCTAGTAATTCAGTCCCTTTCAGGGGAACTACATCGCCCTGATCCTTGTTCCAGACGAGGTATGTAGGCAGGTGGTCGTGCGAGACCACTCCGGGCAACCTTTTCTTTTTTTGCGTGTGTTTACTTGTTATCTGATTGTGTGTTTGGTTCGGATGCCGACGTAAGCCCAGTGATTGGCTGTCGGGCTCCACGTTTGCCGTTTTGTGCGTGTTTTGGTTCGGATGCTGACGTAATTCCATCCAGTGGTTGTCGGGCTCCATGTTTGCCACCCTTGCGTGTTTAGTTGTTTTGTGTTGTTTGGCGTGCGTAAGCCGAACTACAGTGGCTCTGATTCTCATGTCCAGATGAGATATGTAGGCATAGGATGCGATGTCCTATCGAGCTCCCTTCTCCTAACCCCACCTGCGTTCCCGGTGTGTGTGTGTGATGTTTAGCAACCTTTTCTTTTCCTAGAACGTGGATCCCGTCGAGTACGACGGACGTGAGGGGTGCTAATACCTTCCCCTTACGTAACCGACTCCCTTACCCTTTCTCTTTGGTCGCGAGACCATTTCCTTTCCAGGTTTCTCTGAGCGTTTCCTTTCCCTATCTTGGGATAAATAACGCGCAGTGGCGGCTCTGTGTGTGTTTTGTTTTTAGCTCGCCGGTTGTTTTTTTTTTCGCAGGATGCGACACCTAATGGTTTGTTATTGTGTAGCTTTAACAATCAAGTCTAATTCTGAATATATGATGTGGAACGTCATAAGTTTTTGAACTATGTGTTTCAAATCCGCTTTTGCGCCAACTATTAGAAGTTCTGAAAGATGTTCAATGTTGTTGCTGCAATGATCTTTCTGCTTCTGTGCTGATTCACTCCTGAGAAGCTTTTGAGGAGACAATATGCTGTTGCTGCAATGTTCTCTCAATTCATGCTTCTAGACGTGACTCTGATAACCAAACTTCTGAAGAATGGCAAGCTTCTAAAGTTGTGTTATGTAGCTGAAGATTCTGAAGATCTCAAGGCAGACGATTGAAGTTATCAAGGTTCTGACTGAAGATTCTGAAGACTCTGAAGATCTCAAGCCAGACTAGTGGCGTTGCCAAGGTTTTGACGAAAGATTATGAAGTTTCTGAATCCAACTTTATGTTTCTTCATTTCATGCTTCATCAACTTTCATCAGATGGCATCAGAGCAGGCACCCTGCCTGTGAAGTTCTGGGTGAGATCTAGGGAAGTTACTTTCTAGTACCATGGACAAGGATTTAGGACACTCAAACAGACCACCCATGTTGGATGGATCTAATTATGATGACTGGAAGCCTCGCATGATAGCCTTCTTAAGGTCTCTAGACAGCAAAGTCTGGAGAGCTGTCAACAAGGGATGGGAACATCCAACGAGGACTGATGAAGATGGAGTCAGTGTGCAGATTCCTGAAGAAGATTGGGACAAGGAACAAGAGGCACTAGCTCTTGGAAATTCCAAAGCCTTGAATGCACTGTTCAATGGAATCACTAAGAACATCTTCAGGCTGGTGCACCATTGTGAACTAGCTAAGGAAGTTTGGGATACCCTCAAGGTAACTCATGAAGGTACCTCCAAGGTGAAGATGTCAAAACTTCAGATGTTGACAACCAAGTTTGAAAATCTGAGGATGAAAGAGGATGAGACTATTCATGACTTTCACATGAATATTCTTGAAATTGCAAACACCTCTGGTGGACTAGGTGAGAAAATGACTGAAGAGAAACTTGTAAGAAAGATTCTCAGGTCCTTGCCTAAGAGGTTTGCTATGAAGGTCACTGCCATAGAGGAGGCTCAGGACATCAGCAATATGAAGGTAGATGAGCTCATTGGTTCTCTCCAAACCTTTGAAATGGGCTTAGGTGAGTATGCTGAGAAGAAGAAAAGCATAGCCTTTGTATCTAATGCTGAAGAGGAGGCAGAAGAAGGATATACTGGAGGTGATGAAAGTATATCAGAAGCCTTAGCCATGCTTGGAAGGCAATTCAACAAGTTCATGAAGAAGATTGATCAAAGAGGTAGACCCAATGTCAAGAACATCCCGTCTGACATTAAGAAAAGATCAACTTCTGAAGAAAAGTTCAACCATGGGAAGGGAATCCAGTGTCATGGTTGTGAAGGGTATGGACACGTCAGAGCTGAATGTCCTACTTACCTCAAATTGCAAAATAAGGGGCTAGCTATCACATGGTCTGAAGGAGATTCTGAAAGTGAATCTGCCAAACATGTCACTGCACTAACTAGTGTGTGTGTCTCTGAAGATGACACAAGTGCAGATGAGCTGACCTTTGATGAACTTGCTGCAGCATATAAGAAGCTGTGTACCACCAGTGCAGAAGTGCGTGCACAAGGTGAAAAGCAGAAGAAACTCATCAAGGAACTGGAAGATGAGAGACAGAAACAACTGTCTGCCATAGAAGGGCTGAATGATGAGATAGCCCTGCTGACCTCCAAGCTGAACCAGATGACCAAATCCATCAGAATGATGAATAAGGGAACTGACACCTTGGAAGAAATCCTAAAGGTGGGACAGCAGTCTGGAACCAAATCTGGGCTAGGATTTGGAAAAAGAGCTGAACACAAACGCCCAAAGGCTAAAGTTCAGAAGCTCAAGCAGATGTCAAAACCGATGTCTCAACATCGAGGAGCTAGGATGAATGATCATCAGAAGAGAATATTCCAGAATTGGAGGTGTCACCACTGTGGCAGGCTTGGACATATAAAAGCCTTCTGCTACTGGATTCATGGCTTCCCTAACAGAGCCTCACCTGTCAGACCTAAGCATAACACACGCAAGCGATGTGTTCCCATTAAGAAACAACAATGGTATGCTAGGATAGCACACACTGCCCTAAGGGCTTCTTCCAGAGAAGACTGGTACTTTGACAGTGGATGCTCAAGACATATGACTGGTATGGAAAATCTACTGGTAGACATTCAACCTCACACCACCAGCTATGTGACTTTTGGTGATGGTGCCAAAGGAAAAATCAGAGGTGTGGGCAAACTGGACTGTTCTGGAGTGCCAAAACTGAACAATGTGCTGTTAGTAAGAGGACTAACTGCAAACCTCATCAGTATAAGTCAGCTGTGTGATCAAGGTTTTCAGGTTCAGTTTACTAAGGAGCAGTGCATTATGACAAATGGTGACAATCAGGAAGTTATGAGAGGAACCAGGTCCAAAGACAACTGCTATCTGTGGGAACCTGACCTCTCTAACTTTTCCACAACTTGCTCCTCAGCCAAGGAAGAACAGGAGGTAAAGCTGTGGCATAGAAGACTTGGCCA
Source organism: Lathyrus oleraceus (assembly GCF_024323335.1). Taxonomy (NCBI): domain Eukaryota; kingdom Viridiplantae; phylum Streptophyta; class Magnoliopsida; order Fabales; family Fabaceae; genus Lathyrus; species Lathyrus oleraceus. The sequence goes on along the minus strand of NC_066585.1, from coordinate 529,621,712 downwards.
TCTCCACTTACGTGGAATGAAGAAGATCATATCCAAGGAAGCAGTCAGAGGAATGCCAAAGCTTCTGATTGATGAAGGAAGAGTCTGTGGAGAATGCCAAGTGGGCAACCAAACCAAGATGTCACACCCAAAGCTGGGACATTCCACAACCTCCAGAGTTCTGGAACTGCTGCACATGGACCTAATGGGACCTATGCAGGTTGAGAGTCTTGGTGGGAAGAAGTATGCCTACGTGGTGGTTGATGACCATTCCAGATACACGTGGATAAACTTCATCAGAGAGAAGTCAGATACATTTGATGTCTTCAAGGATCTGTGCATAAGACTTCAAAGAGAAAAGGACAGTTGTGTGGTCCGGATTAGAAGTGATCATGGCACTGAATTCAAGAATTCCAAGTTTGATGAGTTCTGCTCATCTGAAGGAATAAGCCATGAGTTCTCCTCCCCTATAACTCCTCAGCAGAATGGAATAGTTGAAAGAAAAAATAGAACTATTCAAGAATCTACCAGAGCAATGATTCATGCAAAGAAGCTCCCTATGCACTTTTGGGCTGAAGCAATGAATACGGCGTGCTATGTTCACAACAGAGTCACCTTGAGAAAAGGAACCTCCTCCACTCTGTATGAAATATGGAAGGGTAGAAAACCCACTGTGAAGTACTTTCATATTTTTGGAAGTAAATGCTACATTCTCACAGATCGTGAACAGAGAAGGAAGCTAGATCCCAAAAGTGATGAAGGCGTATTTCTGGGATACTCCACGAACAGCAGAGCCTATAGAGTGTTCAACTACAGGACCAATGTCCTGATGGAATCCATAAATGTCATTGTGGATGATAAAGAGGAAGGAACCGATGTCATGGAGGATGTTGAAACATTCCTTGATAGTCCAACTGACAGTCCAGTCAAGCCTGAAGAAGTACAGGAACCTCCTCCTGAATGTGAAGTAGAAGCACCTACCAAAGTGCCATCTATCAGAATTCAGAAAGACCACCCTAAGGATCTTATCATAGGGGATCCCACCAGTGGTGTAACTACCAGGTCAAGAGGAATAAACTCAAATTCCTGCTTTGTTTCCAAGGTTGAACCAAAGAATGTGAAAGAAGCCCTGACTGATGAATACTGGATCATTGCCATGCAAGAGGAACTCGAGCAGTTCACAAGGCATGAAGTATGGGAGCTGGTTCCAAGACCTGAAGGGTCCAACATCATTGGTACCAAGTGGATCTACAAAAACAAATCTGATGAGAAAGGAGTAATTACTAGAAATAAAGCAAGACTAGTAGCTCAAGGATACACTCAAGTTGAAGGAGTAGACTTTGATGAGACATTTGCTCCTGTGGCTAGACTTGAGTCCATCAGATTGCTGTTGGGGGTAGCATGCATCCTGAAGTTTAAGCTATTTCAAATGGATGTGAAGAGTGCATTCTTGAATGGCTACCTGAATGAAGAAGTCTATGTGGAACAACCCAAAGGGTTTTGTGATCCTAACCAACCTGAGCATGTATACAAGCTGAAGAAAGCCTTGTATGGGTTGAAGCAAGCACCCAGAGCTTGGTATGAAAGGTTAACCGAATTTCTGACCACAAATGGATACAGAAAGGGTGGCATAGATAAAACCTTGTTTGTGAAGGATGAGGAAGGCAAAATCATGATAGCTCAAATCTATGTGGATGATATAGTCTTTGGTGGAATGTCAGAACAAATGGTTAAAAAATTTGTTCACCAGATGCAATCTGAGTTTGAAATGAGTCTAGTGGGAGAACTGACCTATTTCCTTGGAATGCAAGTAAACCAAATGGAGGACTCCATGTTTCTCTCCCAAAGCAAGTATGCCAAGAACATAGTTAAGAAGTTTGGTATGGATCATGCCAGGCACAAGAGGACTCCAGCTCCTACTCATCTGAAGTTAACCAAAGATGATGGAGGACCCAGTGTTGATCAATGCCTGTACAGAAGCATGATAGGTAGTCTGCTGTATCTAACTGCAAGTAGACCTGACATTTCCTATGCAGTTGGAGTGTGTGCCAGATATCAAGCAGAGCCCAAGGTGAGTCACTTGAATCAAGTCAAAAGGATCCTCAAGTACATCAATGGGACATGTGACTATGGGATGCTGTACTCACATGGGTCTGAGCCTGTCCTATCTGGGTACTGTGATGCTGATTGGGCTGGAAGTGCTGATGACAGAAAAAGCACATCAGGTGGATGTTTCTTCTTAGGAGAAAACCTCATATCGTGGTTCAGCAAGAAGCAGAACTGTGTCTCTCTGTCCACTGCAGAGGCTGAATACATAGCGGCTGGAAGCAGTTGCTCCCAACTGGTTTGGATGAAACAAATGCTCACTGAGTACAATGTCACTCAAAATGTCATGACATTGTTCTGTGATAATCTCAGTGCCATCAACATCTCCAAGAATCCCATCCAACACAGCAGGACCAAACATATTGACATTAGGCACCACTTCATCAGAGATCTGGTGGAAGACAAGGTGATCACTTTGGAACATGTAGCCACGGATCTTCAACTGGCTGACATATTTACAAAGGCTCTGGATGCTACTCAGTTTGAAAACTTAAGGAGCAAACTGGGAATATGTCTCTCTGAGACATTATAGCAATCACTGATGTTTGGGATAAACTGTTTAATATCTCTGCCTATTAAACAATTTGTACTAGGCTATGATTGGTCAACAGATCATAACTATGCTGCTTGCAACAAGGGTGGATACAAGAGGGTAAGGAGGCACCCTACAGAGAGAAGGCCACTGTATCTGCAGGAGTTCAAGGATGCTGTTCATGCAGGAGTGGTTCTGGATGTCAGAAACAACATCATGGCATCTGATATGGTGGTACCTACTGTAAAGCAAAAGTGGGTGATCACTTGATCGAAGCTGTGAAGCAAGATCAAGTGGATGTGAACTTGGTTGAAACTGTGAAGTAAAACCAAGTCTGGAACTCTGTCATTGTGCTCTGACTATGTTGTTGGCTTTGGCAACATTTGTGACAAAAAGGGGGAGTAATAACCACCAATACCCCTGACAAACAGAGTGGGTCTCTACAACAGACTCTCATGACAGATCTGAAGATTCCCCCCTTGCAGCTGATGTTGAAGTTTAGGTGCAACTTCGAATATATGTGTGCTGCTATGAGAAGTTTTTATTTAACTTCCATGTGTGTGAGTGTGCTGCCACTCTGAGTGTATTAGCTAGTTTTTTTCCGCTGCCATGAACTCTGTTATGGGGATCAAAGTGTTTTAGCCAAAATTTGCCAAAGGGGGAGTTTGTAGGTGTTTAATTGGCTGCATTGTATGGTAAAACACTAATGTCTTGACTGATGTCATGACATGTATATGTAACTACATTGTAGTTACTGCAGGACTAGCTAACATAGGATTATTGAATGCTGTGACATTCATACCTGTCAACAGATACTAAGGAACAGAAGCTCTGTTAGAACTTAGTATTCATTTGCAGTCTGGTTATCAAGGAAGAACCAGACCTGGCATAAGGCCTACTGACTGAATGTCAAACTGGATGTTGTGACATTCATCATTGACAGCAGCTACTGAAGATTGGGCAGGGTGGTGTTCTGCTATACTTCAGCATTTTAGTTAGTTTGTTCTTCAAGAGAATTACAGAACTAACTTAAGGCCAACTATGTAAATGTTAAGTTGGACACTTTGACATTTACTAATGTAAGCTGGTACTGTAGTATGGTCATATTGATCATGTACAGGTCAGCAGTTTTGTACAGTCTGGTTTCTGGGAAAACAGACTCAGCATATGGACCTTGATGTCGAGCTGAATGTCGTGACATTCATGCCTGACAGCATATGCTAAATTGTAGGTTGTTCAGTTTTCTGTTACAGCTTTCTCAGGCTATTCTTTAGGAAGTCAACAGCTTAGAGAAAATCCAGGAAATCAACAACCAAGCTACATTCAATGAACCTAACAAATAGCCTATTTGTTAGCAACCTAAATATTGAATTTGAGGGAACGTATGTGACCTAAAATTCAGGAAAATACAGGTGCAAAAGCCCAGGTGCTGCAATATAAAAAGGAAGGCATTCCTCCATTCAGTTTCAGGGATTTTGAGGCGTGAAGATTTAGTGTGTCCATCATACTTCACTGCTGTATTTTTGTGAGTCTAGAATTAGACGTATCTTGTAAGCCAAGTCATTATCAAATAGATGATTGCTTTGGCATAGGGTGTTCATTGAGTTGTAAGTGTTGTGTCACTCAAAGCTTTTAAGCGTGAGTGCTGTGTATCTTGGTTTAAGCTGTGAAGCATAACCAAGAGTTGTTTTTGAAGTGTGACTTCAAAGTGTTTTTAATATCACTGAGGTGATTGAGGGGGAGTGAGTAGGAACTCTGATCTTAGGTTAAGATTGAAATTGCATTGGGTAGGGATTAAGTGATAAGTTGTAAACGGGTGAGTTTAGCTTTGAATTGATACTACTAATAGTGGATTTCCTCCCTGGCTTGGTAGCCCCCAGATGTAGGTCATGTTGGACTGAACTGGGTGAACAATTACTTGTGTTATTTATTGCACTTACAGTTAAGTTCTGCATAATCCCTGTCTGTGCAGAATTGGATGTCATAACAACCAGTGTGACATCCAAAGTCTGATAACTAGAATTTCAGTTAATCATGGATTAAGCAATGGTATATATTCCTAATCATCATCTAATCATAACAAAAAAACACATTTCCCAAAATCAGATCTCAAATTCTTGGAATTCTCTCAAATTCTTCAAGAACACCAAAAAGCCAAATTCACCAAAACTTCCTCATTCTTTGCTCAATTTGCGAAATTCTTTTTGCATTGATTTCCTCTCATCTTCATCATCAACTGTTTTTGAAGTTTGAATCAAAAAGAGCTTCGAATCGCTACTGTGCATGTGAGCTCCATCCATGGTGAATCAAGATTCCTTTTGCTAGAAGCTACTCCAAGTGAATTCGAGCGCTCCAGGCTATTTCTTGAAGCTGGTTCTCCATCTGTTTCGCATCACAACACCTTGAAAGCTCCGATTTCATCACTGCCATCTCCAGGTGTGTGAATTTCGAATGTCACTGATTGATGAATGCTTATAGGTGTTTTGTAGTTCGTTCAATGTAGAATCCAATGATATGCGTAGCTTTGATTATGATGCAACGTAGGTTAAGAAATCTTGATTCAAAGTTGGAACATCAAACCCTAACTCCTTCGATTCACAAAATATATGAACATTTAGGATGAATCATAGTGATATTTAGGATCCTGAGACTTAGACCGTTCTAACGGATATTTGATTGTGCATTTTGGTGATGATTCAATGTTCATGTGTTCTTGGCCTTGCTGGATGAAGAAGACGAAATTCCTGGAAATAAATCGTGTTTGATCCAAAATCCTGTTTGAAAATTTGAATAACACGTTTCCCGCGTTACTGTTGCTGTTATTACGAAAATGCCATTAATGAAATCCATTTAATTATATTAATTCTAAATAATTCTTAAAAAAATCTTAATCACTTTAGAAAATTCACCAAAAATTCATAAAAAATCATAAAAATATGGGGATTTTTGTGTTGACTTCCTTTTTGACTCTAGAATTTTGTTGACTTATTTTTGGAAGTTGTGCATGGTGAATATTTAGTTTGACCTAGGGATGTTTCATATGTATGTAAATTTGATACATTCTACTATATCCATTGTGAAATTCTCATGTTTACAAATAAATGTTTGAAAATTTTTGTGGTGATTGTAGACTGACTAATGGTGATTTACATGTAAATTTCATGAATTTTGGATTCCTGGTGTTTGAGTTATGAATTTTGGAACCTAGGTGTGACAATTTGTGTCACACCTCATTATGTCAACTTGCTGGATTTGTTTGAATGACCTAGGCTTGTTAGAATGATGTGAAATTTTGCATGGATATTCATTAACATGTTGAGATGCTATGTGTATTTTTCTGGATTTTTCCATTGTATTTTCAAATTGATTGCTATTTTTCATCTCTGTTGGTCAAATGTGCAAGCTTGTGTGACATATGTTGGTAGATCTTGTGTGAAATGCTCATATGGTATTGAATGAACATGAAATTTGGCTTGCTGGTTATAGACACATGATAGAACATGATGCTTTTGGTCCCAGTCATTTCTTTATTGTTTTCATGGACTTATGAATTTTTGAAGTGAATGCATGTGTTGATGTTGTGATTTGGAGCATGTAATTGTGTCTGTTTTTGTTAATTTTCATTGACATGGTTTCCTTTGTCCAATTAAGCTAAAATTTGACATGCTAGACCTTGAATACCCTCTGTTTAGGTGTAAATTATTTGAGAATTTTTTAGAATTGTTTTGATATGGAATTGAATGCAATAGTTCTGTTTGGATGTTTGGTGTTCCATTTGAACTAGTTTGCCTTGTTTTGTGCATGAAATAAATATAATGAATGATATGGACATGGGACTAATTGTGTTGGCTTTTGTTTGACATTAATTTGACTTTGGTTAGAGATACCTTGCTGTTTAGGAATTTTTCTTGCCTTTGGACCCTAGGCTTGGCCTAGTGGTCTAGTTTCTAACATTTGATTGATTTTTCAGGATGAAAAGGTGCAATGTTTATGGAGAATGATCCAAGTCAATTCAATTGATGTTGTTTGATGTTTGTACACTAACATAACTTTGTTTTGTAGGTTGTGAAGTTTGGGCTTGAGCTCATAGCTTGCCTTTGTTGTGCATTAGTTTGTATAGTCTGACTGAATAATACTTGCTGTTTATTTTTGTCTGTCTGAGTACTAACTGTGTTTGACTGTTTCCAGGTACTTTTAGTTGCTCAGTTCCTTGTGAACTTTTGCTTTGCTTTGCTTAAGCAACTTGCATTGAGGTATAACTTCCTAACTTCATGTAGTCTGGAGACCCGGTCTGTTATTTGACCGGGCAAACTGTCTGAAGTCCTCCTTAAGAGGCAATGTTTGTGATTGTTTAATATTGTGCCTAAGCAGGTAAAGTCCTTAATCAAGGCAATTGGTGGAAGGTAGGGATATGCAATCTATCCCCCACTATTCAGTTGAGTCTTCTCCTTGCTCCCATTACATGGTTGTAGCATTGAGATCACAAGCCCAAGATCTTGTGCAGTGCACATTGTGTCAGAGTCTCTGAGTATAGAAGGGTTCCCCCATTCTGGACCCATGCTCATTTGTCAGAAGCTCTCCCTGGTCAGGGATAAGAGCTGTGAGGTCTGATCCTCACTTCACCTTTCATCTGCTTCACCTTAGCCTCGTAATGGCAAGGTTAAGAGCAAACACAGCCCGTACAGATGACTTGCTGAGGCAGTCAAACCTATTGTGTGAGCCCACTTGTTTGGTTATAGTGCGTGCTATGTGGATATCTGTTTGAGATGCTTGTTCTCATTTGATGTATGCTTGAATTATTTTGTATGCTTGTATGCTTGCTTCTTTCCTGGATAGGAGTAGTTTGCTTATGCAAGTAGGATAGAAAACTGAACTTAGGGTAACGATGCATGACAACACTGGGCTCGAGTCCAGCTCCCTAGTAGTGTGTCTTCCCCTGGTTTCTGGCTAGTAATTCAGTCCCTTTCAGGGGAACTACATCGCCCTGATCCTTGTTCCAGACGAGGTATGTAGGCAGGTGGTCGTGCGAGACCACTCCGGGTAACCTTTTTCTTTTTTGCGTGTGTTTACTTGTTATCTGATTGTGTGTTTGGTTCGGATGCCGACGTAAGCCCAGTGATTGGCTGTCGGGCTCCACGTTTGCCGTTTTGTGCGTGTTTTGGTTCGGATGCTGACGTAATTCCATCCAGTGGTTGTCGGGCTCCATGTTTGCCACCCTTGCGTGTTTAGTTGTTTTGTGTTGTTTGGCGTGCGTAAGCCGAACTACAGTGGCTCTGATTCTCATGTCCAGATGAGATATGTAGGCATAGGATGCGATGTCCTATCGAGCTCCCTTCTCCTAACCCCACCTGCGTTCCCGGTGTGTGTGTGTGATGTTTAGCAACCTTTTCTTTTCCTAGAACATGGATCCCGTCGAGTACGACGGACGTGAGGGGTGCTAATACCTTCCCCTTACGTAACCGACTCCCTTACCCTTTCTCTTTGGTCGCGAGACCATTTCCTTTCCAGGTTTCTCTGAGCGTTTCCTTTCCCTATCTTGGGATAAATAACGCGCAGTGGCGGCTCTGTGTGTGTTTTGTTTTTAGCTCGCCGGTTGTTTTTTTTCGCAGGATGCGACAGCTGGCGACTCTGCTGGGGACGAAGATGTAGACCTATGCTGGTCCATCATCCCTAAGCGAGTCCTTCCTAGCGTTTTAGGATTAGTTTAGGTTGCTTGTTTTGTGTTATTTATCGCATTTATTATTCTAACCTGTGTATATATTTGCATAAATGTCTGCATGCATCATATTATCATGTTGCCGTCCTCTGTGCAGGTGGTTCCTCTGTTTGGGGTGGGTGTTCTGAGTGGGGCTAAAACCCAGGCCCGAGTATACACCTAGGATTAGTGTGGTCTCGCGTTCCTCATTTGCTTTATCAGCATATTGTTGCAACGTGACATACCACAAGCCAGACGAGGTTCATTTGATAGTGCTTTCCTCTGTGGGGTACTCCACTTTGGTTGAGTTACTTCATCTAAACTATTGACTCTGGTGACCGATCATTTCCCGGATCTTTGGTTTAGACGATCTCAGGAGAGCTGCAATGGCACACCCGAAAGGGCAAACCCATTGAGTATCTCTGCCCGATTGTCGAGACTATTGTCCGCCTTAGGATGACCTGTTTAGAATTTACCTGTGAGGGGAGGGTGATTCTTTCAGATGCATGTTCAGATGGTGACTTTGATGGTGACTAATTGTTCCGTGGATCAGAGTCCTATTTATAAGTCGGATTTATGGCCGTTTATTTCTGAGACGCCGGAGTGCTGTCCGTGATTTTATCAGTGGGGATCCGTTTATTTCAGGATTCCCTGGGCCAATTCAGATGTTGTGGGTATCTGCTCAGAGTTTTGTCTGGTGATGATGATGATGTATCTGTCTTCCGTTTATTTCGGAACCCTTGGATTGGATGGGTGATTGTACATTCCTCAGATGGTTATGATCAGTTCAGAGACCAGGTTTCAGTACAGATGATCAGATGGCTTGGAGGATGGCAACGCATTGCATTCATTCATCAGCATCATTACATTTTGCATTTACCTGCATCTAACACATGTTTATCCATATGCAAGGACATTTTTGATCGAGATCCTGGTTGAGAGACTTTCTGCTAGAGATGAGAACCGGTTTGAAGCATGATGTTGTCTACAGTTTCTTCAGCCCAGAGATTGATGAGTTGAGAGATATGATTGCATTGATTACACCTGACCATGTGGGGATGTTCAGGGAGTCATACGGTAGTATCCTGAAGATGGTTTTCAGACTCACTGACAGTGACAGAAGCGCCATTCATACTCTTCTCCAGTTCTATGACCCGGGGCTGAGATGTTTTGTATTTCCGGACTATTTGTTGGGACCTCTGATGGAGGATTATGCTAGCATCCTGGGTGTTCAGATCCGCGATCAGATTCCTTTTTGTGCTATTAGGAGAGAGCCTGACGTCCTTGGGATTTCCCGTGCTCTTTATTTGAGTCCGGAAATAGTCAAGGAGGATTTGAAGGAGAAAGGAAAGTTACCAGGTTTTCACTTGAGTTTCTTGGAAGCTAAGGCCAAGGAACACGCTGCTGTGGGTGATTGGAAGACGGTTTGTGCTTTGATTGCTGCAGGCATTTATGGGGTTATCCTGTTTCCTAATCAGAAGAGCTTTGTGGACCATAATGCCATCAGATTGTTCATGCAGAGAAACCCTATTCCTACTCTGATCGGAGATGTTTATTACTCGGTTCATAACAGGAATGAGAAGCGGCGTGGTGGTTTGATCCGGTGCTGTGCTCAGTTACTCTTCAGGTGGTTTATGGGGTATTTGCCTTCCAGAGGTGCTTTTGCTCATCTTGATCCTTCGGTCAAGTGGTCCTTCAGGTTGATGGGGTTGCGGGCTGAGGACATAGCATGGACTCATAATGGTTTGGCTGGACGGAATTTTATATATAGCTGCGGGGATTTTCCCAATGTGCCTCTCATAGGAGTTCAGGGTTGCATTAATTACAACCCAACGCTTCTTAGGAGACAGATGAGATTTGCTATGGAGGTTCCTCCCCTTGAGTGTGAGACTCAGGAGTCCTTTTACTTCCCGATTGAGGGCAATCAGGCCAAGTTGATGCAGGTGTCTGGGTCATGGCGCAATATTCAGAGGAAAGGAAAGGTTCCATTTGGCAAAGTTAACTGTCGGTATTTTCCTCTATTCGAGGATTGGTTGCGGAAAAGGATAGAGCTCACGCTTCTACCATTTCCTGGAGGTGATCTGGGGTGTCCTAGGATTGAGGGTCCAAGTTCTTCTGTCAGTATGGAAGAATTCCTCGAGATGAGGAGAGCCAGAGATCAGTTACTTGCAGAGAAAGCTGAATTGGAGAGGAGTGTTGCTCGGTTTCAGACAGCTAACCAGGAGATCAAAGTGAAGATGGAAGATCAAGACAAGCGACATGCTCTGGCAGCCAAACGCTTTGAGATGGATACAGCCTACTATGGGAAGATCAGCCAAGCTTTAGCATCATCCAACCGGGAGCACGACATCACGAAGGATAAGTTGTTCAGAGCGTCGAAGGTTATTGAGGATGAGAAGAGAAGGCAAATCTTGGTGAAGGATCAGAGAGACGACAGAGTCCGAGTCCTCATTGCTGAGTGGGAGACCAAGCTGAAGGTCAAGGAAGCAGAGAATCTGAAGATCACCGCTGAGAGAGATCATTATATGGCAGAGAGAGATCACTACTTCAGACAGATGAAGATTCACCAAAAAGAAGTGGGGAGATTGCAGCAGGAGAACACCGAGCTCAGGTTCGCCGCAGAGTTCGCGAGAATGGAAGATGAGATAGGGCCATCTGTGGGACCCTCATCCAGATAGATCTTTCATTTGTTGTGGATTACCGTCAGGCTTGTTGACGGAATCTACTTGATTGTATTTCTTTCTTATTCTGGAGGATTGTATTTGACTTTATTTGACTTGATGTATGACTATGGCACTGATTGTGCGCTTTTGGTTATGTGATGGTTATTTTCATTCAGTGATTGGTTTTCAAGCTTTATTTGCTTTGCTGTATGCACTCACACGAGCACACACATGGTTGGGGGTATCATGCTAAATCACATATCTCCGATCTGCACGATGAAATCAGATGCTAAATATCAGAATATTGATGCCGGATTATTATTTGTTCCAGTGATGCCAGGATCGAGAGACAAAGTGTCCTTCATATGGATAGACACTGCATCCATGCATTGATCATAATAACTGTGCTTTATTTTGCAGGTGTTTGTTACTAACGTGCTTGTTTGTGACAGGAATCATTGCTCGCGCTCGAAGAACAGTACCCTTGCACTCAACACGCCCTCACAGATATTATACCAGAAGAAATACTCCCAGACTCATGGAACTTCCCAGCGCAGATATGCTTGAGCTAAAAGATAAAATGAACGAGCTGATCAACATAATGCAAGGTTTCGCAGTTGGTCAGAAGGCTCTGGCAGATAAAGTTGAAAAGCTCGAGCGGGCTTCTGCAGCAAACAGTGGGGTTAACCTGGATGGAGTCTCCAACCAGGGGCAGGGGTCTCGAGAGGGCGGAAAGAGGACGACTGTGGGTCTCGTGAATAATGCTGGTGGTGTTGGTGGCCAACCGGGTCAGAATCAGAAAGACAATTTTGTGCCTCCATTCTACGGATTCGATGAAGACCAGGAGGAGGACAGGGAGGCTAACCAATTCTCTATGCAAAACGAGTCGTTTGTGCCTTATAATGCTCCACCTCAGAACAGGGAGATTCAGCTGTTGGCTGAGAAAATCAAGGTGTTGGAGAGTTATGCCACTCCTGGAGTGGTGAATATGTCTAACATGGGGCTGGTAGAGGGGATTGTGATCCCACAGAAGTTCAAGGCGCCCAGTTTTGATAGATATAACGGGAGTTCTTGCCCAGAGACGCACCTTCAAGCCTTCGTACGCAAGATCTCTGCATATACGGCGGATCAGAAACTGTGGATGTACTTCTTCCAGGACAGTCTGTCTGGAGGCTCCCTGGAGTGGTATACTAAGTTGAAATCGTCCGATATAAAGAACTGGCAGGATCTTGGGGATGCTTTCTTCAAGCAGTACCAGTTCAACGCTGACATGGCTCCGAGCCGTACCCAGCTGCAGGGTATGTCTCAGAAACATAATGAAGGATTTAAGGAGTACGCTCAGCGGTGGAGGGAACTGGCTGCGAGAGTGCAACCTCCGCTTGTGGATCGTGAAATGTCTGACTTGTTCATGGGGACCCTGCAGGGGCCGTTTGCGGAAAGGATGGTGGGTTGTCCTGTCACCAATTTCTCTGACATTGTGGTGGCAGGGGAAAGAATTGAAAGTTGGTTGAAGTTGGGTAAGATCCAGAGTAATGCATCTGCGTCTTCTTCCGGTTCAAAGAAGCCATTCGGTAATAATGGTGGGCAGAGGAAGAAGGAAGGAGACACCAATGCTGTTTATACTCAACGTGGACCCAGTAGGGACCGTTACTTCCAGCACACTACTGCGGTAACAATTCCTGCTGAGTCTCAACCTGCACAGCAACAACAGCAACAACAGCAACAGAGACAACCCTTCCAGCAGAGGCAGCAAAGGGCTGGTTATCAGGTCAGGGGCAGAGCACAGGATCGACAATTTGATAGGCCTCCGGTGACATATGCTTTCTTGTTTAAGAAGCTGCAAGATCTGGGCCTAGTGCAGACCAGAACCTTGGCACCTTTGAGACCTGATCAAAGGCCAGCCAGCTATGACGATAATGCAAAGTGTGAATTCCACTCAGGTGCGCCTGGGCATAACATTGAGAACTGTAAAGCTTTTAAGCACACAGTTCAAGATTTAGTGGATTCAAAGGCAATCAATTTTGCTCCATCTCCCAATGTCAATGCGAATCCCATGCCTGCGCATGGTCAGAGGGGGGTGAATGCAATCTCCGAGGAGAATAAAGTTGGGTTGTCTGATGTTGATCAGCTGAAGACGCCTCTGGCTGAGGTCAAGAGGCAGTTGTTAAAGAATGGGGTTTATCCAGGCTGCGGGTCTGGTTGTGCTGAGTGCATTGTTTCTGTGAATGGTTGTGAGCTTCTGCGGAAGTGTGTCCAGGGTCTGATGGACAGTGGTGATATCCTGATTGAGAGGGCTGACAAAGAAGAGAAGGAAGAGATCTCCACCATAACCATTTACTACGACCTGGTGGATTTGTCCAACCTTAGTGAGGAGGCTCCAGTTACCATCACGGTACCTGGGCCAATTCCCTACGACAAAGATGATGCCGTGCCATGGCATTATGGTGGGGAAGTGTACTGTAACGGCGAGAAGTTGGAAGAGCAGACTGCAAGTGAAACCACCGTGCTAAAGGTGGATAATGCCGGTCCCAGCGGTTTCACTCGCAGCGGTAGGCTGTTTGCTCCTGATGCATTGAGGAGAGGGGAGGAAGAAAAAGACAAAAAAGAAAAGGCCGAGGCTTTAGCCAGGGCAAAGGGAAAGTCTGTGGTTGAGAATGGAGGTACTCCTGTGGTGACACCGGCGCCTGCGGGGTCGGACAACAAATTTGATGATGAAGCTGAAGAGTTCTTAAGAATCATCAAAAAGTCGGAGTACAAATTGGTTGATCACTTACAGCAGACTCCGTCCAAGATCTCAATTCTGTCATTGCTGCTGAGCTCAGAGGGGCATAGGGAGGCCTTATTGAAAATTTTGAAGAAGGCGTATGTTCCTCAGGAGATCACTATTAATCAGCTGGAGACGGTCGTATCCAATGTGCATGCTAGCCATGGGTTGGGCTTTACGGATATTGACCTGACGGTGGACGGCAGAAATCATAATAGGGCGCTGCACATAGCGATGGAATGCAGAGGAGCCGTGCTTTCGCATGTGCTGGTTGATACCGGCTCCTCTTTAAATGTGTTGCCAAAGAAAGCCTTGGCGAAGCTTAACTGTGATGGGCTGATTTTGACCCCGACTGATTTGATAGTACGGGCATTTGATGGGTCAAAACGAGCCGTATTTGGGGAAGTTGAATTGCCGGTGAAGATTGGACCTGAGGTGTTCAAGTCGACTTTCTATGTTATGGACATCCAGCCGGCTTACAGTTGCCTGTTGGGTCGCCCATGGATCCACGCTGCGGGAGCAGTTACATCGACTTTGCACCAGAAGTTAAAGTATATCTGGGAGGGCCAAGTCGTTACCGTCTGCGGAGAGGAAGACATTTTTGTCAGCCACCTGTCTTCATTCAAGTACGTGGAGATGGATGGAGAAATCTGGGAGACGCCTAGCCAGGCATTCGAAACCATTAAGGTGGAGAATGCTCTGTTCGCGAAGCAAGAAGAAGAGAAACCATCAATCGCTTCCTACAAACAGGCTGCTGAGGTGGTTAAAAGTGGAGAAGCTCCGGGCTGGGGCAGAATGATGGAGGTCCCTGCAAAGAAGGACCGTTTTGGGGTTGGATATCAGCCTGGCAGAGGCTCGTCAGGGCGAGGAAGAGGACGTCGTACGTCGGTAACCTTCACAAGCGCCGGAATGCTGGATCCGGATCACATTTGCATGCTGGGTGACGACGCTGACAGTGACTGCGACATTGACCAGTGGATAAAGCCGTGCACACCAGGGATGGAAATCCAGAACTGGAAGGCCGAAGAGATCATCCGGGTCACTCTCCTTGAAGAGTAATATTTTTCTTGTTTTCATTTTATAAGCATGCAAGCCATACGTGTTGCCCGACACGTATTGGTTCATTGTAAGGGCCACCTCATGTCATAAATTTGCAAGATTTTGCATCATTAATAAAGGATGATTTTCAATTAAAAGCGGTGTTCCCTGTTTTTCATTTATTTTTGCAGTTTAAAAATAAAAACAAAATAAAAATGGCAATGTTTTCATTTTTCATTTTTAATTTGTCACACCGGTTCTAAAGCAATGCATGAATCAACATTCATGCAGATGCGATTCCTCTCCGGATCTCGTTGATAACAATCCTGTTACACCCTTGTATGACTTCGACAATCCGATCTATCTTGCTGAAGAAGAAGACGAAGAAGATTGTGAACTGCCAGGGGAATTAGCCAGGTTGTTGAAACAAGAGGAGAAGGTGATTCAGCCGCATGAAGAGCCGATTGAGGTCGTGAATCTGGGTACCGACGAGGTTAAGAAAGAGGTGAAAATCGGGGCTGCTTTGGAGGAAAGTGTCAAGAGCAGAATGGTGGCATTGTTGAAAGAGTATGTCGACATCTTTGCCTGGTCTTATCAAGATATGCCAGGGTTGGATACCGATATCGTGGTGCACAAGCTACCATTAAGAGCAGATTGTCCTCCAGTGAAGCAGAAATTGCGCAGAACTCGACCTGATATGGCAATGAAGATTAAGGAAGAAGTGCAGAAGCAGTGGGATGCTGGTTTCCTTGCTGTTACTAATTATCCGCCATGGGTTGCGAACATTGTGCCAGTCCCGAAGAAAGATGGGAAAGTGAGAATGTGTGTGGACTACCGAGATCTGAATAGAGCTAGTCCGAAGGATGATTTTCCACTACCTCACATTGATGTGTTGGTAGATAATACAGCTCAATTCTCGGTGTTTTCCTTCATGGATGGCTTTTCTGGCTATAATCAAATCAAAATGTCGCCAGATGATATGGAGAAAACAACGTTCATCACACCGTGGGGTACCTTTTGTTACAGGGTGATGCCATTCGGTCTCAAGAACGCCGGTGCTACTTATCAGAGGGCCATGGTGACTTTGTTTCATGATATGATTCATCATGAAATCGAATGCTATATTGATGACATGATAGCAAAGTCCCAAACAGAAGAGGGGCATTTGGTAGATCTGGCCAAGTTGTTTGACCGGTTGAGACAATTCAGACTGAGGTTGAATCCGAACAAGTGCACGTTCGGAGTGCGGTCCGGTAAATTGTTGGGGTTCATTGTAAGTGAGAAGGGAATCGAGGTTGATCCTGCAAAAGTAAAAGCAATAAAGGAAATGCCTGAACCGAGAACAGAGAAAGAGGTTCGTGGTTTCTTAGGTAGATTGAACTACATTTCACGGTTCATATCTCATCTAACAGCCACGTGCGAACCGATCTTCAAATTGTTGAGAAAAGATCAAACGGTCAGGTGGAATGATGATTGCCAAGTGGCATTTGAAAAGATAAAAGAATATTTGCAGGAGCCTCCGATTCTGATGCCTCCTGTGGAAGGAAGACCGTTAATTCTGTACCTGACAGTCCTCGAGGGGTCTATGGGGTGTGTATTGGGGCAGCATGACGAGTCTGGTCGAAAAGAGCATGCCATATACTACCTTAGCAAAAAGTTTACCGACTGTGAAACAAGATATTCACTGCTCGAGAAAACTTGTTGTGCTTTGGTCTGGGCTGCTCGCCGACTAAGGCAGTATATGCTGGTTCATACCACTTTGTTGATTTCTAAGATGGATCCAATAAAGTACATTTTTGAGAAGCCAGCATTGACCGGACGGGTTGCGAGGTGGCAAATGATTTTGACTGAATATGATATACAGTATACCTCTCAGAAGGCAATTAAGGGGAGTGTATTGTCTGATTACCTCGCTCAGCAACCCATTGAGGATTATCAACCAATGAAGTTTGAATTCCCTGATGAGGACATCATGTTTCTCAAATCGAAAGATTGCGAGGAACCAATCCCGGAGGAGGGGCCTGACCCTGAATCCGAATGGATTCTGATGTTTGATGGGGCCGTTAACGTGAATGGAAGCGGTGTTGGTGCTGTTTTGGTTACGCCGAAAGGATCCCACATTCCTTTTGCTGCCCGGCTAACATTTGAGTGCACCAACAACGTAGCTGAATATGAAGCGTGCATATTGGGAATTGAAGAGGCGATTGATTTGAGAATCAAGAACCTTGTCATATATGGAGATTCAGCTCTGGTGATAAATCAGGTTAACGGGAAGTGGTATACACATCAGTCTCATTTGGTTCCGTATCGAGATTATACGAGGAGATTGTTGACGTTTTTCACCAAGGTGAAGTTGCATCATGTGCCTAGAGAGGAGAATCCTTTGGCAGATGCTTTGGCTACTCTGGCTGCCTTGATTAAGGTGCAGTGGTGGAATCAGTTCCCCAGTGTGGAGGTAGGTCGTCTGGATAGACCGGCTTATGTGTTTGCTGTTGATACGGCACCTGATGATGAGAAGCCGTGGTATTACGATATCAAGCGCTATCTGGAGACGCAAGAGTATCCCGAGGGAGCATCGAAGAAAGATCGAAAGACTCTGCGGAGGTTAGCTATGGTATTTTACTTGAATAAGGATGGGGTTTTGTATAAGAGGAATTTTGATTGGGTCTTGCTCAGATGTGTTGATGCTGCAGAAGCAAGCCAATTGATGAAAGAGGTTCATGAGGGATTGTTCGGTACCCATGCCAGTGGGAATGCAATGGTGAAGAAATTGCTAAGGGCAGGTTATTACTGGATGACAATGGAGGCCCAATGTTTCAATTTCGTGCGGAAGTGTCATAAATGCCAGATTTATGCTGATAAGGTGCATGTGCCTCCAAATCCGTTGAGCTTGATGTCGTCTCCGTGGCCGTTTGCTATGTGGGGCATTGATATGATTGGAAAGATAGAGCCTACAGCTTCGAATGGGCACAGATTCATATTAGTGGCTATTGATTACTTCACCAAGTGGGTTGAAGCAGCCTCTTATACGAACGTGACGAAGCAGGTTGTGGCCAGATTTCTCAAGAGAGACATCATTTGTAGATATGGGGTTCCCGAGAGAATCATTACTGATAATGGTTCTAATCTGAACAATAAGATGATGGCAGAACTTTGCCGGGAATTCAAGATTGAGCATCACAATTCTTCTCCTTATCGTCCGAAGATGAATGGGGCGGTTGAGGCAGCCAACAAGAATATAAAGAAGATTGTGCAGAAAATGGTGGTGACCTACAAAGACTGGCATGAGATGCTGCCGTTTGCGTTGCATGGGTATCGAACGTCGGTACGTACATCTACTGGGGCAACTCCTTTCTCATTGGTATATGGGATGGAGGCGGTATTACCTGTTGAGGTTCAGATTCCCTCTTTGAGAGTCCTGATGGACGTGAAGTTGCAAGAGGCTGAATGGGTGAGGACCCGGTATGAAGAGTTGAGCCTAATAGAAGAGAAAAGGCTAGCAGCCATTTGTCATGGGCAGGTATATCAACAGAGGATGAAGCGTGCTTTTGACAAGAAGGTGCGACCTCGGGTATATCACGTAGGTGATATGGTGCTGAAGAGGATCCTTCCTCCTCAAAATGATCGAAGGGGCAAGTGGACACCGAATTATGAAGGTCCATTCGTGGTCAAGAAGGTTTTCTCTGGTGGAGCCTTGTTGTTAACAACCATGGATGGCGAGGATTTTCCATCCCCTGTGAATGCGGACGCAGTTAAAAAATACTTCGTATAATTGACCCGCTGGACGAAAAGAACAAAATAGTCCAGGCAAAAATGGGCATCCCGGCGAACCAAAAACAGAAAGAAAGGTTCGGGCAAAAATTAGGGATAAAAATGAAAAATGTACACCCGGCAAGTCGAAAACCTGAAAAGGCGACTTGGGCAAAAAGGGGTATCCCGGTGGACTGAAAACCCGAAAGGGCGGTCCAGGCAAAAGAGGGATTGAAACGAACAACTGCGTCTCGCATGATCGTTTTCGCTTTGGTTAAAGCATCATGGATAATACCCGGTAGGGATCAGTCAGAATTGTCTTGTTCAGAAGGCAGAAAGCACGGAGAGTCTGAGGACATATGGGGTGTAACCGAGTTGGAACTCGATGAGATCACGGGTTTCACATTGCCATTAGGATAGATTTTTTCTTTTGTGCGCGATTACCTCTTTTCAGGAATTGCTTCCTTTGTATTGCTCAATTTGAGCCACACACTTTTCAATCAATAAAATGCATATTCAGTCAAATATTTTGTTTTTTGTTTTCATTACCGCTTTGATTGCAAAAACATCCTATTATTTTGATAAAGAATCTTTGCATTTTAAGACATACAGGTTCCTTCCAATGCATGTTTATAAGATTGAAGGCTTGAAATCTTATTTGGAAGGTTGAGTGACCCAAGTGTTGAAATCTTGACACGCCTGGGGCACGGTTTTATCTGACGATCTGTTTTGCAGGTACTGTTAGATATTTTCACTCACTTGCAGGTTGTGGTGTGGAAGCTTTGTAACAGATCCCCAGAGAGTTCGCTCAGGGACGAAGGAATGAGAATGACGAAGACGTTGAGACGTACGACGATCCTTGATGATAATCAAGAAGACTCTTCAAAGTCGGAAGACTTGAAAGTTTGTAGAAATTCCCCGCAGAGTCTGACCAGAAACAAGTAAGTTGAAGGAACGGTGAAGAGACGACGAGGGACGTCCGACGACCTTTGAAATTAATCAAGAAGACTCTTCAAAGTCGGGAGATTGAAAAGTATGTATAAATCCCAGGAGTACGTTTCCGTCGAGCGCGGAGCGATTTGGGATACAAGATGATGGAGCAGAAAAGGTCCAGACGAGTCTGGGAATTCTCAAAGGTGGGAAGCCGATACGAGATGGGGAGGTGGATACCGTGGTTCGACGAGTTGACGGGTGTTCTGTACCAACTTTTCTCATTCCCCAGCGAGGTCCCCAAGCAGAGTGATGAGGACCAAACTCCCCAGCAGATTCAAAGTCTGTGATTTCTCCAGCCGAGTCAGGATGGTTATTCCCGGCAGGTTTACAATGGTGTTTCCTCAGTAGCCAGGCCTGAAGGTTGCGATTCCCCGAGTGGAGCGGGTTTCGACGAAATATATCTCCAGCAGTGTTCATCCTACCGGTGGATTGGACGAGTTTCAGCAGCGGAAGGATTTTTGCATCCCCAACTGGGTTGATTCTACCTATGGATTGCATGGGTTGTCCCCAGCGGAGTAGTATTCGTTTCCCTAGCAGGGTCAGGATGGTTATCCCCAGCAGGTGTCAGATTGATGCTTCCCCAGTCGACAGTCCTGGAGGTTGCTGTTTTCCCAGCAGAGTATCTGTGAGCATTTCCCTAGCGAAGTCGTCAGGTATCTGTGAGGGTTTCCCGAAGCAGAGTAGGGATCAATATCCTCAGCAAGTCAAAGACTGGTGTATCCCCACAGAGTGTTGGTGGTGCTTATCCCCAGCAGTTTCTCGAGTGGATCAGGTGCAAAGGAGGTTCTTCCCCCAGCAAGGGTTACCTTTTCCCAACAGCAGTGCTATTCCCCAGCAGGGTGGAGTCGGAGCAATGTCGAGTTCCTCAACAGAGTGTCTCGAGCTCTTCAGAAAGGTCCCTTGAGGGGGATGTTTTTATTTTTATGCATTCATCATGAAAAAATAACATGGCATATTGCATAGAAAAATAATAAAGCGCGTAGCATTTCCATAATTATGGAGCATTACGCAGGAAAATCAATCATGCATCATATTGCACGCATCAGCTAGTCTCAAGTTGTGGTTACTGTTTGAGAGGTGGTTTGGCCCGAAAAGCAAGATGTTACTCTGAGGAGTCTAGCATCGTGGTTTCAATCGAAGATATTCCCCAGTAGTGCGATACTGGAGGAGATTTGTTTTTCCGTCGGACAGAGATGGGAAATATTTTGCGACCAGCGCAATTCGAGCCGTGGTTACCGCTTGGAGTTTTGTTTCATCGGGTGGTGAAGATGTTACTCCGAGGAGTTTAGCATCACGACGTCAGATCAACAATGTTCCCCAGCAGTGCGATATTGGAGGAGATGTTTCTGTCGGACAGAGATGGAGATAAAATCAGAAGACGTTACGCGATCAGCGCGATTTCCGGGGTTCAATCGGAGAAAAGAAATGCTGAGGCATGTTCTGGGGTTCAAATGGAGAAAAGGAGATACTGAGGTATTTTCTGGGGTTCAAATGAAGATTGAAGTTGAAGATTGTATCCAGGATGAGGTCCTTAGGATTATCTTCTGTTCATGTGTCACCTTAGACTCTGGCTGAGGCCGATGGAGGTCGTTATAGGTGTCTTCTGAGGAAGAGTTACACATGCTACCTTCTTTATGAAGGTTTACCCTCTGACATGTCGCCCTCAGAGTGGTTTGGTGTTATTTCCGACGTTGCTAGCGGAATTATCACGAGAAATTGGAGAAAAGGAAATGTTGAGGCATTTTCTGGGGTTCAAATGGAGAAAAGGAAATGTTGATGCATTTTCTGGAGATGGGGTTCAAATGGAGAAAAGGAGATGTTGCGGCATTTTCTGGAGAACGGGGTTCATATTGGCGATCGCGAGTTATCGTCAGGCGACTGGGGTTCAAATCGGAGAATGGGGTTCATTATTTGGCAAAAAGGAGAGCGGGGTTCAAATGCAGAGATCTGAGGATCGTTTGCGCAGAGAAGAATTTTTGGGGTTCAAGAATGCGGTGATCCGAGGATCATTTGCGCAAAAGAAAATTTCGGGGTTCAAGAAAATGAAAAAACGCAAGAGAAAATTTCGGGGTTCAAGAAAAGAAAAAAAAACACAGAGCAAAATTTCGGGGTTCAAGGGAAAAAAAAAGAGAAGAGAGAATAATAATCCCGAGCGGATGTGTGGTGATTAGACCATGGTTATCCCTGCGTTACCATTTATTTTGGTATCCAGGTCGACGTCTTTCAGAGATTGTGTTCTTTGCCGATGCTGACAGGCGTTGTTAATTATTTCCTATCAGAGTGCAAATTGTTCGTCTGTTCTTGGTATTCAATCACTCTTCATCCTGATCATCTGAAAGCCGAGGCTGTTCATATCGACAGGTTCACAGTGGATTGAATAGGGGCAGCTGTAACACCTCAAAATTTGCCCTCCTCTCTTGGGACTAGCATAACATATTGCATATCATTTGTTAGGACATTAGGCATTACATATTGCATATCATGTGGTTACATTGTGCAAGCCATCCTCCCAAGTCTTGTTCAGAAGATGAGGAAGTCGAAGTGTAAGCCTAAGGTTTTATTGACTGGTCATCAATCATCTGAGGATGTGGAAGTTGAAATTAGGGTTTTGTGATTCTCAAGAAGATTGGTCTTCATCTTGATTACAATGATACATCATCATCATGGTTTGTCATCATCAGAAGATTGATCAGATTTCTTGAGATTAGGGTTTTGACCACTGGTCAACCCTAATCAGTTGCATTGGGCCAATCAGGGCATGGTCAGGAGGTGGGGTCTATGATGGCTATGGGGTTCATAATATGATTGTATGGAGATTATTGAGGTTAGGGTTTCACCCTTGAGCCATTTCAGTTGAAGATTGGGGCTCAGATTGATCTATGCATTGCCAGATTCATCTATCAGATGAAAAAGTCAACTATGGTCAACTGTACATGATCTGATGGATTTGGAGGTGGAAATGAGTTGGATACACTTCATTCATGTTGGAACAAGTGTTATTTGACATCTCAAAGCTTAAGAATGGAGAAAATCAAGTCAGGACAAAAACTGCCAAAAATAGAAAGTGACTTGTAATAGAAGTTTCCAAAAATGGAAAGTTTTTGACCTCAAAATAAAATGTCCAAGGAAGCTTCAAATGAAAATTTGTTCAACATGAAAGTTGTAGATCTTGTTCTCACCTTTCCAAAAAGTCCAAGAACTTGAAAATCCCATGTATGGTTGTCAAGTTATGGTCCAGTGAATTTCAAAAATGACCCATAATCAGGAGGCCATAACTTCCACATGGAGTGTCCAAATTGGAAGTTCTTTATATGCACAAACTCCATTTGACATGTACTTTCATGGTGCATAATTGGATTTTCTCAAAAGTGGTCAATGCAAAAAGTCAAATTTCAACTGGACAGTTAAATGGACCAGGGGCAAAATTGTCCAACTTGTGAAATAATTGGAATTTTTGGATGGGGATTTTTGCAACACCTCATAAATGGTATTTGAAACTTGTTGGAATCATCATAACATGCATAGGCCTTGTGGTTTGGAAATTGGCTATTGGAATGAACTTGAACAATTGAATGCATAACCATCACATAGTGAATTTCCAAAATACTCATCCAATGAGAGTGAAACAAGTTGCAACAGCTCACACATGTCATTTTGAGAGTGTGTGAGCTGTCCATGAGGTGGCAATGAGCTGGCATGGGAAGTTCCAATTTTGCCCTTACTTGAAATTAACCATTTTCACTAACACCTTCCATTTGGCTAATGATTGTGGTTAATCATGGATTAAGCAATGGTATATATTCCTAATCATCATCTAATCATAACAAAAAAACACATTTCCCAAAATCAGATCTCAAATTCTTGGAATTCTCTCAAATTCTTCAAGAACACCAAAAAGCCAAATTCACCAAAACTTCCTCATTCTTTGCTCAATTTGCGAAATTCTTTTTGCATTGATTTCCTCTCATCTTCATCATCAACTGTTTTTGAAGTTTGAATCAAAAAGAGCTTCGAATCGCTACTGTGCATGTGAGCTCCATCCATGGTGAATCAAGATTCCTTTTGCTAGAAGCTACTCCAAGTGAATTCGAGCGCTCCAGGCTATTTCTTGAAGCTGGTTCTCCATCTGTTTCGCATCACAACACCTTGAAAGCTCCGATTTCATCACTGCCATCTCCAGGTGTGTGAATTTCGAATGTCACTGATTGATGAATGCTTATAGGTGTTTTGTAGTTCGTTCAATGTAGAATCCAATGATATGCGTAGCTTTGATTATGATGCAACGTAGGTTAAGAAATCTTGATTCAAAGTTGGAACATCAAACCCTAACTCCTTCGATTCACAAATATATGAACATTTAGGATGAATCATAGTGATATTTAGGATCCTGAGACTTAGACCGTTCTAACGGATATTTGATTGTGCATTTTGGTGATGATTCAATGTTCATGTGTTCTTGGCCTTGCTGGATGAAGAAGACGAAATTCCTGGAAATAAATCGTGTTTGATCCAAAATCCTGTTTGAAAATTTGAATAACACGTTTCCCGCGTTACTGTTGCTGTTATTACGAAAATGCCATTAATGAAATCCATTTAATTATATTAATTCTAAATAATTCTTAAAAAAATCTTAATCACTTTAGAAAATTCACCAAAAATTCATAAAAAATCATAAAAATATGGGGATTTTTGTGTTGACTTCCTTTTTGACTCTAGAATTTTGTTGACTTATTTTTGGAAGTTGTGCATGGTGAATATTTAGTTTGACCTAGGGATGTTTCATATGTATGTAAATTTGATACATTCTACTATATCCATTGTGAAATTCTCATGTTTACAAATAAATGTTTGAAAATTTTTGTGGTGATTGTAGACTGACTAATGGTGATTTACATGTAAATTTCATGAATTTTGGATTCCTGGTGTTTGAGTTATGAATTTTGGAACCTAGGTGTGACAATTTGTGTCACACCTCATTATGTCAACTTGCTGGATTTGTTTGAATGACCTAGGCTTGTTAGAATGATGTGAAATTTTGCATGGATATTCATTAACATGTTGAGATGCTATGTGTATTTTTCTGGATTTTTCCATTGTATTTTCAAATTGATTGCTATTTTTCATCTCTGTTGGTCAAATGTGCAAGCTTGTGTGACATATGTTGGTAGATCTTGTGTGAAATGCTCATATGGTATTGAATGAACATGAAATTTGGCTTGCTGGTTATAGACACATGATAGAACATGATGCTTTTGGTCCCAGTCATTTCTTTATTGTTTTCATGGACTTATGAATTTTTGAAGTGAATGCATGTGTTGATGTTGTGATTTGGAGCATGTAATTGTGTCTGTTTTTGTTAATTTTCATTGACATGGTTTCCTTTGTCCAATTAAGCTAAAATTTGACATGCTAGACCTTGAATACCCTCTGTTTAGGTGTAAATTATTTGAGAATTTTTTAGAATTGTTTTGATATGGAATTGAATGCAATAGTTCTGTTTGGATGTTTGGTGTTCCATTTGAACTAGTTTGCCTTGTTTTGTGCATGAAATAAATATAATGAATGATATGGACATGGGACTAATTGTGTTGGCTTTTGTTTGACATTAATTTGACTTTGGTTAGAGATACCTTGCTGTTTAGGAATTTTTCTTGCCTTTGGACCCTAGGCTTGGCCTAGTGGTCTAGTTTCTAACATTTGATTGATTTTTCAGGATGAAAAGGTGCAATGTTTATGGAGAATGATCCAAGTCAATTCAATTGATGTTGTTTGATGTTTGTACACTAACATAACTTTGTTTTGTAGGTTGTGAAGTTTGGGCTTGAGCTCATAGCTTGCCTTTGTTGTGCATTAGTTTGTATAGTCTGACTGAATAATACTTGCTGTTTATTTTTGTCTGTCTGAGTACTAACTGTGTTTGACTGTTTCCAGGTACTTTTAGTTGCTCAGTTCCTTGTGAACTTTTGCTTTGCTTTGCTTAAGCAACTTGCATTGAGGTATAACTTCCTAACTTCATGTAGTCTGGAGACCCGGTCTGTTATTTGACCGGGCAAACTGTCTGAAGTCCTCCTTAAGAGGCAATGTTTGTGATTGTTTAATATTGTGCCTAAGCAGGTAAAGTCCTTAATCAAGGCAATTGGTGGAAGGTAGGGATATGCAATCTATCCCCCACTATTCAGTTGAGTCTTCTCCTTGCTCCCATTACATGGTTGTAGCATTGAGATCACAAGCCCAAGATCTTGTGCAGTGCACATTGTGTCAGAGTCTCTGAGTATAGAAGGGTTCCCCCATTCTGGAGGAGTAGACTTTGATGAGACATTTGCTCCTGTGGCTAGACTTGAGTCCATCAGATTGCTGTTGGGGGTAGCATGCATCCTGAAGTTTAAGCTATTTCAAATGGATGTGAAGAGTGCATTCTTGAATGGCTACCTGAATGAAGAAGTCTATGTGGAACAACCCAAAGGGTTTTGTGATCCTAACCAACCTGAGCATGTATACAAGCTGAAGAAAGCCTTGTATGGGTTGAAGCAAGCACCCAGAGCTTGGTATGAAAGGTTAACCGAATTTCTGACCACAAATGGATACAGAAAGGGTGGCATAGATAAAACCTTGTTTGTGAAGGATGAGGAAGGCAAAATCATGATAGCTCAAATCTATGTGGATGATATAGTCTTTGGTGGAATGTCAGAAC
The DNA here is from genome assembly GCF_024323335.1 of Lathyrus oleraceus. NCBI lineage: Eukaryota > Viridiplantae > Streptophyta > Magnoliopsida > Fabales > Fabaceae > Lathyrus > Lathyrus oleraceus. The sequence goes on along the minus strand of NC_066585.1, from coordinate 529,595,501 downwards.
AAATGGTTAAAAAATTTGTTCACCAGATGCAATCTGAGTTTGAAATGAGTCTAGTGGGAGAACTGACCTATTTCCTTGGAATGCAAGTAAACCAAATGGAGGACTCCATGTTTCTCTCCCAAAGCAAGTATGCCAAGAACATAGTTAAGAAGTTTGGTATGGATCATGCCAGGCACAAGAGGACTCCAGCTCCTACTCATCTGAAGTTAACCAAAGATGATGGAGGACCCAGTGTTGATCAATGCCTGTACAGAAGCATGATAGGTAGTCTGCTGTATCTAACTGCAAGTAGACCTGACATTTCCTATGCAGTTGGAGTGTGTGCCAGATATCAAGCAGAGCCCAAGGTGAGTCACTTGAATCAAGTCAAAAGGATCCTCAAGTACATCAATGGGACATGTGACTATGGGATGCTGTACTCACATGGGTCTGAGCCTGTCCTATCTGGGTACTGTGATGCTGATTGGGCTGGAAGTGCTGATGACAGAAAAAGCACATCAGGTGGATGTTTCTTCTTAGGAGAAAACCTCATATCGTGGTTCAGCAAGAAGCAGAACTGTGTCTCTCTGTCCACTGCAGAGGCTGAATACATAGCGGCTGGAAGCAGTTGCTCCCAACTGGTTTGGATGAAACAAATGCTCACTGAGTACAATGTCACTCAAAATGTCATGACATTGTTCTGTGATAATCTCAGTGCCATCAACATCTCCAAGAATCCCATCCAACACAGCAGGACCAAACATATTGACATTAGGCACCACTTCATCAGAGATCTGGTGGAAGACAAGGTGATCACTTTGGAACATGTAGCCACGGATCTTCAACTGGCTGACATATTTACAAAGGCTCTGGATGCTACTCAGTTTGAAAACTTAAGGAGCAAACTGGGAATATGTCTCTCTGAGACATTATAGCAATCACTGATGTTTGGGATAAACTGTTTAATATCTCTGCCTATTAAACAATTTGTACTAGGCTATGATTGGTCAACAGATCATAGCTATGCTGCTTGCAACAAGGGTGGATACAAGAGGGTAAGGAGGCACCCTACAGAGAGAAGGCCACTGTATCTGCAGGAGTTCAAGGATGCTGTTCATGCAGGAGTGGTTCTGGATGTCAGAAACAACATCATGGCATCTGATATGGTGGTACCTACTGTAAAGCAAAAGTGGGTGATCACTTGATCGAAGCTGTGAAGCAAGATCAAGTGGATGTGAACTTGGTTGAAACTGTGAAGTAAAACCAAGTCTGGAACTCTGTCATTGTGCTCTGACTATGTTGTTGGCTTTGGCAACATTTGTGACAAAAAGGGGGAGTAATAACCACCAATACCCCTGACAAACAGAGTGGGTCTCTACAACAGACTCTCATGACAGATCTGAAGATTCCCCCCTTGCAGCTGATGTTGAAGTTTAGGTGCAACTTCGAATATATGTGTGCTGCTATGAGAAGTTTTTATTTAACTTCCATGTGTGTGAGTGTGCTGCCACTCTGAGTGTATTAGCTAGTTTTTTTCCGCTGCCATGAACTCTGTTATGGGGATCAAAGTGTTTTAGCCAAAAATTTGCCAAAGGGGGAGTTTGTAGGTGTTTAATTGGCTGCATTGTATGGTAAAACACTAATGTCTTGACTGATGTCATGACATGTATATGTAACTACATTGTAGTTACTGCAGGACTAGCTAACATAGGATTATTGAATGCTGTGACATTCATACCTGTCAACAGATACTAAGGAACAGAAGCTCTGTTAGAACTTAGTATTCATTTGCAGTCTGGTTATCAAGGAAGAACCAGACCTGGCATAAGGCCTACTGACTGAATGTCAAACTGGATGTTGTGACATTCATCATTGACAGCAGCTACTGAAGATTGGGCAGGGTGGTGTTCTGCTATACTTCAGCATTTTAGTTAGTTTGTTCTTCAAGAGAATTACAGAACTAACTTAAGGCCAACTATGTAAATGTTAAGTTGGACACTTTGACATTTACTAATGTAAGCTGGTACTGTAGTATGGTCATATTGATCATGTACAGGTCAGCAGTTTTGTACAGTCTGGTTTCTGGGAAAACAGACTCAGCATATGGACCTTGATGTCGAGCTGAATGTCGTGACATTCATGCCTGACAGCATATGCTAAATTGTAGGTTGTTCAGTTTTCTGTTACAGCTTTCTCAGGCTATTCTTTAGGAAGTCAACAGCTTAGAGAAAATCCAGGAAATCAACAACCAAGCTACATTCAATGAACCTAACAAATAGCCTATTTGTTAGCAACCTAAATATTGAATTTGAGGGAACGTATGTGACCTAAAATTCAGGAAAATACAGGTGCAAAAGCCCAGGTGCTGCAATATAAAAAGGAAGGCATTCCTCCATTCAGTTTCAGGGATTTTGAGGCGTGAAGATTTAGTGTGTCCATCATACTTCACTGCTGTATTTTTGTGAGTCTAGAATTAGACGTATCTTGTAAGCCAAGTCATTATCAAATAGATGATTGCTTTGGCATAGGGTGTTCATTGAGTTGTAAGTGTTGTGTCACTCAAAGCTTTTAAGCGTGAGTGCTGTGTATCTTGTTTAAGCTGTGAAGCATAACCAAGAGTTGTTTTTGAAGTGTGACTTCAAAGTGTTTTTAATATCACTGAGGTGATTGAGGGGGAGTGAGTAGGAACTCTGATCTTAGGTTAAGATTGAAATTGCATTGGGTAGGGATTAAGTGATAAGTTGTAAACGGGTGAGTTTAGCTTTGAATTGATACTACTAATAGTGGATTTCCTCCCTGGCTTGGTAGCCCCCAGATGTAGGTCATGTTGGACTGAACTGGGTGAACAATTACTTGTGTTATTTATTGCACTTACAGTTAAGTTCTGCATAATCCCTGTCTGTGCAGAATTGGATGTCATAACAACCAGTGTGACATCCAAAGTCTGATAACTAGAATTTCAGTTAATCATGGATTAAGCAATGGTATATATTCCTAATCATCATCTAATCATAACAAAAAAACACATTTCCCAAAATCAGATCTCAAATTCTTGGAATTATCTCAAATTCTTCAAGAACACCAAAAAGCCAAATTCACCAAAACTTCCTCATTCTTTGCTCAATTTGCGAAATTCTTTTTGCATTGATTTCCTCTCATCTTCATCATCAACTGTTTTTGAAGTTTGAATCAAAAAGAGCTTCGAATCGCTACTGTGCATGTGAGCTCCATCCATGGTGAATCAAGATTCCTTTTGCTAGAAGCTACTCCAAGTGAATTCGAGCGCTCCAGGCTATTTCTTGAAGCTGGTTCTCCATCTGTTTCGCATCACAACACCTTGAAAGCTCCGATTTCATCACTGCCATCTCCAGGTGTGTGAATTTCGAATGTCACTGATTGATGAATGCTTATAGGTGTTTTGTAGTTCGTTCAATGTAGAATCCAATGATATGCGTAGCTTTGATTATGATGCAACGTAGGTTAAGAAATCTTGATTCAAAGTTGGAACATCAAACCCTAACTCCTTCGATTCACAAAATATATGAACATTTAGGATGAATCATAGTGATATTTAGGATCCTGAGACTTAGACCGTTCTAACGGATATTTGATTGTGCATTTTGGTGATGATTCAATGTTCATGTGTTCTTGGCCTTGCTGGATGAAGAAGACGAAATTCCTGGAAATAAATCGTGTTTGATCCAAAATCCTGTTTGAAAATTTGAATAACACGTTTCCCGCGTTACTGTTGCTGTTATTACGAAAATGCCATTAATGAAATCCATTTAATTATATTAATTCTAAATAATTCTTAAAAAAATCTTAATCACTTTAGAAAATTCACCAAAAATTCATAAAAAATCATAAAAATATGGGGATTTTTGTGTTGACTTCCTTTTTGACTCTAGAATTTTGTTGACTTATTTTTGGAAGTTGTGCATGGTGAATATTTAGTTTGACCTAGGGATGTTTCATATGTATGTAAATTTGATACATTCTACTATATCCATTGTGAAATTCTCATGTTTACAAATAAATGTTTGAAAATTTTTGTGGTGATTGTAGACTGACTAATGGTGATTTACATGTAAATTTCATGAATTTTGGATTCCTGGTGTTTGAGTTATGAATTTTGGAACCTAGGTGTGACAATTTGTGTCACACCTCATTATGTCAACTTGCTGGATTTGTTTGAATGACCTAGGCTTGTTAGAATGATGTGAAATTTTGCATGGATATTCATTAACATGTTGAGATGCTATGTGTATTTTTCTGGATTTTTCCATTGTATTTTCAAATTGATTGCTATTTTTCATCTCTGTTGGTCAAATGTGCAAGCTTGTGTGACATATGTTGGTAGATCTTGTGTGAAATGCTCATATGGTATTGAATGAACATGAAATTTGGCTTGCTGGTTATAGACACATGATAGAACATGATGCTTTTGGTCCCAGTCATTTCTTTATTGTTTTCATGGACTTATGAATTTTTGAAGTGAATGCATGTGTTGATGTTGTGATTTGGAGCATGTAATTGTGTCTGTTTTTGTTAATTTTCATTGACATGGTTTCCTTTGTCCAATTAAGCTAAAATTTGACATGCTAGACCTTGAATACCCTCTGTTTAGGTGTAAATTATTTGAGAATTTTTTAGAATTGTTTTGATATGGAATTGAATGCAATAGTTCTGTTTGGATGTTTGGTGTTCCATTTGAACTAGTTTGCCTTGTTTTGTGCATGAAATAAATATAATGAATGATATGGACATGGGACTAATTGTGTTGGCTTTTGTTTGACATTAATTTGACTTTGGTTAGAGATACCTTGCTGTTTAGGAATTTTTCTTGCCTTTGGACCCTAGGCTTGGCCTAGTGGTCTAGTTTCTAACATTTGATTGATTTTTCAGGATGAAAAGGTGCAATGTTTATGGAGAATGATCCAAGTCAATTCAATTGATGTTGTTTGATGTTTGTACACTAACATAACTTTGTTTTGTAGGTTGTGAAGTTTGGGCTTGAGCTCATAGCTTGCCTTTGTTGTGCATTAGTTTGTATAGTCTGACTGAATAATACTTGCTGTTTATTTTTGTCTGTCTGAGTACTAACTGTGTTTGACTGTTTCCAGGTACTTTTAGTTGCTCAGTTCCTTGTGAACTTTTGCTTTGCTTTGCTTAAGCAACTTGCATTGAGGTATAACTTCCTAACTTCATGTAGTCTGGAGACCCGGTCTGTTATTTGACCGGGCAAACTGTCTGAAGTCCTCCTTAAGAGGCAATGTTTGTGATTGTTTAATATTGTGCCTAAGCAGGTAAAGTCCTTAATCAAGGCAATTGGTGGAAGGTAGGGATATGCAATCTATCCCCCACTATTCAGTTGAGTCTTCTCCTTGCTCCCATTACATGGTTGTAGCATTGAGATCACAAGCCCAAGATCTTGTGCAGTGCACATTGTGTCAGAGTCTCTGAGTATAGAAGGGTTCCCCCATTCTGGACCCATGCTCATTTGTCAGAAGCTCTCCCTGGTCAGGGATAAGAGCTGTGAGGTCTGATCCTCACTTCACCTTTCATCTGCTTCACCTTAGCCTCGTAATGGCAAGGTTAAGAGCAAACACAGCCCGTACAGATGACTTGCTGAGGCAGTCAAACCTATTGTGTGAGCCCACTTGTTTGGTTATAGTGCGTGCTATGTGGATATCTGTTTGAGATGCTTGTTCTCATTTGATGTATGCTTGAATTATTTTGTATGCTTGTATGCTTGCTTCTTTCCTGGATAGGAGTAGTTTGCTTATGCAAGTAGGATAGAAAACTGAACTTAGGGTAACGATGCATGACAACACTAGGCTCGAGTCCAGCTCCCTAGTAGTGTGTCTTCCCCTGGTTTCTGGCTAGTAATTCAGTCCCTTTCAGGGGAACTACATCGCCCTGATCCTTGTTCCAGACGAGGTATGTAGGCAGGTGGTCGTGCGAGACCACTCCGGGCAACCTTTTTCTTTTTTGCGTGTGTTTACTTGTTATCTGATTGTGTGTTTGGTTCGGATGCCGACGTAAGCCCAGTGATTGGCTGTCGGGCTCCACGTTTGCCGTTTTGTGCGTGTTTTGGTTCGGATGCTGACGTAATTCCATCCAGTGGTTGTCGGGCTCCATGTTTGCCACCCTTGCGTGTTTAGTTGTTTTGTGTTGTTTGGCGTGCGTAAGCCGAACTACAGTGGCTCTGATTCTCATGTCCAGATGAGATATGTAGGCATAGGATGCGATGTCCTATCGAGCTCCCTTCTCCTAACCCCACCTGCGTTCCCGGTGTGTGTGTGTGATGTTTAGCAACCTTTTCTTTTCCTAGAACGTGGATCCCGTCGAGTACGACGGACGTGAGGGGTGCTAATACCTTCCCCTTACGTAACCGACTCCCTTACCCTTTCTCTTTGGTCGCGAGACCATTTCCTTTCCAGGTTTCTCTGAGCGTTTCCTTTCCCTATCTTGGGATAAATAACGCGCAGTGGCGGCTCTGTGTGTGTTTTGTTTTTAGCTCGCCGGTTGTTTTTTTTCGCAGGATGCGACACCTAATGGTTTGTTATTGTGTAGCTTTAACAATCAAGTCTAATTCTGAATATATGATGTGGAACGTCATAAGTTTTTGAACTATGTGTTTCAAATCCGCTTTTGCGCCAACTATTAGAAGTTCTGAAAGATGTTCAATGTTGTTGCTGCAATGATCTTTCTGCTTCTGTGCTGATTCACTCCTGAGAAGCTTTTGAGGAGACAATATGCTGTTGCTGCAATGTTCTCTCAATTCATGCTTCTAGACGTGACTCTGATAACCAAACTTCTGAAGAATGGCAAGCTTCTAAAGTTGTGTTATGTAGCTGAAGATTCTGAAGATCTCAAGGCAGACGATTGAAGTTATCAAGGTTCTGACTGAAGATTCTGAAGACTCTGAAGATCTCAAGCCAGACTAGTGGCGTTGCCAAGGTTTTGACGAAAGATTATGAAGTTTCTGAATCCAACTTTATGTTTCTTCATTTCATGCTTCATCAACTTTCATCAGATGCCAATGAACTTGAAGATAAGATCAAATGGGAACGTGATCAAATAGTACATAATACAAATCGAACATCCTTTCCACTATCTGATTTCATAGGCAAGGACAGTACTATACATCACACATATCATTGAGCGAAGGATAGTACACAATATCACTTATTTCCCATCCAACAGTGGATAACCGCTATATGAGCTTTCTCCATTTCCCCCTCCAACAGTCTTCTTCTTATGTGATATAAGTGAGACTTGGAGACTTGAAGAAAAACGCCGGTGACACAATATTTTGACAAGCCTATTTATTTGTGAAAAGGTATCATTCTTTTGTACACATTTTTTCTTTAAGTGCTTGTTATTCATTTGTGTAAAATATGTTTGTATAGAAGCATCTTGTAACACACAAAATATTATTCAAATTGTTTGTTTGATTCCTTAAGGAGGTTATCCTTGAGAAGACAATGAAGGTTATTCTTTGTGAGTCCTTAAGGAGACTAGGATATAGTTGGATCTTTAAGAAGACAAAGAAGGATATTCTTTGTGATTATTGTAATCTGTTGATTATAGAGGATTAAGTATTTGTGTATAAGGCAAAGTCACCTTGGCGGGTGGACAGGAGTAGCTTTGAGTTTCAACCGAACCAGGATAAAAATACTTATGTTTTTATCTCTTTGTTATTAACTTCTTAGTGGTGTTCTTATTTTGGAAGAAGCTTTTGCTTGTAAAACCCAATTCAAACTCCCATTTCTTGTGTTTTCCACACCTTCAATTGGTATCAAAGCTCCGGTTCTAATTGTGATAAAAGATTTATCAACACCTCACAATGTTCAGTATCGATACAGTTTGTGTGAGAAATAATGGTCGCTGCTAACATTGTTAACAATAATGAAAGAGATCACTACAGTGCAAAACCACCATTCTTTGATGGTGAGAAATTTGACTATTAGAAAGATAGAATATAAAGTTTCTTTCTTGATTACGATGTTGATCTCTGAGATCTTGTAGTCGATGGCTAAGTTCACCCAATGAGTGCTGAAGGAAATACTATAGCAAGATGTGTTATGACCGATCAACAGAAGAAAGATTTCAAAAATTATCATAAGGTCATAACCATATTGCTCAATGATATCTCTTATACAGAGTATGAGAAGATAACAAATAGATATTCTGCCAAATCCATTTTTGACTCTCTGAGGATGACTCATGAGAGAAATTCTCAAGTAAAGGAGACAAATTCCTTGGCCTTAATCCAAAAATATGAGGCATTCAAAATGGAAGATGATGAAACATTTGAGACTATGTTCTCAAGGTTTCAGATGCTTGTTGCAAGACTTAAAGTTTTGGACAAAGGATACTCTACAACTGACCATGTCAAGAAAATTATCAGAACTATTCCCAAAAAATGGAGACCAATGGTAACTGCCTTGAAGTTGGCAAAGGATCTCAACAACATTAGTCTTGAAGAACTAGTTAGTTCTTTAAGAAGCCACATGATTGATCTTGAAGAAGATGAACCTCAAAAACGAGGTAAATATGTTGCTCTAAAATCCAAGCCTGAGAAGACAAGAGCTTTCAAAGAGAGTCAACAGACTCCGGAAGCACATGCAAAATGGTCAAGGAAAGTTCAGAGGAGTCAGAAGGACTGTTGGTCGCTTAGATTCTTCGTTTGGACAGAAAAAGCAAGGTCCTGGAAAAGAAGTTATATGTTTCAAGTGCAAGGATCCATGCCACTACAAAAATGATTGTACTAAGCTGAAAAGGATAGAAGGCCTAAGAAGAGTTTCTCTAAAGGCAAGAACGGGCTAATGGCTACATGGGATAATCAAAATCTGAAGAAGAAGATTCTGACGAAGAAAAAGCCAATGTTGCACTGATGGCAACTACAGATGATCCCACAAGTTCTAAAGAACCAGAAAACAAGGTATTATCATAATCAGAATCCAATTCCTATTCTGAAGAGGTATTTTCTAACCTATCTCATTCTGAAATTGAATCATGTCTCTCTGGAATGCTGGAAAAGTACCAGTCTTCAGCGTAAATAAAAGGACCTTAAACAAGTCCAAGTAATTACTTCTAAAACTCAGAGAGAGCTTGAGAAAGATATTTCCTCTCTAAATTAAAAATAATTTTCTTTACAAAGTAACAACTCTACTTTGAAAAGAAAAATTTCAAGACTAGAGGAGGAAATTGTCTCAGAAGCTTCTGGTACTGATTGCATCATTAGATATGACAAAGCATTCCAGTTCTTTCTGGCTAAAAGCATAGATAGAAGAAAAATGGCTTCCTTGATCTATGGAGTTAGCAAAAATGGAAAGAAAGGTTTAGGTTGTACATAGTCTATAAAACTCGACGAAAGTCAGAAGGTAAAACCAAAACCTCTCTATGTGCATTTCGTGCCTGCTGGCACTGAGCTTGATACTTCTGCACAGACACAGAAATATACAAAGGATAAGAACTCTATTATGAAACCTAAGTATCATGCACAAAAAATCCTCATGATTATCCTTCTGCTAAAAGACCCAAAGTTGTAAGAAACTCTGGGAAAACTAACAAGAGAGGACCCAAAAAGTGGGAACCTAAGGTTAAAATAGTTTATGTTGTAGACATCCTTAACAGCTCAGCTGAAACACCAATCATGGTACCTGGACAATGGATGCCTGCAACATATGACAAGCAGAAGGTTTATGTTCCCAGATTTTGAACTTAAGCCTGGAGGCTTCGTTGGTTTTGGAGGAAACTAGAAAAGAAAGATAATTGGCTCTGGAACCATTAGTAACAGTAAACTTCCTTCTATTACTAATGTTCTTTTAGTCGATGGTCTGATGCATAACCTATTATCTATTAGTCAACTTAGTGACAATGGTTATGATATCATCTTTAATCAAAAGTCGTGTAAGGCTGTCAGTCAGAAAGATGGTACAATCCTTTTTAACGGAAAGAGAAAGAACAACATTTATAAAATTAGACTTTTTGATCTTAAAGATCAAAATGTAAAATGTCTAATGTTTGTTAATGAGGAGCAATGGGTATGGCATAAATGTTTTGGGCATGTTAGCATGAGAAGGATTTCTTAGCTAAATAAGCTTAGATTAGTCAGAGGTCTACACAAGGATGAGTCACATTCTGTATTTTCTACCTTCTACTCACTAGTGCAAACAAAAATGATTTGCAAAATAGTCAAAGTCAAAACTGATCATCGTGGCGAATTTAAAAATAAACATTTTGAAAATCTCTTTGATTCAAATGGTATTTCCCATGATTTCTCATGTCCTAGAACTCCACATCAAAATGGAGTTGTATAAAGGAAGAATAGGACTTTGCAAGAAATAACTCGCACCATGATCCAAGAAACTGATATGGCTAAGCATTTCTCGGCAAAAGCAGTTAACACAACTTGTTATATTAAGAACATGATTTCTATCCGACCTATTCTGGGTAAGAATCCTTAGGAATTATTGAAGAACACAAATCCCAACAATTCTTATTTTCACCCTTTTGGATGTGAATGTTTCATGTTGAACACTAAAGAGAATCTTGGCAAGTTTGATTCTAAAGCACATAAGTGTTTATTGTTAGGATATTCTGAACGCTCTAAAGGCTACAAAATATTTAACGCAAAAACACGAATTGTTGCGGAATTAATTCATATTAGATTCAATGATAAGCTAGACCTTGAAAAGTCAAAGCTAGTTGAGAAATTTGCAGATCTGAAGATCAATCCTTCAGAATCCAAAGATACTGATTATGGAGAAAAAGACTCAGAAGGAAAAGCCAAAGAATTTGAAGAAATGACTCAACCAGAAGCTATTGTTGATCCAACTCATCAAAAGAATAGTAGGTCAAGAACTTATCATTCTAAAGAACTGATTCTGGAAGACAAGAACGCTCCAGTCAGAACAAGATCTTCATTCAAACCTTCTGAAGAGACTCTTCTAGGTTTGGTATCTCTAATAGAACCCATATCTATTGATGAAGCTCTTCTGGATAATGAATGGATTTTGGCTATGTAAGAAGAACTGAATTAATTTACTAGAAACAATGTTTGGGATCTTGTTCAGAAACCAAAGGGTTTCCATTAGGCATGGAAACATAACCAGTACCCGCGGGTACCCACCCAAACCCGCCCCAAAGTTGACGGGGAAAACCTGCTTTGATTGGGTTTGGGTTTTCCCCGAATATAAAATATGGGGACGGGTCGGGTAATGGGGAGACTAGTACCCACCCCAAACTCGCCCCCGAACCCGCCCCGTTTATTTCATTATGTACATTATTGTTTATTTTTGATAATTTAGAATATTAAATATGTGGTCAATGTTTTGATACTTTAATTTGAATTTATTATTTAAAATATTTGAAATATATGTATGGAATTTTTTTAGATTATTTTATTTTATTATTTGTAGTGTAATTTTATTTTGGAAAAAATAAGCATTTCTATTAAAAAATTGATTTCACTAAATGAATGGTGGTGGGACGGGGATACCCGAACCCAACCCGAACCCGTTTGGGACGGGTTTGGATTTTAATTCTCCATCCCCGTTTGGGTTTAGGGCGGGGAACGGGGATTTTTTGGGATTCGGGTTTGGGTTTGGGGGAGGTAAAGACCGTCCCCGACCCGCCTCGTTGCCATGCCTAGTTTCCACGTCATTGGAACCAAATGGGTCTTTAGAAATAAGCTGAATGAGAAAGGCGAGGTTGTCAGAAATAAGGATTGAGTGGTAGCACAAGGTTATATTCAACAAGAAGGTATAAATTATATAGAAACCTTTGCTCCAGTTTCCAGATTAGAGTTTATTCGTCTTTTAATTTCTTTTGCAGTCAATCATAACATCATCCTTTATCAGATGGATGTTAAGAGTGAATTCTTGAATGTATATATTTCTGAAGAAGTATATGTGCATCAACCTCCTGGTTTTGAAAGTTCTCAAAATTATAATTTTGTTTTTAAACTAAAAAAATCGTTATATGGTCTGACGCAAGCTCCCAGAGCTTGGTATGATAGACTAAGTAACTTTTTTTTGGAAAATAATTTTACCAGAGGGAAAGTGAACACAACTCTATTTTGCAAAACCTTTAAGAATGATATTCTGGTTGTGCAATTTTATATTGATGATATTATTTTTGGTTTTGCTAATGCGTCGTTGTGCAAGGATTTTGCTAAGTCAATGTAGGCAGAATTTGAAATGAGTATGATGGGAGAACTCAAATTCTTAATGGGAATCCAGATTGATCAACGTTCAGAAGGAACGTATATTCATCAGAGAAAATATACAAAGGAACTTCAGAAGAAGTTTAACTTATTAGAATGTAAGCTAGCAAAGACTCCAATGCCTCCTACATGTATTCTGGAGAAAGAAGAGGTAAGCAGTAAGGTAAATCAAAAGATTTTTAGAGGTATGATATGCTCTCTTTTATATATAACCACTTCTAAACCTGATATCTTATTCAGTGTCTACTTATGTGCTTGCTTCCAATCATATCCTAGGGAAACTCACTTAACTGTTGTTTAGAGAATCTTTAGGTACCTGAAAGGTACTACTAACCTTGATTTGTTTTATAGAAAATCAAGTGATCTCAAATTAGTAGGTTATTGTGATGCTGACTATGCTGGAGACAGAATAGAAAGGAAAAGTACTTCTGGAAGTTGCTAGTTTCTGGGAGATAACTTGATCTCATGGTCCACAAAGAGACAGTCAATAATTGCGCTCTTAACATCTGAAGTTGAATATATTACAGCTTCAGGTTACAACACTCAAATACTCTGGATGAAGAGTCAGTTGGAAGATTATCAGATATGTGAGAGTAACATTCCTATTCTTTTTGATAATACTTATGTTATTTGTTTATCTAAGAATCCTATCTTGCATTCTAGGGCTAAGCATATTAAAATTAAACATCACTCTCTACGTGACTATGTTCAGAAGGGTATTTTTCATCTAAAATTTGTTGATACAGACCATCAATTGGCTGATATCTTTAAAAAAACCTTGCTGAAGATAGATTCGTGTTCATTCTGAAAAACTTATTTATGAAATCGTGTCCAGAATGAAAAGATATATTTCAGAATGTTTAAGTCCTCAAAATAGATTAGATTCTGAGAATGTTTTCTTTTTGACTCTGAATCATGAACTTTATGAAGTAAGGAAGTTTTTATGAATCATAAAGGTTATGATCAGAAGCAATCTTATCGACTTGTCTTCTTGATTATGAACAGTTGTTGCATTAAATGGTTGTCTTGTCGTTTGATTTCATGTGGTTCTAAGTGGTGACAGTTGTCCCACTTTCTGAGAATGCGTGATAAAAGTGTGACACATTGGGTTTCGCAATTCTTGAAATTAGGTTTAAACTCTTACACTTCCCCCTATGACTGCGTATTTCCATTTTGTTATCATTGTAAATTTTCTACATAAACCCACTTCACTCACATTTTCACACTACGCATGCATTACTCCCACACTTTCAGTTTTCAAACCTAAAACAACCTTCTCTCTCTCTCTCTCTCTCTCTGCAACTTTTCTTCATTTTCATCATCTTAAATGGATGCTCAACAATAATCTCCCAGCCGATCAATGGCCGAAGACAGCAACCATCATGGAAGGGATACCATAATTAATGGTACTCTGTGAAACCATTGTTGATTTCAAGAACTTGAAAGAAAACTGTTTTGATTTCTCTGAAACTTTGGAACTTTAAGGTTGGAAAACCTTCTTCGAGAGACTTATTGGCCCTGTGTATCCAGTGTTGGTGAAGCAGTTATGGGTGCATACCACTGCTGAAAAATAAATTATTACTTCCTACATCATGAACAGGAAAATAGTTATAACTGAAACATCCATCGCTGATTTATTCTCTCACGATGGTAAAGGCAAAAGAATTCATAGTGCCAAGATTAATGCTAGGAGAGAAGATATTATCGCTCTAGTTATCTTCAAAGAAGGAACAAACTATGAAGATGACAAAGGTCATAGTGCTAAGAACTTGACTAAACACCTAAGAGTTTGGTTCAAAATGATCTTGGGTTGCATTTACCACAGGCATAGCACCAACAGTTCCGACTACATCAACACTCGTCAGAAGTTCATGCTGTTCTTTCTGGAGAAGGGTCTCAAGCTGGGACTTTCCTCCATCTTGTTCAAGTTCATGAGGGATTCTATCAGAGAATCAGGAACTGGTGGACCTTCAAAAAAGAATAAGAGCAAGTTCATTCACAATAGAAGGCTGATTTCTGACATTCTCATTGAGAATGGTCTAGTAGATGACCTTATGGTTAGTGGTTTAACGAATGAACTTGTGAAGGATGCTGGAAAGGTATTCTAGGGGAAGAATCTTAAGAGTATGAGTCTCATTTCCAGAATTGAAAGGCTAGATTTCATTCTTTCTAAGGATGATATCCGTGGAACAAGGAATCCAATTGAGAACTATCCAATCTTCACTAAGATTGATCCTCCCGAGGTTCTTATGGCATATCTGGAAAGTTGTGTGAGGGATGGAATTGACCCAATGATGGATCCCTTCAACCTACCTTAGACTTATCTTGATATTCATGATAAGAGGAAGAAGGAATCTAGAGGAGAAGAATCTTCTAGGCCTCATAAGAAGAAGAAGGTTGATGTCTTTCTGGATGAAGACGAGGTGCCTCTCAGTGAGCGCCAGAAAGCAATGCTTTTGAAGGATACTTCTGGAGTTATCCAGTCATCTTCAAGAGTTTCTGACACTACGTCTGGTAAGCTTCCTACTGCTAGCACTCAATTTACTTATGATTCCATTATTTCTGAAAGGATACTACCAATCAAACCTCCTCCTTCATATCAACCAATTATTTATGAACCTATCCTACTTCCACCACCACCTCAATCATCCATTATAAATCCTACCACATAAACTCCTTTAGTTTCTGAACCTTTGTCAGAACAACAACATATACCATCACTACCATCTCCATCATAGTTACAAATTTCACCCACTCCACCACCATGTATTTCTGCTCCCCAACCAACAAATCCAAATATCACAACTCCCATAACATCTCCTTCAAGAGTTTTTGATGGCCACGTGTCTGACGAAACTCCTTATGGCATGTTCAACTTTGAACTAGAACCAATTTCACCTGACCATGAATCACCTCCTATCATTTTCCCATCATTTCCTTCAGTCTATGGTCATGACTTTGACGAGTCTAGAATAAACCTCATTGTTAACTACCCTAAACCATCAAAATATCTTCTAACATTGGTAGGATTCTGAGGAAGTTTGAGTCGGAATCTAAAAGTCGTCTGCATGAAGCAATGACTATCAGTCATTCTTCAACAAATTCGGCTGTGAGTGATTCTTCATGGGAAGCTTACAGAGGTTAGGTTGATTCCAAGATATATAAGCTGAAGGATTTTGGGTATAAACTTGCTGAAAGAAAATTCCATTTTGGGTTCGTTCCCTTAATGGAAATCTGGAAGTTAAGAAACTCCCAACTATGTCTTCCTGCTCCAAAGGTCAAGGAAGCTACTCCTGAAGTTGTTGAAGAGGAAGCTGCTCCAGAAACTGAAGTTGTTCAGCACGCTGCGACTGCTCCAAAAGTTGATGTTGTTTCTGAACCTCAAGATTGTGCTATGGAAGCAGCTGCTGCTCAGTTTGTCAGGTTTGAGACTCGTAAACTTGAAGCTTCTGCCTCTTAACCTATTCCTATTGGAGTTCTGAAGACTATTGAGGAAATCAAGGATGACAATGCGAGGGTCAATGAGTGTCTGGACAAACAGGACGTCATGTTTCGGTTGATTCTCTCAAGACTTCCTCCGCCTCCTCATCCTCCTCAAAACCCTAGCCTTTTAAGTTCTTAAAACTTCTGTTTGTTTTGTTTTATTGATTGTATCTTTCACTGCCTTTTTTTTGGCACTTTCAATGAAAATATGTTTGTTTCTCTTCATTTATTTTTTCTATGTCTTTTTGATTGATGGCAAAGGGGGAGAAAACATAACGTATCTAAAGGGAAGAGTTAATGTTTATTTTGATATCTAAATTCCTTAATTAAAAACCCAAACATTGATTAATGTTTTTTGCTAACAACTATTTTGAAAAAGAGTTTGTTAAACTATTTTGCAGGGTTATATCTCAAGAATCAAAATAGTTATAATAAAAAATCTGAAGTTATCATGAAGTATCAAAGATCAAAATAAAGTTACCAGTTTCTGATGAAATGGTCTTCTATCTGAGTCTGTACACCTTCACGCTGATGATTGAATATCAAATTCAAGGAACTAATATTCATGTTCTAAACCTAGAAGATTGAGTACTTAGCATCAAAGTGTTTCTGAAAAGTTCTTTCTAAAAATCATATAATTGGAATCCAGCTATAAGGAAGAATTTCTTCTATAGTAATCAGATTTAAAAGTCAATGTTCTTATAAGAAAACTAGCTCATTTAAGAAGATAACCAACTCTAAAGTTTCTTCAAAAGAACTCAATAAAGCTTCTAAAGTGAAGCTTAAAAGAATGAGGATGTTATCAAACTAGTGCTTTGGACAACATCAATCAACTTCTGAAGATAAACCAGATGCTGACAGAAAATTCACTTTGGTATTTCAAAAAGGTTAATCAGGAAAGTGTTCTTTCATTCTAATTTTATCTTTATAGGATTATACATCTCAGGGGGAGCTTTGTGCTTCTGTAAGATGTATTCTTCTATGATTACCTTGTACAAAACTGTTCATCAAAATACATGTTTTTTCATCATCAAAAAGGGGGAGATTGTTAGAACAAGATTTGGTTCTGCATCTATACCTTGCTTTTTGAAGATAACAATATTGTATTTGTGTGAGAACAATTTTGGTACCCTAATGGTTTATTATTGTGTAGCTTTAATAACCAGTTTTGATTATAAATATATGATGTGCAACGTCATCGGTTTTTGAACTACGTGTTCCAAATCCTCTTTTATGCCATCTATTAGAAGTTCTAAAATATGTTTAATATTGTTGCTGCAATGATCTTTCTGCTTCTGTGCTGATTCACTCCTGAGAAGCTTCTGAGGAGACACTATGTTGTTGCTGCAATGTTCTTTTAGTTCATGCTTTTGGACGTGACTCTGATCACCAAACTTCTGAAGAATGGCAAGCTTCTGAAGTTGTGTTATGTAGCTAAAGATTTTGAAGATCTCAAGGCAGACGATTGAAATTATCAAGGTTCTGACGGAAGATTCTGAAGACTCTGAAGATCTCAAGCCAGACTACTGACGTTATCAAGATTCTAACCAAAGATTTTGAAGTTTTTGAATCCAGCTTTATGTTTCTTCATTTCATGCTTCATCAACTTTCATTAGAAGCCAGTGAAATTGAAGATAAGATCAAATAGTACATTGTACAAATCGAACATCCTTTCCACTAGCTAATTTCGTGGGCAAGGACAGTACTATACATCACATTTGTCACTTATTTTATGGGTGAAGGATAATATGCAGTATCACTCCTTTCAGATCCAACAGTGGACAGCCGCTCTATGAGCTTTCTCCATTTTGCCCTTTTAACGGTCTTGTTCTTATGCTATATAAGTGAGACTTGGAGACTTGAAGAAAAATGTCGGTGACACAATATTTTGACAAGCCTATTTCTTTGTGAAAAGCTATCATTCATTTCTACATAGTTTTTCTTTAAGTGTTTGTTATTCATTTATGTAAAATCTGCTTGTATAGAAGCATCTTGTAACACATAAAATATTATTCAAAATATTTGTTTGATCCCTTGAGGAGGTTATCCTTGAAAATACAATGAAGGTTGTTCTTTGTGAGTCCTTAAGGAGACCAGGGTATAGTTGGATCATTGAGAAGACAAAGAAGGATATTCTTTGTGATTATTGTAATCTATTGATTATAGTCGATTAAGTCCTTGTGTATAAGGCAAAATCACCTTGGCGGATGGACTGGAGTAGCTTTGAGTTTCAAGCGAACCAGGATAAAAATACTTGTGTTTTTATCTCTTTGTCATTAACTTGTTAGTGGTGTTCTTGTTTTGGAAAAATATGTTGCTTGTAAAATCTAATTTGAACCCCCCTTTCTTATATTTTTCACACCTTCAGTTGTGACTTAGCCACCTCTTGAGGGAGGTCATGTGTATCAAAATGTTGGCCATATGTTCAACATCCCTGTTAGTGGAAGGGCTCAACCGGAGATAGATGATCATCATAATGCTTTATTTACTACAAGAGCTAATTCTATTTATGACACCTTTGGACCATCGACTGCTGAGATAGGAATGAAACTCCGTGTTCTGGAAGACAAGATGAAAGATATCAATGGATCTAGTGCCTCTTGGTTGGATGCTGCATATATGTGCTTGGTACCAGATGTAAAGATTCCTGCTTAGTTAAAGGTCTCAGACTTTGAAAAATACAAAGGGGTTAGCTATCCTAAGACCCATATCCAGTCCTTTTGCAGGAAGATGGTTGCTCATTCTGAGGATGAGAAACTGTTAATGCACTTCTTTTAAGATAGCCTCAATGGGGCTTTACTTGAGTGGCATATGCAGTTGGAGCACACACATATTAAAACATGGAGGGAGTTAGCTGAAGCATTCCTGATGCATTATTAGTATAACTCACATATGGCTTCCAACCAGACTCAGCTCTAGAGCCTCGCTCAAAAATATGATGAATCGTTCAAGGAATATGCCCAACAGTGGAGAGATTTGGTTTCTAGGGTTCAACCCCCTTTTATGGAAAGGGAGCTGGTAGACATGTTCATGAGTACCCTTCAGGGGGCCTATCTTGATAAAATGGTTGGAAGCGCCTCTTCAGGATTTTTTGATCTGGTCATTGCGGGTGTGCAAATTAATAACTGCTTAAAGGTCAATAAAATCCAAGGTACAACCGTTGTGGCAAATGGAGCAAAGAAACCCCACTATGGATTCCCGAAGAAGAGGGAATGAGAGACCAATGTTGCCATGACAACCAAAGGGGAAGATAAATCCTACCAAGTGACATACTATCAGGTGGCTATAGTAGCACTGAACCGTATCAACAACAAACGTATGCAATTCCTACTAGTTATCCACCAATGTAGTATCAACAATCCTACGCTCCTCAATAGCAGAATTATTATCAGTAGGGGCAGCAGAAACAAAAGAAACCAGAAATAAGGATAGATCTGGTCCCCATGCCATACAGTCAATTGCTTCCCATTTGCTTCAAGGCTCGTTTGTTCAATTAAGGAAACTGGGACCTCCTTCAGCACCCCTCCCTCAGGATTATGATGCTAATTATAGATGTAAGTTTCATTCAGGGGCACCCAGGCATACAATCGAGAATTGAAGAGCCCTAAAGCATAAGGTCTAAGACCTGATTGACTCAAAGGGTATCTCGTTCATGCCAAACTTTCCAAACATAATGGGCAACCCCATGCAGCCAAGCACATATGCAATGCCATAACTAGTGCAACTGAAAGCACTGGTAGATCTGAAGAGGTTGCATTTATGGGAAGAGTCTGAAAAGGAATCCTTTGGGACTATCATATCAACTTCTACAAGCAATGACCCTAACCTGTGGGAGGAATACGGACAATCACGTCAGCAATCATTAGGCTTTTCAATCATCTTCATGTGTAATTTTCCTGTTTTTCATTGTAATATTCACTTGTAAAAACTCGTTTATTTTTTGAATGATTTTAATAATAAAATGAATATGCATGTTTTGAATAAATCCATTCGTGTCCATTCATATTTTATTCATCGATATCAAACTTTTGTTTAAGCAAAATAAAAAGGAGAATGATGAAATTGAAATACACAAAATCACTGCACATATGCTTTTGAATAAAACTTTGTTGACGATGTAAGGATTTATTTCAAATTCCTAAACACCGGAGGTATAAGGAAGATAATTCCTAGTCAACCCCTTTGGGGCTTGTAGTAGGAGTTTATTTATGTATAAAAAAAACATCAATATTAACCAGGGGCAGGATAGTCTTTAGTTAGTTTGACCTTGTGTTCAAAATTCAAAAGGGAAACATCACATTTGAGGACCAACCACATCCTATCCCTCAGTCGAGAATCACAAATTCTCAATGGTTGTCCCTTACTAACAAAAGAAGTGAGACAATCATGACCCTCACAACAAATCAAGCGGGCAAAAGTCATAAAATTCATTCCAACATGAAAAATGAGAAATGAAAAATCAAAATCACAAACAAAAGCCCGCTAAGTCGAAAGCTTGAAGCAAGTGACTTAAGAAAAAATTAGGGTATCCCGTTAGACTGTAAATTCAAAAAATGACTAGTCTACACAAAAATAAGGGAAAACAAAAACAAAAGAAAAGAAAAGAAGAATTAAACTAAAATCCTTAGTAAGAACAAAGTCGTGTGGCTACAAACCAAACAGAAGGTGAGTAACTACCACTCCAAAAACCTATTGGTTCATTAATCGTTACTATTACCATTCAAAATATCTCTTGGAAAATGAGCGCTCGTGTCAAACTAGTTGAATGTAGGACTGGAGAGCATCAAGGAAAACGATTGGGCTAGAATAAGTTTTGAGCCATAAATCCTTTCTTTCTTAAATCGTGAACCAAGCCACGTTACAACCCTCAAAAGAACTAATTAAAGCAGGGTTTATTTCAAAAGCATACTACATTCGGTAAAATCGTGTTAAAACTGACTCCTATAGATTTTCTTATCATTTGTGTTGGTATTGATATGGCATCCCAAGTAGTGATCCATTCACTATATGTCATAATTCCAATGAACATGCTTGGATTTCAAAACTAGCATAAACATAGCATTAGCATTAGCATTTTCAAAATGAACATTTTACCTCGTGAGTAAGCATTTGACATCAAGAAAGTTCCCACAATGAGCATGAATTAGGGAGTTTGATCATACCAAATAACATAACGCCTAAGGACTTAATTGAGAAAAAGGCAAGTCTCTACAAGATTTAGTCAACTTGGGACAATCACATCGAGATCAAATCTCTGCAATACCGATTGTTCAGGACCATTCCCTTAGAGATCAACCGGTCAAGGGCAAAGTTACTTCAAGGCTCGTACTGGGGTATGCCACCCCAAGAGCACAAGAAGTCAATCTCTCTGAGATGGTTAATTAGAGGTATAAATTTCCAAAATACTAAGGCATGTCATGTCGAGATCGTCCTACGACAAAGTTGCTTCATAACTTGTGACTGGGGTAATCCATGCAGACACCCAACAAATTGGGGAAAGACTATCCATAGAGAGGAAATTCCTCTCCGTACTTTCAAATGTTCTCAAATCAAGCCTGAGGCATTAGATGATCCAGCTCAGGCTCACTACTTCGACAATATCATGATACCAGGATGTCAGGAAGTCGTGCTAACCAAGCAAATATCTCCCAGTGTCAACCATACATGACCAAACTCAGGGGAATTTATTGGACCCTCAAAACCATTGCATAAGTCATCATGCATAAATCATGTCATTCATATCATTCAGCTCGCATATTATGAAGCCTCTTCCTAACAAGAAAAGCTAAAGCCCAATTCTTGTTGGCATCATAAAAAATCGACCTCGGTTGAATCCCCACAAAAACTCCCCATTGGTATTCCTAGCAAGGTTCCCCAAGGTATCTCTTCTTCATTTTCCTTTTGCAAGTATTCATCAATCACTTTCCTTTTACAGGTTCCCCTTGCCTTTTGCATGTGAAGTTTCTCTTCTTCTTACCTTTTGTAAGTTCTTTTGTTGCCTTTTGCATAAAATCATGTCTCCTTACTTACTGTTTGTAAGTCCTCATTTCCTTTTGCACGAGAGAGCTATCATTGTCAAAACTTTTCATCTTGAGCACAAGATAAGGGACTGGAAGAATGACCTACTCCCTTCTTGATTGTTCTGAAATACTTGACGTGGGTTTGGCAAGTCTCAAGTGGTAGCCATATTTCGAGAACTTCATCCCTGCCATTGTGCCTGAGGGACATCATGAGGTTTTCATGCCTACTGCAAAGTCCCCATTTGACAAAGCGTGCTAAAGCTTAGTTCATGTATGGAAAATCTCCTCAAAGCCCAATTCATGTCTGGAAAACCTCCTTAAATCCTGATTCCCGTCTGGTCTCCCTTTTCAAAGCCCAGTTCCTGTCTGGGCCAATCTTTTCAATCCCTAACATCAGAGTTGATGTCAATCATTTGGTCCCCAACCTCAAAGTTGATACCTATAAGTATTATTCCCAACCTCAGAGTTGATGTCTATCTTCCTTATGTCCAACCTCAGAGTTGATCTTTCTTATCTCTAGCCTAAGCGTTGACATCTATCTTTGTCATTCTCAACCTCAGAGTTGATGCCTACCATTTTATTCCCAACCTTAGAGTTAACGTCTATCCTGTTATACCTAACCTCAGAGTTGATGTCCATCTTTCTTACTCCCAACCACAAAGTTGATACCAACTCATTTGTGTTCCCAAGCTCAGAGTTTATGCCAATATTTTTTGTTTCTGACCTCAGAGTTGATGCATATCATTTCAATTCCCAACCTCATAGTTGATGTACAAACATTCTTATTCCGCCCCTCAGAGTTGATACCTTTCATCCCAACCTCAGAGTTGACGTCTAGCCTTAGTGTTGATGTTTTATCATTTTCATCCCCAATCTTAGAGTTGATGTCTATCCTTTTTATCCTCAACCTCAGAGTTGATGTTTTATCATTTTCATCCGCAATCTTAAATTTGATGTCTATCCTTTTTATCCCCAATCTCAGAGTTGACGTTTAGCCTCAGAGTTAATGTTTTATCATTTTCATCCCCAACCTCAGGGTTGATGTCAATATTTGTTACCTCCAACCTCATAGTTGATGTTTACCTTTTCCACCCCTAGCCTCAGAGTTAATTTTTATCTCTCTTTAATTCTCAACCATAGAGTTGATGTCAATCGTTCAATCCCTAACCTCAGAGTTATTGATAATCAGTTTTATTTCCAACCTAAAAGTTATTGTCTATATGTTATTCCCAGCCTCAGAGTTGATGTCTATCTTATTTATCCTCAACCGCAAAGTTGATGTTAATCAATTTCAATCTCAGCCTCAGAGTTGATATCTATCTTTTTATCCCCAACCTCAAAGTTGACGTCTAATTTTCAATCGACCTTAGAGTTGACATCTAGTTTTCATTCTAGGACTCAGAGTTGAGGTCTATCTTTTATCCCCAGTCGTAGAGTTGTTGATAATCATTACTCCCTGCCGTAAAGTTGATGCCAATCATCTTACCCCAACCACATAGTTGTTGATGATCGTTTATCCCGGTCGCATAATTGATGTCTTTCATTCTTTTGCTCCAATCACATAACTGATGTCATTTACCATTCCTACTTCCAATCACTGAATTTACCTTGATCATATTGTCATCCCCAACCGCAGAGTTGATGTCAATCATTATCCTTAATCGCAGAACTGATGTTGACCATATTTTGTCTCTAACCTTAGAGTTGATAATGTCTAGTTTTACCCTATTCATAATATTGATGTCAAGTACATTTCTATCCCCAGAAGATATTGTTGGTCGTGTTTCTATCTCCAACCTCAGAGTTGACATCATATCATCGTTTTAAATCCCCATAGTTTCTTTATTTCCCAGCGAAGTCGTTATTCACCTTCATATGTTTCTTGGCCTTTTGTTAAGATTCCCTCATATTCCTTTTACATGAGGCAACATCATATCCTTTACACGCCTTTTGCAAGTCTCCACTTCATCTTATGGTGGAAAATCAAATTCTTTCTCAATCAAATCATGCTTGCCTTTTGCAAGACATCTATCTGTCTTTTGCAGAATATTTCAGTTTATCTCTATATCCTCTATTACTTGCCTTTTGCAAATACATGATCTTCTTATTTTCGAAGAATCCTGCGAGTATATCTCGATTACCAGTAGATGCCAAAGCTTGTTAGTGGAGGCAAAGAAAAAAACACAAACAAAATTAAGCATATACTGCATACATAACATATTGCATATGTCATGCATAATCCATCTTTCTTTACAACTGACCTATTCTCCCCACATATATTTCAGCTAATCCCCATCTGATGACCATACACAAAAGCCCACATGCCATCTAATAATCAAGTTCCCATTAATACTCTTACCTCACTTTATATTACATTCATTCCTAGCCGGCAAATTTCTTGATTATTTTGGTATTTAATCCTCTCTTACCTCGAATGTTTGAAAGTCGTTGTAATTCACACCTTCAAATCCGAGAAGATTAAATAAGGGCACCTGTCATACCCCAAAAATTTCCACCCCCTTTTCATTTTTCATCTAACCTTTTGGTTTGAGATTCATCTGCATTCATTTCATGTTAATAGGATTCATACCATCTATTTTACCAACATCATCATTAGGTTCAAAGGTTTGAGACTGTTTATACCTAGCAAGAACTCTAAGGTTTGTGGTCTTGTAGTTAATATGTTTCATTAGTGTGTCAGGATTCAAGTTTTCATTAAAGCTCATTGATTCAAGATACAACAAATCCTTGCTTCAAAGTGATTTCAAATTGAAATTTGGAGGAAAATGATAATTGGAATCAAGGCATGTTTCATAAAAGCATTTCCCATTTGCATTCATACAAGATTATTTATACATTTTCGATACAAGAATACATATAATTCAACAAAAAATAATCTTTTGGTCAATCAGTTGGCCAAAGTCAACTCATCTAATTCATCCATAATTCTAGCTTCCATGATAAATTCTTCATGCTTGAATCGTCATTTACAACTTCATGATCAAAGTCACTTCATTTGCAAGAAACCATTCTCTTAACATTTCTCATCCATGGCACATGTATTTTTAAGCTTATCAGTATGACTCCAAGAGGATGAAACAACCCGTATTCATGTATCATTGGCGTGTTAGGATTACAACATGGCCATTTTATACCCCATTCAACAAATATGCAAGACAATGTGGCATTCTATTTATCCATATCCAAACATTACCAAATCCATACAAAGCATGTCAAAACCTCAATCCACACAACAATACATAGAAGCCCTGCCATATTTCCAAACACCTAACACTTTAATGCATTGCAAATCTATAATACATCTCTAAGCATGCATACACCAACTAGCATCATAACATAAACAACCATATCATAAACATTCTATAGCAGCCCTATCACAAAACAAAAAGCACAAACAAAAAACATTTTAATTGTAGTTAATTCATTTTAATACAAAAAAAATTAGAAATTAACATGTTTAGATGAGGATTAATTTCTTTGTTTAATTGCATTTTACTCTTAATTGTTTGGAAAATGCATTGAAAACATATGATTAACCTAGTTCTTGATTAGGTTTTAGCATTTTAGTTCACATGATAAAATTGCTTAGAATTACATGTGGTTTGATTTTAGTTTTAATCCATTTTTTAGAATTTTAATTTGTTTCTTAATCCTTTTTAGATTTAATTGATCTTTTCAATCAAATTGACATTCTTGTTAGAATTTGATATGATTTTATGATTAATTACATCTTAACCAATGACATGTTCCCTTAGTTCTAGAATAATTTAGAATTAGGTCAGATGGCTTAATATGATTAATGTCTAGGGTTGAAGTCATTATCTCTTTGTGCATTTATTTTTTGACTGATTTCACCATGATTGATTAAGTTGATCAAAGTTCACTTTGATCAATTAAATCCTTTGACTGCGCTTATTTACACAGTCTATTCAAGTGATCAAAAGTATCTTGATCATTTGATAGGACCCATCCCCTGTACCGGATGCATTGGATCACAACACCTCAACAAGTCAAAGACTTCACATTCAAGTCAATACAAGTCAGAAATTGCAGACATACTGGATTACTGTTCAAGCACGATAAAGGATCATCTTTAACACTCGTCAAATATGATCCAAATTGCATATCATGATCCTTAAGTAGTAGAGAATGGATAAGAGGGAGAATTCATATCCTCATTCTGAATATCTTTGGGTACAGGAAAAATGACCCAGTTGCTCAGGGTATTCACCTCTACTCAAAGACTTTATTGAAATTCAAATCGGATAATTGATAAGTCTTTCTACACAGATGTTGCAGCTAGACTGGAGATCAAGATCTCAACCTCTAGAGTTTCTTTTCCCTTTTTGTTTGTTCAGTATAAGACTAAAATGATTTTGTGTATAAACTCAAAAACACTTAAAAATACGACTATAATTGTACGCCACGAGCCTTAAGCAATGGAGAAGGGATGTGAGGAAGCATTCATATCCTTATTCTGAATATCTTTGGGTACAGGACGAATGACTCAATTGCTCAGAGTATTCATCTCCATTCATAGAATTTAGTACAATTCAAATTAAAACATATCTTCTCAAGAATAAAAACAAACTCAACCCATCAAATTCATTTTTGCCTTTGGGTATCTTTTCAAACCTTTTCAGAAAGGACATGTTACTTCCGTTTTATCATGAATGAAGCTTAAGCTTCTCATGCACGATCACATAGGTAATGTTTAACTGATAGAATTCAATCCAAGCACATCCATTCTACCACAAACAAACAAACTCTTAAGCCTCTCATGTGCGAGCATACAAGCAACGTTGACTGTTAGAACGCGAATATTAACACAATTCATTAAAAACAACCAACGCATCCGTATTTTCTACCACGAACTACGGAGTTATGATTTCCTTATTGCAATATAAGGATTCGTAGGCACGAGGATCCGAATCCTTGGCGAGCACGTTAATTATTAATTTCTTTTTCACCCTGATTATTAAAACCTTTTTTCCCCTTTCGCAAGTGATTTTTAGATAGTAACACTCGTTCGAGCAAAGAACAATCAAAATGGTTCTCGTTGAGTACAACAAATGTGAGGGGTGCTAATACCTTCCTCTTACATAACCTACTTCCTTACTATTTTTCTCTTACCCTGGGTTTTATCGATGTTTTCCCTTTCCTTCAGGAATAAATAAAGTTCGATGGCGACTTTGTTGTATCTTTGAGTGTGCGATATGCTCGGGTATATTTCTTGTAGCATCAATTTAAATTAAGTTTCTTCCTATTAAAGAAAAATATTGTCCCAATTTACTAATTAATATGACTTATCTGCGGGTGCTATTGATCGATGCAATCCATATTCTGGTCTCGCTTCTATTAATTATTTTTATAGACAAACTTGCTTTATTTTACATTTTAATTCCCCTTCTCATTCAAAATCTGATTAGCCTTAAATTTACATAGCAACAATATATAGCAGCAAAGTTGATTATAATTCCCCATGGGTTCGACAACCTTTTATACTCTGATACATTATGTGCACTTGCGGAAATCATCTAAGAGAAGGAAAACATATATCATATCAACGTCTTCCTCGTAGGGTGTCTTTAAGCACATTTTATTTTCTTTGTTAGAAGATGATTCTTTAAGATTTTCTCCCGGGGTTGATACTTCTCCTCTTCTTCTTCGTTTTAGTATTGAAGAAATTTCTTCATATTATTTGTCATTTTTAAACAAGAGGATCCTTCATTTGATGTTGAATCTTACAAAGATCATTCAACTATTGAGTGTGTCCTTTCTAAGGATTGTAATGGTATGAGTAAGATGAGGATGATGATTTTACAGTTTGGATTCCCCCATATTTGAGTAGTCAAACTAGTTTGCTCATATTCTCTATAGTTTTCTTCATTCTTGATTTTTCCTGAAATTCATGAAAGCTCCTATTGATTTAGGAATTGGATTAAACTTCCAATTATTGATTCTAAGATATTTGTTAGTGATACAGTTTCCAACAAACTTTCCAATACTTGTATATTTAAAAGAGCATCCAAGATTATCTTCTTTGTCTCGTGTTTTCATCTTCTCTGGTTTGATACTTGGAGAATCTCCATATATCAGTTTTAGAGCATCTCACATTTTCTTGGTGGTTTTGCAAAGATGAACATAGTGAATAGTTGTGTTATATAAAAACATAATCTTTTTGGTTTTGAAAAACAATTCAAATTTTATCTTTTCCTCTTTGGTCAAAAAGAAAATTGGGTTTATCTACTATTTCATCATTTAGTTGATGAGTAGGGATAAATAGATCTTTGACAATAGTTTCCCTAACTCATAGTTTATGTTTTAAAGAGAAATTCTAAACCTATCTTACAAAAGATAAACAATCTTGCTGTTTTTCAAAAAGTGATGGTGTTTAAAAAATCTCTTGTCGGAATTCATCTTCTTTCTGAGAAGATTAGTCCTTAAACAGGAGTTAGGCTCTGATGCCACTTGTTAGACTTGAGACTTCACAGACAAGAGGGAGGTGATTATGTTGTTTGGAAAAATGTGGTTTTAAAAAAAATTGTGAAATAAAATCAGAGTTTAAGCTATTTAAAAAAACTAAGCAGTGGAAAATAAATTGAGGAAATAAAAGGAGTTAAGGGAAAAGAGAAATGCCAAGAGTTATAGAGTTTCGGTCAAATCAAAAGGAGTTACTCCTCTCCAAGAATTGATCTTGAGAGTTTCCATTAAAAATTGAGAGTTTTTAGTAAGAAAGACTCAAGAACCCCCTTATATAAGGAAATGGTGATAAATCTTTAATCAAAATATATAAGATGATAGACGTATGCGCTTGCATCTTTTCTTTATAGCCATCTTGAGAGTGAAATGGCCGACCATCCTTCCCAAACAGTGGAATAAAGCGGTTAGTCATCTCTCCATAAACACAGACATTAGAGCGGTTAGTCTTCAAGTTCCATAACCTTTGAGCTTAATACCTTAGTTTTGTACGGGTTAACCAAAAACCTGTGAGATTTTAACACTGGGCTGATCTCTAACCAGTGAAGCTTTTAGATACCTGGATGAGCTTCAACCTATCTTGGTTTTAATATTGGGCTGACCAAAAACCTAGGAGATTTTATCGTAGGATAATCTCCAACATAAACTAGGACTGACATACCCAATCCCAAACAAAAGCTTCTTACGGGTTTAACTTTAACCCACACAAATCCCAAATTGGATAGCATTCAACCAAGGTATACACAAAAGGTTTCCTTGACGAACTTTATAATTCTATCCATTCTATGATTATAAAATGATCTCACTCATAAAAGGATTTTCTCACAAAAGCAATTGAGCTACATAGTGAGAGAAAGTTAAAGAATATATATATATATTATATATATAATATATATATATTATATATATATATATATATATATTATATATATATATATATTATATATATATATATATATAGATAGAGAGAGAGAGAGAGGAGAGAGAGAGAGATGAAAATGACAAAACACAATTTTGGATGCTTTGAAACGAAAAATGAAATCTCTATTTATAAGCATGAGGATGGCTCAAAAGGAAATTTCATTTAACACATTTTATAACAATTTAATCGATTATCACATATGTCTAATCGATCAGAAGATAAAAATAATAGTTTGTAAGTTCCATTAAAGGAAGGAAAATATATTTAGGTGTTGTACATCATTAAGGCACTGCCTGAATTACTTGGGTGTAAGTTTGAACTAATCTAATTGATTAGACAAAAGACATAATCAATTAGATAAGCTAAATATTTCCCTCTAGCTATTTTAACAGCTCCCAATTCATCTAGCATAACTTCAAAACATTTTTGAGTATATTTTCTTTCATAAAACAATTTGAAAAATATTTTAGTGTATGTGTGTGTACTTTTATCCATATAATTTTACGATAAAGTCCTTTTACCTTACAATCATTCACTCATTACTAAATTAGAAGATCACCAAATATTGCTTCAAGTTTTTGTCGGATATTACTCTTTATGTTGACACATGCTTGAGTGGTTTAAGATGAGGCTTTAGATTATTCTTTGTTTTCCATCATTAGATCATCAAGTTTATCAAACCATAAAGATAGATTTTCATCTTTATTCATTTAATCATTCATGCTTGACTTATCATAATATACTTTAGTTGTTATCATCAAAAGTTAATGTCCTTATTAAAAGCATATCACCTGCAAAACAAAGTTCCATATTTTCCCCCTTTTTAATGATGACAACATATCTCTCAGGGGCGGTGGTAGAAGAAATAATATAGATATATTTGGAGCGATTAGAAACCCCTAAGTTAGATAGAGAATATACCATACTCCCCCTGAGAGTATACTTCTTGCCTTTTGTCAAAATAAAAAAGGTGGATAAAGATGCATTGCTAAAAGTAAATATCCAAACAAGGGTAATTTAAGGAAAGGAAACTAATACTCATATTATTACTAAGGAATTTAAATTACAAGACTGGAAATTGCAAAAAGGAAAATTGTGAAATTCAAATATACAAGAAGGAAATTGCTAAATTGAAAAAAAAAATTGAAAAACAAACAACTAATAAATCTAAGTGAGAATATTCTGCATCAAGATCATCATAGTGGAATAGGTGATGTGGTATTTTGGGTTGGTCAGAAATGAAGTGGTGTACTATGAAGTCTATTTTGTCATTAAGTACATCTATTTTTCCATTCAATATTTTCAGAAGGTCTTTGATTGTAAGTATCTGAGGCGAGTTGTCTGAGCTCTTAATCTCTATGGGTATTTCCTGACTTTTGGTTTTTTCTTCTTTGATGGCTCATTTTCAGTGATCTTTCCATATTTTAGTTCAAAATTCATTGATGCTAGGATAAAACTTCCTATTAAGGTTTTTTTCTTTAAACTCTTCATCTTTAAAGTTGTATCATGTTTCTTACGGTATTTTTATGACTAGATTTCCATATTTAAGGTTTGTCCCCTTTGTCTTGATTTCTAACATGTAGTCAATTACTTGTTGTGTCCAATTTACCTTGACTTTGTTTTCTATCAACCATATTATTTCTACATCTACTTAGGTTAAGAGACCGAATTTACCATGTATGGGAAAAAGGATGTGATTCATTACACAATGAGTCACCCTACTTTTAGGGTATATGTATCCAGCAATGAATGGGTAAGGTATGTGTGATGATGGTTCTTTCATAAGGGATAATGCAATGATGATATAGTTGTATTTGTTGGCTTTATCTACAACCTAAATGATTCTATCTTCATGAGGAAGGTTTAGCGAAATTCCAAATTCTTCCACCGAGAGGTTCATCCAATGTTTTCTTACTTTGCTTTGAAGTATTCCATCGATGAGATAAAGGTTTGAAAAGAACATCTTCACAGGGGAGGTATAGATCATATTTGAAGGCATGTAGAGAAAGGTGGAAAGGTTTAGTTCTTCAAAATTCTTCAAGAGTTTCCATTCTTGGAAAGCTTCTGGGGCTAGGGTATGAACTCCCATAATGGTTCGATTAGAAAAGTGTTGAATTTATGGAATCATCAGTGAGAGGGCTCGAGGTAGAACTTAATTTTATGGAATTCATGATAAGAATAATCTCACTTAATATGTTAAATAAAAAACGTGTGATATAAAAAGAGTGAGAATAAGATACCTTTTTATAGCATGCTTTTCTGAGTGTTTGAGCGTGTAGACTAAGCAAGCTTTAAATGCAGATTATGCTGCTCAAAAATCAAATCAAAATTATCATTTTTTGAGTCTCCTAATCGATTAGATTATTGCTCTAATCGACTAGATTTTCCAATATCTCAGGGTTTTGTATTATTTCTCTAAGTAGACGAAAATTGTTAGTGCTAGTTTAAACAAGACTTTAAGGGTATTCACAGTTAAATAATAGCAAGTGTTTTAAAAGTGGGAATATCGATCTCACAAAGATTGCAATAGCTTAAATTGATTCTCATAGTAAAATCTTGTGAATTGCCATGAGCAATATGATAACAATAATAATGGGTTATCACAAGTTCAAGTTATATAACAATAAATAATAATAAAGAAGTTAGATCAATGGTGAGAGTCATGTTCGACAATAATCTATTTAAAGAATTTCATATCTTATGTGTGTATGATGAGATCTGTTATGACAGAGGAGGCAAAAAATGATCTAGTGGTGTATGTCTACAACATCAGAGCATATGTATTAAGTTAAGGGAACAACTCTAGAGGTCTCACAATAACATTAAAACATGTAAAGTTTAACTTTTTATTTGCCCTATGGTTGTATTCCTTTATCTCTAACATGACTAATATAGTGAATATGTCTATCCTACTATTTTCAACCATATTTACTTATTAGTTTCATCAGTCAACGGGTCTCTCAATCATTAACAAACTCTTACCTATTTATAAGGTGAACAATCAAAGAAACAAATGTATAAAAAATATTTCACATAGTAAAATACATCACTTCAAATCACACCATTTAACACAAAATACTACCTTTCACTTAAACTTCACATTTGTCAAAATAAAGAGGTTTAGCTCATGGTGAACAAAAGAAATACAATAATACAAGTTATTACTGCTAACATTTCTAAACACATATGAGAATAAAATATGAACCAAAGTATTACATTATACTCCTTGCAATCTTTCAATCAACATGAGGCAAGTTCTGTCATGCTCAGAAGCTCATCACTTCTTCAATGGAGGGAGAATGAAAGGAAATCTTCACTACTAGTTTAGACTTCTTATTTCAATAACATATTTTTCTTAGTGATTTCTCAAGTCTCTCAACTTTGGAACCTCCTTGCATTTCTTTCAAGAGGTTCCTTTTATATCCTATAAATTTTAGGGTTTTGTCTTGTCATTGGATCACAAGCCTTATGAATATTCATTGTTTTTGCCCTAGGAAATCAACATATTCGTTCTCCTTTCCCTCAAATCAGCATCAAATATTACAATTCTAGTGTGCAGGGGACAACACATCATGTGGCAGGTCTTCTGCACAGACAAACAAGCAGTGCGTAAAATTCAAGGTGCGTCAGCTTTTATAGGTTTTTGTCTTGTAGTGTTTGATATAATCCATCCAGTTTTCAAATTACTTAGACTTGATTATCCATATTGTTGCATGTCTTCCCTAATATTGAGGACCTTCGCTCTTTTCAGCATCTTCTTGCTTTAAGGCCTGCTGGTAAGTAGGTTGAATTTATGCTTCAGTTCTGTTATGCCATAACTTATCATTTTAGCACTCCTACACAAGTGAGAAATACATAAAACTCACAAAAGAGAGCACCTATTATTCTCTACACAAATTGCAGTAAAATAGAAAAATATACTTGAATTACCCTAATAAAGCTTGCTAACATAAAATAAAATTAAGTAATAAAGGCTTTAGTCTCTCACAAATAGTGAATTATCAGAGAGTATCCATAACCTGGTGTTTCAGCAAGATATGCATCTACAAGAAGTACAAAAGGCTTAAATTTCTCTTGTTGGGATATGTGATGCCTTAAATTCCTTCAATCTCCCTGGTTCATTAGTTGATGAGGTAAATCTCTTCGTGGAGGAAATAACAAGGAAGGATAAAGCTATGGCCTCAACTCACGTCATTTTATCTGCTACAAAGTCATATCTTTCCTCCGTTAAGGTATATCTTGAAAACTTGCGCCTTGAGAATGCCTTCATGGCCCAAAAATTAAACAAAACATCCATTGTCGGTCTCACGGCCTTTTCCGAGTCCTTTGAGAACACTTTGTTGTAAGTGGAGTATTTTTACTCTCTTATGCATATTTTGAGGGATCAAGTACAATTATACTAGATGCTTAAAGATGGAAAAGTTATCTGTCTTAGAGATTAGTCGTGTCCTTCTCTATCCTTTTTTTCTTGAATGCAATACCCTGTACTTGGAAGTGTAAGTAAATGAATTTGAATTGAAATATTGCTTTTACCTATTTAATGTATATGCCTCTGACCCCGAGTTACTTGCTCCAACTTTGAATTAACTTATGAGGTTTTTGCTAGAAGCTTATTAGACTTATCTAGGGCCATCGAAGCTAAGTGTCGGTGCTCCTTGATCTAAGATGAAAACATGTTTTGAGGTTGACGTGTGGCAAACTCACGGTGACCTCTAGAGTGGCTAGCTACCAAGAGGGGGCAGGCCAATTATAGTATTTCGAGTGGCTCTTCCACTTTCTTTGTGTGTGTGTGCGCTTTGCATTGTGGAGTTTTGATTACTTTAGTAATACGTTTATGGAATTTATGATAGCACCCCTGAGCCTTTCGATTAGGGATTGGATCTTTTTGGTCGTACCCTGGTTCGTCGTTACCTTACACTATCATAAAGAGAAGAGATGTTTTAGAACTTATGTTTAGTTCATTAAAATGGTAATATTTCTTTGGTTAGTTAATCAATTATTTAAATAAACAGCAACATAATAAGGTTGTAAACATAACCAACTACTCTTGCTTACTTGGCCGTCGTGGTTTGTTCTTCTGGAAGGAGGCTGAACATTCGTGCTTCTTAGTTAGCTGACGAGGGAGGTTATGTTTATCTCCATGACCTTGCACTTTCCTTGGTCTTTAAACACTTCCTGGTATATCCTTTTGACTCCTTCGAGGTCAGAATTAATTGTGATCGGCTCACCGTGAAGATTGTTGAATTTTAGTTTGAGGTGAACCAGGGAAGCCACCACATCTAGAGCCACCATAAAAGGTCTGTCGATTATGCAATTATAAACTTTCTTACAAGGAACCATAAGGAACTATAAGTCCACAATTCTAATGTATTTTCCGTCTTCCACATATATCATTAGCTCAATGTATCCACGAGGATTGATTGTTGTGTCATTGAATACTTGTAAGTTTTACCCTTTGTATGGCCACAATTTTTCCTTTTTCAGACCCATCTTTCTGAACAACTTGAATACATTATGTCACTAGAACTGCCACCATCGACCAGTATCCGAAATACGTCAAAGTGGCCGACTGTGGCAGTTATTATTGGAGTAAGCCCTAATAGCCAATCAGTATTGATTCTATTTACTTTTGTATCATGACCTTGATACACACACAAACACACACACAACACACATACACACACACACACACACCACAACACACACACATATATATATATATATATATATATATATATATATATATATATATATATATATATATATATATATATATATATATATATATATATATATATATATATATATATGTATATATATATAGGACAACAATGATGCATATAGGCTATTATGTGAGTAGACTAATAATCGTATCTCACATGTAATGGATATGAGGTATCAAGTCTTCACATTAATATAAATAGTATGAGTAATATTTATACTAGATTGGCGCACCTTGAGAATATTGCATAGTTTGTTATGCGAGTGTCATAAGTTATTCTCATAGGAATAATGGTGTGTACCATCCTTCTACTTGAAACCACTATGAGTCCTTAATATGGAGTTGAGAACTTTTTTCTAATCAAACATTATCAATAACATGATGACCATAAAGATGGTTGATGATTTGTCTACAAATCATGTTGAGGGACATGAGTGACCTAGAAAGAATTTGTCATTCGTACATATGCATAAGTAATATTTATGAGCCCTTTGATATAGTATGATTGTCAAATGCATGATCATACTAAAATAAGTTAATATGAGATATTGAACTTATTTGTTGTTATCAAGTATACTTGGGGATCAAGGAATATAATATTGGATTATACAAGGGTGAGATATTATATGCCTTATGTTCAAAATAGATATAAGGGTAAAAGGGTAATTATGCACATGATCATTATCATAGAAATGTTATGTCAGATCACACGACATTCTCGTCACTTGGATAGTAATGATGTGCTGCTAGGTACCACTTACTTTTTATAATATTAAATACATGATTCAATATTATTGTCAACGTAACGAGAGCCTACATGATCACACGCATAGAGTATTGACAATTGAACGAATGATTAAATAAAATAAAATTTAATTTGATTAGATGTTAATTTATTATTTAATAAATTAATACAAATTTAATTAGATTAAATGTGATTCAATTAAATAAATGAGAATTGACGGCTAATTAAATTAAATATGATTTAATTTAATTAATATTTTATTTTATTTTATTGTAAAAGTTTAGTTAAATATAATAATATTTTATTTAATTAAAATAGTTTAATTAAATAAGATTGAACTTATTTTAGAAATGTCCAAATAAGAGCATAAGGGTTTTTGGTAGATCTCTATAAATCGAGGAGATATCTTCTAAGAAGACGACTAGTATCGTGTTCCATTTTATGTTTGTGTGGACTACGTAGAAACATTGATATCTTTCGTCGTTCGCGATCAAAGATAAATCACGTTTTAAGCAATATTTGTTGAATAATTATTTTGATCTTTGATTTATGATTAATGAATTAATCAAAATCCGTTCATCGAAATTATTCTTCTAAAAAGATCAAAGTTTTTAAAAACGTCCTCTCAAATCCCTTCGATGTTATCCGAGCATAATTCTAATTAACTCATTAAATTAGAATATGATTTATACATATAATGATATTTATATGATGATGTAATCATAGTAATATGCATTTGTTTGATTAAATTGTTTTTACTAATATATAATTGAATTTGATTCAATTGAATTTTATTTAAAATTTTGAAATTACGTGTGTGCACTTTTAATAACTATTGAGTTGTAGCAGTGTAGTATACTTTTATGATTAACGTTCTTAACTTTAACCATGTAACTGTCGTAACATGACTTCACTATCTAATGAGATATAATATCCCAAGGTATATTCTTATACATGTTATTGAATATAAGATATTCAATTCTTGGGGTGGTTGTTTATAATTTGTTGTTATAACTTTTTGTTTCAAGTTTTATATGTAACATATAGTAACATAAGATTGATTATAGAGTGTTAAAATGGGTCTGACCCATGAATCATATATTTTAGAAAATTTTGATATAAATAGGTTATATTTCTAAAAATTTATTTATTTCACTTTCGCTTCAAGACTTCCGGAACATCACTTTTGCTATTGTAAACCGGAACTCATAGAGTAAGTCTTCCAGTTCACAATAACATATCGGAACTCTTTGTACAAGATTTTCGATCCGCTCCAGATTTGAGACGTTGGACCGGAACTCTTGGTAAAAGACTTATGATTGTCAAACTGTTTACCAGAAGTCTTCTTAAAAGACTTCCGGTTTTCAAGTTGTTTACTGGAACTCTTCTTAAAAGACTTCATATTTTCATTTAATTCACTAGAAATCTTATTAAAAATGTTCTGGTGTTCAAACTTCACTTTTTTCACACCAGAACTCTTTTTAGAAGTGTTCCGATGCGTTTTTTTTAAAATAATTTTTTTTTATAGTGGTTCGAAGACGAGGTGTCGACGGTAGGATTCCATATCATAGTTTAGGACGAGACGCGTCTACATCTGCAGCAGAGCCGATTGGCTATCCAGGAGGGTCGTACGATACGTAAGTACGAGCATCATGTTGCTCGATATTTATGGTTTAGTGAGGTAAATAAACGACGTATATTTGATATTGAATAATATTTGAATATTTTATATTGTGTTTTATAATATGTGTTTTAATTGTTTCAGGAGAGAGGTCCGAAGAAAGAGTTGAAGGTGGCTGGACGCGGACTTAAACTGACATCGAGGGTTCCACAAGCTCTTCCACAACAGATGGAGAGTTGGGTTTCTAGGTCTGAATTATCTTCACTTCAGAGAACTAGTTTGACGAAGATAGACACAAACCTGATATCCGCATTTGTGGAGAGATTCCATCTAGAGACATCTTCATTTCACATGTCGTTTGGTGAGATGAGCATTACTTTGGATGACGTCTCTTGTTTGCTTCACTTGCCCATCGGGGATGTGTTCTGGAGCCCTCAATATGTCACTGAAGAGGTTGTTGTTGAACTTGTTGTTGACTACTTAGGAGTGTCACAGAGTGAGGAACATACACATGTTCGTAGCTACAGGGGTTCTTACTATAAATTGGAGTGATTATATGATTTATTCGTACAACATATAGCTGCTTATAGCTGGACATATGCGACTAGAATATGTTTGCTGATGTTTGTGGGTTTCGCAATTTTTACCGACAAGACATTTACGCTTGTCGAGGCACGATACCTCTTATTGTTTACGGACTTAAAGAGATGTTCGGGATACAGTTGGGGAGCAGCTGAATTGGTTATCCTTTACAGATACCTCAGAGATGCATCCATGTTCAATTGCAAGCAGCTCGATAGATATACTACTCTTCTACATGTATTTAATTTAAATTTGTTTATTATGCATTAATTAATTTTATAAAGTATGTTAATTTAATTTAATTTATTTATTATATTTTAATATTGTAACAATGTTGGATTCACGGGTACTTTTCAACAGTTGAAAAAAGAGGAGAGAATTGGAAACCAACTGATAATTTTTGTCTTCCTCGAGCGATGAGATAATCCTATAAGCAAGGAGTCCTGAAGGTGGATGACTTGCGACCTATTTTGAACGAGCTGACACATGCCGACGTCATATGGTGTCATATGGTTCAACTATCAGTATCCTTGTATTTCTCACCTTTATCACAACCAAATATTAATTTGTTACTTCTCCATCTCTTACCTATTTCAGTATTTTAGCAAGTGATAATAACGGTTACTTTATTATGGATTTCAACCTCTTAATCCACCTGAGCACCTTTTCTCCTGTACCAAATCTTTGAGTAGTTAAAAAATCGCCAGAAGTATCTACACATATTTGGGGAAGAATTTCCATACCTGCACAATAAAAAAATGTCAAAAAAAAAATAAGAATGCAAACCGGAAGACTACAAAGAAGAGTTCTGGATCATAGAAATAACAAACCGGAAATCTTTCAGAAAGACTTCCGGTATATGTTAGTTTGTTAACCGGAACACATATGATAAGTGTTCCGCAACGCTTTTTTTTTTAAATTGAACTAGAACTCTTCAACTAAGTCTTCCGGAACACGTTATGCATTAAACCAGATGTCTTCCACAAAGTGTTCCGGTTTGAAAAAAAACATATTGGAAGTCTTTTCTAAAGTGTTCCGATACGAGGGTGAATAATGCAATTTTCGGAAGTCTAAATTTAGTGGTTAAAAGTGAAATGGTAAATTTTTAAAAACAAACAAGGATAAACGAGTTTTCAATTATGATAAATTGACGCCGTGAGTTTTCTTATATTATAAGAAATACATTTTTATTAGGTTGCATAGATTGCAATTTTCTTTATTGTTTTTAGAGAAAAAGAAAATAAACAAGGTCCCGTAGCTCAGTTGGTTAGAGCGTTGGTCTTATGAGCCGAAGGTCGCGGGTTCGAGCCCCGTTGGGACCAATATTTTTCTATAACTTATTTGATGATTTTTGTTGTCTTGAAATCTAAATTAAAAGCATTTGTGTTTATTTTATAATTTATCTTGTAAAAATTCGTCATGCAAAAGTAAAATATTAAATGTTATATAAACAAATGTAATACATTAAATAAGGATGGAAAAACGAGCATACACCCCTTTAGACTCTCTATTTTTTTAAAATGAAGCAAGATTAATATAGTCAATTTAAGTTGTCGAGTCCAAAATCTCAGTCATGCTCCACTTATTGATAAACTAATGAGTTGGTGGGTCGATCCGCTAAACAAAAGTTTTATTAACACATTTTCTAATTATAAATCAAACGTTAACATTTAAAATTTTAGTATAAATTGGACATAAATTAGCAAAGATATTTTATATGTTTTTATATGTTGCCCAACTTCAACTCATAATTTAAACATAGTTCTTTTATATTGACACTAAGGAGCATGTAAAGGCAAATCTTTATGATTGAAAATAACCATCGAATAAACAACAGGCCTACTGTCAGATGGGGACTTTGCAGTAGGCACGAAAATCTCATGAAGTTTTCAAAATATGGCAACAACTTTAGGACATGCCAAAACTACGTCAAGTGTTCAAAATAAACGACAATGGAAAAGATCATTCATTCGATTCCTTATTTTGTGTTCAAGATGCACATTTTTGACAAGGATAACCTTCTCGTACAAAAAGCAACGAGGACTTACAAAAAGTGAGTGGAAATGAGACACTTTGAGAAACCCTACTGTGAATAGGAGTTTTGTAAGGGTTCAACCGAGGGCGATTTTTAAGGATGCCAACAAGAATTGGGCATTGAAGGGTGGCCAATAAAGATTGGGCTTTAGTGGAAATGGATAAACATAGTTTAGGCTTCAAGAAGAGATGCCCAAATGAAGTATTTGGACTCTGATGGGAATAGAGGACCAAATCAACAAGATTTGGGCTTGACGGATACGAAGGGTCAAATTGACACAATTTGAGCTTTATGGATATGAAGGGTCAAATTAACAAAATTTGGGCTCTAGGGAAATAAAAGACGAAATTAACAAAATTTGGGGTGGTTGGAGAAGAAGGGTCAAATTCTACAAGATTTGGGCTGGTTGGAGAAGAAGGGTCAAATTCTACAAGATTTGGGCTTTATGGATATGAGGGCCAAATTAACATAATTTGGGCTTTATGGATATGAAGGGTCAAATTAACATAATCTGGACTTTATGGATATAAAGGGTCAAATTAACACAATTTGGGCTTGATGGATATGAAGGGCCAAATTACAAATTTTGGGCTGGCTGGAGAAGAAGGGTCAAATCAACAAGATTTGGGCTTTATGGATATGAAGGACCAAATTAACATAATTTGGGATGGATGGAGAAGAAAGGCCAAATTCAACAAGATTTGGGCTTTACGGATATGAAAGGTCAAATTAACACAATTTGGGCTAGCTGGAGAAAGAGGACCAAGTTCAGCAAGATTTGGGCTTTATGGATATGAAGAGCCAAATTAACAAAATTTCGGCTGGATGGAGAAGAAGGGCCAAATAAACAAAATTTGGGTTTGATGGATATGCATGGTTAAACAGAAAGTTTAGGCTTTTGCTGAGGATTGGCCAAACAAAAGTTTGGGCTTTAATGGAGAAGGGCCAAATCAAAATTCGGGCTTTATGTGGAAGGATGGTCAAATCTAACAATATTTGGGCTTTAATGGAGAAGGGACAAATCAACAATATTTAGGCTTTATGGACATGAAGGGCTAAGCACAAGTATATGCTTGCTGGAACTAGAGGGATAAACACAAAGTTTAGAATTTTACCGAGAAAAAGGGCACTGACCAAACAAAAAGTTTGGGCTTAGAGGATAGAGGGCTAAATAAAAAGTTTAGACTTTTGCTGGGGAGTTAGCCAAACACAAAGTTTAGGATTAAAAGATAAAGGACTAAACACAAAGCTTAGGCTTATATGGAAGAGGGGATAAACAATAAGTTTAGGCTTTAATGAGAGTATGGTTAAACAAAGGTTTAGGCTTGAACAAGGCAGTGGCCAAACGGAAGTCTCGGCTTGAGGGAAGAGGGGGGGCTAAACAAGAAGTTTAGGCCTTGAACCGGATGTGGCCAAACAGGAGTCTAGGCTTGAGGGAAGAAGGGGGGCTAATATAAGAAGTCTAGGCTTTGAACCGGTACTGGCCAAACGAGAGTATGGGCTTGATTGGGAGTATGGCTAAACAAAAGTTTAGGCTTGGAGGAAAAGAGGCTAAATGAAAGTTTAGGCTTTATGGGAGAAAGACTAACCAAAGGTTTAGGCTTAAATAGGTAATGTGAAAAGTTTTATAAGGGCTCCCAGTATGATTGGGCTTTAAAAAGGTGTCAAATGGGGTTGGGCTAGATGGTTTTCCATACGGGAGCTAGATCTTGAAGTGATTCACCAAACGAGAACTGACTACCAGATGGAAGCTGGATTTTGAGAGAATAAACCAGACGAGAATTGACTACCAGACAGGAACTGGATTTTGCAAAGATAAGCCAGACGAGAACTGACTACAAGACAGGAACTGGGTTTTGAAAAGATAAACCAGACGAGAACTGGGTCTTGAAAAGATATGTCAGACGAGAACTGACTACCAGACGGCAACTGGATTTTGAAAATATACACCAGACGAGAACTAGATTTTGCGAAGATACGGGAACTGGATTTTGAAAAGATAAGACAAACGAGAACTGACTACCATACGGGAATTGGGTCTTGAAAAGATATGCCGAACGGAAACTAACTACCAGACGAGAACTGGATCTTGTAAAGA
This sequence comes from Lathyrus oleraceus, assembly GCF_024323335.1. NCBI lineage: Eukaryota > Viridiplantae > Streptophyta > Magnoliopsida > Fabales > Fabaceae > Lathyrus > Lathyrus oleraceus. The sequence continues at coordinate 529,553,555 of NC_066585.1, read as the reverse complement.
TACACCATACGGGAACTGACTACCATGCGAGAACTGGATTTTGAAAAGATACACCAGACGAGAACTAGCTCTTGAAAATACGCACCATACGAGAACTGGATTTTGACAAGATAAGCCAGACGAGAACTGACCACCATACGGGAACTGGTTTTTGACAAGATAAACCAGATGAGAACTGACTACTAGACGGGAACTGGATTTTGCAAAGAGTGTGCCAAAGAGGAGATGGGTTTTGAAAGAGTTTACCAAACTTGATTTGGGCTATCAGACGGGAACTGGATTTTGAAAAGATACGCCAGACGAGTATTGACTATTAGACGAGGACTAGATTCTAAAAGGATAATCCAAACAAGAACTGACTACCAGACGAGAACTAGATCTTGAAAAGATACGCAATACGGGAACTGACTACTAGACGGGAGCTGGATCTTGAAAAGATACGCCAGATGGGAACTGACTACCAGACGAAAACTAGATTTTGATAAGATAAACCAAACAAGAACTGACTACCAGACGAGAACTGGATTTTGAAAAGATAAGTCGGATGAGAACTGACTACCAGACGGGAACTGGATTTCAAAAAGATACGCCAGACAAGAACTGACTACCAGACGGGAACTAGATTTTGAAAAGATACGCCAGCTGAGAATTGGACTCTGAAAGTGAGATTAGACGGGAACTAGGTTTTGAAATGTTTGGCTAGACGGGAACTGCTTTGAGATAGTGTTGATCAAAGTTGGACCTTATAAGGTGCTAAGAAAAATTGGGCTTTAGGAACGGACCAATAAGGATTGAGCTTTGGAAGATTCCAAGCAAAATTTGGCTTTGTCTTTTCTAATTAGGGAGAGGTTTCATGCTATGCTAGTTGAATGATATACATGACATGATTAATGCATGATGACTTATGCAATGGTCTTGAAGGTCCAACAAATTCCCCTGAGGTTGGTCATGTGTGATGGACACTGGGATCTATTTTGCTTGGTTACAAGGCTTCTCGTGGACAGGTTATGGGATGTGTTCAACATGACTTCCCAACTTCCTGGACTCTTGATACTGCTAAAGTAGTGAGACTGATCTGGATCTTCCAATGCGTCAGGATTGATCTGAGCAGACAAATTAAATGGAGCGGAACTTCCCATATACGACCAGTCTTACCTTATAATGTTGAGCACCAGCATGGAGTGCCCCAATTACAAGTTATGGAGCAACCTTGTCATAGGAAGATCTAAATCTGATCAGCCTCAATGTCTTTGAAACTGTATGCCCCTGATTAACCATCCCTTGGAGCGGTTGACTTCTTGTGCTCTTCGGATGACCTGCCTTAGTACGAGCCTTGAAGTAACTTTGCCGATGGCTGGGTTATATTTGAGAAATTCCCCTGACTAAGTGATCTTTGGAGATATTTGTGGAATCTCGACGTGATTACCCCGAATGACTAGATCTTGAAGCGGCTTGCCTTTTTTCTCAACAGAGTCTTTAGGCGCTTTTCCCCTGGTAGGATCAACTAAAGTGACTTGCCCCTGCTCAACAAAGACCTCATGGATTTTTTCCCTTAGTGGGATCAATCTTTCCATTATAGAAACTTTCTTGATGTCAAGTGCTTATTCACAAATAAGATTGTTTGTTTTGAAAATGATAATGCTAATGATATGTTTATGTCAGTTTTGAAATCCAAGTATGTTCACTAAAATTATGACATATAGTGAATGGAACACTAATTGGGAATGCCATATCTATACCAACACAAATGATAAGCAAAAACTCTAGAAGTCAGTTTTATTGCGATCTTACTGTAGTATGCTTTAATTAGGTCTTTTGAGGGTTATAACATAGCTTGGTTCACAGTTTCAGAAAAAAAAGGATTTATGGCTCAAAACTTATTATAACCCACTCGTTCTCCTTGGTGTTCTCCAGTCCTACGTTCAACTAGTTCAATACAAACGCTCATTTTACAAAAGGGATTTTGAATGGTGGAAGTGATGGTTAAGGAACTAATGAGGTTCTCGGAGTGGCAGTCACCCACCTTTTGTTTTTTGTTTGTAGTCACACGAATTTGTTCTTGCTGAGGATTTTTCTTTTGATTCCTCTTTTGCTTCTTCGCTTTTTCTTTCCCTAATTTTTCCTGGACTAATTCAAACTTACAATCCACAGGGATGCCCTAATTTTTGCCTAATCGAGATTTTTTTACTTAGCGGACTTTCTTTCTTTTTCTTTGATTTTTTTGATATTGAACTTCTCTTTGCTGGAACAAATCGTGTGACATTTGTTCGTTTGATTTGAAGGGGTTGTGACTGCCTCGTTCCTTTTGTTCGAGAGAGACAACCATTACGGATTTGTGGTTTTCAAACTCTTACGAGGGATAAGATGTGGTTGATCATAAGACAAGAAACTCCTTTTTGTCTTTTTGAAATTTGAACGCATGGTCAAATTAACTAAAAACTACCTTGCCCTGGTTAAGATTGAGGGTTTTTCTGTTTAAAAAGAAACTCCTACTTTTATGTCCTAAGGGGTTGACTAGGGATTATCTTCCTTATAACTCTGGTGTTTGGAGATTTGAAACAATACCTTACGTCGTCGGGAAGATTTTATTAACCCTAACTGGTCTTCCCTTCATTACAAACCCTAACTGACGAAGAGAGAGAACTGGATTATAATTTATGCAACCTTTGGTCCCCACGAGTGGCACGTTCCGAAATTCTCCACAACTCATAACAACATCCCGCACATCCATCCGGTATGATTGCCACCTGATATCATAGGAGGTAAGCGACATGACCCTCTGAGTCCACTTATGAGTGCTCTGAGCATCCACAAAGGGTCCACTGGCTGGCAGAAGAGACATGAACCATCTGAGCAGGAGAGGTAGACAACATCTGATAGCTCCACCCTTACCATGCCTACTGTGAATAGCATAGTAAGTGTCAGCTAACAAAGTGGGAACTGGATTCCCTCCTCTGAAGATACAGACCGCAACATAGTCCACAAAATTGGGCATGCTCGGGAATAGGACGATCCCATAGATCATAACAGCAAGTTGGGCATGAAAAGCTTCCCAATTCCCCTTCTCTGCTTCTCCTCTGGCAACTCTCAGCAGAAACTTCAACGGCAGACCCATGACATCCCCACTGGGCTTCCAATTATCACAAACTTCTTTGACACTCAACTGGAGAGCTCTGGCAACAACTCTGAAGTCAACTTCCTTCGGTACGTCCAAAAAAGGAACCTGATGCTGAATCGGAACACTCAACAGAATAGAATACTCCTCAAGAGTGGGTGCCAACTGATAATCTTGGAAGGTAAAACAATGAAGCTCCGGGTCGTAGAACTGAAGAAGAGTCTGCAACGGCACCGGATCGACTACCGTCTTCAACAGCGTCAGAATATCTCCATACTGGTCAACGAACCCATTCTGGTTACCACTGGTTATCAGGCTACTCAACTCGATCAACGAAGTCAACGGCTCACGATGAAAGCTGTAGGAACAAGTCTTCCGCTTCGGCTCTGGGACTGTTGCCATCTCTATCAGTGAACAAGCTCTGGAATGTACCTGAGAAATGATATGCATGCAGAGATTAGTTTTTTTTCTTTTTTTTCTCTTTTCTTTTTTTTCTTTTTTTTCATTTCATTTTTTTATTGCGTATTTTTTTGAAAATAAACATGCTATGATGCACATGATGCAGACACAACTGACTGGTCGTGCATCTCTGATCACAAGGTCGAAGCTTCGGTTTAAACTCAGAACCCCAAATCCATTTGAAACCCAAAGTCAACTGAGAACTGTCATCTGAACCCAAAGTCACCAACAGAACCACAAGTCACCAACGGTACCTGTAATAATGATCAAACCCTTCCCCACTCACGGGTGTCGTCTAGGCCAGGGTAAGGTCGGGAGAAACGCAGCATAAATAACCTTTCGCAAAATATTATCATATACACACCTGAAGTATGCAACGACAATATCCCACCAGGGTCTGAGCTGCTCGTGATGTCAATGTTCCGCTATGTGGCGCAATACCACCCGCTTCCCATGAATCACTCTATTCCTAAGCATCCTAGATTTCACTCATGGCCTGGGTATTGGGCCTTTTACCTCAAGTAACTCCCACCCCCAACAGAGAGAAATAGACAACCAGCCAGCCAGATAAACAATGAATGTGAATGAATGCAAACATAAGTGCAAACATAAATGCAAACAATTAATGCAAACAATAAATAAGGAATGCAATAAATAACAGCAAACAGCAACCAAAACCCTAACCTAGAGAGCGCTAGGAGAGACTCGCTTAGGGAAGACGGACCAGCACAGGTCAACTTCTCTATCTCCCCAGCAGAGTCGCCAGCTGTCGCATTACGCGAAAAACCGGCGGGAAACAAGAACAACAGAGCCGCCACCGGGCGTTATTTATCCCAAAAGAGGGAAAGGAAACACTCAGAGAAAACCTGGAAAAAGCATGGTCTCGCGACCAAAGAGAATGGGATCGAGAGTCGGTTATGCGAAGGGAAGGTATTAGCACCCCTACGCATCCGTCGTACTCGACGGGATCCACGCACAATAGGAAGGAAAATGGTTGCTAAAACACTGCTCATAAACAAGCAAACTGGCTGAAAGAGACACAAGAAAACAAACAAGACTGACTCGGCAGGATATCGCATCCTGGGCCTACTTAGTCTATCAAGCATAGACATCAGAGTCAAAGTAGTTCGGACTGGGGAAACGACACATGCTCGCTAGGATGTCGCATCCTATGCATACGTATCTTCTCGGACGAAGAAGAATCAGAGCATTCGTAGCTCGGCTAACACGCACACAAACAAACACAGGCAAAGGCAAACATGGAGCCTGAATGCCAATTACTGGACTTACATCAGCATCCGAACCAAAACACACACAAGAAGGCAAACGTGGAGCCCGAATGCCAATCACTGGACTTATATCAGCATCCGAACCAGCAAACCCACACTAGAACCCGAATGCCACTCGATGGACTTACATCAGCTTCCAAGCACACAACAACACGAAACAAAGACACAGGCGCCCGGAGAGATCTGCTCATCTCCTGCCTACGTACCTCATCTGGTATGAGGATCAGGGCGACGTAGTTCCCCTACGGAGGGACAACAGGACTGGCCTAACCAGATAACAGAGGGAGACACAACTAGGGAGACTACGACTCGAGCCTAGATGTTATCATGCAAATTCATCCCTAAGTTAAGGTTTCTAGCTAACTTGTACAGAAAGCAAGCCTATCCTAAACATGACTTGCACAGGAAGCAAGCCAAACCAAACCTAACTTAACTTGCACAGGAAGCAAGCTAAGGCAAACACACAAGCACAAATAGCACACACTATATGCAATCAAATGGGCTCAATCAAGGTTAGGTTTTAGTCGAGGGGTCATATCAACCTCAACAAACAAACCACTGTAACAGGGTAATGTTAGCTCTTAACCCTAACATTGAGAGTTAGGGTGAAGCTGATGAAAGGTGAGTGAAGATGAGACTTCACAGCTCTTATCCCTGGCCTGGGAGAGCTTAAGACAAGAATGTGTGGGTTCAGAAAGTGGGAACCCTTCTACACATATGACACTGACTCAATGTACAATGATCTTGGGTTAATATCTGCAATGCATCAACACAGTGGTGTGAGCAAAGCAGATGACACACAGAATAGCAGGGGATGGATTGCACATCCCTTATATCTACCAATGCCTCTTCACTTAGGAGGTCTTTGAATATGTACAAGGACAAAATGTAAACAAGCACAAACATTGCCTCTTAAGGAGGACTTCAGACAGGTGCTTGGCCAAGTAACAGGCCAGGTCTTCCAGACTACATGGAGTAAGGAGATTATACCTCAATGCAAATTGCTATCAAGCAAAGCAAAGCAAAGTTCACAAAGAACTACTAGCAATTAATGTACCTGAAATCAGTCAAACATAATTAGTATACCAGACACAAAGTTAAAACAAACAGCATAAGCCAACAGACAACACAGTCAGGCATATGTGAAAAGCACAAGCTCATAACAAGTGAGCTAAACAACCTACAAAACAAACAAGTTAGTTCATGATAAACAATCAAACTCATTCAACTTGTATTAATCTCTTTGGAGCATTTGTTGCTTAACCTGAAAAACCAAGCTTAAACATGAGCAACAAGACCACTAGGACAAGCCTAGGGTCAAAAGGGGATAAAAAATTCAAAACAGCAAGTGACAAGTGTCCAAAGTCAAGATAAATCAATCAAGAAGCCAACCCAAGTGGTTTCACATTCATACCATTCATCATTATCATTTCAAAAGCAAATTAGGTCAAAACATGTCAAATAGCACCTCAAAGAAGTCAACAGAATGACTCAACTCAAATCCAATCAAAAACATTTCAATAAATCCTCAAATAAATCATGATCAAACATCATCCACAACATGATAAGCATACCAAATTTCATCTCATTTGGATCAAGGGAAGTAGGTCAATGAAAATCAGAAAAGCAAGGCATGCAAATACAAGTTCAAACTAGGTCATAAATGATGCATCAACTTCAACTAATCATAAAACAGTGATAAAGCATGATAAATGAATGGGACCAAAGCCATGATATACTTCAAGATGTCCACAATGCACATGTCAAATTTCAAGTCCATCCAATTAAGCATTAGAATTTCACAAATCATATAGCATCATGTGTCACAAAAGTCAACAATTTGGGTCAAACAGGGGAGAAATTATCAATCAAATGGAAAATGCATTCAAAAATTCCAGAAAAAATCACACACATTCTCAACATGCACAAGTGTCTTCATGCAAAAATCCAGACCATTTTGAGTTCAATAAGCAAGGTAATTAAAATCATGAAGATGGACATGCATGGTGTGACACAAATTGTCACACCCCTATTCAAAAAATCATATCTCCACAACCAGCAATGATAAAATTACAAACTCTATACCAAAATCACCATAAACATGTCTAGTTTAAGCACAAACAATTTGAGAGGCATTGGATTATGTATCATCATTTCACAAGCAAATTGGCAAAGCATACACAAAATGGACACATATGAACAAACCCTAGCACATTTAAAAATCCACACATGCAAAAAATCTGGAAAAATCACCATAATAAACTAGAGATTATGAGGAGCATTTCACAAAAAATCCCATCAAATTTGGATTAAAATTTAGGAACTTATGAATTTTCTAAGTTGGCCATGCAAAATGAAATAAATATTGAAAAAAGAAAATGATTTAAGCTAAATAAATAAACCGGCCGTGGCAAAATGGTAATATTGGGGCTCACTAAGTGAAACGCCGCGTTTCACTTTGTGAGGTGGCGTGCGGCTATTCGCTACATGGCCAGGAACACGGGAAGCTCATGCAAAACGAACATTTCAAGATCAAACACGATCCTGGGTTTGGCTTTTTAGGGTTTATGAGCAACAATTCATCTTGTTCACTATCGAATTTTCCAGCAAAAGCATTTCGCAACCAAAATCAATAAGCAACATACCAATCAACTCATCTTGCAGTGTACATCAATAATCTAACATTCATTAATCTTAAATCGTGCTAAAATGGAAGGAACGAGCAAGGTAATATTTGAATATCAGACTTTAAATCCATGTTTCTCCCTCAATACACAACCATTTTCCACGATTTAAAGCTCAATATAATCAGCATGGAAAGACCTTCAAGAAGCATATCATGATTTGGACAATAGTGTGAATCGAATTTTTACCTTGCTTGAAGAACAGTGATGAAATAGAGGTTTTCTGGCCGTGTTGAGCTGAAACAGATGCGCCTGGATGTTCCAAATGATGAATGGACAATGGATTCGGAGCCCAGCTGCCTTGATTTAGCTCAAAACGTGAACTGCCATGTGAGAAGCTCAGTAGAACAGTGGTAGAAAATGGCTTTACAGTCGTGATTTGATGCTTGCAAAGACTCCCAGAATGTTGGTGAATGATGGCACGATGGACAATAGCAAGGGTTCTTTGAAGATTTTCAGAAAAATTCCAAGTGAAGAATTTAGTGTTCTTGAGAGAAAATGAAGTTTTGATCTGATTTGGTGAATAGTGGCTAGGGTTTTTCAGTCAGAAATGTGCACTATATACCTTGATTAACAATGCTTAAACTTGGTTAATGAAGTGGTAAGTGGAATTGGCTTAATTAAGTGTTTTGGTCATTTTGCTAAAAACCACTCAATAATGCATGGGGTGCATGTTAATGCACGAAAATGGGCTTAGGCATGCCCCAAATTTGATTTCTGAACAACTGCAATTGGTAAAAAGCATTGGAAATGGTTAATTTGAAAGCTCATTTTTTCACCTCTCTCTTTTTTAATTCATGCACTTGGAAAAAGGTCATTTTGATTGGATAATTTTTGGTGAATTGTGATGAAGGATTTGGATAGAGCATATCAAATGTGACTTGTAGCAAAAAACCTCACCCAATTTGGCCAAATGGTTTGGAAGATATGCCACTTTGAAGTTCAAAAAATCTTGAGAATGATTTGATCATAACTTGCCAACCATAAATGAGAAATGAGTGTTCTTGGACTTTTTGGAAATGGTAGAACAAGATCTTCAACTTTCATGTTGGACAAAATTTCATTTGAAGCTTGTATGATGATGTAAATTTGAGGAGCAAAACTTTCCATTTTTGGCAATTTCCAATTACAGGTCAACTTACTATTTTAGGAAACTTTTTGTCTGACTTCAAATTCTCCAATCTTGATCTTTGAAATGACAAATGAGACTTATATGAACATGAATGAAGCCTTTCAAACCATCTCCCACCTTCAAATCCATAAAATCAGGCACAGTTGACCACAGTTGACTATAGTTGACTTTCTAGGGTTTCTGGTGGACTGAACAATGACTGATGACTTCTGAGCACCCAATCCTTGACCAAATCACTTCAAAAGGACCCCTAGGTCATGTGAACATGTTGGACCAACCCTAGGGCCTTGCCTCCTTGAGAAATGCACTTGCTTGCTTGATTGACTGATCTCCTGACCAGTTTGACCTAATTTTGTCAGAGGACTTGCACTTGGGCAAAGGACAATGCAATGCTATGCTATGGACTATGTTATGTTAATGACCTAATATGAGAATGTATGTACAAAAGGTAAGTGCAAATTTGAGGTGCTACACCTGCTTACGAAGGCATGTGATTGTTCAATATCTTTGGTCCATTTGGTGTGAACGTGATAACATTTGAATCGATCAAGTCTTGTACCTTGTGCTATAGAGCTTTGTAATCCTCGATCATGTGTCTGGGTGCCCCTGAGTGAAATACACATTTGGCATTCACATCATAGACTGGAGGATGAGGTGTTGGTGGAGGTTCAAGTTCCCTTAATTGAATCAATGAGCTATTGAGCACGTGAGGGAGAAGTCGACCGTATGATATAGGAACTGGATCAAACTGTCTATTTTCCCTCCTTGTCTTTTCTGGCCTTGTTGAGCATGGTTTTGCTCCTGATTTAGATATTGATTCTAATTCTCGCTTGGTTCCTCTGACTTGGTTGGGTAACATGCAATGGATATTGATAGAAAAGCCTTGTAAGTCCGGGTTGTGGATGATATTCGTGAGGCAGTTTCTGATATGAGGTGGAGCCAGGCATATGCACATGAGTGGCCATTTCTTCTATGGAAATTGGTGTGGGATTGCCTTCCTTTCTCAATATTGCTTGCAGGACTTCCATAATCAGGCTCATTTGAGTTTTTAGTTGGTTGACCTCCATCCTTAATGATTCTTGACCTCTCTTAAATTCTTCCATAGTAATCTAAGACATGCTTCCAGTTCAAAACGTATGTCGGGTAGTCAGCTAGCTGGTTAGAAACATAAGGTGATATGAGGTTTTGTCTTGTTGGGAAGATATGCATGTATGTTGATGGATGCATGAAGAATGTAGTGCTACGAAATGTTATGTAATGTATTTTTTTTAGTTCAAAGGATGTTATGGTATGCAATACATCATAGATTCAGAAGTTCGGCATATGAATTGTAGGTTGGAGTTTTAGTTTTCCTGCAAGAAAAACCCATATCCCCTCACAGGTGAGTTTTAAAACTTTATAAAGATGCTTAGAGACACGGATCCTTGTATGAGAATACTGCTATCGTCGCAAAAAGACTTGTGTGATAACGATACCCTCAAATGGATCTATTCTAAGTGAGGTCACCCTCAACTTCAAAAGCGACATGTTTGCTAAAGGTCCCTAGAGTCACAGATCCTCTTTTGAAGTATGTTTGTCAACATAAAATGACTTACGAGCCAGAGATACTTTATAAGGAATATACTTTATGGGGGTTCTCGCACCTTCCCATCAAGACAACTACGCCCGACAAGTTAGTTACTACGCAACCACCATCATATCTTAGGTGTACTCTCTAAGCCTGGGTATCTGACTTATCATTCAATAGTATCAAAAACCCATCCCAAAATAGCAGAATACAAAATATATAGAATATATGAAGCATAACAACAATAGATAAGTGAAAGCAAGTAAGATAAAGATAAACACCAAAGCAGAAAAGGATACAGGCAAAGTTGGGCTTTACTCCTATTTGGCATCCCCAATGGAGTCGTCAGTTGTCGTGCCGCGAAAAATACAAAGTTGCCACCGGATTTTATTTATTTCAAGCACATTTCAACTAAATATACAATAACACCATGGTTTCATGCCCTAAATCAATCAAATGACAATGGTAATAATCAAGCACATTTCAACTATGAAATGCAAAATGAATGGATACAACAAAAATGCAAATTAGGGCTAAATCTAAAGTTATTCATGATCAAAGTAAGGCAAAATGGTCTAAATGGCATCATATGACCAAGTTATTTTCAACCAAAAAATGAATTAAGATCTAATGGAAAATATATTGCAAATTAACCACAAACTTAATTGAAAATTAGCATACAAGTTTTTAAATTCTAACATGATGAATCAATGTTTTTAGAAATGAATCAATGATCAAAACCTAATTAACTCTAGGTTAACCACTTCATTTTCGAATTATTTTTCAAAGCAATTAAAGACAATTAACCCTAATTAAGATTTTATTTACTAATCATTTTATTTTCTCTAAACAAAATAAAACAATCTCTTTATTTTTTTATTTTTTTATTTTTAAAACCTAAAATATGCTAAAAATGCATCAAGCAAAAATAACATAAAAAACAAGATAATACAAGAAAAAATATATTAAAAAAATAAAGAAGATGGAGATGAAGACGACGCCGAAGAAGAAATCACAGGTATTGTCCAATTCTTCTCTATGAGTCTCTTTCTCGCGTCTGGTTGTTCGTTCTTCTCCTGCTACTCTTCTTCAGCTTTTGTTGTTGTGAATGATGATGTGAGAGAGGTTGAGGGAGATTTGGTTTAGAGACTGCGAGTGAGAGATTGAGAGAGTGTGAATGATTTCTGGTGAGTAAAAAATGATTGGAAGAAAGTGATGATTGGGTGATAATGAGATTATATAGAGATTGGAGTTAATAGAGATAGCTCTGTTAATTTTACTCAATGCAAATTCAGTTGAGTTTTATCACACTGTTAGTTATTGAAATCCATGAAAGTTAGTTTGTTTGTTAATATGAAGTGCAAGTTAGGTTGTTAAAACTGATTTGCAGTTAGTGTTATGCTCAGTCAGTTAGAAATCCAAATCTGTTAGTTATGGACTTGTGTGAAGTTAGTTATGTTAGGTTAGAATGTGTTTGTGAGCCAAGTTAGTGAAAGTTAGTTAAGTTAAAATCTGTTAGAAGCTAATCATGTTACGAATTTTCTGTTACAGTTAACAAGTGTTAGTTAATTTTCTATTATGATGTTCAGGTTAGTGAACTAATGGTTAGTTATTTCTACTAGTTAAGATTGTTATGATGTTGAGTGAATGTGTTGATAGACTGTTTTGTTTATGTTATGTAATTAGTGAATGAATTGTCAGTTGAACTTTGTTCCAACTTCTGTAGATTGATTGTTGTTAGTAATGTTAGTCAGGTTTGCAGTTATTATGGTTGCTACTAATGGTTGATAATAATGACCATGCTACTGATGTTAGGATACGGTTGCTAGTATGTATGCTTGAGTTTGAAATGTCAACATGTGTATGGTTATGTGCTTATAGCATGAACAAGTTAGAATGAGCTTAAAATTGATGTTGAGTTGATCTGCTATTCATGAATGTGTGCAAGTTGATTTGAACATGTAATGGTCTTGAATGTTGGTTGCTGCATTGTGGTTATGTTGGCTTGTAAATCTAAATTGAAATGATATGATCATTGTATGAATGGATGCATTGTCTTGGTGGGAATCAAAATGTGTATATACTGGTTGATATTGAATGGTTTTATTGGACTGGTTTTTTTTAGGTTGTTTAGCAGCATAAGGATTCAGCAAAGGCCTTCAAGATGCTACTCATGTGGTTTGTTCTTGAAGTAACTTGGAACATGGTGAATATCAAAAACATGTGAAGCTTGAAGGCTTTGAGGAATCAAGCAAATGGATGACTTTTGGGAAAAGCAGAATATGAATCAGGTTAGGATAGTCAAAACTTAGTTAGTTGATTTTGGTCAATTGGTTGACCAAAAAGTCAACAGTTGACATAAAGACAACTTAGGTAAAAATGTAATTTTTTTGTATGGTTTGATTTGTAAGAACTTGTGATGTATGAATTGTTTTTGAAATGCAAAATTCCCTTTTAAATGCAAATGAACTTGGATTTCCATATATGTCTTGAATGAAAATGACTTTGAATGGATAAAAAATGGTAAAAATGATACTTGTATGCTAAGTAATAAGCTTCGTTCCAAAGTATGATTTTGAAATTTGAATGATGAATTCTCAATTTGAACATTGCCATTAAAATGCATCTTGTAATAAAGTGAACCACAATGCCTTAGAATGAATGATCAAATGAATGATGTCATTTAAATGAATTGAACTTTGTAATGGAATAAAAGGTTTATGAACCATGCAATTCAAACTATGGACTTAAATGAATGAACTTCAATCCAAATGCAATGATCAAGTATAATGATCACATAAATGACTTAATCAAACAAATGAATTCATTAAGTTGACCAAATGACGCAGATGAGTCCTCAAACCTAAATGTCACATAAGGATCAAGGATGCAAAATTCAGAAATTAGGTTTTGACTTGGTGGAGCACATCCTAAGACACACTTGAGAACAAAAAACCCTAGCTTTCATCAGGTACAAAACAACAACACCTTGAATCCATGATGATTGTCTTCTTGTTTTGAACAATGCTAATGCAAATGAAATGATTAATATGGATGTATGCACATGAATTAGGGTCATAAACCAGATAAAAATTGTGTGGGGTATGGTAAATTTTGGGATATGACAAGAAGTAATTATGTTCCCTTGCCATCGAGAGCTGGAAGGGAGAGTTCCTTAGACTAGACCTAGAATTAAGGGACCTATAAGAATGAATTTATCAAGCTAGACCTAGAAGGGTAAGTTCCTCAGGAGAAATCTATAAGGCATGCAACTTTTGGATTCCCTAGGGGAACGTGATAAATTTAATGCTACATATTGATGAAGCTACCTTGGGAAGGTCCAAACGATGTAGGTCGTTGATATGTTTGCATGTTCACAACGAGGATAATTGATGATCTTCTCTTGCATAAATAGGTGTAAATTTATTGTTAGGTAATAATAGACTACACGAGCTAAGGGATTAACAACTATATAAATAGATGAGTCATTGTTTTCTTTCTTCCATTGTCCTCTCATGAGTTTGTCTTTTGCATTTCCTCAGGAAATTTCCATCTATAGCCCATTTTCTCACTCAACTTTTGTCCTTCCTTGTATAGAAATGATGATTATTTTCAAGTAGATGAAAATGGTTTTGTAATAGAACCTAAAACTCATGAAGGGTTTGAGAGACATGGAAGTATTGCGTAAAGAATGTGAAATAATCGAACGAGAAGGTTCTTGGAAGTTATTTTTAAAGATGTCACCATATGGAGATGATTTGGGAAAGTCATTAATTGCGACATATGTATTGCAGTTGAAATATGAATTATACAATCTTATTCCAATGACTAAGAATGTACCTAATGTGTGAAAGCGATAAATTCTTGACTACAGGGAACCTGATCCGACATCTAGAAGATTTGATTGAATATAGATTTTTAAAAAAATTATATTGTTGATTTGTACAATTTATTAAATTGCTCTCTAATTTTATATATTCAAGATCATTAGACTATTTAATACAATATTGTTGCAATATTATTTATTAATAGGTTTAATTCTAATACATCGTCATAAATTTTATTTTACACCGTCAATAAATTATTATCAATTATATAGGACTTTAGAATCAATTAAACTTTAAGTCAAATGAGATTAACAAGTTTTCAATTATGATAAATTGACGTTGTGGGTTTTTTAATATTATAAGAAATACATTTTTATTGGATTGCATTTTTTCTTTATTATTTTTAAAGAAAAAGTAGGAAAAAAACATGGTCCCGTAGCTCAGTTGGTTAGAGCGTTGGTCTTATGAGCCGAAGGTCGCGGGTTCGAGCCCCGCCGGGACCAATATTTTTCTAAATTAAAAACATTATAACTCTATTTTGTCCGTCAAAAAATAAAGCAAGACGAATAGAGTCAATTTAAGTTGTCAAGTCCATAATCTCTGTTGCGCTCCACTTATTGATAAACTATCGAGTTGGTGGATCAATATGTTATTTAAAATTAATATAAATTAAACATAAATTAGCAACACAAATTACATAAACATGAACGAACACACAACACAAACATAAATAAGTAGGAAAAAATGAAAATTCAACGACAAGGATTGAATCACACACAAGTAATGGAAAACATGAATGAATCATTTCTTTTTCATTGGTATAAAGAAAAAACAAAGATAACAGCTACACATCCTCCTTTCCATCTCTTTATATTCTATTTCATTTGTCTTTTGGTTGAATGGTGTACCAAACAAAGCCTAAAAAACCAATTTCTATTATGAGCCATTTGATCTAGACTTATTTTAGTCATCAACTCATAATTATACAATACACAATCTTAGGTATAATAGACCAATAAACCGGCTCCGACCAAAATCGCGAAACCTTTACGCAACCGTAATTTAAAACCTTGCCTATAACTTCAATTTCAACATTTTCATAAGAAGCAATTAGTACTAGTATTTAATCAAGTTGAATTTCAATCTCAATTTGACAAACAATAGACAATGTAACAAAAAAACATAGATTAGGAATCATCATACAACAGATCAAAACCTATTAAGTACAAGAAACACTAAATTTACAAACACCAAGATAATTCTCTTCTCACAAGAAGATCTTACTTATTACCATCTCCAATGGTTTTATTATCTACAACAATCTTAACTTTTCTATAATCACCCTCCAAAGCTTGCATAACACATCCTTCTGGAACCACTGCGCCACCGCGTTTATTGCCAAAGATTGTCCACAAATAAAGCACAGTGAATGCTGTCAAAGCTCCACAACCAGTACCAAATATCATTGCAGCAAGAACTCTTAAAAAACAATCACTCTTTCCCTTTTCCTTTGATTCAACAACCATTGGATTCTCACTGTTTTTCACAAAAACCTTAGGATCAAGTGGCTCTGAATGCATAGAATGTGGTGGAAAATGTCTCATGACAAAGCTCCATGAGTACAAAAAAGCATTAGTCTCTCTCACAGGACTAAAACCTACAAACATTTCTTCCTCCTTCAACACGTTAGATACTTCAATTTTGTCCCATAACAATGGATCAAATGGCTTTAAATTCCCATTTTTACTCAACCTCACTTCTAATCTCATTGAACTTGCTTCATAATCAATCCAAGTATGCATCTTTTCACCACTTGATAGTGCCAAATTGGTAAAGTAGATTTTACTTGAATCACCATTTCTAATCAAAATCTCATTTTTACCATCCCTTGAAGCACTAAACTCAACACCAATAACTTCAAAATCTTTATTTTTCAATCCAAGAGAAAACCCAGATGAAGTTTGATTAAAAACATCACCTTTAACACCATTTGGAATTATAACAAAAGCTAAACCACCCCCACTTTCCAATGAGATTGAAAATGTAAAGTAAGTTGAAAATGAAACTAATTGCTTAGGTTTACCTTGAAAAAGCTTGATGGGTTTGTTGTAAATGACTCTCCCAGACTCAGCACCAAAACTACCTGAACCAGAGAGTTGAATCTTGGACTCACCATTGACAACCTTTGCATTACCAAAAAAAGCAACATTAGACTTAAATTTCAGATCTTTTTCAAAATCAACAAAGGAAAACAATGGAATTGGGTCAAAAGATAGGATTTTTATGAATAAAGTGATGAAAATGAAGGATTTGAAGTAATGGGTAGTGGTGAATGATGCCATAGCTAAGAGTTGGATAGTTTATGATTCTAGGGTTGGATGGTTGATTTTGATTCCATTTGAAGCATAAAGGTTGAAACTTTGTGATGAGAGGAAGAAAGTGAAGGAGTATTGGGAAAGTTGGATTGGGGGGTGTGAAAATTAAATGGATTTTGTTGTATAGTGGAACATGGTGGTGGTGGTTCACTTTATTTATTTTCTGCAGTGGCAGATGAGCAGGGGAATATAATAATATGAAGAATAATAATATTTATTTGTTTTTGTAGTATTCCTTTGTGGGAACTTTCAATCTCTCCTTCTTAAAAAAATTATCATAATAACTCATTTTATATTAATTAAATAAATAATTATTTTAAAAAATAACTTTTATCTTTTTAAGATTTGGTGTCAATATGGTCCACTCAATTGATTGTGAACCATCTAATTTTAGGATTCGCGTGAATGAACTTTTTGAAGTTCTCTTTTAAGTCCAATAATATTTAAACATTCAAATTTAGTAATAAAAACTTCGTTTTATTATTTATTCATCTATAATAATTTTTTATTTGAAACATATTATTTTAATGTTTCATACATGTAAACAACATACCAGGTGATAAAAAATATTTGTAAACAATATTTTCAATATATATATATATATATATATATATATATATATATATATAATTATTATATATATATATATATATATATATATATATTATATATATATATATATATATTATTCTCTCAGTTTCAAATATATAATTTTTTTAAGTATTTTGATATATGATTGGAGTCGGATATTAAATAATTTAAAAAAATATATATGGAAAAATATTAAAATATTTATTTTAATTTACATGATTTGATATTATATTTTTTTTTGTTAAAGACGAATACCTATGATGTAATTGTAATTAATTTTTTTGTTTCCAAAAATTATGATAAGTTAAAGAATAGATTGATTTTTATGGCAGTGGAAATTTGAAGGGCTAACATAAATTCATATAATCAATAGATTTGTCTCTTTAAGTCAATTTAGATGATAATTGTGCAAAAATATTTAACTGTATAGGTATAAGTTCGCGATATCTAATTTATTTATTTTTAAATGATAAAATTTTGATCAAATTAAACTATTATATAAAAAAAACATATATTTTAAAATATATATATATATATATATATATATATATATATATATATATATATATATATATAATCAATAAATTCAATTGTTTTTTTTTCTATGACACCTTGATTCAGTCGCCCAAAGATCCAATAATATGAGGTCTACTTATTTAACCAACTCCACCCGGTATAAATACATCCAGAAAGAGTTTTTCAATACACATTCTCTAATCTCCACTCTCATTATAGTTATCTTAAACACTAAACTTACTTGGGCGTTGGGGTGTTAACCATGTAGGTCCCTCTCTGAACCTTCGTACAGAGATTAACAACGTTGATTCAAGATCGACACTGATCAACAATGTTGATTCAAGATCAACATTTACAGTTTAAGAAGCACAATGATCGCAACATTCGATCCACGGTACCACAAAACGAAATCACTCGCGATCGTCATCACGTTGTAGCTTCTGTGATCTTCTCCATGTCTGGTTCCGCAACGAAAGAGTTGCATCGTTTATGGTAATCGACTTTCAATTCCTACGATTTCCACGAGGTCAAGTCCAGTTCTTAGATCCAAAATTCGAAAGCATCTCAGGCGAATGAGTCGATGTCATACGGAGTCGAGACCTTAGATCTATGATGTTAGCGTCCATCGAACTTCGACCTGGCTCTGGTCGATCGCTGATATTGATGTCGGACCGTCGTGAAAGGACACCCATATATATATATATCTAAATATCCATACGTGGAACTACTGATTTCCGACCAGTTATGTTTGATTCGAGTTTAGGTCGACTAGGAACTTTGATCTCTAATTCCGACCAAGACTCGCAAGTGAAATAATGGGAATCCAGATTCAAATAAAGCTCAGGCCCGAGCGATAATATCAGAAAGCATGCTCGGAAGGAACCGTCGTGCATGATCATTCTGAATGACCCTAGTCGGATATCATATCATCGTAAATACCCCATGCATACCACATCATCATCACGGAGAATTAAGTTAAGGAGTTGACTGATGGCGTGCATGCGAAGCTGGGAAAATTAGGGGACCAAGTTACGTTCCTGACACTAGCGTGCAAGCCACTGGTCGACCACGTTCTGAAGAAGGGGCACAACGCGTGACCTTAGAAACAACTTATAAAAATGTGAAGTAAAGCGAATTTAAGCGCCTAAATTAGTTCCCGGTAGAGTGAGGTCGGACTCACGAGACCTTCAGTCAGAATGGATGGTGAAGATTTCTAGGGCAACATAAGGGAATGTCTGAGCCATAGTACATCATCTCATGTCTCCCAAGCCAACCAGGCATCCTAGATACCACGAAGAAGCTCCAGGTCCAAAGACGCAGGTCCATCCCGAACCCAGAAAGCAAAGTCGAACGCATCCATCAAGGACCAACTATCTTCTGAGTCGGAGACCCGACCCTCCGGATCACCCGACCATCCAATCAGCCCTAAATGCCCAATACTAAAATCCAACACGACATGGCCCATTCGTGTCAACTGACACGGGCCGTGTAAACTTCAGACCCCAAAATTTTCTCCTCGATCTTTTGATGGAAAATTCACTCTTAAACCCAATTTCTTCATCCTATACGTATTTCAATTTAGTTTTAAACACTTGTTATCATAGTCAAACATCATATACTATTAAATTAACATCTAACTCATCAATTAACCTTATCATCATCCATCAATCGCATGATTATATTAATTAGTAACAACAATATGCCAACAATACAATGCAATTTCAGCACCAATTCATCCTCGTATCTCAACACCATCACAACATAACAATTTAACATGAATTCATGGCACAAAAATATTACATAAGAGAAACTCACAAGAAACATACACAATTCACACAACCTTGGAAGTTTCACCTACCACTTAAAGTCATTGATCAACAAAATATAATGAGGTTTAAGGGAAACCCCGTTATCACAATGCTAAAATATCAATATAGAGCAATCTCCCCCTCACCTTACCTCGATTTTGTCAAATTTTCTTGAGTTTTGTGGTGACGGGTAAGCCTTTCATTGTACAACCTTTTCCCAGGATTTTCCTTTTTTCTTCCTCTTTCTTCAAAAACATGTATCTTTTCTTTTTCTCCCTTTCTCATTATTTTCTCCTTTATTATAATAACCCTAATTTATTTATTCCAACCCTTAATTTTGTTCAAATATCTCTTTTTACGCTACCTCTATTTTATTAATTATTATTATTAATTCAAAAATTCTATTAATTAATTATTACCTTCGTTTTCCCTAATATTTTAAATATTTATACACCAATATAACTACATCTATATTATCATTATTTTTATTTACTAATAAATTCAGCATTTATATTATTTTTCTAAATAATAACACAATAATAATAATAATAATAATAATAATAATGATAATAAGAATAATAACATAATAATAATAATGATGATAATAAGAATAATAACACAATAATAATAATAATGCAATAATAATAACACTAAAGTTTAAAAAAAATACTCAAACACAAAAAAAAATTAGTTATTAAAATAACAAAAACACGAATAAAAATTTGGGGAGTTACAATTCTCCCCCACTTATTGAATTTTCGTAATTTATCTAAAACAAACACGCACGGACAAAAGTCCTCTATTTGACTTTCTAGCTCTCAAGTCACACTACCGTTGCGCTACTTTGAAGTTCCATCTTCGACTCATGACAAACTAATCTAAAATACACAAATTTTGCAACATCCTTCTTCATACTTAGCCATCAAAATATGTTCTATGTCATGATACATCTTTGTGATTCCTAGTTTCATATTCAAACCACCCCAATAACCTTCTTCCAATCCTCTTTTTAAGTTCAAGTACCTTTGACACACAACCTTGTCATGAAACTTCTTTTTAAGTTCAAGTACCTTTGACACACAACCTTGTCATGAAACTCCACAATTTCATTATTATCTACTTTGAAGTTCATTCCTTTCCATTGATTGACTAGTACTAAATGGTCTAGCAAACACAAATCCAATCTTTGTCCTTCCTTAATTTCATATAGTACATTCCTAGTTAATTTCAACATACCCAACATCACATTATTCAACATTATCTCACACACCAAGCTTAGATATCTAAACTGCTCAATTAAATCCATCTCCCTTACCGTTAACACCGACATATGCAATGACTTCCTGCTTAAGACATTTGTAATTACGTTAGCTTTACCCGGGTGATAATTCAACTCGAAGTCATAATTCTTCAAAATTTCCAACTATCTTATATACCTCATATTCCATTCTTTTTGGTCGAATAGATACTCTAGACTCTTATGATCACTTAAAACCTCAAATCTCGATCCATAAAGATAATGCCTCCAATCTTTAAGCATAAAAGCTACTACTGCTAACTCCAAATCATGTGTTGGATAATTTATTTCATGAGTCTTATGTTTCCTAGAAGCATAAGCCATAAATTGACCATTTTGCATAAGCACACCACCTAACCCCAATTTAGATGCACCATATTATACCACAAAGATCCCCTTGGATTTGGTAGACTCAAGACTGGCGTTAATGTCTACCTCTTCTTGAGCTCTTGGAAACTTTCTTCACGCTGAACATCACACACATAAGTTTGATCCTTCCAGGTCAACTGAGTCAAAGTCAAACCCAACTTCGAGAACCCTTCGATGAATCTTCTATAATAACCAGCCAATCCCATAAAGCTTCTAATTTCAGTCCTAACATAGGCGTCTCCCACTACGACCTTGCGTATACTTTAGACGAATATGTTGCCATTCCACCATTAGAGATTACATGGCCAAGGAAACTTACCTCTCGCAACCATAATTCACACTTGGATAACTTATCATGCAACTTCTTATCCTTTAAGGTCAGCAACATGACTCTCAGATGTTCTGTATGCTCTTTATCTGACTTGGAATATACCAGGATATCGTCTATAAACACCACGACAAACTGATCCAAATAAGGGTGAGAAATCTCATTCATATACTCCATGAATACTTTTAGTGTATTAGACACACTGAAAGGCATACCAAAATACTCATAATGACAATAACAGGCCATGCACGTAGTCTTAGTAATATCTTTTGTTCTTACTCGCATCTGATGGTATCCTAGCCTTAGGTCAATCTTACTAAACACACAATCTCCCACCAATTGATCCATAAGATCACCAATTCTAGGAAAAGTATTATCGATTCTTAATAGTAACCTTATTTAATTATTGGTAATCCACACACAATCTCATGGTCCCATAATTGTTTTTAACTAACGATACATGTGCACCCCATGATGACACATTATACCTTACAAACTGCTTCTCTACAAGTTCCTTCAACTGCACTTTGAGCTCACTCAGCTCCACTGCCGACATTCCACATGGTGCCATTAATATAGATTTTGTACCAAGTGTTAATTCTATAGAAAACTCAACTTCATGCTCAGGTGGCAACTATAGATGTCCTTTAGAAATACTTCTGGAAAAAATGCACACTACCGTTAGATCGTCGACTAAAGCTTTACTCTCTACTTTCAGGGAAACTAACAACTTGTACACTTGATCATCATATTTCAAAGATACTTCCATTTGGTTGACAATAATAAATCTCGAACCCTTAACCTCCACTGGCTCCATAAACAAAGTGGTTTTATCCATGCAATAAATGTGGACATGGTTGGGCTACAAAACAATGAGTTTAATTGACGCCTATTCGGGGTACAATCAGATTAAAATGGATCCAGTAGACGCTCCCAAGAAGGATTTCATGTATAACCATGGTAATCATTACTACAACGTCATGCCTTTTGGGCTTAATAACGTTGGTTCCACTTACCAACTGCTCATGGATGCAGTATTCTCAAAACAGATAGGATACAGCCTGAATGTTTACATTAATGACATGACCGTGAAGACATCAGAAGGAGAAATCCATGCAACTGACTTAGAAGATATCATGTGATTAGGAGTGACAAAATGGGTCTGACCCATTGATCATGTTCATTTTGCAAGCACTTTTTTACGGGACGAGCCAAGATTTTAGGCTCGCACTCTCTAATATGTTTGCCCCATCCTTTTTCATGCGGGTTTTTTACGGGCGTGAAAATTAACATAAAATTTTGAAATTTTAGGTTTAAAAGGTGCAGGGCCCGCCCTACCCTGCTCTCATTTTTTGCGAGGAAAATCAAAATTTTAGGCATGCACCCTTCATTATGTTTTCCCCACCCACCCCGTTTTTTGTGGACTTTTGCGGGGTGGGCCTAAACGGGATGGACATGCCTGTTTTCCACCCTTACATGGGATTAATCAGGAATTATAACATGCACCTTAATCCATGCAAATGCTCATTCGGCGTACAAGTGGGAATTTCCTGGGTTTCATGCTCACCAAGTGGGGCATATAGAAGAATCCAGATAGATGTTAAGCCATCATAGACATGAGAAACTCCTCTAATGTCAAGGAGGTTCAACAACTAACCAAACACTTAGTCGCCCTCTCTCGTGCTCTTTCTTATGCAGATGACAAGGTTTTCCATTTCTTCGCCACGTTGAAGAAAATGAGCAGTTTGAATGGACTGAAGAATGTGAGTAGGCATTCTCAAAATTGAAGGCCTTCCTAGCATCATCGCCCATTCTGACACACCCAGTAACAGATTCTCCGTTATATATCTACTTGTCTGTTACTGACCATGCATTAAGCTCAATACTTGTTCATGAAACATATAAGGTAGAACGACCCATCTATTTCGTAAGCAAAGTCTTTAGGGACGCCGAGGTCCGCTATCAGAAGATAGAAACACTCGCATTGACGGTAATGGTGACCACAAGAAAACTTAGGCCTTATTTTAAAGGACATAAGATATTGGTAAAACAGACTATCTCGTATGCCAAGTCCTTAAGAAGCCTGGCCTAGCTGGAAGAATGATATATTGGGCAGTCAAACTATCTGAATACGACATCCAGTATATTCCCAAAGGCAACATCAAATCACAGGTCTTGGAAGATGTTTTGGTTGAGTTCAACACATTCATCGACGAGGATATTTCCTCCTCCTAGATCCTCTTAGTGGACAAAGTCTCTAACATCAAAGGAAGCGTTGTTGGGATTGCACTAGAGGGACCAAACAACTTACTATTCAACCAGTTACTAGAGTTTAAATTTAAGGCTATTAACAATCAGGTAGAATATAAAGCCCTCGTCGTCTGCCAGACCATCGCCTTAGAAATTGTGAAGCCTATAGATTAGTTGGTTTAGCTAAATAACATGGGTGAAAAACAAAATTTTATTATTAGCGTGCTTTGTATCTTACAACCTCTTTTATTTTTTACATGATTTTTAAATGAGAAATGATATTTCTACACTAAATACGACAATTACACCGTACTTTCATTCGGTTTGGTTTTTAGTTATATTTAATAAATTTTTTTCTTATAATACAAATGAACACATGCCTTACTTAATTTTACATAGTGTAAAAATATTTAGTCTTAGAATAACAATTCTCTTCTTAATTATTAATTTTATACTTTTTTTTACTCAATTTATTTTGAATTTTTATGTATGAAAATGATTAGTCAGGTTGACAAATGCCAATACAATAATAATAACATGGTGCAGAGAGGACATGGATTCCACTTTTGAAGTATCACCCTCACCACACACACCACTCCATCAGTCACTTTTTTTTCAAACCCGAAAGAAATGAGAACATGTTTTTCTTCCTCATATATTTTTATGTTTTTTTTAAGTTAAATATAGGTTTCTGAGTTTATCTTGAATTGAAAAGACTTCAAAAGTTCAAAAAAAACTAACATTTGATCATGATCGCAAAATCTTAAGTAACAGCCAACATTTGCATTTTTGTACAGAAAGGTGTTAAAATAAATAGAATAAAATAATAATCTTGTTAACTTTCTTTTACAAAGATACTAAAATGTTTTGATTATGTATTGATATTTTTATTATTATTTTATAAATGCAAAGTAATGCATATAATAACTTATATGATTGATGTGTGTATTATTTTTTAATAAACTGATGTGTGTATTATTAATTATGAGGTTTTTAACTAGAGATAAAGTAATTGCTTACATTAAAAAAATATATATGATATTCATTTCCAAAATTATATTTTTATAAATATGATATTCAATTTAGGACAAATAAAATGATAATTAAAAAAAAATTAAAATTTATAAACAAAATTGAAAATATATAAAATTAAAGGTGACAAACTTATGGTTAAAACTCAATTCAAGTCAAATTTACTTCATTTGATTTAAGATACAAAAGTCATTATATAATATATATTATATATAATATTATATATAATATATATATATATATATATATATATAATATATATTATATATATATATATATATTTTTTATATATTATTTTTATTTTATTTTTTTCTTTCTTATATCCACTTTTCATTTCCTTCGTCTTAAATTTTGAACTAATTTGAGCGTCGGAATGTTAACCTTACATATCAAATTCTGCGTTACTGTATCAGAGATCAGCGCCATCTATTCGAGATTTTACACCAACTAATATATCTAATTATGATTCTAGAACGGAATAATGATGTTGTCTGTGAGAAACGACTTCTAACTCGTATAAAATTCTACTACCAAATCTTGCTCGATCTAAAATCAAATATCTATGTAAAACGAAAGGAGCGGAAGAGATAACTCTTTAATCATGTCCCTGAGATCCATGAAATTATGTCTAATTCTAGTTTCATAATAAAATATAAGACTTTTCTAAAATTATATATATATATATTATATATATATATATATATATATATATATATATAATATATATATATATATATGTATATTAATGTTTTTATGGAATAAAATACTAAAACATATGAATCAATTAAATTTTATAATTGATAAATAAATAATCTAATTAATGATGATATTGGCTCACACTGTGTTATTTTTTTTTATAAAAAAAAAGGAATGACTTGCATATTTTAAACTAATAATAAATCAAAATTAAGTATTAAAAAGTATTCATAATAAGAAGAAATATAACTTACAATAAATTGATCTAATTGGTAAGAAATTTAAGTTTCTTAAACAATTCTAACTCATGAACAAAAAGGAAGTAAGAACTCTTTAGGATAGGGTCTCAACCAAAAAGGATGGTGATCTCGACAAATCACACATGGAAGCAATGCCCAACAACATGTGGGGTTTGATATAGGGACCATGATTTGTTTGTTGCCCCATGATTTTCAAAATTTATATTTAATCACATAAATAATGGTGTACTCAATAATATGAATTTATTATAAGATCAAATTTAATGTGATAGATGAATCTGATAGAATCTTGTACAAGATTTTGGAAAAGGTGTAGGTTAATTGGGATTAGATTCTCTTCAGTAACTTTTGAATCCAACAAGATCCAGACCCTTGAAACATACATTCAAAATATAAAAGATTTAAATGCATGTTTAGTCTTTTTAATTTAAGCGTTTTAAACAATTATCTCCCTATTATAAAATCAATTATTATAATCCTTTAATTTTGATGATCTTTAGATTTTTTTTATCCCCCTTCAATTTTGCTTATGTGTCATCTTTATTATTGAGATGACAACTTGCCTTTGAGTCCATACGATAACCCCGAAACACATCACGTTTTTGATTCGATGCACATGACATTTTAACTAATTTTATCTTCTTTTTATGGTGTCATGCTGGTATATTGTGTTTGTTTCAGGTATTTGTCAGGTAGAGGAGTCCAAGCGAGAAGTCGAGACGAAAACGATAAAAAAAAGAGAGAAAAAACCAAGATTTTTACTCATGACGTTCACCATGGAGTTTGCCATGACGTGGCAACCATGGGAGCCACCTAGCAAGCAAGAAAAGTCAAAGGGCTGAGTTTTTGAGCTCATGGTGTTCGCCATGAGGCTATGGCTTCCGCCATGGACTTTGAGGCTTGAGAAATAGCAATAGAAAGACTCTGTTTTGTCCCACTTCAGCATATATTACTCCCACTCCTCTAACACGAATTCCGGATGTTTTTTTTACCAGCTTTAGCTATATAAATAGGCTTAGGTTTCAATTTTTCATCATCCAAGTTTTTCTAGATTAATTGTATGCAGAAAAATTACTTTTGTAAAATAGTTATTTCTCACACTGAGGAATTTCTCCACCTTAGAGTTAGAATAAAAACTTTTTTCCAGAGAGTTTTAGATCATTCACATTTTAATCCTGCCAGAATATTTTTTATGGAATATATTTAAACTATTTTACTATTTTGTTGTTGTCTACTTTCATTACGTTTAATTTTTTTCCATTTTATTTTATTGCTATTACTATTTTATATAATGTTGTTGCTACTGTTTTGTTATTTATATGTTGAATTGATGTTAGGTTTAGTTATGGAGAAAAATTACCTGACTTTAATCTGTAAGACCCCAATTTTGGCCCTAAGATCCCTCATGGCCCATATCATATCATATCATGGCCTCAAGGATCACTGCATACCCTAACTACCCTCCTAATGAGTGGGATACCTTGTGAGTGTGGTTCTTGATCACCAAGCATGTATTGCATTTGTATATCATTGCTTTTCATATGTTTACTAACCAAAAGTACAAAAATGTTGTCATCTAACCATGTTGCTTGCAGATGAAGCTAGCTAAGTCAAAGCAGTTAAATCAGGCATTGAGCAATTGATGGTGACCATTCTTGAAGAATTTGGACACCATGATCACTCATAAAGGGTTCATATAACTTGTGGTATCATTTGGAACCAAGATCTCAATTGAAAGAGGCTTGGGATTCATCAGAACATGGCCCAGTCATCCAAAACCATAGAAAAGTCAACAAAAGTCAACTGTGGTCAACTGTGCATTTAATCAGGAATTGGAAGGTGTGAGATGGTTAGAAAGACCTCATTCATATCCATACAAGTCTCATTTGACATTTCAAAGATCAAGGTTGAAGGAATTGGAGTCAGGCAAAAAGTTTCCAAAAATGGAAATGATCTGTAATTCTCACCTGCCCAAAATGGAAAGTTCTTCTCCTCAAGATAACTTCATCATAAAAGCTTCAAATCAAATTTTGTCCAACATGAAAGTTGAAGATCTTGTCCTCACAATTCCAAAAAGTCAAAGAACTTGAAAATCCCATGTGTGGTTTGCAAGATATGGCTCAGTGAATTTCAAAAAAGACCCGTAATCAGGAGGGCATAACTTCCACATGGATTGTCCAAATTGCAAGTTCTTTATATGCACAAACTCCATTTAATATGTACTTTCATGGTGCATAATTGGATTTTTCCAAAAGTGCTCAATGCAAAAGGTCATTTTTGAAGTGAATTAATTAAAAGGGAGGGGCAAAATGGTCCAAAATGCAAAGTATGAAGAATTTGGACATGGGACCAATTCTATCAGCTTCCAAATGATATTTGCAACTTGTTCAAAGTGAGAAATTGCTGCTGCAATGCTTCTAACCATTCCAAGGGCATAAGAGCCAAAATGCACATAAGCTCATTTTTGCTAAATCTCATTTTTCACTAATTGGGATTAAACTTGGATTAAGAGATTCATATATATACTTAATCTCTAACAGAATTGCACTAGTTAATCACAATTCACAAATCACAACAGAAAATCTGAAGCCAAAAACTCACACATTCTCTCATTTTTGCTCAAAATTTTTCACAACACTTTTGGATCATTTCATCAATATCTTGTGAATCTTGGTGCGATTTTTCTGTGGATTCATAATCTGCAGGTGATGTTGAGTTTCTGTTGAGCAAGATTGAGGCGAAATTGAAGCCAATTCGCAACTGTAGCAAGAAGGTTCTTCAATGGCAATTGGTGATTCTTGAGGATCCAAGCATCGTCGAGCTAAACGAACCATTCCACGCATCTCCTACATCCATATCCTCTATCTGTTTCTGCAAATCGAGCCTCAAATCGCACGGAATCGGCACTGCATTTCAAGAAAGGTTGGAAATCAAAACTCGTAGTTGCTTCGCTTTTGTTAGGGATATTGTAGAATGTTCATTGTAGAGCATGTAGAAACTTGTAGAATTGAAAATCGTTGTGGATTGATTGAGTAATTCGCGATTCAAGTTTGTGTACCGTTATTTCTTTCGTTCGATTCGCACTGTGTACGAACTTCTGGACGAAATCACATGCATAATCACGATCCTGAGTTTATGCCGATTCCAACGATGTATAGATTGTAGATTTTCGTTAACGTTTGCTCATAACCATTCTTGCCGTTGAAGAACACCTTAGGCCGCGCGAAGAAGAAGAATTTTCTGGATTTGTTTTTCTGTTTGATCCTTCAGCCTGCGTTTCCGTTTCCAAATCATGTTCCCCGCCGGTTTCGTCCACTTGCGCGCCGCCACGTCATTTAATGGTGCTACGTCGTTTCAAGCCAGGCGTTAAGAATCACAGTTCTGCCATTTTCATAAATTAATTAATTAAATCATATAAATCCTAAATAATTATTCAATAAATATTTCAAAAATTCTAAAATTCATAAAACCACCAATAATCATCCAAATAATTTGAGACTTTTTTTGTTAATCTCCATTTTTAGTCCACTTTTTTCTAGATATAGAAATTAAAATTGTGCTTGGTAGAAAATTAATTGGTATAGGGATGCTCATCATATGTGTTATTTTGACATGTTCCACCATTTTAATTATAAAATCACCATGCTAGCTCCAAATGACTTGAAATTTTAGGTGTAGATTCTTAGCACTCTTCTGGAATTTTTGGTATATGATTTGTATTTTTTGGACCTCTGGTCTTTTAGATATGATTTATTGAACTTGAGCGTGGAAACATGTGACACAATGTGATATGCTGAATTCCCCAATTATTTTTCCATGCTTCCCTCTGGCCAATGGCCTTGATTTTTTGCATGAGATGTCCTTACTATGTTAACATTCACTAGGATTTTTCGTGGATTTTTATAATCCATTTCTTAATTGATTAGGATTTTTGAGTGCTGCCTAGCATTTTAGGGCTTTACTTGTGTAACCTTTTGTATATATGTTGCCATATCCTCATACCTTACCCTATGATAATGAAAATTGGTAGAGTGTTTCTTAACACATTAAGCTACAAATTGGCTTTGGTCCCATCCATTTACCATTTAATGCCACTGTTTACCATGTGATTGAAGTTAGCATACATTTTGTAGCTTCGTTTGATTGTGTTTTTGCATGCCTTGTCATGTTGAATTAATTCCCATAGTTCCACTAGGCCAAATTGTATGAAAATTGACATGTAGCTTGTTGAATGTCCTCTGTTTAGGATATAATTTTTGTGGAATTTTCCATGCTGTTTTGATATTTTTTTGGATGTGATCTTACTGGTTGCTCATATGTGGTTTACATTTGCTTCCTTTGCCTTACATGTTGCATAAATTGAAATAGGTGTATAGTTTGGATATGGGACCAATTGGAGTCCCTTTGTAATTGAAATATCTTGGTTTTGATCATGATTGGCTTGCTGTTTTAAGATTTTTCCCTCCTTTGGACCCTAGGCTTGGCCTAGTGGTCTTGTTACTTATGTTTGAGCTTGACTTTGACTTTTCAGGTTAAAAAGCTAATGCCTTAAGGAGGTTGATGCATAATTGAGTTGAAATCATTTGACCAATTGTTTGTTTTGTAGGGCTTGGTTCACATGAACCTGGTGCTATGCACATTTTTGTTTGATTGTACATTGGTTGATTCTTATTGTTGTTGGTTTGTTTATGTTGGGATGCTGATTCTGTTTGATTTTTCCAGGTACCCTTAGTTGCTCAGTTCTCTTAAGAACTTGCATTGCTTTGCTTATAAGCAATTAGCATTGAGGTATTGCACCTTCTTCTTCATGTAGTCTGGAGACCCGGCCTGTTATTTGGCCGGGCAAATTGTCTGAAGTCCTCCTTAAGAGGCATTGCTTGTGTATGTTTATGTTTGTCCCAAGCAGGAAAAGTCCTCATTTGAGGCAATTGGTGGATCAAAGAGATAAGTAGCCTATCTCCCACTATTCAGTGAGTCTTCTCCTTGCTCCCATTACGTGGTTGTAGCATTGAGATCCAAGCCCAAGATCTATCGAGTCTAATTGGAGAAAGAGTTCCATCTTTCTGAACTCCCCCACATTCTTATATTTACATGCTCTCTCGGACCTGAGATAGAAGCAATGAGGCACAACCCCTCATATCCTTTCATCTGCTTCACCTGAGCCCCTCAATGGCCAGGTTAAGAGCGACACTTACCTATTACAGTGGACTTTCATAGTCAAACCCTTTTTGATTGAGCCTCCTTGTTTGGCTATAGAGTGTGCTATCTGATTATTTGTGATTTATTACTCATTTGTACATGATTGCTTGCTTGCCTTAGTGCATTTACTATCGTTCATTGTTCCTTGTAGCATGTCCATTAGTTCATCCCTATGTGATTTGTTTGCTTACCCATTGAGGAACCAGTTGTAAGTCCCTGTAAGGTGGCATCTGTTCCCATGACATGGAAGGGGTAGAGTGTAAGACCTCATTGGTCACTCATACCCATGGCCTAGTGCATTTACTTGTGTATGTGAGGATCCATTGTAAGTCCCTGTGGTGTGGCATTGGTTTCCTATGATCATACTGTGGAGGTTAACATAAGTCCAGATAGATTGGCAGTTGACTTCCCTATTTTGTTTTTTGCTTTATTCGGATGGAGATTAGTGTAAGTCCATAGAGTGGCTTCTGATATCCTTACTTGTTTTAGGAGACAGGTATAAGACCATTGAGTGGCATCCAGTATCCTCTTTTATTGACCTTCATCTGTGACCATGTTCATATTATTGCTCATCTGTAGCCTATTCCTAAGGACCCACTTGAATCATCTTCTATATGACTTCAAGAGGCGGACCCTCCTAAGAAGTTTTACATACCCACCATTCCATTCATCTCATTGTGTCCTACCTTTTCACACATACTTTTAAAAACTTGAAATACATGTTGTGCAAACATTCTCACCCCTTTTCAAATTAGAAACTTGGACCTTAAGTCCATGATTTTTCAAATTCCGTTTTGTAAATACTTCTTTGAATCAATCTTAATCATACTTTGACTCCTTTTGTGAATAATCATAATCCATTAATTTCACTCACTCAAATGTTTTGGCTTTGTCCATTCTTGTTAATCTTTTCATGCATTAGCCATAGGTTTCAATTCTCATTGTGGTTGATGTAAACCTCACCCTATCCTTAGTGAGTCGACAATAAGACTTCCGTACTGAAAACAGGGTTAACCCCTCTAGTGCGTCGAAGCTATCATCACATGGTGGATGTTGGTCTTGGTCGAGTTTTCTCCCATTGATAATGAAGAACCTTAAGTGCTATTGTTTAAAATTGAATCCACTAACTTTTGGAAATTTTTAGCCGAACTACGGCGTTTTGATCCTTACCTTTGATGGAAGGTACGTAGGCAACGGGTTCATCCGTTCAAACACAAAAATAACTAATTTGTATATTCTTTTCTCATCATCCCAATCATGTTTGCACAATACTTATGTCATGACAAATAATAATTTTCAAACAACAAAGTGTGAAAAGGGCTCCCTAGGAGTACCTAGGACGTGATGGGTGCCTAACACCTTCCCATTGCGTAATTTACCCCTTACCCCGATCTCTGATCTTTTTCATTAGTTTTCTACGTGTAAAACTTCTTAGGTTTTTGTTCGCTTTTTAACCAGTCCTTAGGATAAATAAAAGTGCGGTGGCGACTTTATATTCATTGTATACTTTGCTTATGATTTAACCAATAGATCATATAGCGACGAATACACCGCTACAGAAAAGTGGCGACTCTGCTGGGGAAATATTTCCTGGTGGTATTGCCTACTTTTCACCTTTGTTGTGATATATTATTACTTGTTATTTGACATATTTTTGTACAATTTGGGATAACTGTATTGATTGTAATGTGTGAATTGCTTGATATACAATTGTTGTTTGCTTTGGTGATCTCTGTGAGATGAGTTCTATACCCGAACTCGAGTGCACCTTAGGATAGGAGAATGGCGTAGTCTCGTCGATTGGTGTGGAGTATTCCTTAGCCAGTTGACTTGCGAGTCCATTCACTTGGTGGAGGTCATGTTGGATTAATAATGTCACACAAGTTATTTGTGGTTAGGCATTATTCTTTCAATCATGTGCCTTAGAAGCCAAGGACCTTAGTTTACCAAACCCATCTTGGCCTATTTTTAGGACGTAGTGCGGAGGTCGTTCAGATGTAAGTTCTGATGCGATTGTTACGCGATACTACACTCATAAGAGTCTCTCTTGAGAATATTTTTGGAATACGAGTATTCGTTCCTCTGATAATATTCGAAAGATGGGATGATGATTATGGGAACCTCTGGTAGAACATGTCTGGCAGGTTTAAACCCTAGTACACTCCCTTTGGGTGGTTCTTAACCAAAACTCCATGCTCGTGACTCTCAGCAAACCCGTGATTCGTGGTTGAGTCGTTCAGACATCGTTAATATCAATGGAACCTGGGTGTTGATAAGGTGTAAAACCTAAATCCACCAAGAAGGATGGTTGATATTAGGGATGTCAGAGCCGGTTCACGTACCGTTAATATCAATGGAACTTGGGTGTCGATAAGGTGAAAACCTAAATCCACCAAAATGGATGATTGATATTAGGGATACAATGAGCTTTCCCATGACCTTTGTTTGGTGTGCCTTGCTTGATCCTTGAGTGTGATTGTTGCATTCATGCATTCATGCATTCATCCGCATCCATATCATCAGATAAAAAGAGAATTTTCAAGGAACTCAAAGGAGTTTATCTGCAAAAAATTTCAAACGCGGAAAAATCGGGAAATTTTTTTCACCTGATCTATCTGATGAGATATTCTCATATACGATCAAAATGCTCAAATATTTCAAAGTTTGCAAATAAAACCCTCGAGTTTCTTTGAAATAAAAAACAAGCATATGCACAAACACTTCATGCATCATTTGCATAAGCGGGTGTTTTGTTCCGGTCTCCCGTCCTGTGGTCTGACCCTGCGATCTTCATTTATTTTGGAGACGCACCTCGCCGGTATTATACCAGAGCCGATTCTTCGAGATTGATGGATCATCTTGAGCAAGAGAATTGTGAACTCGAGGAGGAATTTTCCCACCAGAGTGCTTTTGATGGATGGATCCCGGGCTGGCATTGGCTATTGTTCTGGGGTATATGATGATCAGCCTAAAGAGGAAGTTGCTGCTATCATTGAAGAAGACGCAGAGGATATGTGCAATTTTGTTATTCCTGGTGGTGTCTGCCACAATTGGGTCGCTGTAGATGTTCCTACAGTTATCCATAGATCAGAGTAAATAATGCTCACTTTGTTTAAAACCCTTCTCCCATGCCAAAAGGAGAAGTGATGACATTGTTGGCAGCATTTAATACAATGATGTTTTCATTCAATTAATGCATTGTTAAACATTTGTTTTTCCATTTGTTTTCACTTTTTACTTTTGCATGAAATCAGTGATCACAAAAAACCTGAAAAACAAGAAAACAGCCTTTTCATCTGCATAAATGATTTGCTTGTTTAAATACAAAAGCTTTCCATTATCCAGAATCATTATGCAGGGATTTCTAAACCCATTGAACATAATGATCCAACGCCATCTCCCAAATTTGAATTCCTTGTATTTGAGGCAGAGGAAGATGATGTTGAAGGGGATTCCTGATGAGATTACCCGAGCACTTGAGCAATGAAAAGCAGATCATTCAGCTGCGTCTCAAGAACCCAGCAACAGTCAAACTGGCGCATTACAAATGTAATGTAAAAAAAAAAAAGAAGAGGGTGAAAAATCAAAATAAAAGGAAAAATCAGGGGATTTTTTTCAAAGAGAAAAAAAAAGGAAGAATGATACCCTCAAGTCCCTAGTTGACTGATGCT
Source organism: Lathyrus oleraceus (assembly GCF_024323335.1). Classification (NCBI taxonomy): domain Eukaryota; kingdom Viridiplantae; phylum Streptophyta; class Magnoliopsida; order Fabales; family Fabaceae; genus Lathyrus; species Lathyrus oleraceus. The sequence continues at coordinate 529,519,090 of NC_066585.1, read as the reverse complement.
GAATGGATTCAGAGTCGTTATGACCAGTTGAATTTGATTGAAGAGAAGCGATTAACTGCCATGTGTCATGGCCAGCTATATCAGCAGAGAATGAAGAAAGCATTCGATAAGAAGGTCAAGCCTCGTGTGTTCAGAGAAGGTGACCTCGTGCTCAAGAAAGTCTTGTCTTTCGTGCCCGATTCCAGGGGCAAGTGGACTCCAAACTACGAGGGTCCATATGTTGTTAAGAGAGCCTTTTCAAGCGGAGCTTTGATGCTTACAACAATGGATGGGGAGGATTTCACTCGTCCTGTGAATTCAGATGCAGTGAGGAGATACTTTGCCTAAAAAAAAGTATATGCAAATGAAAAACAGAATAGCTTGCTAAGTTGAAAACCCGAAAGGGCGGCTTAGGCAAAAATGAGTGTCTCGGTGGAAAATCCGCAAGGGTAATCCAGGTAAAAATTAGAGACTTGATAAGAAAAAGGCATATTTGCATCCCGCTAGATTGAGTACCTCACCCTGGGGAAATCTAGGCAAAAATTAGGGATTTGGCAAGTAACTGCATCCTGACAAGACTTTCTGTTCACCAGCTGTCATTTCGTCAGAGGATTCTCGATTCGTCGTCAACTGAAGCTTCGCATACATCGAGATTCAAATTGGTAGAGAAAAGATCATTATGTTCAATGTAGCCCTCTTCCAATATATATCACTGGTTTCAAATCTGTACAGATCTATGGAGTCTTGCCATTTGCAGACTACCATTCCATCAAATAAATTTGAGCTTTTATCCAATTATTTGCACTCTTATTTGTTTCAATTCAACAAATGTTTTGCATGTTTCAATTGATAAAATATCATTGTTTTAAAAACAAAATTTTTCAAAGATTATTGTTTTAAACAAAGTGAACATTCACTATGATAAAAGGATACTTAAAGAATTTCTCAGTGCTCTCCCAACGGTGGCATGATTTCCAACAGGTAAGACATTTGTTCATACTCCTGGTTTGGTTTGTATCCTTCTTCTCCAGATTTGATCGTTGGGGTTGTCCCCCAAGCCGAGATTTGGTTGTTGGGGTTGTTCCCCAAGCAGAGCTTCTGTGGATTTTGACTCCCCGAAGCAGAGTGGTGTATTGAAGACTCAGTCTGTTCTCCAGCAGTAGTCTCTCCCCGGCTTGATTGTTCAGTTGTTCAGAAGATTTGTGGTTAGTGGGTTGATATCCCCGTATCCCGTATTTCTCCCCAAGTGAGTTGCCAGCATAATTGCAAGTCGAGTTGTTGGTGGGGTTGTTCCCCAAGCAGAGTGTTGTTGAAGACTCAGTGTTCTCCAGCAGCAGTTTTCCCTATCATGGATGATTTCCTTGTGGAGGATTCGGCAGTTGATGGTTTGCCACCTTGGTGCCTCGTCACTTCCTCCAGTGGGTCGCTATTCCCCAGACTTTATTTGTCTCCTTGGCGAGTAGAACAGTTATTGATATCCCCATTGCAGTCGCGAGCAGAGTTGTTGTCACTCTCCCCAGCACAGTTGCCAGCGGATTTGTCTGTTTTCTCAGCACGGTCGCTTTCCTTTTGGAAGACTCGGTAAGTCAGTGGTTTGATACCCGGTACTTTATCTTTTCCCAGGCAAAGTCGTCAGTGGAGTTGTCTACTTCCTCTCTATCAGAATGGTTGTTATTCTCAGCAGAGCGGGATTTATTTTCCTACTCCGTGGTTGATTGGGTTGATATCCCAGTATTTTCATCCATCTTTCTCCAGCATTTGTCTGCAGAGCAGTTGTTGTGGCAATATTGCCTGTTGAACCTCCTTCAATCCCCGGTATGGTCGGTCGATAGCTCCGTCATCCAGAGATTGTATTGATTTCCTGATTACTTTTCGATCCTCAGTAGAGCGGATTTTATTGCAGAGTTTACTGATGTGATCCGACAGATGTATGTTCGCCCCGAGTAGAGTGGTTTGTTGCAGAATCTACTTATTTGGTGCTTTCCTTCCTCAGTGGGTTGTTCCCCAAGAGAGTAGTTGATGATATCCCCAGTAGAGTTGCTTGTGCAGCCAAACTCTATCCGGGTGACCTTTGCTCCTTCAGTGGGTTGTTCCCCCATGGAGCTATGTTGGATCCGTTTCCATAGCAGTGCTTGCTAGGATCCCCTGCAGGACTTTGAGATTCTCTTGTTCCCCGACAGATTCGTCTTTGTGGCTTTTTGCCTGTTGTGACTTTCTGTGCCCCAGTTGGGGTGATCGCTGATCCATTGCTCAGAGATTTGGTATTCTCCAGATATCTCTGATTCTTTTGCTTCTGCTTCCCAGCAGTACCCGCAGATCTTTGCTGTTATAGCATGGAGATCTCCAGCAGAATTGACTTTCCAGTTAGTTTTCCCCCTGGAAGTATAATACCGGACGTTTGATTCCTGGACCTGTTGTGTTAGAAATGTCTGTTTTGTCAGCATTCATCAAACATAAATCACGCATATTCATGGATATTCATAAAGCATTCAGATATTCATGTTGCATTTCTTGCCATATGTCTTTTGTTTGTCGTGTCTCCTGCCACGGGTGATATAGATCTTTAGAGATCTCCCTAAGCAGATGTCGGGTGTTAAATCTCTCCATATAGAGTCAGCCCCATAAGCAGAAAATGTTGTCGTTCCTTCTGCAGTTCCCCACTGAGATATATCCTCGTGGATGACGGTTTCTTCCGTTTCCTCCCAACACATATATTGGGATAGATTTTCCTATTTGAGTTACATCCTCATTAGGACATGTCTTGATTCAGTCTGTCTTTTCGGATTATTCCCGAATTGGCTATCTGTCAAATGTCTTGTGCTTCCCAGTGGGTTGTTCCCCAGCGGAGTAGTTTCGGGCCTCTACCCTTATACCGGTAGTTATAAGTCCTATTTTTCCTGGCTTCTTGGCAGAACTTGTGGTTATATACCTTTTATTCTCCAGCCAGAGTTTTGGTTTTCTACCCTCATACCGGTAGTCGTAAATCCTATTTTCCTGCTCTCCAGCAGTTTGTGGTTCGTTATAAACCCTATTTTGGTTTCCCGTGCGGATTTGTGATTTATTCTATCCCCACGCGGAGTTGTTGGTCTTCTACCTCGTATTCGGTAGATGTAAACCCTAATTTTGTGGTCAACCCCACCATCTTTTGGCCTTCTGCCTACAAACCAGCAGTCGTAAGTCCTATCTTTGCGGTTTTTCTACAAACCGGTAGTCATAAACCCTGTTCTCTCCTTGCAGAGTTAACTTTGTTGTTCATCCCAACCGATGACAATTCCCTCTTTGTCGATATCTTCATCTAGTTCTTGATGTTGATTTTCCTTTTGCTTGGATAAGTTGCTCAGATCAACACTTATATCCCCAGCAAGTCTTTTGTGGACAATTGCCGTATGCTATCAATTTTATCCCCAGCGGGTCCTTTCACCTTGTTGTCAGTGATTGTGTTCCCCGGATCATTGATTTTCATCAATGCATCCCAGCGAGTCTTCTTTCATTTACCCTCTTGTTGGTAATGTCTGTTGCTCCCTTTGACTGGTCATCATTATATACCTAATTTGGTATCCCGATGCCTTTCTTTTCGGATTTTTATCCTACAACCCGGTTCAGGATAATCTTCCATGTGAGTATTCTATCCACGTTCTGACGGTAATGGATATTATACCTCGTTCACTCTCGAGTCAATCTTTGATTGTTTTCTCCGCAGAGTCAGTTTCGTATTCCTTGTGGAATCGAATGTCCATCCTATAAACAAGTCTGCTGTTCTAGCTTTCTTCAGGGTGATGAGTGTCTTGGAACACAAACCAATTCACGGTTCCGGATCTTATCCTATAAACAACCTACGACCCGGTTAAGGATAATCTTCCATTCGAGTATATTATTCACGGTCTGCCGGTAATGAATAATATATCTCATGCGCTCTTTGGTTGGGTCCTTTGTTGATCATCCCCAGTCGAGTAAGATTCGCATTCCTTGTGGAATCGAATGTCCATCCTATAAACAAGTCTGCTGTTCTAGCTTTCTTCAGGGTGATGAGTGTCTTGGAACACAAACCAATTCACGGTTCCGGATCTTATCCTATAAACAACCTACCACCCGGTTCAGGATAATTTTCCATGCGAGGATATTGTCTACGTTTTGACGGCTATAGATAATATATCTCATGCACTCTTTTGTCGAACACTTTGTTTGTTTCCCCAACTGAGTAAGATTTGTATTCTTTACAGAATCAAATTTTCATCCTATAAACAAGTTTGCTTTCGCTCTCTTCAGTATGATGAGTGTTTTGGAACACACACCAAATCACGCCCTGGTCGGTCGCCTGTTACATACCTACAACCCGGTATCCCTGGTGTTCCTTCCTTTCTACTCCCTATTATGACCTTGGTCCCCTGTGGAGTCAGATTTCCTGAGTTTATGTACCTTTCCCAGGTCTTTCTCAGATGTTTGGTTGATTGATATCTCTCACCCTAATGTCGGTCTTAGATATTCATTCTTCCTGAGTTTGTTGCCCTTATACCGGTAACATCTTCATTTCTTTGGTGCTTCTCCAGTGGAGTTTCCTGTTGCTTCTCCCCAGGAGTCAGCTCGTGTCTCTCCAATGGACGTTTTTTCCTTTGGAATTTTTTCTTTTCCCCAGTGTGAGTCATTCACTCCCCAGTGAGGTCTCTAGTCTGATTTCTGTTATTACCCTACTCGGAGTCGTGTCTAGTTCACGCTGTGTCAGTTTTGTATCCCTAATCGAAGTCGTGTCCTGCTCACGCATTCTTTTTCTTACTATCCCCTAAAAAAAAGAGTCCCAATAAGAGTCTTGTTAGAGTCTCTGTTCCTGGTGAGTGTATTACTCCGATGGATCGTCTTTTCTTCTGTGCGAACCATATATTCCCCACAGAATTTGCTTTTGCATGCATACATCTGCATCATGAGGTCTCTTAGGGACCAAAATTTGTCTCATTACTATTATTTAAGCCCATTCTACCGCGTCGAGATGAAGATTTCTAAACTTCACTTCTCCGGATAGAATGACCTTAAATAGGGGCATCTGTAAGACCCCAATTTTGGCCCTAAGATCCCTCATGGCCCATATCATATCATATCATGGCCTCAAGGATCACTGCATACCCTAACTACCCTCCTAATGAGTGGGATACCTTGTGAGTGTGGTTCTTGATCACCAAGCATGTATTGCATTTGTATATCATTGCTTTTCATATGTTTACTAACCAAAAGTACAAAAATGTTGTCATCTAACCATGTTGCTTGCAGATGAAGCTAGCTAAGTCAAAGCAGTTAAATCAGGCATTGAGCAATTGATGGTGACCATTCTTGAAGAATTTGGACACCATGATCACTCATAAAGGGTTCATATAACTTGTGGTATCATTTGGAACCAAGATCTCAATTGAAAGAGGCTTGGGATTCATCAGAACATGGCCCAGTCATCCAAAACCATAGAAAAGTCAACAAAAGTCAACTGTGGTCAACTGTGCATTTAATCAGGAATTGGAAGGTGTGAGATGGTTAGAAAGACCTCATTCATATCCATACAAGTCTCATTTGACATTTCAAAGATCAAGGTTGAAGGAATTGGAGTCAGGCAAAAAGTTTCCAAAAATGGAAATGATATGTAATTCTCACCTGCCCAAAATGGAAAGTTCTTCTCCTCAAGATAACTTCATCATACAAGCTTCAAATCAAATTTTGTCCAACATGAAAGTTGAAGATCTTGTCCTCACAATTCCAAAAAGTCCAAGAACTTGAAAATCCCATGTGTGGTTTGCAAGATATGGCTCAGTGAATTTCAAAAAAGACCCGTAATCAGGAGGGCATAACTTCCACATGGATTGTCCAAATTGCAAGTTCTTTATATGCACAAACTCCATTTAATATGTACTTTCATGGTGCATAATTGGATTTTTCCAAAAGTGCTCAATGCAAAAGGTCATTTTTGAAGTGAATTAATTAAAAGGGAGGGGCAAAATGGTCCAAAATGCAAAGTATGAAGAATTTGGACATGGGACCAATTCTATCAGCTTCCAAATGATATTTGCAATTTGTTCAAAGTGAGAAATTGCTGCTGCAATGCTTCTAACCATTCCAAGGGCATAAGAGCCAAAATGCACATAAGCTCATTTTTGCTAAATCTCATTTTTCACTAATTGGGATTAAACTTGGATTAAGAGATTCATATATATACTTAATCTCTAACAGAATTGCACTAGTTAATCACAATTCACAAATCACAACAGAAAATCTGAAGCCAAAAACTCACACATTCTCTCATTTTTGCTCAAAATTTTTCACAACACTTTTGGATCATTTCATCAATATCTTGTGAATCTTGGTGCGATTTTTCTGTGGATTCATAATCTGCAGGTGATGTTGAGTTTCTGTTGAGCAAGAATGAGGCGAAATTGAAGCCAATTCGCAACTGTAGCAAGAAGGTTCTTCAATGGCAATTGGTGATTCTTGAGGATCCAAGCATCGTCGAGCTAAACGAACCATTCCACGCATCTCCTACATCCATATCCTCTATCTGTTTCTGCAAATCGAGCCTCAAATCGCACGGAATCGGCACTGCATTTCAAGAAAGGTTGGAAATCAAAACTCGTAGTTGCTTCGCTTTTGTTAGGGATATTGTAGAATGTTCATTGTAGAGCATGTAGAAACTTGTAGAATTGAAAATCGTTGTGGATTGATTGAGTAATTCGCGATTCAAGTTTGTGTACCGTTATTTCTTTCGTTCGATTCGCACTGTGTACGAACTTCTGGACGAAATCACATGCATAATCACGATCCTGAGTTTATGCCGATTCCAACGATGTATAGATTGTAGATTTTCGTTAACGTTTTGCTCATAACCATTCTTGCCGTTGAAGAACACCTTAGGCCGCGCGAAGAAGAAGAATTTTCTGGATTTGTTTTTCTGTTTGATCCTTCAGCCTGCGTTTCCGTTTCCAAATCATGTTCCCCGCCGGTTTCGTCCACTTGCGCGCCGCCACGTCATTTAATGGTGCTACGTCGTTTCAAGCCAGGCGTTAAGAATCACAGTTCTGCCATTTTCATAAATTAATTAATTAAATCATATAAATCCTAAATAATTATTCAATAAATATTTCAAAACTTCTAAAATTCATAAAACCACCAATAATCATCCAAATAATTTGAGACTTTTTTTGTTAATCTCCATTTTTAGTCCACTTTTTTCTAGATATAGAAATTAAAATTGTGCTTGGTAGAAAATTAATTGGTATAGGGATGCTCATCATATGTGTTATTTTGACATGTTCCACCATTTTAATTATAAAATCACCATGCTAGCTCCAAATGACTTGAAATTTTAGGTGTAGATTCTTAGCACTCTTCTGGAATTTTTGGTATATGATTTGTATTTTTTGGACCTCTGGTCTTTTAGATATGATTTATTGAACTTGAGCGTGGAAACATGTGACACAATGTGATATGCTGAATTCCCCAATTATTTTTCCATGCTTCCCTCTGGCCAATGGCCTTGATTTTTTGCATGAGATGTCCTTACTATGTTAACATTCACTAGGATTTTTCGTGGATTTTTATAATCCATTTCTTAATTGATTAGGATTTTTGAGTGCTGCCTAGCATTTTAGGGCTTTACTTGTGTAACCTTTTGTATATATGTTGCCATATCCTCATACCTTACCCTATGATAATGAAAATTGGTAGAGTGTTTCTTAACACATTAAGCTACAAATTGGCTTTGGTCCCATCCATTTACCATTTAATGCCACTGTTTACCATGTGATTGAAGTTAGCATACATTTTGTAGCTTCATTTGATTGTGTTTTTGCATGCCTTGTCATGTTGAATTAATTCCCATAGTTCCACTAGGCCAAATTGTATGAAAATTGACATGTAGCTTGTTGAATGTCCTCTGTTTAGGATATAATTTTTGTGGAATTTTCCATACTGTTTTGATATTTTTTTGGATGTGATCTTGCTGGTTGCTCATATGTGGTTTACATTTGCTTCCTTTGCCTTACATGTTGCATAAATTGAAATAGGTGTATAGTTTGGATATGGGACCAATTGGAGTCCCTTTGTAATTGAAATATCTTGGTTTTGATCATGATTGGCTTGCTGTTTTAAGATTTTTCCCTCCTTTGGATCCTAGGCTTGGCCTAGTGGTCTTGTTACTTATGTTTGAGCTTGACTTTGACTTTTCAGGTTAAAAAGCTAATGCCTTAAGGAGGTTGATGCATAATTGAGTTGAAATCATTTGACCAATTGTTTGTTTTGTAGGGCTTGGTTCACATGAACCTGGTGCTATGCACATTTTTGTTTGATTGTACATTGGTTGATTCTTATTGTTGTTGGTTTGTTTATGTTGGGATGCTGATTCTGTTTGATTTTTCCAGGTACCCTTAGTTGCTCAGTTCTCTTAAGAACTTGCATTGCTTTGCTTATAAGCAATTAGCATTGAGGTATTGCACCTTCTTCTTCATGTAGTCTGGAGACCCGGCCTGTTATTTGGCCGGGCAAATTGTCTGAAGTCCTCCTTAAGAGGCATTGCTTGTGTATGTTTATGTTTGTCCCAAGCAGGAAAAGTCCTCATTTGAGGCAATTGGTGGATCAAAGAGATAAGTAGCCTATCTCCCACTATTCAGTGAGTCTTCTCCTTGCTCCCATTACGTGGTTGTAGCATTGAGATCCAAGCCCAAGATCTATCGAGTCTAATTGGAGAAAGAGTTCCATCTTTCTGAACTCCCCCACATTCTTATATTTACATGCTCTCTCGGACCTGAGATAGAAGCAATGAGGCACACCCCTCATATCCTTTCATCTGCTTCACCTGAGCCCCTCAATGGCCAGGTTAAGAGCGACACTTACCTATTACAGTGGACTTTCATAGTCAAACCCTTTTTGATTGAGCCTCCTTGTTTGGCTATAGAGTGTGCTATCTGATTATTTGTGATTTATTACTCATTTGTACATGATTGCTTGCTTGCCTTAGTGCATTTACTATCGTTCATTGTTCCTTGTAGCATGTCCATTAGTTCATCCCTATGTGATTTGTTTGCTTACCCATTGAGGAACCAGTTGTAAGTCCCTGTAAGGTGGCATCTGTTCCCATGACATGGAAGGGGTAGAGTGTAAGACCTCATTGGTCACTCATACCCATGGCCTAGTGCATTTACTTGTGTATGTGAGGATCCATTGTAAGTCCCTGTGGTGTGGCATTGGTTTCCTATGATCATACTGTGGAGGTTAACATAAGTCCAGATAGATTGGCAGTTGACTTCCCTATTTTGTTTTTTGCTTTATTCGGATGGAGATTAGTGTAAGTCCATAGAGTGGCTTCTGATATCCTTACTTGTTTTAGGAGACAGGTATAAGACCATTGAGTGGCATCCAGTATCCTCTTTTATTGACCTTCATCTGTGACCATGTTCATATTATTGCTCATCTGTAGCCTATTCCTAAGGACCCACTTGAATCATCTTCTATATGATTTCAAGAGGCGGACCCTCCTAAGAAGTTTTACATACCCACCATTCCATTCATCTCATTGTGTCCTACCTTTTCACACATACTTTTAAAAACTTGAAATACATGTTGTGCAAACATTCTCACCCCTTTTCAAATTAGAAACTTGGACCTTAAGTCCATGATTTTTCAAATTCCATTTTGTAAATACTTCTTTGAATCAATCTTAATCATACTTTGACTCCTTTTGTGAATAATCATAATCCATTAATTTCACTCACTCAAATGTTTTGGCTTTGTCCATTCTTGTTAATCTTTTCATGCATTAGCCATAGGTTTCAATTCTCATTGTGGTTGATGTAAACCTCACCCTATCCTTAGTGAGTCGACAATAAGACTTCCGTACTGAAAACAGGGTTAACCCCTCTAGTGCGTCGAAGCTATCATCACATGGTGGATGTTGGTCTTGGTCGAGTTTTCTCCCATTGATAATGAAGAACCTTAAGTGCTATTGTTTAAAATTGAATCCACTAACTTTTGGAAATTTTTAGCCGAACTACGGCGTTTTGATCCTTACCTTTGATGGAAGGTACGTAGGCAACGGGTTCATCCGTTCAAACACAAAAATAACTAATTTGTATATTCTTTTCTCATCATCCCAATCATGTTTGCACAATACTTATGTCATGACAAATAATAATTTTCAAACAACAAAGTGTGAAAAGGGCTCCCTAGGAGTACCTAGGACGTGATGGGTGCCTAACACCTTCCCATTGCGTAATTTACCCCTTACCCCGATCTCTGATCTTTTTCATTAGTTTTCTACGTGTAAAACTTCTTAGGTTTTTGTTCGCTTTTTAACCAGTCCTTAGGATAAATAAAAGTGCGGTGGCGACTCTATATTCATTGTATACTTTGCTTATGATTTAACCAATAGATCATATAGCGACGAATACACCGCTACATAATCGAAATTGATATGTCCGACTAAGCTCTTAGAGTTTGGGATGTGAAGATCGTTGTTTCGACGAGACTCGGTAAAATAAACAGCGCTTTATTTTTATATTAAAATATTTTTTTGATTTTGAATTTTGTTTCAAAAAACTTAAAATCATTACGCGAAAGCGAAAGTTATTTAGATATCGGTATCAGCGCGACAGTGTGAAAGCAGTATCTGATCATTAAAATTCGGATTTTTAATTTCTAAACTCAACGACAGCGTTTTATTAATTAATTAAGGACTAATTATTTTCAAAAAGGTTTTCAGAACTATAATTTGTAACGTGCGATAGCAGACGATTACTATTCCGAAATTCAATACGGACTGTGCGAAAGTGAACAATATTTTTAAATTAATAATTCTTTCGAAAATGATTTTTAAAACAAAGTGAAGTTCCGAATTTTATCTGAGTCTCGAAGGTACCCGTAAATAATATTCTAGTCTCTGTTTCAATTAATTCATAAAATAGTCATTTTAAATCCGTTTTCAAACAAAACTTTTACTGATAGCCTTAGATTTACAAAGCAACGATATATAACGGTAGGTTGACATTGGTCTCTGTAGGTTCGACATTTTTTATACTATAATAGATTTTTCTGTGCACCTGCGGGATTCCCTTCAAGTTTACCTGATTCTCTACCCACACCATCCCTTGATATTCTTGCCTGCCGTCATATGCGGTTGATTTAAAATATGAGGGTTGGAAAATATTCATTGATGATTAGCAACAAAGAGGTTCCTGGTATTATTTTACCATGTCCAGACCGCACGAATGTGCAAAATATGGCAAATTGGATCTATAATTTTAATGTCGGTACTGAAGCCGAAGTAGTGCCCATGGACATTCTTGAGAATATTAATAAAGGAGGGGACACCGATGAAGAGTATGACCAAAGAGAGCAAGGCTCTCTTGTGCATGAATCACCCCCACATCATTCCCCATATATTCATGTTTCACCTGCACACACTACACCATATTTTTCTGATACTTTTGTAGGTACTTCTACCGAGGCCACACACATTATACTTGATGATGTGCTTTGTGAGGTGCAAGCCCAAAATGACAATAATGTTGAACGTGACAACTCATCTCTACCATGCATAACCAGCAAACAGATATTATGCAACATATGCATTAGATATAGACTTAACAAACATCTACGATGGATCAGATGAGTCAGATGCAAGCATCAAAAATTGACATGATGGATAATATGCATCTGATACAGGTTACACAGGCTTCCCTGATGAGGCGTGTGCGTCACCTTTGGGAATCACATACCACCACGGCGAATCACATGCAACAGATACAGACATCACGGGCCGCCATGGTAGAGTAGATGCAAAGGCATTTACAAGACGCTCAAGGGCAAAACCAGGGCATGATATCAGGCCTTACAGGCCAATTGCAAGGGTTGATTAGGGGGGGGGGGGGGGGGGGGGGGGGGCTAGAAGAAAGGGATTCCAGAGAGTTCAATATGAATACCTATTATGCCATAACCTTGAATTCTTGTTCTCTAATAATCCTTGAGTAGCTTATCTAAGCAGTCGACATCATCCTAAAGCACACACTACATATGGAAGTTGATGCAAATAAATGAATGATCATGATATTAAAAAATAAATGAATAAAAAGGAAATGTTCCTTCTAGGTGACCCTCACCCAGTCATTTAGTCCAACGATATCTTATCATTCTATTTATTAATGAATAAAGCCAAAGTGAGCAGATTGATAAAATCAGATCAAAGTCACTAACAGATTTTCCTACTATGAGTGTGAAAGGATAACATGTTTAATGTGGTTGCACTAGAATGAAAAAGGATGAAAAAATGATGAGTGAGTAAGGTTTGGGCATTAGTGGAATGATTCATATTGGTTTGCATAGGAGGAGACATTTGACCGCAAAATGCAGAATTATGTTTTTATGATATCCTTGGTGAATAATTAGTACCTATCAAGTCAATTTTAGCTAAAATGGATTTTGTAGTCACATATAAGTATTTGAGTGCTATGGTTTCTCTAAGTATTTTTACTAAAATGTTGCATGTACTAAAATTTTCATATATGGTAGCAACTTGCTTGAGGACAAACAAGGGTTCAAGTATGGGGGAGTTTGATAACCATGAAACACATCACGTTTCTGACTCGATGCACGTGACATTAATTAAAGGATATAATTGGAAGATAAACATTAGGATTGCATTGTAAACTAAAATACGCCACTTATTTTGGGACAAATAATTTTATAAATTATTTTGGGACAATGAAGTATATGTTTTATTTTTATTATTACGTATACATTTTAATTTATCAATTTTATTAAATACATCTCTATTAAACTTGCATGTATTTTAATATAAATATTTGTTTATTTCTTAACTCAACATTATCATTTTTGAAAGAAAATATTTTAGATTGTGGTAAAATGTATTTTAATTTTAATATAAATATTATTATAAATGACACATCTATTTTGTAATCTAAAAAAGAAAAATTATTGGTGTTCGAATTCAAAATTTATAAATTTTAATATATCACTACAATTATTAATATAAAAAAAAGAAATAAAAATACAGATAATTAAATAAAAGTTATTAATAGCCAATGTAATAGCACGTTATGTTGATGTATTTTGTAGTAATGTATGAAAACAGTTGATTAACATTTGAATATATATTGTAAGTATATTATCATAAGATAAGTATGCTTTTTTAAAATAGAAATGAAAAACTTATTTGATTAGAATGTTTGTTTGTGTCTGTTTTTGACTCAATTCGTAGTGTTGTTTTATATGTGTATAAGTTAATCATAATAAATAGGTTTCTTCTCATGTTACATTGGTTAGCATGTTACATGTTTGTAATATTTATGATCATCCTAAGTTTTGTCTTTGACTTAATTATCTTTTGGTCGAGTTTTTTTCAATTATAAAAGTTAATTTTAAGATAAAGTTAAAAATAAGAGTTTTATAAATAAAATTAAAAGTGTTTGGTAATACTTACATTTTTCAATATTAAAAATAATTTTAAATTAAAAATCGTTTGATATCTAAAAATATTTTATTTAATATATGGATGAACTAATGTAAGAAAGTAAATTTAGTACAAGGGGTTGATGAATAATATTTACGAGTGAAAATATTAATTTTGATTCATACTTATAAAAATAATAAAATATTAAATATATGTAAAAAAATTTACACAAAGATGGATATAAATTAAAATAAAATATTATTGTATTACTAAAAGATATGAAATATGTTATAAAAAATTAAATAAATATTTTTTTATAAATATTTAAAAATGTGTGAGTAAATAAATTACTAATTAAAAAAAATAATTGACATCATGAAAAAAGTTCACATTTTTAAAATAAATAATTTTAACTAATTAAATTAACAAATTTTATAATTCTCTATAGTTAAATACTTCACAAAAATAACAATGATGTTGGCTCATGAATATTATTTTTTTTAAATTAGATAAAATGAAGTAATATCAGAAGAATTATGAAAATGTATGTTAGTGTAAAGAATTGAAAAATAATTTATTGTAATTTAATAGTATAAATTGTGCTCAATAGAATTCGAAGATCTATATAATTATCTACAAGTAAATATTCCTAAAAAAATTTATAAACTTCATTTCAACTACTTTAATAAAAGCCCCTTAAATTAAATTCTTATTCTTAATAAAAATGTTATTTTTTTATAAATATTGTTTGACTCTACTTTTTCTTTAAAATAAAAGATAAGTCAATAAAAAGTCGAATCAACCGATACCAACCGATACCTTAGTGTACATGTTCAACAGCTGAGTCTCTTTATATATTAAAGTAATAATAACTTTCTTACTTAACAATCCATGTAATCAATAACCTAAAAGATGTGATGAAATCAAATGAAGGTCACGTTTTGTATAAGGGAGACATTTTCCTAACAATCAAAATTGTGATTGATTAACATTAAAATTAACAATTAAAATTTTGGACTAATAAGACCATACAAATATAAATTAATAGGTAAATAAATAAATGATTTAATTGAAATACACTGACAGCGTAAAAGGATTTTACACCGTTAGTTAATCTTAGACGTTGGATATTGAAATATATTTGACTTTTATTTTAAAAATTTATAAAATAATACAAACAGGTGATGATGATGAATTGACAGTGTATACTAATTAATCCCATAAATAAATAATAAAGGTCATTTAATTTTTATAACCACGGGGATCTTTGGATTATTTAGGGTGGGATGGGGGAAATTGCAATATGTAATACGAGACATGGTTCAACCATTATTGGTAATTCAACTTAGTTTGTCAATTGAACGATGAAAGTGTATATATCCATCGAGGTAAATTAGGATTAGTTGATAATGGACCCAACAAATTAACAAACTAATCTTTGATAATAAAACAAATTGATAGTCAAATAAATAACTCTAATACCAAACCCTTAAGGTAGAGAGTAATTATTGGAAAATCCCATCTTGAAAAGATGAAGAGAAAAAGTTTGGTTATGAAAAGTAATAGAAAAGTTTGGTTATGAGTTTCTCCTTCACCACATGACAATTTATCTACAATTTATCTGGATGTGCTTCGTTCTTTCGTGAAAAGTGGCATCGATTGGAATGTGCGTATTAGATTGACTATCACAATATAAGACAACAAAAGAAGAAGAATTTGTTTGAAGGTCGTGCAGGAAGTAAGTTAGTCATTGTAATTCACACACTGGGGGTGAGTATTTGGTATTTGGTTTCAGATGAAGATCGAGAAATAATGTTTTGTTTCTTTGAACGCCTAGAAACAAGAGTCTCCCAAAAAATACATAGAAACCTATCACAGATCGTTGGGTGACATTGCATGAGGCCAAGTCAAAATCATTTAAGGCCTTGAATTTAAATTTGAAGGATCTACGGAAAAACAATACTTGGGAAATGGGTTATTTTATGTAGTGTAAAACACAAGTAACAGCATGCATATGAGTGTTAGTGGGTGAGGGCGTGTATTGGCTTGGCTGTTGCACCGAGAGAGTAAGGTCGGGTCTGGTAGTTGTGAGGTAAATGAGTCTTCTAATGAGGTATCTATAATATTTTGGATCAATGAGGTTGTAGGATGAGGTCATACTGAGTTTCGAAGTTTTGAATATGGGTGTTACAAATGACTTGGCAGCAAGGATGGTAGTTTCACGAAATAATTCCAAATCATATTTTTGTTGGCATAAAGAGATTCCAAAGTGAGAACAAGCAACCTCTACGTCTAAAAAATATTGTAAGTTGCCAAGGTCTTTAATCTTGAATGCATTGCCCATGTGAGTTTTGATCACAATCAATTTAACTTGGTCATTATCGGGGGGATAAAAATCATCCACATATATGAATAGCACGATAAACATGTTGTTTTAATATTTAGTGAACATATAGTGGTCATATTAAGACTAAACATAGTTGAAAGAAATGAGAGTTGATATTTTTAAAATGCATTTACAACTAGCCTACTTTAGGCTATAAATGGATTTCTCTAGTTTACAAGCCTACCAAGAAAATTAAGGGTTCAGACCAAGAAAAAGTTGCATGTATACTTCCTCATCAAGAGTACCATGAAGGAAAAGTTGATGACGTTCAATTAGAGAAGGTGTCAACTTTGTGTTAGAAATATGAACTATAACGGTGGGTCTTGTTTGCCCCAATTTGATATTTAAGTGATTTTTCTGTTAAGCTATTTTCATTTAATTGCTTTTCTTTCAAGTTGTTTACTAAAATATTTCTTTTTAATTTCTCTAGATATACACCGATTGGATAAGAATTCGGAACTTAAATAATTGGTCTTTGTGGTTCGATATCTATTTTATTACTCCGCGACAACCGTGTACTTGCGGCTGCATCAAGTTTTTGGCGCCGTTGTCGGGGACCAAATGCGTTTAATATTGAGTTTCTGTTTGATCATCGTATATACTAGAGCTTACTTTTCTATTTATTTTATTGTGTTTGTTTGTTGTGGTTCTCGTTGCCCTTGTATGCGAAGAACTCGTTTAGATTACTCTACTTTGTTATCGTAGAAATTAGAGCAAATTTTTATTTTCTGTTGTTTCTTTTAGGCATATTTAGTCCCAAAGTCATTTAACTTAATATAATGTTTCGCTTTAGTCCATTGACTAAAAAATGTTACAAGTTAGTCCCTTAACTTCACTTTTGTTACTCTATTTGGTCACTTCTGTCAAACTATGACAAAAAAATATTAAGTTATGGTGACGTGGATGCACAATAAGGCTCAAGGTCCAAATGTGACTCAGCATTTGTACTATAAAGTAGGGTTTCCGCTTAAGTTTATCAAATTAACGTTGTTCACCTTCTGAGAAATTTAAGTGAAAACCCTATTTTATAATATAAATGTTGAGTCACATTTGGACCTTGAGCTTGTTGTACATCCACGTTACTATAACTTAACGTTTTTTGCCATAAATTGACGGAAGGGACCAAATAGTGTAATAGAAATGAAGTTAAAGGACTAACTTGTAATGCTTTTTTAGTTAAGGGACTAAAATAGAATATTAAACTAATCTAAGGGACTGAAACATGTATTAAGCCTTTCTTTTATGGTATGCACGGGGTATATCCAAAATATGTTCAATTATATGAATAATAACTATGGTAACTCTTATCCCAATACCTATAATCTATGGTTGATGGATCACCATATATTTTACTATGATAACTATCCCTAGTATTTTGAGGAACCACCAAATTCCTCACCATCCAACCTTGAAATGTTAATGGAGAATTTTATTGAGACACAAACTCACTCTAACCTTGAATATATGATAGAGAGTTTTGCGGCAACACAAACTCTCCTGAATGAAGAATTTGGAAATCAAAACATCCTCACCAATGAGGCACTTAGGTAGTTGAGCACTAAGGTTGACTGTTAAGAGTCGAGTTGATGAGTGTTACCTTTCCTGCAAAAGAAAGAAGTCTTCATTTCTAAAGAGCCATTTTATTTTTAAGTTTTTCAAGAATCGAGAGCCAAGTCTTAACCTTTCTAGGGTTAGACCCAATAAGAAACCCCAAGAATTTAAGTTTGATTCCTCAACCTTGCAGGTCAAAACGTTTGAAGCAACATCCGGAAAATGCTTACTCAAATTGATTCCAATTAATCTACTTTCGAGGAAATTATCTTTCAATCCTGACACTAACTCGAATTCCCTCAATATAGCTTTGATGCTCCATAAGTTCTTCCATCCTCCACCTCCTATGAATAGTATATCGTCCGCAAATTGAATAATTTCTACAATGAGACCTTTCTCGACTATAAATTCTTCAAAATCCTCCCTCTATGTCGTCTTTGAAATCAAGTCGATTAATCCTTCAGCAACTAACACAAAGAGAAAGGGAGATAATGGATCTCCCTTACTCAGTCCTCTTTTGTAGGACTACCGTTGACCAAAATAGACAAATGACTTTGAAGATGCACGCCTCCATCCACCTCAATCCACCTCAACCAATTGTTTCCAAATTCCATATTAACCATCATAAAATGCAGAAAGTTTCAATTCACACAATCCTATACTTTTTCGAAATCTATTTTGAAGATGTCGTATTCCTTCTTTCTCTCGTTGTTATTTCTTGATAACACTTTTTATTTATTAAATGTGAATATCCTTTAAATAGGAATTCTATGTACTCGTGTTTGTTTTAGCACTCAAGCGCACAGTAACCTTAACTATTGAAGGTCTTTGTCTAAAAAAAAGGTTAGCCACTACTTAATTCAAATTGTGTAATTTAGTGCTTTGTAATTGGTTTAAATTTTCTATAGAAGAAAAATGAAATATTTAATCTAGATTTCAAAATAGAGATATGCAATTTTTACTCTTTGTTGTAAATTTGTAATCATTATTTTTAATATAATTAACTTTTATTTACTTATCCATTTATTTGGTATTCTATGTCATTATTAAGGTAATTTACGTTTTAATATGAGACCGCCTGTTAGAGATGACCAATGAACTTTGTTTCTATTCCCGATGAGCTTAGTATTTTTTTTTTATTCACTTAACGAACTCCAAATTTATTTTAGAAATATATTTTCTTTTTGACAAAATATAAATGTGATTCATTTATATATATACTCATTTAGGCTATCTAAAAAATAGACTATCTAAAAAAATTCATTTATGTATTTAGATAGAAAAGATAAAGTCTTTCTTAAATGTGATATTCTTATTTCTCTCCGTCATTTTTTTTATTAAAAAATTATTATTTTTAAATTAAATAAATAAATATTTTAAAATTATTTATCAAACTAACAACTTCTTAAATAAAAGAATTATATGACAAGAGGAGGCTTTGTGACACATTCATGTTTGTTTGCTCTAACTCTAGTGGTCCATGCATGCATATGCTGCAATAAGAGCAGACGTCACTGCCAGTTACGCATTCTTTGTTTTGTTTTTAGTTTTTAATTTTTAATTATTTTAATTTAAAAATTAGTTTTTAATTTTTAATTATTTTAATTTAAAAATTAGTTTTTAATTTTTAATTATTTTAATTTAAAAAATTGAAATAAAGTAGAAAATTAAAATTAATTTATAATATTAAATTATTTTATATGTCGACAAGGTCTCCAAAATAACAACAGTGAAACATGTCGTCTCTTTAAAAACTTATCAGATTTGATTATTGAATTCAACTTAACATTTGCGCCAACTAAAATGACGAATTCATTTGTATTGTTCGTTGTCCATGTTGTCATATGAGATATATACCGACAAGATTTCAAAAATAACAATAGTCCTTAGAGCATAATGTGTAGCAATTAAAAAATAAAAAATAACTGTACAACAATTAAATTATTTTATAGTTTATAACTATGAAGCATGTTTTCCCTTTATAACTATGAATTGATTATTAAATTCAACTTAATATTTGCGGCAATTGAAATGACGAATTTATTTGTATTGTTCTTCCTTCGAAACTCTATAAATATTAATTCTCACTTTTCATATTTCATACACTCATTTCTTCTATTTTATTTTTCATATTTTTATTTCAAAAGCATTCTTATGGATGAAAGAAGCAGATGTAATTAAATAGAAATGTTGCCCTTTGAATTAACTATTTAAATTTAATTAATATATCTATTAAATCAGAAATATTTTTTAAAATAATCATATTTTAAAAATAAAATCTTAAATAAGCAATGCATGCGTCACATACATTGCTCTTGTCGTATAATTTTTTTTGTTTGAAAAATTTTTAATTTGATAAATAATTTAAATACATAGTTATTTTGATATTTAAATTGAAAATAGAAGTTATTTAAAAATTTAAATATAAATAATAAATAACATAGGCCCTGAGAGTTTTTTAATTAAATTTTGATATCGTCTTATAATTATGGTTAATCCTGATATGTAATTATGGTTATTCTTGGAAATATTTTTAATTATTATCAAGAGATTAAATATTTGAAAACAAAATATCTAGAGATAAAATATATGATGAAAAATAAAATTACAATTTGTAATAAATTTATCTAGAATAATATATATATATATAATATATATATATATATATATATATATAATATATATATATATATATATATATATATAATATATTCAAAATAAAAATATCCAGATATATTAAAATAAAAAATATATTTGAATATAAAATATTCAGAAATAAAATATTAGGAAAAATTAAAATAAAAAATATATTCAAAAATAAAATATTCAAAGAAAATATATTTGATAAAAAATCATATCATAATGTACAATAAATTTTATTAAAAAGTAATAATAATATTCAATAATTTTTAAAATCAATATGTATTCATTCAATCGCTCCATTCAATTGAATTATAAATTATCCAACCGTTTCTATTTATTTTAAAAAAAAAGGAGATTTTTTATTTTAAAAAAATCAAAAATAATAAATATTTCAAAAAAACAAAACAAAATAACCACATTTAGAAGATGATGCGTAAGATGAACGGGCGCATCCCTTAAGCTATCAAAGGAGGCGCCCAAGACATTGGCGCATGTATTAGGCTCCTCATGAGGAGGCGCTAATGCTCTTGACGCATGCATTAGCCCTCATGAGGAGGCGCCAATGCCCCTGGCGCCTGAATGGTGCATGTGATGTATGCGTCAATTCATCTGGCGCCTACACCCTTGTATTATTTTATTTTATTTTTTTAATTTTTAATTTTGTTTATTTATCAAATAAAAAAGAATAATATAAAAAAAATTATTCATGTGGTAATAATTGGTTACATTGGATTGACAAAAATTTAATGACTGGCCTGATCGAAACGTTCCCCTGTTCCACATCCAGGTGCGTTAGTTTGTCTCCGAGGTCTCCCACAATTTTCTTGAGGTGTTTGAGGTCTTTGTGTGCTGATCTAATCGAATGATGGTTGATGGGAAGGTCTGGTGGAAGTTCCAGCGGTATTTGACAGATGTGTCATCATTTGTTCTCAATATCCTGAGGGGCTCTGGCCAACGACGCTTCTGTAATGGAGTTCTGTGTCCATGTCATCGTAGCTAGGTCGTTGGGGTTGGGTGGATTGGGGACGGTATAATTGCCCAAATTAGGCCATTGAATCGTTTTGGAAACGAAGCAATGGTTCCTGGGGCGTACTATAGTTAAAAAATAGTTATGTGTTTTTGTGATGGGATGTTTGAGTGGTCATTGGTGGGGGGCTACGATGAAGTGACCCATATGAATCATCTAGGTTATAGACGGTTGTGATTGCAGGGTTTGATTCTTGATTTTGTGGTTGGGTGGATGATATGAATGGATTACGACGTTGGATGGTTGGTTGTTGGGTGGATGGCATGAATGGGTTACGAGGTTGGGTGTTTGGTTATTGTGTGTATATGGTAGGTTGATGTTGTGAGGTTGGTTGTTGGGTTTGGGTGGTTTGACATTGGTGTTAGGTGGGGAATTGTTGTGGGGCGTACGATGGCGAAGCTAGTTGGCGTGGATCCATCAAATACCGCGGCTCACATACAAATTGTTGAGTTGTTACCGACCTAAACCATGCCATATATTGTTGAGTTGGTCTTGCACCATGAATGACTGGTTCGTTTAAGATGTGTTGTCGTAGATTCTTCCATTGACGACACATCTCTTTTGCAAAGTCTCTCTAGTCAAAATAATCCCATTGTACATCAACCCTTTTTTGATGCCAATTCCCCAAACACGTGGGAGGTTCTGGAATCTGTTGTTGCATGCCGAACTGCAGTTTGACCCGGTCACTCTGGTGCATTTCCATCATAGTGAATCGGATAATCGGTGTCTTTGCTGTCCAAACTGCAGCATCGTCATGGTTCACATCATGATCAAAACCCAGATATGGCCTCCAAATAAAATGTAAAACAATACGAAACGATTAGATGAAAAATAATTTGATAAGTATTTTAAAATTAAAATATAGTTGTGTAGGAGTATTGCATCGTCATGTCCAATGTGGTCCAATAGATTGCGATAGACTACAATAGCGTGTTTCGGACACCTATTGTAGTTCATCCCCCTTACTGACCATCTTAGATAAAAAAAAGTAAAAAATATTATTTACAGTTAAATGTAATATAAAATATAATTAACTAAGTGGTAAAGTGTTAGACTTACTTAGTTGCAAACGGGAACATGAATGGGTTCTCGTTTATCGGGGCGAGCGACGACATTCTTGACCAACCTCATGCTTGTAGCAAATACGCACATGAAAAAAACATACAGATATTCTTTTTTGCAGTTTTACACATTGCACTATATAGATGGGCCAACACAGTTGAACCCCAACTATATGTGCTTACCTTATTAATATTGCGTAATAAAGATAAATACATGATATTTACTGAATTACCTATACTTTCTGGAAATAAAAAATTACCAAATAAAATCATAATATAACACCGAGCTTTAATTATTTTCTCGTACTCGATTGATTCTTCGGACAATACTATACTCGCATAATATTGTTTAAGGTATTTTAAATTTATACCTTGCCCACTTGCTTGACCGGATGACTCTCCCTTAGTTTGGTCGTCGAACAAAGGGCACCCAATAATTCATTGCAGATAGAGTTGTCTTGGTTAACTCTACCATTCACGACCTTTCCATCTATACGAGATCCAACAATATGTATACGTCCTCAAGTGTGACGGTACACTCATCGATAGGAAGGTGAAATGTGTGGGTCTCGGGTTTCCACCTCTCCAACAAAGCAAGAATGAACTTGTAGTCCACCGAGTACGAGACAATGTTGAGGAGATTTCCAAATCCACATCCTCTAATATTTGGTTCTATCAAATGATCCTGGGGTACATATTCATGTACACGACATCGAAAACGCTTTGGATCCTAATAACACATAAGTAAGAAATGCAATAAGAAGAAGAAATATATAATACAAACATAGATAACAAAGGTATACGACTTAAAAATGGAATAAGTAAAAAGAGAGTGATAACATACAAATGTCGAGATATTCTCGAGTGTTCCTCTGTGTTCATCACCCATAGTTAACAGAGACATAATTTGATGTTGCAGAGCTTGAGTGCCGCAAAGAAATAGTGTGGCAAAGAAAGAGTATAGATGAGTAGTGTTGGAGATGATTTGATATTTTGATTTGAAGGCTATTTATAGATGAGTGAGTTAGTAGGTTTGCAACCTACGAAGCATGTGATTGGTTGCATGCAATAACAAAAGTAGACTAACCTTAGTCTTAGGCGCATGCGTGTCAAGAATCACATGCAAGGAAGAGGTATCATTCCTCTTGGCGCCTAGGAGTAAATGAATGGAAGGGGCGCCCTTCCTCTTGGCGCCCATGTTGCTTTATGGCGCGTAGGGAATGGGCGTCTGTTTGGAATATTAGGGCACAAAGATTCCTTGCTACAGAGATTCCCTGGGCGCATGTGTGTGTTCTTGTCATTCTTGTCACTGCATGTGGATTCTTTTCACTACATGCATGGTCAAGTCTGTGCAGATGAACCAAGTGATCAATGCGGTCAATGTTTATGCTATTTAGTTTGTGCAGATTATCAACTTAGCAATGCATTCAATTTCAGTAAAGAAAAGAAAGTTAGATTTTTAAAAAATGTCTTCCTCACAACATTACATGATCAATGCATATATCGAAGGTGAAATATTTGATCATTAATTATTCGGTTTTTGTTTTTGAAACACAGAGGTAACTCGGTTTACAATAAATCGACGATCAAATTTTTCACATCTGAAACAAAGAATAGAAAAGAAATTGCAGTGCAGTAATGTGGGGCAAATCATCTATAAAAATCCGATTTGGTTTGCAGAAAACCAGGTGAAGTTTTATCAGAAGAAGATTCGAGATGATGACGATGTTCAACATATGTTTGTCAGTCATGAATAATCTGGTTACAACGATATAGAGTTGTATATATTACCACATCAACAATAAGTGACTCAGTTCATTGATCAGTCACAAGTGTTTTGTGAAACTGATGACGAACAAGCTGAGGTGAATGTTCCAGATGACGAAGAAGAAGAAGCTGAGATCATGGTTGATTCAATGGTGAACGCTGATGAGGAAGAAGAGCCAATACCAGCTAGTCATGTATATTGTCCACCCTAACACATGACAAGGTTGAATTTGGGTTCCGATGAACCTTCATCAGAGATATGGTACAATCCTTATGTGCAAATGCAAGGATCTTTGAAACAAGGAGACACATTTCGCACAAAAGAGGAATGTGTAAAAGCCATTAAGAAATTACACATGCAACTATCAATTGATTTCAGAGTTGACAGAACTAACACATTGAGGTATAAAATTTATTGACTAAATGAGCACTGCCTTTTTAGGTTGTCAGCTTCGTACCGGAAGAGGAGCGAGTCTTGGGAGATTGGATCCATGGGTCCAGATCACACATGCATGCTGACAAAATCAATGCAGGATCATCGGGAATTAAGCTCCCAGCTAATATGCGATGAAATATTGTTTGTCATTGGCGACAATCTGTCGTTAAAGGTGAGTACAATAATCTCGCATTTTAGGGCAGAGTACGAGTACACTTCATCATATAGGAAGGCATGGATAGTTAGGGCAAAGGTTGTTGAAAAAGTGTTTGAAAACTGGAAGGAGTCTTACAAAAAACTTCTAAAATACCTATTGGCTCTAAAACAATATGCTCCCAGGACTATTGTCAAGTTGGAAACATTGTCCGCGTATACACTAGACGGGACGTGTGCTGTTTGAAATGGAATATTCCACCGTCTCTTCTGGGCGTATCAACCATGCATCATAGGTTTTTCTTTCTGTAAATCAATTATACAAATTGATGGTACATGGTTGTACGGGAAATACAAAGGAACGTTTTTTATGGCAGTGGCACAAGATGGCAACAACAACATTTTTCCAATCGTCTTTGCCCTAATTGAAGGGGAGACTGCTGAGGGATGGAGTTTTTTCCTTAGAAATCTCTGATTGCACGTTGCACCTCAGCCTAACTTATGTTTGATCTCCGACAGACACCCTTCAATCATCAGTGCATATAATAACATTGATAATGGCTGGCAAAATCCTCCTTCGACGCATGTGTTCTATATTAGACATATTGCTCAGAATTTCATGCGGGAAATCAAAGATAAGACGTTGTTGAAGAAGGTTGTCAATGCAGGTTACGCATTATCAGAATCTTCTTTCAAACACTACCGCGAAGAAATAAGATTGTCAAACGAAGATGCAGTACGGTGGATCGATAGTATTCCATTGGAGAAGTGGACTAGGGCATACGACAACGATCAACGTTGGGGCCACATGACAACAAATCTTGTGGAATCAATGAACTCTGTCTTCAAAAGCATATGTAACCTACCTATAACCGCTTTGGTGCAGACAACATATTTCAGGCTAGGGGCGCTATTTGAGAGCTGAAGTTCCAAATGGAGTTCAGTGTTGCAATCTATGCAGTTGTTCAGTGATGCTTCAATGAAATTCATTAGACATGAAGCTGCCAAAGCAAACACACATGTAGTCACGGTGTTTGACCGCACTAAAGGTTGGTATAGTATTGTCGAGTCCATGGATCACAATGAGGGCATGCCGATGGGATAGTACAGAGTCGAACTAGATAGAGGTTGGTGCGAATGCGGAAAGTTCCAAGCCTTTCGTACGCCCTGCTCCCATGTCATTGCAACATGCTCAAAGGTTCGAAGGGATCCATCCTACTTGCTATCTGAAGTTTACAAAGTCACCAGCCTATCAAATGTTTGTAAAATTAGTTTTGCCGCAGTGGCAAAAGAGGATTACTGGCCAGAATATCAAGGGGACATCATCTGACACAACGAAGTTATGCGAAGGAAGAAAAATGGTTGCCCAAACAGTACCCGGATTCGAACCGAAATGGATACGGCAAACAAAATGGTTAGATTATGTAGTTTATGCCGTCATACAGGTCACAATCGTAATAACTGTCATAGTATTGGAACGAGCACAACCAGATAAATTCACGTGTACCTCTATTGCAATATATGAAAAACTAAATTTGTTTCATATTAGACGTCTGTGACGAAAGTACCATTACGTAAACAATAACACAAAAAATTAAAACAACTAGAATACAAGAACTATGCGATTACAGCCATCAAAACAATTTTGAACATGTAATGCATCATCCTACGAGCGTCTTGGTCGGTCTTAATATCCAACGTGGACACAAACCATTGTATTATTCTAATCCTTTCACCCTCTCCAATTTCTCCCTCTAACCAACTGTACAACGTCCGATTAAGATGTTCAAACGTATCTGTGTTCCAGAGCCGAATCTGTACCGGAGTCGCAACGGCGAAAAATATTACATCGGCATTTCGCTTCTGAATGTATGTAGACATGGTTAAAACACATAAACTTGAAGGTGAGTGGGGTTGAATTAGAGAAAATATGGTAGTAGGGGATGATTTTGTGTGAAAAATATTGCATCCAAGGCGTGGTATTTATACAAAGAGGGCATAAAATGCATGCGTCAAGAGGGCTGACGCACAACATGCAGGCGCCAGAGGCATTGGCACCTCCACTTAAGGCACCATTCAGGCGTCATGGGCATTGATGCCTCCTCATGAGGGTCAATGCATGCGCCAAGAGCATTGGCGCCTCCTCATGAGGAGCCCAATGCATGCGCCAATGCCTTGGGCGCCTCCTTTGCTAGCTTAAGGGATACGCCAGTTCATCTAACGCATCCCCTTCTAAAAGTGATTATTTTAAAATATTTATTATTTTTCGATTTTTTTTATAAAAAAAATCAAAAAAGGAGGTCTCTCATGGTGAGAGATCGGAGACGGTACCCTCACAAAATGAGAAATGATATTCTTAATCAAACATTTTTTATATTATAATGTATTTTACTCTTCAGTAAAATATTATAATAATAAATATTTTTAAAAAATATATAAAAATTATTATTTATTAATTTTTTTTAGTAAAGAGTATCGATATAAAATTATGTGATTAATAAATTTCATAATTTTATTAACTAATCTTTTATATTTTATTAATCAATTTTATTTTATTACTTTTTTTTAATATCAGAATATTTATTAACTAATTTTATAATTTCATTAATTAACATTTTACTTTTTATTAACCAACTTTATTTTACTACTTACTTTTAATATTTGAGCGTTTATTAATCGACTTCATCATTTAATTAGTCATCTTTTTACTTTTTATTAACCAATTTTTTAAAAATTAATTTTAATATCTGAGATTCATTAACCAATTTCATCACTTTATTAATCAATTTTTTATTTTTGATTAATCAACTTTATTTTATTATTAAAAATTATTAATTCATGAACGGTTAAAAGTTAATCAATTTTTTATTTTTGATTAATCAATTTTATTTTATTATTAAAAATTAATGTTCATGAACTATTTACGGACATTGTTCAGATGCATGTCAGTATTCAAACACATGTAACTATTCACAGATATTCTTCATGTACTTTTACAGATACTATTCATATATTCATATATTGTTGATGTCATTGTTAATGTATTTTTCACGGTTCCCCGTATTTGTGAACAAATGAATATGCTATAGATGTAAGAGTGGGTGTAAAATAACATGACTGTACAAACATATGTTTATAACACATGTTATATGATGTGAGACACTTTATATTATGAAATAGATCGAGAGACGAGCTAAAGAATGCACATGTTTCCCAATGAGTAGTGTTATTTGAACACAAGTTGACACCTTATAAAATTATACACCAGCAAAAACTAATAGAAAAACCAAAATCGTATCGGTACAGTATAAATATATGGTGTTTGACACCTAAAAGAATGTTAATATAATCCCCCCATATGCTTAAATCTTGCCAAATACGAAACACCCTTTCATTAATGTATTTTCTATTAAATGTCGTATCTCCATATTGGATATCTAACGTACCCAATACTCGTATAGCCTCAATGCATAGTTAAGAACAAAAAAGAAACAGTTAAACATTGACATAATATATAGCATCCGTCTACACAAAATAAAAATTGATTGTAATTTATTTTACCGTTGGTTCTACTCTTAAAACAATCACGTTTTCATGTTAAGAAAAAAATGTACATACCGTGACATCTTATTTATTCATCTTTAAAAGATATAACCTTAACATTGCAGCCACAATTGTAGTTGCAACTGTTTTTAAAAACCTTTGGTGGAGAATTCAGTCATGAAATTGTAATATTAAATAAAAGTAATAAATATGAATAATCAAGATTATACAAAAATATTAGGTAAAAATATTAGGTAAACGGACAACAAACTGCACCGTTACGTCTTTTTGGATGGCAAAACCAATCCTCTTAAACACTACATTGTCATGAAATGTAAATTAACAAAAGCATAATAACAAACCCCCTTCAAATTTTAGGCTCACTATATAGACATCTCAAATTTCAATTTTGGGAATTAAGCACTAGTACTGACTCAAAATATACATGTATGCACTAGGTAATAATGCATTGAATTTTCTTTTAAAAAGTGACTTTTTCAACAAGTGGAAAAATCCAAAAGAGCACACAGAAGCGCAGGCGCGGCGGCTCTTCAAAGTTTTATTTTCAAAGGAAACATACTATCAAGGGAGGGTAGAGAACCTACAGGCATTAGTTAGTCTCTGGAGCAATTTCACTAACATCTAAGTCTACTATATTCTCTTTCCCGAATATGGTCAAATGCACCGTCGCCTGCATGAAGAAGGTTAAATGAGTTAATATACAGAACTAGAAGGACAGATAATCTTGTGAAGGTGAAAGCTCACCATTTTGGTTTTGCGGCTCAGCTTCTTGAGGGTGCCTGCAAAACCTGAAAATGATCCGGATATAATTTGAACAGTGGAACCTGTGGTAAGTTTAACGTTTTTTTTAACAGATGAAGTTTCTTCTGTGACTGTGAGTTGGTTAGATGTTTTTCTAGAGCCTCTTATAGGCTTAGAATCAACAATAGCTTTTGAAACATCTGAGTCTATCTCTGAATTCGGATTCCCAGAGATTACAGCAGTTTTCTTTTGCTCTTCCTCAAATGCTTTGTCAGCATTTTCTTGCTCCACTTTTGCCTGTTTGTAAATTGATTCCATATCAACCTCAGATACTGGCCTTGGTTTATTAATCATTTTCTTTCTGCAAATGATAAAACAATTGGAAGCTTCAACTTAGGCTTAAAACAGGAAACAAATGATAATCCAAGGAAACAAGATAGAAATTTCATTAAGATGCTTCTCTAAATTATCTTATTGTAGATATTGGTCAGATCTATTATAAGGAATGAATCAATCGAAGACGAATAGTCAACTTCTCATTATATCTATCTTGCTTTGCAAAAGACAACTATTCATAAAAATATTTACAGAAAATAGGCAATCAAACCAAGAGGACAAAACTTGAATCAAAATCCTTATATCATTGTCATCAAGTTCTCAAATCAAATAACAGCATATCAAGACTTCTTATAGTTATTGTGAAGGAAAATTGCATGCAGCTGTATGCTGCATTTGCATGAAGAATTGAAGAGTCGAACTTATGAACTTATAACATCTTACCTATGTAGCACTGACGCTTCATAATAAAGATGTGTATGGTGTATGGTGTCTGATACGTCGGATATGTACACGACACTAACGCATGTAGTTAGTTACATTCAATTTGAAAAAGTTCGCACTATTATTAATATCAACATGTTAGTGCCGGTGTCACATTTGTGTCTGCGTCTTTCATTCATAGCCTCCTAGACACAACTTTAAATATGTTTCCGAATTATAAGAGTATGCAATTCATGGTATATGATCTAAATTTTTTGCTATAACAAGTCATAAAATATGTGTAACTGCCAAAAAAAATTAGCAATGCATTAAACACTAGCAGAAGATGCTTACGTATTTCCAACCTTGGATCCAATAAAGCCACCAACACCATCATACTCTTTTATGAAGTCATGCAATGGTTTGTTCAATACACATCTCAGAAAAATACAACCCGCGAAAAGAGGCTTTGGTTTTACGGAGATGGAACCATTCTTCAATTTCTTTTTTTCATGGATAACTGGAGCATATACCTAAAACCAAACATTACCTCTTATCAATACATTACCAAACAAACATCATATGAAACATCATTTCTTAGTTGTTCATTAGCTTACTTTGCTTTCTTATCCCCTCAGCAGGTAGGGTTGTAGCTACTAGCCACAACCAATATGTTTGGATGGAAAGTTTTAAGCAAAAAAAAAGGGGGTAAAATATTTATAGCAAATAAATTTCTGTAATATATTTTGGTCTCTAACACTGTAACATCTAGGGAAATCGAACCATGACGAATTTGAAGTTTGGTGAGAATTAGTAAGGTTTGGCCAAAGACTGTTTAAGCAGATATCGAACTTAGATACTACCCGAATGATTCAACCTTAGTTGAAGTGCATTAATCACTTGCACTTAACCAATTGCAACTTAATAGGCATTTGGAATGAAAGTAAGTAAGTTATAGATCATCATAAACTTAGTGCGTGAATCACTGGAATTATTGGTCCAACAATTTCGTCTCTCAAGTTAAAACAATTACAAAATGATTCTTACAAATGAAAATTTTCAATCACATTAGTCCATGAACTAATTCCATCATTAAATTGACCAACACAAAATGATTTTCAATTTCGAAGATCATATTGAAATTTCATCAACTTTAGGCTATTTGGATTGGTGGTATGAGATGGGATGGAATAGAATGGTAAATAGTGGAATTTCATTGTTCGGATGTGCAAATAATGGATAGAGTAGAATGAGACATGATGAAATCCATTCCATCAAAATACCCACAATTGCGGCGCTATGGCAGATATACATGTCGGTTTTTGGCCTCGCCGGAATGGTAAATATCGGCCAATATTGCAGGTTTTTCGACTATAATATTATGTTATAACGGCACCACAGAGCATAGGGTATGGCGGGATTTTGGCTCTCCGTCTCCGCCATGGACAACGCTTCCATCTCATTCCATCCAATTCTCCATTTTTTGTTTCATCCGATTTGGGATATATGCAGTGGAATGAGGTATTATTAATAAAATAACCCTACAATGGTGTGAGATCTATATTTCATTCCATTATGTTTCACTCCTCTCTCCTCTCTGCTCCGTTCTATTCCATCAATCCAAACATAGCTTTAGGGTTCAAATAGATGAAAACCTATTGGATTAAATCAATGATTCACACTCAGCTTAATTTCCTAAATGAGTCACACCCAACTTAATTTCCTAAATGATTCACACTCAACTTAATCTCAATCCATTTTTCTGAAAGTAAAAAAATAAACTTTGCGGAGTTTACATATACTTTATCTCATGCCCCCAAACCCCTTATCCACATATATATTCAAAGCCTCATTCAAACAAACACATAGACTACACACACAAAAGTTACCAAAAACAAACCACAAAACTAAACCATTTCTATTCTTATCCATAACAAAACAAAACATTTTCAAAACAGAAAACACAACACCAACCTTAAAGTCTGTATCAGGGAAAAACTTGGCCAACGAACGAGCGAGTGCTTCCGCAGTATACTCAGCCTTACGCTGCGAAACGCGTACAACCCACCATTGAGGACCCAATTTCATGAGATTATCAAGGTTGAGTTCATCCATCCATGACTTCTTCTCCTTCTTAGTCTTCTTACTGAGTTTATCTTCTACTTCTTCTCTCCAATTGGTTGTGTTCTTGCTCTCTCTTCGCTCGTTTCTTAAGCGCCTTCTCTCTTTGGGAGTGAGAAGGTCTTGTTGTTGGGTGCCGGAAGAGGAGGCGGAGATTGAGAGAGGGAGGGGGGAGGAGAGAGAGGGAAGAGAGAGAGTGTGGAAGCGCGGTGGTGGATTCCATAGATGAAGCGTAAGCACCCCTTTCATGTTCTATCTGAGAATATCAGTCTCTGTTGGTTATTGTTTTTTATTATTCTTTTTCTTTGGTGAAGAGATGAACAAAAAATGTTACACTTGTTGGAAGATAATATGGTACTATGAAGTAAGAAAATAATAGAATTATGTTATTTTAGATTTTATTGATGTATTTTTGGAATATGTGTAAGTGTAAACTATATTTATAGTTACAAAAAAAAAAGGTAAGAGTTAGAGACAAGAGTATGCCTTATCACAAAAGAGTCAAAAGTTAGTGTTCA
Organism: Lathyrus oleraceus; assembly: GCF_024323335.1. Lineage (NCBI taxonomy): Eukaryota > Viridiplantae > Streptophyta > Magnoliopsida > Fabales > Fabaceae > Lathyrus > Lathyrus oleraceus. The sequence continues at coordinate 529,486,955 of NC_066585.1, read as the reverse complement.
AATACATAACTCTATGTAAAAGAGAAGGTAAAACACCTAAAATTCTTTAAGTTATTTTATTATAATATATTGGTTTAAGTTTTTGTTTTTGCTATAAGTCCGTTTTTAAATTTATCTAAGGTCTAAATTGTTGTCTTTTTTTAAAGATTTCGGTGGCACTAACGTTGGTGAGATGACACTAACGATATTAATATGGAATGAAATAGTAAATTCAAAATTGAGTCTCACCGATAAAACTATAACAATTAGCTTTTGAAGAGAGAAAAAAAAGTTAGAAAGTTATTAGTTTCCATCACTGTTCTATTATTCTTCTCTCTCATTGTTCTTTCATGGTGGCTTCCATGGTAACTTCAGAACTTTACAAATCATATGAAATATTTCATTAGCTCCTTCATCAATTTATAATTTATACACCACCCACATCAATTTCAATGGCTTCGATTTTCACACATAACAGAAGCACAATATATCTTGCAATTGTAACCTACTAGTGAAACGTCACTGACGAATTGTTTTGAACTAATTTTATGACTTAAGTATGAATTGTTTCATGATGAATTTGCTTAAATGATCTTTGAATATGAATGACATTAATGGTAACCATGTAAGTGAAGCATCATTGGTGATAGTTGTTTTCAACAATGTTTTTGTTTTATTTGGATTATTTTTATTGTGGCATGCTAAGTCTGATTTAAGTGGGTGCTCCATTTTTACTGTTATGAAAACATGTAAATCAAGATGTTGTATTTTTGCTTGCCTTCTAAAAATTATGGTTAAAAGCATTTAATATACCTTATATGTTCATTGACATTTTATTTTTCAACTAACATGGTTTTATCTGCTGCAAAATGCCTGATATGAAAAATTATTCGAGTTCGATTTAGATTTCTCATTCTTCTATTACTTTTTTACTTTGTTTCTTTTGTTACTTTTTTAGTACATGGATTATGACTTATTTCATAGTCGTTACCAGGAAGAAATTATGGAATACTGAAGCTATTTGATGATATGTCATAAAAACTGAAGCTTTTAGTGATAAAAATGAAACTAAAGTTGATGCAACTCAATGTATTATTGGCGTGTATTACTTTCAAAATGCCATAATTTATCCAGACTTCTTTTTTTATAATATGTTTTTGAATTTGTCAGGTACTTCTAACTATTTGTTCATGTTATTGTTCTATGTGTTCAAGTCCTTTTTCATCAAACATGTTGCAGACATACTTTTGTGTTGAAGTACAACAATAAAATTGGCCTTCATAGTGAAACAATAGCATTATGGCCATAGATGAAAAGATTTTCTTACCCATAATAGTCATCAACAAAGATCAACCATGCCAGCATATCCTCCATGGATGTAAAGTTCTGAAGCCATGGAAGAACAATGAGAGAAAAGAATAATAGAATAATGATGGAAATTCAAAACTTTCCAACTTCTCTCTCTCTCTCTCTCTCTCTCTCTCTCTCTCTCTCTCTCTAAAAGCTATGTGTCACGATTTTATTGGGGAGGTATTGTTCTAGGTTGACTGTTTCATTCCATGCCAGCGTCGTTAGTTCCACCTCACCAATGTTAGTGCCACATAATCGTTTTTGGAATAAAATTTATAAAAAAAAAAAAGGTAAAAGTGCACACATTAGTTAACTTAAAGTACTGATTTGTAGCAAAATAATCTTAAAGCACCAACCTATTACAATAAAAGAACATAAAGGACCCCTGATATAATTTTGCCTAAAAAAATTAATAAATACTATTTTTTTTAATGAACATGAGATTTTTAGAAACTAGAGTTCAATTTTTTGAAATATGGATTGTTATTAGTTTATTTTATCTAATTGATTCCTATTACATAAAGTATTTAAGATAATAGGGCATATAAAGTTATACTCAGTCAAGCAACACTTAGACATAGTTAAAGTGAGGTCTTACTCGGTCTTGCATCACCAAACCACAACTGAAATAAGGAGAAAGAGGGTAGTTGTAATTTGAGGTTGAGGTCACTTCGAAGGTCACAATTAAGATGAACGAGTGATACCCTCCTTTTTATATATAAGGATTTGACTCATAACCCTATATGACCTACCTTTTACTACATACTTAAACATCATAGGGTTTTGATCATAACACACTGCTCTCTCCAAGGAATTCATGTCATCGTTGAAGAATTCCACCACCAAAATGAGGGTCAAGTAGTTCAATAAGAGAGTGTTATAGACAACTTTGATTAGTAGTTTGACAACCCTCAATTGTTTTTCCATTAAATCAGGGAGGCTCGTTTTCTGAAGAATTTCAAACCTTCTCACTTTGAGTCTTTTGACAAACAACAAGGACTTCAAGAAACTTGATGACAATCAACACTGTCATACCCCAAAATTTACCCATCTTTTTTCCTGGAAAAAAAAAAAAAAAAAAAAAAAAAAAAAAAAAAAAAAAAAAATTTTTTAATTAATTAATTAAATAATTAAAATAAATAAATAAATAAAATATAACAAATTATTTTGGACTTGGGTCTCCCTCATTCCAAGCCCATTACCCACGAAATTAGTCTATAAATACTGAAGTTTCAGTAGAGGAAAACACTTGGAGTTAGACTGGGAGTTTACACTGGGAGATTCACTGGAGAAAGAAGGAAGAGAAGCAAAACACTCTGAGGTTTCCTTGGAACAAAACCTTGAGGAAAAAGAAAGTGAGAGAACAGAGAAGGACGGATAGAAACTTTGGCATAGGAACCCTGCCGACCCGGAGAATTCAGAATAAAGAAACCCTGAAGGCAGCTCATCCGCCCCGAAGCCATCGCCGCCCAATTCCCGCCGCCTAACTCATTCCGATACCACAAATGGTCAATCCCTTCAACCTTGAATTGGCAAACAGGTTTGCGTGTCTCTATTGTTTATACTTTCAATTGGCCATATTTGCATATATAATGCATCATGATTAAATGTTGATATATAATTTGCTTTCGTATGTGAATTTAAATATGCCTGAATACCCTGAATGTTTGACCATGCTGTTCCTGTGATTAAATGCCATAAAAATTCAAGGTTCCTAACATGGGGCTGTTTTCAAAATTCAAAATCCGTGGCCGTTCGCCTGGCCTTCGCTAGGCGAGGCAGAAGCGAACGAGACAGTACCTGATTTTTCTAGTCTGTTTTTTTTTTATGTTTTTTATCATAGTCATGCATTATTTATCCTATCCTATTTATTGTTGTGATATTTCTCCGGTGTAATCTTCGATTGCACCCTGATTTGGTGTTCTGACATGTTTCTTTTTTTTGAGTTTCGTAAAGGTTCACATATCCCAGGAAAAGGTTATTGGCTAGGTATTCCACTTTGTTTGTGGGATACCCTTGTGGAGTTTCACCCTAAATTAATTTTTAATGTATTAATTTTTTAATGTATTAATTTTTAATATATTATTTTTAATAATTTTAATGTGGAGTTTCATCCTAATTATATAATTAATTGTAAAACTTTGCCTTTGAATAAGTGATCTTGGACCTCTCTTTGTTGCCTTACGATTACGATATTACGGTCATGTCCCGCGAACGTGGGGATACCCTTAGCAAAGACCCTCCGGTTAAATCATCATAAAATAAATTATAGTCCCTCGGATGTTGCCTTCGAATATACAACTTTGTCCCTCGATGACCCTCCGATGTTGCATACGGTTAAATGATGATAGTCCCTTCGAATGCTAAGGTATCCTCATAACTGTTGCCTTCAATGACCAATCAATGACCCTACGATGACTCTTTTACATCCAAAGGATAAAACTACTTATTTCTCAATAATAAGGACAGTTTTACCCTCATAAGGATAGGAAATACTCATAAAGACCTTGGGTCGGTATAACTCTTAATTGCTGGCTCACAATCTAAAACATTTTTTTTTCACACCTCACACTTTCAAAATATCTTCAGAAAATCACCACTTGGTATACATTCATACTAGAATCATTACCGAGTTATATTTTTCTAAACAATTTTCAAAACTAAACGAGATAATCACTTTGTATACATTCATACAAGAATCATTACAAAGTTAAATTCTCTTTTCAAAAAACAATTTTTCTAAACAATTCACAAACACTTTTTTTCAGACAAAAATAATATAAGTGATCGAGCAATTAAGAGCCCATGGATAACCATGGATACAAAGGGTGCTAACACCTTCCCTTTGTATAATGTACCTCCCGAACCCAAAATCTAAATTAAGGTCTTTCCTGTTCTTTTCCACCTTTCCTTATTGGATAAAAGAAAAGTCGGTGGCGACTCTTGCTAACCGCGACATTGCGATTAAAACCACAAAAAAGTCCAGTTCACCGTATGACAGAACTGGCGACTCTGCTGGGGACTATTTAAAAAGAGAGGTTACCTTAAAAACAAGATCACTTATTCAATTTGTCTGATTTATTTTTAAGGGATTGCTTGGGTATGTTATGCTTGAGTGAAAGATCCTACACCCGGATCTAGTGTACCTTAGGTAAGTAGCAAGAGATCATCGCGGCTGTCCGGCGTATACTGGAATGGTCAAAATGATGGCTACGGTTAATGTGGCACTTTGGATGTCCTGATGTTCCTCATGTTAGTTGAGGAAATATTTGGCATTCGTGTGGTGTCATAAAAGCATTAACCAGACCTTTAGAACCCTAATTGACTCATCCTGGCCATTAGAAAGTAGTGAGATAACTGGCTTCGGTTCCGACTGGAGTTGGTTGAGACTCGATACTACACTCTTTGAGATTGGACTTTAGGGAAGCTTCGGTCAACCACTTGGTGTTGCACTGAAGTGGACTTAAGGAAAGGTCAATGATTTGAGATCCTTCTAGAACCCGGTTACTATTCTAAGACAGGTTGAACCCACCAAACTTCAGTGGGGAGGGTACTTATCTATGGAACTCATGCAAGCCTTAAAACCTAGGAATGATTGTTGTATGACTTGCTTATGCTTGTTATTTGTTTAATATCATAATATCATAACATCATAACATCATAACATCATAACATCATAACATCATAACATCATAACATTATGACATTACACTAATCACTTCGAGGACTTAGGGATTTAACTTGGCTCTATTTTGTAAGGCTATGGCTCCCAGGAAGACTATCCGGATAAATTTTGTAGTCATCTCTCCTCAACTCAAGGATTTAGTGTCAGAACTTCCTGATCAGGCTCAGTTCGTCAAAAAGCATGGTTCTCTCCTCGATTTGGTTACCACTGGTTTCAAAGAAGATATGATGAGAGTCCTATTCCAGTTCTTCGATCCTAAACATCATTGCTTCACATTCCCAGATTATCAGTTGGTGCCCACATTAGAAGAATTTTCCCAGCTGCTTGGGATACCTATTCTTGATCAAATACCTTTCAGTGGTTTAGAAAAGATTCCGAGGTCCGAAAAAGTTGCCGCAGCTTTACACATGACAAAGTCAGATATTGAAGCTAATTGGGTAACAAGAAGTGGAGTTAAGGGTTTACTTGCCAAATTTCTGATGAATAAGGCCCGAGAATTCTTAAAAGTCATGAATGTCCATGCTTTCGAGGAGATTCTAGCATTACTAATCTATGGTTTGGTGTTATTCCCTAATCCAGATCAATTCATAGATATGAATGCTATTCAGATATTTCTCGCTCGTAACCCTGTGCCTACCTTGCTCGGCGACATTCTGCATTCCCTTCACACTCGTACTATGAAGAGGCAAGGGACTCTCATGTGCTGCATACCTTTATTATCCAGGTGGTTTATTTCGCACCTTCCTCAGTCAGTCTTGAAGAATGAGCAAAGTTTGAGATGGTCTCAAAGGATAATGTCGCTCTCCCACTCAGACATCCGTTGGTGTCCTCATTTCAAAGAAAACAATATCATCATTGACCGTTGTGGAGAATTCCCTAATGTACCACTCATGGGGATAAGAGGAGGTATTACTTATAATCCTGCTTTAGCCCTACGTCAGTTTGGTTGTGCTCGAAGAGATGGTCCACATGAAATAATTATACAAGGCACGGTGTTTGACTATGATAACGATTCCCAAGGTCTCCGTCAAAGATTTGTGCGAGCTTGGGGCATGGTGAAAAGAAGTACTTTAGGACAGAAAAACTCTATTCCTATGGAACCTTATCTCAGATGGGTCCGCACAAGAGCTCGTGAACTTGTCATGCCATATCTGGCAGTCGGACCACTGATTGTTGAACCAGAAGCTGAAGGAGGTATTCCTCAGATCGTTCCTTATCCAGATATGCCTACCGATGTTGAAGAGTTAAAGAAGTCCTGGATCCAGTTGAGAGAGGAAAGGGATACTTTTGAAGCCCAGTTATGTGCTACAAGGAAGAAGGTGTTAGAGCTCACCGGCCAGCTTAATGAGGAACGAAGACTCAATACATATCTTCGCCAAAAAGAAGCCGTCCCTGGGAGACCTGAGCTTTTATTGTATTTTACTTCTTATTATAATGAATATTAATCAAATATTATTAGTAAAAGTGGCTTTCTTTTTTGGTAGTTTATGCAAAATTAAATTCCAAAAGTCCTTGAAAACATTTCATACATTGCATAGCATAACATGACATTGCATAACAGGTACTCTAAAAGGATCAGTATTCTCACGGTTTTCCTTCAAACAGAAAAATGGACCTCGAACAAACTGTCAAAGATCTCCAGGCTCAGAATGCTCAACTCCAGGAGATGATCTTGAACTTATCCAAGGGGCAGGAGGAACTGAAGACTCTCTTGCTCAAGAAGAAAAAGGACAAGAAATCTGTGAGGCACATTAACCCGGGAAGAAGGCAGTTTACGAAGATCAATATGACTTTAGCACAAGCACTGCAGGGTATGCTAAAAGTAAATTTAATTACCCTCAGAGATCCTCCTGCAAAACCCAACACTACTTCTCCTCGTTATAATCCCAACGCCAGGTGTGCCTATCACTCCGATAGCCCCGGGCATGATACGAATGATTGCTGGTCGCTGAAGAACAAGATTCAGGATATGATCGACGCTGGGGAATTTGAATTTGATCCTCTGAATATTCCTAATGTCATCACTGCTCCTATGCCCGATCATGACAAGACTGTTAATGCTGTAGAAGATGTGAATAGCGATTGCAACTTGGATAATTGGAAGGCTGAAGACACTATCCCGATCTCCTTTAGTCAGGAGTAATTGTTATTGTCCATTTAGTATTGCAAATCTTTAATTTTTCAATTGAACTTCTTAAAGCATTGTGTCTACGCCCGGGGCACAATAGCTAATTTTAAGGGTTTGTCATTTTCATAAGCATATTCACATTCAATGAATCAATGGACTTTTTGCATTCAAATATTGCGCTCTTTATCTTTCCTGTCATTTTTCAAATAAGCTATGCTTTCTTGCACACACTCACGTAACGAATTGCAGATCCCTATCCACTCTGGATCCTGTTGATAATAGTTCTACTACTGTTCATTATGACTTTGAAAATCCGATCTACCGAGCCGAAGATGGAAGTGAGGAAGATTGTGAAGTACCTGAAGAACTTGCCAGACTGTTACTACAAGAAGAAAGGACTATACAGCCGCATGAGGAGTCAATTGAAACTGTCGATCTGAGTACTAAAAGTAGACAAGAAAGAAGTCAGAAGCCTCTTGGGGCACTTGAATTACATTGCCCGGTTTATATCCTACTTGACTGCTACTTGCAAACCTATCTTCAAATTACTGAGGACAGTCAAGAGATGATGAATGTCAGGAAATTTTTGATAAAATCAAGAAGTGTCTCCAAGAACCTCCAATTCTGACACCACCAGTTGAAGGAAGACCTCTAATCATGTATTTGACCGTGTTAGAAAATCCAATGAGGTGTGTTGGGGCAACATGACGAGTCTGGTCGAAAAGAGCATGCCATATACCGCCTTAGCAAAAGGTACCGACTGTGAAACAAGATACTCATAGCTCGAGAAAGCTTGCTGCGCTTTGGCTTGGGCTGCTCGCCGACTAAGACAGTACATGTTGAATCATACCACTTTATTGATTTCTAAGATGGGTTCTATCAAATATCTATTCGAGAAACTTGTTGTCTCCTGAAAGAGTTATCACTGATAATAGTGCTAATTTGAACAACAAGACGGTTACTGAACTCTGCACGCGGTTCAAAATAAAACACTCTAATTCTTCTCCGTACCGGCCAAGGATGAACGGCGCCGTGGAGGCTGCTAACAATGTCCAGAAGCTTATACAAAAGATGACAGTAATGTACAAAGACTGGCATGAGATGTTACCATTTGCTTTTCATGACTATCGCACTTCAGTACGCACTTCGACAGGGGCAGCTCCGTTCTCTTTAGTCTATGGAATGGAAGCCATCTTACCAGTGGAAGTTCAGATTCCCTCGCTAAGAATCATGAAAGAGGCGGGCTTAGATGAAGAGGAACGGATTCAGACTCGACTCGATCAGATAAATTTGATTGAAGAGACTCGCGGCTGTTTGTCATAGGCAGATATATCAGAAACGCATGACCCAGGCATTCAACGAAAGGGTCAAGCGACAAGTGTATCAAATTGGCGACTTGGTAATCAAGCGTATCGTGCTACCGCAAACTGATCCCAGAGGCAAATGGACTCCCACGTACAAAGGGCCATTTGTAGTTAAGAAGGTATTCTCTGTTGGAGCCATGATACTTGCTACAGTGGATGGCGAAGATTTCCCGCATCCCGTGAACGCGGACATAGTTAAAAAATACTACGCATGAAAAAGACCCGCTAGATCGACGTATCTAGGCAAAAGTAAGGGCATCCCGGCGAACCGAAAGGGTTCGGGCAAAAATTAGGGATATATATAAAAAAAATGTACACCCGGCAAGTCGAAAACCTGAAAATGTGGCTTGGGCAAAAAAGGGTATCCTGGTGGACTGAAAACCTGAAAAGGCGGTCCAGGCAAAAATTAGGGATTAAAGCATATGACTATGTCCCGTTCTCAGTCAACTTTCATCCAAGTTCAAGGGACTGACCAAGCCAATCACTTCTATCCGACAGCAGGGGATGAGATGCTTGAAGACATAATGGCAGTAGTAGACTTAAAATCAATAGGACTTTTTCTGCATAGCTTTCTCTTTGTTTTTGACAATTTCCTCTTACTAGGATTTCTGTCTCCTTGTACACAATTTGCCTGTTTATAGGCCTTCTTTCAAAAATCAATACAACCCTCTTTCAAAAAAAGATGCTTTTGTTTTTACTTTTTGTTTTGGTTGCGTAAATGTCCATTGATTTAATTTGAATTAATATGTGCATTTGAATATGACCAATGTTTACCAAAATACATGCATAGAATAGCAATAGCAATTACTACCCTACTTCAGGATCAAGGAAAAGGTCTAATCATGCTTCCAATGAATCCACTACCAATTCTCTTCCCCCAGCAAGCCTGTTTTTCCCCAGAAGAAGTTGGCAGTATTCCCGGCACAGCCAGCTATTCCCCAACAGAGGTCGGCATCATCAGACAGATTGATCATCTCATCCATCCCCAGCCAGACTCTGTTGAATATCTCTACCATCAGACAGAAATCAGAACCCCCAGCCGAGAGAGGGTCCTCAACACGAATATCTCCAATCAGTAGATGGGGATTTATTTTCCCCAGTAGAGTCCCCAAGCAGAACTTCTCATACGCATAACTCATTCATTACATCATTTCACAGCATACGCATGCATACAACATTCGCATTTATTTTCGAAAGCATAAAACATCTCATGAATCATGACATGGCATAAAGCTAACTTTTCTTTGCAGGTTAATTATCCTCCTGATATAGTCAAAGTAAAAGGCTCATTCAGGCAAACGCCTTTATCAATCACAGACAAGATTCAGATACATATTCCAGATGCAATTCATGGGAACATTCATTCTGACAACACTTCGATATCCTCCTAGCGATGGCATCTTTAAGCCCATCCCAGACATTTATTGCAAGTACAACGTATACAGATACAGCCTAACATACGGTTCATTCTGATTCAGCTCAACATATGACTCCTTCAACTCAGATACGATCTAGCATACGATCCATTCTGACCTTCGACAACTCAGAGACGATCTAATGTATGATCCATTCTGACCTTCAACAACTCAGATACGATCTAGCGTACGATCCATTCTGACCTTCTTCAACTCAGATACGATCTAACGGACGATCCATTCTGACCCTCAACAACTCAGATACGATCTAGCGTACGATCCATTCTGACCTTCTTCAACTCAAGTACAGTCTAATGCACGACCAAGTTAGACCTTCATCTGACCAGATGCTACCTTCGGACAGGTACATTTCTGGATGGTAGTCCAGTATACGGCTACTCCCTTTCCCAGATGCTACCTTCGGACAGGTACATTTCTGGATGGTAGTCTAGTATACGGCTACTCCCTTTCCAGATGCTACCTTCGGACAGGTACATTTCTGGATGGTAGTCCAGTATACAGCTACTCCCTTACCCAGATGCTACCTTCGGACAGGTACATTTCTGGATGGTAGTCCAGTATACGGCTACTCCCTTTCCCAGATGCTACCTTCGGACAGGTACATTTCTGGATGGTAGTCCAGTATACGGCTACTCCCTTTCCCAGATGCTACCTTCGGACAGGTACATTTCTGGATGGTAGTCCAGTATACAGCTACTCCCTTACCCAGATGCTACCTTCGGACAGGTACATTTCTGGATGGTAGTCCAGTATACAGCTACTCCCTTACTCAGATGCTACCTTCGGACAGGTACATTTCTGAATGGTAGTCTAGTATACGGCTACTCCCTTTCCCAGATGCTACCTTCGGACAGGTACATTTCTGGATGGTAGTCCAGTATACGACTACTCCCTTTCCCAGATGCTACCTTCGGACAGGTACATTTCTGGATGGTAGTCCAGTATACGGCTACTCCCTTTCCCAGATGCTACCTTCGGACAGGTACATTTCTGGATGGTAGTCCAGTATACGGCTACTCCCTTTCTCAGATGCTACCTTCGGACAGGTACATTTCTGGATGGTAGTCCAGTATACGGCTACTCCCTTTCCCAGATGCTACCTTCGGACAGGTACATTTCTGAATGGTAGTCTAGTATACGGCTACTCCCTTACTCAGATGCTACCTAGTGTACGGTACATTTCTGAAGTATAGTCTAGTGTACGACTACTCTCTTTTACCATCAGATTCAGCCTACTGGACGGCTCATTCTGCAACTCAGATTCGATTTAATGTACGATCCATTCTGAGCTCCAGCAACTCCAATGCGGTCTAACGTACGACCCATTCGGATCCTCAACTACTCAGATGCTACCTAGTGTACGGTACATTTCTGAAGTGTAGTCTAGTATACGACTACTCCCTTTCCCAGATGCTACCTTCGGACAGGTACATTTCTGGATGGTAGTCCAGTATACGGCTACTCCCTTTCTCAGATGCTACCTTCGGACAGGTACATTTCTGAATGGTAGTCCAGTATACGGCTACTCCCTTTCCCAGATGCTACCTTCGGACAGGTACATTTCTGGATGGTAGTCCAGTATACGGCTACTCCCTTTCCCAGATGCTACCTTCGGACAGGTACATTTCTGAATGGTAGTCTAGTATACGGCTACTCCCTTACTCAGATGCTACCTAGTGTACGGTACATTTCTGAAGTATAGTCTAGTGTACGACTACTCCCTTTTACCATCAGATTCAGCCTACTGGACGGCTCATTCTGCAACTCAGATTCGATTTAATGTACGATCCATTCTGAGCTCCAGCAACTCCAATGCGGTCTAACGTACGACCCATTCGGATCCTCAACTACTCAGATGCTACCTAGTGTACGGTACATTTCTGAAGTGTAGTCTAGTGTACGACTACCCCTTTCATCATCAGATTCAGCCTAACGGACGGCTCTCTCTTCAACTCAGATACGATCTAGCGTATGGTCCATTCTGATCCTTTATCCCCAACAGCATATGACACACTCCGACTCCCAGCGAAGTCGGCAGCCTAATGGATGACTCATTATTCGGTCTAATGTACGACCCAGTGTGGCACCCATGTCTTCAAATTGGCCTAATGTACGGCTCGATCTGAAGCTTTCGTCATCAAACCTCCCGGATGGCATCTTTAAGCCCATTTCCATCAAGACCAACTGTCGATTCTCAAGTGCAAATTTTTGGGGCATTCTAGTGTTCAATAATCTTCCACCTCCAGACCACGAATGGCATACACGCCATCCTAACTCTCTCGGTTCAAGAATATTGAACAGGGGCAGCTGTCATACCCCAAAATTTACCCATCTTTTTTCCTGAAAAAAAAAAAAAAAAAAAAAAAAATAAACGAAAAAATAAACGAAAAAAAAAAAGAATTTTTTTTTTAATTAATTAATTAATTAATTAATTAAATAATTAAAATAAATAAATAAATAAAATATAACAAATTATTTTGGACTTGGGTCTCCCTCATTCCAAGCCCATTACCCACGAAATTAGTCTATAAATACTGAAGTTTCAGTAGAGGAAAACACTTGGAGTTAGACTGGGAGTTTACACTGGGAGATTCACTGGAGAAAGAAGGAAGAGAAGCAAAACACTCTGAGGTTTCCTTGGAACAAAACCTTGAGGAAAAAGAAAGTGAGAGAACAGAGAAGGACGGATAGAAACTTTGGCATAGGAACCCTGCCGACCCGGAGAATTCAGAATAAAGAAACCCTGAAGGCAGCTCATCCGCCCCGAAGCCATCGCCGCCCAATTCCGCCGCCTAACTCATTCCGATACCACAAATGGTCAATCCCTTCAACCTTGAATTGGCAAACAGGTTTGCGTGTCTCTATTGTTTATACTTTCAATTGGCCATATTTGCATATATAATGCATCATGATTAAATGTTGATATATAATTTGCTTTCGTATGTGAATTTAAATATGCCTGAATACCCTGAATGTTTGACCATGCCGTTCCTGTGATTAAATGCCATAAAAATTCAAGGTTCCTAACATGGGGCTGTTTTCAAAATTCAAAATCCGTGGCCGTTCGCCTGGCCTTCGCTAGGCGAGGCAGAAGCGAACGAGACAGTACCTGATTTTTCTAGTCTGTTTTTTTTTATGTTTTTATCATAGTCATGCATTATTTATCCTATCCTATTTATTGTTGTGATATTTCTCCGGTGTAATCTTCGATTGCACCCTGATTTGGTGTTCTGACATGTTTCTTTTTTTTGAGTTTCGTAAAGGTTCACATATCCCAGGAAAAGGTTATTGGCTAGGTATTCCACTTTGTTTGTGGGATACCCTTGTGGAGTTTCACCCTAAATTAATTTTTAATGTATTAATTTTTAATGTATTAATTTTTAATATATTATTTTTAATAATTTTAATGTGGAGTTTCATCCTAATTATATAATTAATTGTAAAACTTTGCCTTTGAATAAGTGATCTTGGACCTCTCTTTGTTGCCTTACGATTACGATATTACGGTCATGTCCCGCGAACGTGGGGATACCCTTAGCAAAGACCCTCCGGTTAAATCATCATAAAATAAATTATAGTCCCTCGGATGTTGCCTTCGAATATACAACTTTGTCCCTCGATGACCCTCCGATGTTGCATACGGTTAAATGATGATAGTCCCTTCGAATGCTAAGGTATCCTCATAACTGTTGCCTTCAATGACCAATCAATGACCCTACGATGACCCTTTTACATCCAAAGGATAAAACTACTTATTTCTCAATAATAAGGACAGTTTTACCCTCATAAGGATAGGAAATACTCATAAAGACCTTGGGTCGGTATAACTCTTAATTGCTGGCTCACAATCTAAAACATTTTTTTTTCACACCTCACACCTTTCAAAATATCTTCAGAAAATCACCACTTGGTATACATTCATACTAGAATCATTACCGAGTTATATTTTTCTAAACAATTTTCAAAACTAAACGAGATAATCACTTTGTATACATTCATACAAGAATCATTACAAAGTTAAATTCTCTTTTCAAAAAACAATTTTTCTAAACAATTCACAAACACTTTTTTTCAGACAAAAATAATATAAGTGATCGAGCAATTAAGAGCCCATGGATAACCATGGATACAAAGGGTGCTAACACCTTCCCTTTGTATAATGTACCTCCCGAACCCAAAATCTAAATTAAGGTCTTTCCTGTTCTTTTCCACCTTTCCTTATTGGATAAAAGAAAAGTCGGTGGCGACTCTTGCTAACCGCGACATTGCGATTAAAACCACAAAAAAGTCCAGTTCACCGTATGACAAACACCTAAATGACTATCATTAGAGCAACAAAACTCTTAAAGTGAAAACTTGTTTTGGTTGCACTTCGTTGGTACATGAACCTTACAAGCCATTTTATCATGTAACTTGGTTGAAAGTGAATTTACTAATTATCAGTGAGCAAACATTGGTGAGTATCGATGACAAGTTTGTTTAACGCCTAGCTAAGGCATTACAAGATCTTAAAGGATTATCTTAGTTGTTTCAGTGAAGCCATAATATCTGTGGTTAATCAAAATCACTATATGTTTGTAAGAGCATGATGGTTAATTTAGCAAGTGTATTAAATCACCGTCAAATAATAAATTAAAAGTTCGCATCCATATGGATTGTTCTAATTTCAACTAAATAACAAGCCGCGAGTGCACGAATTCTATCGAAGTAGTAAAAAGATTGCCATTCCTCATAGAACTATTTGATTACCAAATCCTAATGTTCCTGTTTTATCTAAGACGGGCGTTCAATAACGGTTTTGGAATGATTTTGATTGGTTTTAATAAATTATAAAAAGGGATTTATGACTATGAATCATATCCAAAAATACTCATATAGGTTCTGAATTTTAGTTAATTACGAGAAGTTTATTTTTAGAAACAAATAAAAAATGTCAAGTAATGTTGCTTTCGTTAGCGCATTACCTTGTCCTAAACTAGCGAGCTAACTGTTTTCGCAGTGCAACTATTTTGTTTAAAATTTTTAAACTCAACTATTTTTATAAAGGTAAAGCTTTTCTCAGGGCTGGAGAAATTTTCGTCGCCTCAATTTCAACTGATCATATTTTCTAAGTTAAGCATCAATCATGTCTTTTTCAGCATATAATTGATGCCTTTCTCATTCCTAATTGCATAATGAACCCGAGCATTTAAAAAAAATTAAGAAACAATATTTCTCGTAAAGTAACTTTCAATAGAGAACCCTACATTAGGTATGTCATTTGGACAATATGTGAGTGAACTATCATTTTAGAAATGTTTTGAATGATGTCAAAAACTATGACACTTAGTATTTGTGTACATTGGATCTTATGCTTTATGTCTAGATGTGCATCTTCATGCTATGACACTTAAAATCAGGGTAAAAACATTTTTACAAGTCAAAATTATGTTTTATGTAAAAAAAACAAGGTTATAGGTCAACTCATGCACTCTTGAGGTCGACACATACTGAAGGCCTTTTAAAATCAAAGTTTTTTCCTTCTATGTCTCGACACATAAGTCCATTAGGTCGACACATAATGTGTTGAGGTCGACTCCTGCACTCTTGAGGTTGAAGCATACTTAATGCCTTTTAAAATTAAAGTTGTTGTCTTCTATGTGTTGACACACAAGGCTCTTAGGTCGACACATAGCACGGGTAGGTCGATACATAATCTCTTGAGGTAGACACCAGCTGAAATTTTGGAAAGCCAAATGACTATATCTTCTTGGGATTGACTCCTAGGCATCATGGGTCAACACATAGAAGTTGAAATTCTTTTATGGGTCGACTCACACATACTTGAGGTCAACACGTATTATTTTAATTTTTGTAAACTTATAATTTTTCTAAAATTTTGTTTTTTCTATTATTTCATTCTTACACACACACACACACGCGCGCACGCACGCACGCACGCATACACACACACACACCACACACACACACACACACACACACCACACACACACACACACAATATATATATATATATATATATATATATATAATATATAATATTATATATATATATATATATATATATATATATATTATATATATATATATATATATATATATGAGAAAAAGGAATATGCATTGATAGTGTAAAATATTTTACACTGCCAACTAATGAGACTCGTGTATCCCGCCACATCACACTTTTATTTTTAAATACAGTTATAATTTGGCAATATAAAATATTGGTTGGATGTCAGTGTAATCCTTATTTGCACTGACAGTACACTACCTTTAACCTCTCTCCCTCTCTCTCTCTCTCTCTCTCTCTCTCTCTCTCTCTATATATATATATATATATATATATATATATATATATATATATATATATAATATATATATATATATATATATATATATATATATATATGCATTCATGCATCATTTTCAAGTATTGAAACCAAGAACATACAAAACATTGTTCATCATCTTCAATCTTTTTATATGTATACATGCAACAATTACACATAATCATTTTGTTGGATGTCATCTAGATACAAGATTGATAAGGTCGAATTTAGGATTGTTGTAATGGAATTGGATTGAGAATTCTTTGAGGGTTTCATTGATAAAACCAGTTAGGGTTTTTCCTTCAAGATCAAGGGTGATTTGGGTTTTTTTCATAAGATTTCACGATTTGGATTCAATTGAGTGAAAGCTTTGAAGAAATGAGTTTCTGTCAAAAGAGTAGCGGTAACCGGAGGATCAATTGGAAATTTTGGGTCACTTAATCTTGCTTAAGGTCAAGGAAAGAGAAGAAGATAAAATTAACATCAAACTTAGGGTTTTGAGGTTGCTATTTTTTCTCTTGTATATAACTCTTGCAAAGGTTAATGCAATATCTCAATTCTATTTATAATTAGGGGTAGACGTGCCCATAATGAGAACAATTGGGGGATTGTCTAAACAAATTCTTATGCTCTCTCTCTCTCTCTCCAAATTGATAATTCATTTAGTGTGCAACTTCATATATTGATAATTTTGTTTGTGTTGAAATATTTCAAACTGTTTTGTAAGATAAATGCAATCTAAATAATTGCAATTAGTTTTTCATATCATCAACACAAAGGAAAATCAACTTGGTGTTTATTGCACACCAAGCGTTTGATAAATTGTCATAGTAAATTATTATTTCCTATTTCATTGGAAATTGATTACAAAGTATAACATTGCTCAAACGTTATTTTGGAAAAACATATTGATTTATTTTTTCATCATTGTTATACGTTTTGTTACGGTTCATACATATATCCAATTCTTACGATAACGGTTCGGGATAGACGGATGTCGATCCAAACATGTTTTTGCTTGCCATAGTAAATAATTTTTAAACATATTTTTCAAATTGAAGAAATTTTTATTTGCGATCTATTCACCTCCCCCCCCCCCCCTTTTAAATCGTTGCCCTTGTCTAACAAGTGGTATCATAAGCACCCGTTTATCTTGTGCTTCAAAATCGTTTATTAGATTATGGATTCCGAACCTAAAGGGGCGTATAATATAGTGCCTATTTTCAATGGAAAAACTACTATTATTGGAAGAATTGTATGCGTGTCTGTATCAATTGTATTAATAGAAATGTATGGAACACCATCAAAAATGGTCCATTTGAAATTACTATGACCAGTACGGATGATGTTGTTATACCTAAACCGAAAGCACAATAGAACACAAATGATGAGAAAAAATGGTCATGTGATTGGAAAACAAGGAATATTCCATATCAGCTTTAGGAGTTGATGAATATTACCGTGTTTCTCATTGCACAACCGTTAAAACTAAGTGGTACTTATTGCAAGTTTTCCATGAGGTCACAAATGAAGTCAAACTAGCTAGAATCAAGATTTTGAACTCTTTCATATGAAGCATGGTGAAACCATTGCCGATATGCAAAAGAGATTCACTCATCTTGTAAGCGTTCGAATGCACTCAGTAAGCCATTTTCCAATGAAATTGCTACTAACAATATTTTAAGATGTATTAAGAGGGAATGGCAACCTAAGGTCACCGCAATCAAGGAAGCTAACAACCTCTTGATATTAGACGTAAATACTTTATTTGGTAAGCTTGAAGAACATGAGCAAGAGCTCATTTTCTTGGAGAAGCATGAGAAGAAGATTAAGAAGGAAAAGAATAAGGAAAAGGAGGTAGACATGAAGTCAGTTGCTATAGTGGATTCTAGTTCTAAGTCATCTACTAAAGAGCAATATGATAGTGAAACTAGTGATGATGAGTGTTCGGATGATGAAAAAATTAGGTTGTTTATTAAAAGGTACCTAAAGCTACGCGAAAAATACTAAAGCGCATCGCACGCTCGAAGATACAACAGAGTCACCATCGAACTTTATTTATTCCCGAAGGAAAGGGAAAACATCGATAAAACCCGAGGAAGAGAAAAAGGCTAAGGAAGTCGGTTGTGCAAGGGGAAGGTATTAGCATCCCTCACACCTGTTGTACTCAATGGTGTGATATGGTGAACTGACTTTGTGTTTTTGCTTTGAAAAGCAATGTTGCGGATAGCAAGAGTCGCCACCGACTTTTCTTTTATCCAATAAGGAAAGGCGGAAAAGAACAAGAAAGACCTTGATTAGATTTTGAGTTCGGGAGGTACATTATACAAAGGGAAGGTGTTAGCACCCTTTGTATCCATGGTTATCCATGGGCTCTTAATTTCTTAACTCACTTATGTTTTCCTTGTTTGAGAAAGTGTTTGAGAAATGTGGTGTGTTTAGAAAATATTTTGAAAGGAGAGTTTAACTTTGTAATGATTCTTGTACGAATGTATACAAAGTGTTTATCTCGTTTGATTTTGAAAGATGTTTAGAAAAATATAACTCGATGATGATTTTGGTGCGAATGTATACCAAGTGGTGATTTTCTAAAAGATGTTTTGAAAAGTGTGAGGTGGGAAAAGTATTTTAAGCTGTGAGCAAGCATTTAAGAGTTATACCTAACCAAGGTCTTTATAGGTATTTCCTATCCTTATGAGGGTAAAACTGTCCTTACTATTGAGAAGTAAGTAGTCTTATCCTTTGGATGTAAAGGGACATCGTGGGGTCGTCGATTGGTCATTGAAGGCAACATTTGTAAGGATACCTTAGCATTCGAAGGGACGATCATCATTTAATCGTAGGCTACAATGAAGGGTCATCGAGGGGCAAAGTCATATATTCAAAGGCAACGTTCGAGGGACAAGGTCATATATTCGAAGGCAACGTTCGAGGGACTATGATTTATCTTGTAGGGGCATTGACCTTTTAATCGAAGGGACTATGACTTATCTGTTTAGGGATGATGATGATTTAATCGAAAGGGTCTTTGCTAAGGGTATCCCCACATTCGCGGGACATGACCGTAATATCGTAAGGCAACAAAGAGAGGGTTACCCTAGAGGTGCAAGTGTGGAAATGATTGGATTCGGATATATTATCTTGAATTAATTTATCTAAGTTCGATTATTTATCTTTCCATGCAATCCTATTAGCATACATCTAGACAGTTATATTCACAGTATGGAAAAATAAAGTGCGAAAAAAAGACTACGCTATTACATGGCTTCGGGATGGGGGTACATAATTTAAAAGGGGATATAAAATATCTAAATCTTAATTAACGAGTACAAAATTAAAAGGGCATACAAAATAATAAAACCTAATTAAACTAAAAAGAAAGAAATAAAAAAATATTTTTAGTCTATAATAATAGAAACTTTTTTTTATGAATTTATGGAAAAACTTAGACTAAATTGATAGAAATTTTAAAAGAAAAAAGAAAAAAAAAGTATAATTAGATTTTTATTATTCAAAATAGCCCATTTTAATTAATTAAGTGATATATGAAAATTTAATTAATAAACTAGATTAAATTATATCCTAGTTTAAATAACTAATATAATATATTAATTAGAAAATTAATTAATGGGTTTTATTTTAATAATAGAAAAATAGTGGTGAATTAATTATAGTGGAAAGGGAGTAAACCAGTGAGGGACCTCTACGTTGCAGTGAGGGGGAAGCTACCAACAAACCATGTTGGTCCATTCGTTATTTATTCGTCTTCATTAAAATATATATTAATTCTACATGGATTTTTCCATTTTGACACAACACCACCATGCATGTTACAGCTTTCTCTCTTACGGCAAGCTACTTTATTTTTTCTCATGCTGTTTCTTTCATGTGAATACAACAAACCTGTAACTTCATCTTATACCAAACCACACACATAAAATAAGATCATATGTAATCATCATGCAATAATAAAAATAGTCATGCACAAATCAAGAAGCTTATATTATTTTACTCATGTATTGGTTCTCTTTACTGCAAGTGATAATGATAAAACAAACCTTACACATACATGTTAAAGACAACCAAGGATTTATATTATCACCATTATATCATCATCATCATTATTATGTAATAACAACATGTGAAATAAACATAATCATGCTAGAAACAACACTCCATATAATAATAATTAAATGGCAGATATAATTCTTTAATCATGCAAACAGAATTTCTCCAACATGCTATGACATATCAAGAACAGATGCATACTTGAATAAAGCAATATCAATATCCATCAAACCATGAATACATCATCTCAATATATATATTAAACCAATATTATTCATGCATGAATTAAGGAGTATTGCAAGGTAATCATGCTGGATGCAAATTCCATAATGAACACTTAATGGGGATTTGATTCTTCTAGCTTGCTCACTGTATGTGTATTGTTCTTATTCAGGCTATGAGTGCTTTATGGTTGCTTCTCTTTTCCCTGCCCGTGAATCTTCTTGCTTCTGCCTTGCCTTGTGTATCTTCTTTTGCTGTATCTCTCCTCTTTTTCCTCTCCCCCCTTCTCGCTGTCGCCATATGAAGTATTTATAATGGTGTGGATTAGGGTTTACCCTTGCAAATATTTGGATTCCTTCCTATATTTTAGGATCTCACCCTATAATTTAGGAGAGTTAGCTCTAACTTTATAATGGTGTGGATTAGGGTTTAACCTTGCTAAATATTTATTAAATACAAATATTATAAAATAATGAATAATTTAAATGACTTTAACAAATAAAAATTAATTTAAATTTTAGTTACATAATTGAATTAAAATTTAAACCTATTTCTATTTTTACTTTCATCATTTAAAAAAATCAAAATTATTCTTACTTATATCAACCAAAATTATTTTATAATTTATGGGCTTTTTTAAAAAAGGTTACTCTTATAAATAAATTTTATTAAGTAAAAAACGTGAATTACTAAATAAATACTATTTATAAATAATGAATAAATGGAACATGAGTCACTAAATTATAAAAAATAGTTATTATAATTTAACGAGTTTTAACAAATAAAATTAATTTAAAATTTTAATTATACAATTAAAATTCAAATCTATTTTTATTTATCATTAAATTAAAACTATTTTATTTATATATATATAATTTATTTATATCATACAGATAACCAAAATTATTATTATTTTTTATATCTGTATCACATAATAAATAAATTAAAATTTATAATTTATATGAGAATGTATGCTAATGAATGAATGCAAATGTGAAATGAATGTCATGCATGAACCAATTTATCATAAAAATTAACAGGCAAATTTTGGGGTATGACAGCTGTCCCTTTCAATATTCTTAAACCGAGAGAATTAGAATGGTATGTACGCCATTCGTGATCTGGAGGTGGAAGATTATTGAACACTTAGAATGCCCCAAAAATTTGCACTTGTTAATTAAAAGATAGTCTTGATGGAGATGGGCTTAAAGATGCCATCCAGAAAGTTTGATGATGAGAGCTTCAGAGTGCGTCGTACATTAGACCATATCTGAAGACATGGGTGTCACACTGGGTCGTACGCTAGATTGTATAATGAGTCATCCATTAGGTGATATTAGGGTGAGCTGAACCTGATGAGATAAGGATCAGAATGGGTCATATGCTAGGTCGTATCTGAGTAGCAGAGTGAGTCGTCCGTTAGGCTGTATCTGGAGAAATAAAGATCAGAATGGATCGTACGCTAGATCGTATCTGAGTAGTAGAATGAGTCGTCCGTTAGGCTGTATCGGGCGATAAAAAGTAGTCGTACGCTAGACTACATTTCAGAACGTACCGTACGCTAGGTAGTATCTGATGAGAAGAGCCAGACTGGGTCGTACACTAGACTGTATCTGAGTTGCAGAATGAGCCGTCCATTAGGCTGTATCTGAGGATAAAAGATCAGAATGGATCATATGCTAGATCGTATCTGAGTAGCAGAATGAGTCGTCCATTAGGCTGTATCTGATGATAAAAGGGGTAGTTATACGCTAGACTACATTTCAGAATATACTGTACGCTAGGTAGTATCTGAGGGGATGAATATCCAAATGGGTCGTACGCTAGACCGTATTGGAACAGTTGAAGGAACCATACATTAGGCTGAATCAGAATGAGCCGTGCGTTAGGCTATATCTGATAATATTTGTATATGTTGTATTTGCAATAAATGTCTGGGATGGGCTTAAAGATGCCATCATTAGGAGGATATCAGAATGCTTGTCAGAATGAATATTCATATGGATTATATCTGAAAGATGTATCTGAATCCTGAATGTAATCGATAAAGATACCGTCTGAATGAATCTTTATTTTGACTGTATCAGGAGGATAATTAACTTGGAAAAAAAAGAATTAGCCTCATGCCATGTCATGATGCATGAGATGTTTTATGCTCTTGAAAATAAATGCGAACATTGCATGCATGTACATGCTGTGAAATGATGCATGAATGAATTATGCGTCTGAAAAATTTTTGCCATGGGAAAAGAAATCCCGATATTCTGGTTGGAGATATTTGTATTGATGACCCTTTCTTAGCTGGGGATATTTGATTTCTTTCTGATGGTAGAAATATTCAACAGAACCTGACTGGGGATAAAAGAGATGACCAGTCTATCTAGTAGTGCCAATTTCTTCTGGGAATAACTGGTTTTGCTGGGGAATAGGATTTGCAACCGGATTTGTTAGAACGCATGGTTAAACCTTATCCTTGATCCTAAAGTCTTTTAGTAATTGCTATTTCTATTTTATGCATGTATTTTCGGTAAACATCAATCATATTCAAATGCATATATTAATTCGAATTAAATCAATGGACATTTATGCAAACAAAACGGAGAAAGTAAAACAAAAGTATCTTTTTGGAAATAAAATTGTATTGATTTTGAAAGAGGGCCTATAAACAAGCAATTTTAATACAAGGAGACAGAAATCCTAGTAAGAGGAAATTGTCAAGAAAGCAAAGAAAAAACAGCTATGAAAAAAAAGTCCTATTGATTTTAATTCTACTACTGCTATTATGTCTTCAAGCATCTCATCTCTTGCTGTCGGATAGAAGTGATTGGCTTGTTCAGTCTCTTTGGCTTTGGTGAAGCTGACCGAGAACGGGACATAGTCATATGCTTTAATCCCTAATTTTTGCCTGGACCGCCTTTTCAGGTTTTCAGTCCACCAGGATACCCTTTTTTGCTCAAGCCGCCTTTTCAGGTTTTCGACTTGCCGGGTGTACATTTTTATATGTTTATCCCTAATTTTTGCCCGAACCCTTTTAGTTCGCCGGGATGCCCTTACTTTTGCCTAGATATGTCGACCTAGAGGGTCTCTTTTATGCGTAGTATTTTTTAACTATGTCCGCGTTCACGGGATGCAGGAAATCTCCGTCATCCATTGTAGAAAGCATCATGGCTCCACCAGAGAATACCTTCTTAACTACAAATGGCCCTTCGTATGTGGGTGTCCATTTGCCTCTAGGATTACCTTGTGGTAGAATGATACGCTTTATCACCAAGTCGCCAATTTGATACACCTGTCTCTTGACTTTTTTATTAAATGTCTGGGTCATGCGCTTCTGATATATCTGCCCATGACAAACAGCCGCAAGTCTCTTTTCATCAATCAAATTTATCTGATCGAGTCGAGTCTGAATCCACTCATCTTCATCTAAGCCTACATCTTTCATAATTCTTAGAGAGGGAATCTGAACTTCCACTGGTAAAACGGCTTCCACTCCGTAGACTAAAGAGAAAGGAGTTACCCATGTCGAAGTGCGTACTGAAGTGCGATAACCATGAAGAGCAAATGGTAACATCTCATGCCAGTCTTTGTATGTTACTGTCATCTTTTGTATAATCTTCTTAATATTCTTATTAGCAGCTTCTACAGTGTCATTCATCTTTGGCCGGTACGGAGAAGAGTTATGGTGTTTTATTTTGAACTGCGTGCAGAGTTCAGTAATCATCTTGTTGTTCAAATTAGTACCATTATCAGTGATAACTCTTTCAGGGATGCCATACCGACAAATGAGACTATTCTTGATGAACCGTGCCACCATATTCTTGGTGACAAAAGCAAATGAGGATGCCTCTACCCACTTCGTAAAGTAATCAATAGCAACAAGAATGAAACGATGTCCATTAGAAGCAGTAGGTTTAATCTCTCCAATCATATCAATGCCCCACATTGCAAAGGGCCAAGGGGATGTCAACACGTTCAATGGAGCAGGAGGTACATGTACTTTGTCCGCATATATCTGGCACTTGTGACAAGTTCTGGAGTGATGGTGGCAATCAGCTTCCATGGTAGACCAATAATACCCTGATCTCAGAATCTTCTTGGCCATCGTATGTCCACTAGAATGAGTCCTAAAAATACCGTCATGCATGTCTTCCATAATCTTTTCTGCTTCCTTTTTATCCACACAGCGAAGCAAAGTCGAATCATGATTACGTTTGTATAATACTCCATTACTCAAAAAGAATTTAGCGGAGAACTTCCTCAGAAATTTTCTGTCATTGATGGATGCCCCTTCAGGGTATTCCTGAGTTTCTAAATATCTTTTTACTTCGTGGAACCAAGGTTTCTCTTCTACTTCATCAGCGTTAAGTTCATAACAATATGTTGGTTCATCTAATCGTTCAATGGTGATCATGGGAGCTTCATTGTCCCATCTGACTCTAAACATAGATGACATGGTAGCCAATGCGTCTGCCAACTGATTCTCTTCTCGTGGAATATGTTCGAATGTAATCTCTTCAAAGTATGGGATTAATGTCAACACTCGCTCTCGATAAGGGATGAGATTCGGATGTTTAGTGTCCCATTCTCCTTTGATTTGACTGATTACTAAGGCTGAGTCTCCGTACACACTCAAAAACTTGATTCTCAGGTCTATAGCAGCTCTGAGTCCCAAAATACATGCTTCATACTCAGCCATATTGTTGGTACAATCAAAACATAGTCTAGCAGTGAAAGGCGTATGGCAACCCTTGGGAGAAATAATTACAACACCAACACCATTGCCCAATGCATTAGAAGATCCATCAAAAACCATAGTCCATCGGGATCCCAGTTCGGGTCCTTCATCCGGTCCAGGTTCTTCATAATCAGTAAGAAGCCTAACATCCTCATCTGGGAACTCAAAATTCATAGATTGGTAATCATCAACTGCTTGATGAGCCAAATGATCAGCTAACACGCTTCCTTTGATTGCTTTCTGGGTAGTATACTGGATATCATACTCTGTTAAAATCATCTGCCATCTTGCTATTCTTCTGGAGAGAGCAGGTTTCTCAAATATATATTTGATATGATCCATCTTAGAAATCAATAAAGTGGTATGATTCAACATATACTGTCTTAGTCGGCGAGCAGCCCAAGCCAAAGCACAACAAGTTTTCTCAAGCAGTGAGTATCTTGTTTCACAGTCGGTAAACTTTTTGCTAAGGTAGTATATTGCATGCTCTTTTCGACCAGACTCGTCATGTTGCCCCAGCACACACCCCATTGAATTTTCTAACACGGTCAAATACATGATTAGAGGTCTTCCTTCAACTGGTGGCATCAGAATTGGAGGTTCTTGGAGATACTTCTTGATTTTGTCAAAAGCTTCTTGACATTCATCATTCCATATTATCTCTTGATTTTTCCTCAGTAATTTGAAGATGGTTTGCAAGTAGCAGTCAAATGGGAGATAAATCGGGCAATGTAATTCAAGCGTCCCAAGAAACCTCTGACTTCTTTATCTGTACGGGGAACTGGCATTTCTTGAATAACTCTCACCTTAGTCGGGTCAACCTCAATTCCTTTACCACTGACAATAAAGCCCAAGAGTTTACCGGATCTTACTCCAAAGGTGCATTTGTTCGGGTTCAATCTCAACTTGTATTTCTTCAACCTCTCAAACAGTTTGTATAAATGATCGAGATGTTCTTCTTTAGTATGAGATCTGGCTATCATGACATCCACATATACCTCTATTTCATGATGGATCATATCATGGAACAAAACCACCATAGCACGCTGGTATGTTGCCCCTGCATTCTTTAAACTGAATGGCATTACTTTGTAACAGAAAGGGCCCCATTGCGTCACAAACGTAGTTTTCTCCATGTCTTTAGGTGCCATCTTAATCTGGTTATAACCTGAGAATCCATCCATGAATGAGAATACCTTGTGTTGAGCGGTGTTATCTACCAGAACATCAATGTGCGGAAGTGGAAAGTCATCTTTGGGACTTGCTTTATTCAAATCTCTGTAATCTACACACATTCGCACCTTACCATCCTTCTTCGGCACTGGTACCACATTAGCAACCCATTAAGGATAAGAAGTAACAGCTAGAAAACCTGCATTAAATTGTTTCATAACCTCGGCTTTGATTTTCTCAGACATTTCAGGATGCATGCGACGAACCTTTTGCTTAACAGGATGACAATCTTCCTTCATCGGCAAATGATGTACTACTATATCAGTATCCAGTCCTGGCATGTCTTCATAAGACCAAGCAAAAATCTCTACATAGTCATGTAACATCTGAATCAATCTTTCTTTGACACTATTTTCCAAGCCTGCTTCTATTTTGACTTCTTTCTTGTCTACTTCAGTACCCAGATTTACAATTTCAATTGATTCCTCATGCGGCTGTATAGTCTTTTCTTCTTGCAGTAACAGTCTGGCAAGCTCTCCAGGCACTTCGCAATCTTCCTCACTTCCATCCTCGGCTTGGTAGATCGGATTTTTAAAGCCATAATTAACAGTAGCAGAATTATTATCCACAGGATCCAGAGTGGATATGGATCTGTAATTTGTTACGTGAGTGTGTGTAAGAAAACATAGCTTATTTGAAAGATGACAGGAAAGATAAAGAGTGCAATATTTGAATGCAAAAAGTCCATTGATTTATTGAATGTGAATATGCTTATGAAAATGACAAAACCCTTAACAAATTAGCTATTGTGCCCCGGGCATAGACACAATGTTTTAAGAAGTTCAATTGTTCATAATAAAAATTACAAAATTTGAAACACTAAAATAAGCAATAACAATTACTCTTGACTAAAGGAAATCGGGATAGTGTCTTCAGCCTTCCAATTATTGAGTCTGTCACCAATTGTTGGGAAAGTCCAGCTATCCAAGTCGCAATCGCTATCAGCATCTTCTACAACATTAATCTGATCTTTGACTATCTTTTCAGAGCTAAACCCCAGGCCAAATTTATCAGACTTGTACGGTACATCGATCAGTTGACCCCAGCCAGTACGACCACCATCTTCAACCACGGCTTGAGCATCTTTCAGAGAAATCATAGCAGGAGGAGCACGAATAACCTTGAACACACAGGAAGTTGGCTTAAGGACAGGACTGGTAGGAGGAACTACTTCAAATGACTGAGAAGGAGTCTCAAAGAATTCACCATCCATATCGACGTATCTGAAGGTATGCACACTACTGACAATATACTCTTCTTCTCCACACACAGTGACAATCTTGCCCTCTATTGGATACCTCAGCTTTTGATGGAGAGACGAAGCTACAGCACTTGCCCCATGGATCCAAGGGCGTCCCAGCAAGCAGGAATAGGCAGGACGAATGTTCATACGTAAAAGGTAGTGTTGAAGACTTGAGGTCCTATCTTGATAGGGAGAACCACTTCACCATGGACAACACTCTTCGCACCATCGTAAGCACGCACCACAACGTCACTAGGTTTTAGTTTAATGCTTTTACAGTCAAGCTTATCGAGCATAACTTTCGGTAGCACATTCAAAGAAGAGCCATTGTCAATCAACACATGAGACAAGGTGATACCCTTACACTCAATGGAGATATGCAGAGCTTTATTGTGATTCTTTCCTGCTGGTGTCAGGTCAGCATCAGAAAAGCCTATGCCATTATCAACAGCCAAGTTAGCAACATAATTTTCTAACTGATCGACAGATGTCTCCTGAGGTACATGAGCGGTCTTCAAGAATTTTATCAACGCATTGGCATGAGATTCAGAAGATAACAACAAGGATAACATCGAAATTTTAGACGGAGTATGCCCCAACTGTTCTACCACATCAAAATCACTCTTACGGATGATTTTCAGCATTTCTTCCATTTCCTGCTTGGCAACATCTTCGGTAGTAACTTCGACTGGTGTCTTTGACTGAGAAGGATTGATTATTGGTCCCTTTCCTCGAGTTTCAGGGGCGGGAGGTGAGATTTCTGGAGAGAAGATCCTCCCACTTCGAGTAATTTTACTAGTCCCAACAATGTCAACATCATTAGGATTAGCAGAATTTTCATCTTGCTTTATGCCGTGGATGTAAACATCACCTCCATAATTCCACGGAATGGCTTTGCTTGAGGAATACGGTACTGGGCCAGGTGCAGTAATAATTAGGGGAGCTACCTTGGGCTCAGCAGTAATCTTCACAGGCACTCTAGTAGCAGTAATCTTCACTGGAACTTTGGACCTAGCAATCACAAATATTTCTTCAATAGGGTTTTCCACCTTAGGAATCTTTTCAAAGAGAATTGTACGACCATCCATCATCCGTTGAATACCATTCCTCAACTTCAAGCAATCATTGGGTCGGAGTATGCAGAGATCGCAATTTTCAGCATAACTTGGAAATAAACCAGCTTGCAATAAATTCTTCTTGATGATCAGGAGATGAGATGCTAAGTCAGCTACATTAGTAATGTGAGAATTGTCATCCACAGCATTAACAGTCTTGTCATGATTAGGCATAGGAGCAGTGATGACATTAGGAGTCTCCGGAGGATCAAATTCAATTTCTCCAGCGTCGATCATATCCTGAATCTTATTCTTCAACAACCAACAATCGTTTGTATCATGCCCGGGGCTATCGGAGTGATATGCACACCTGGCATTGGGATTATAACAAGGAGAAGTAGTGTTGGGATTTGCAGGAGGATCTCTGAGGGTAATTAAATTTTCTTTAAGCATACCCTGTAGTGCTTGTGCTAAAGTCATATTGATCTTGGTAAATTGCCTTCTTGGCCTGTCTTGTATGTGTTGGAAGTTTTGAGATGGCGGTGCTGCAATCGTAACTGCTCCAACGGTATGGTCACGATTTTTCTTGTTATGACCCCTTTGACCGTACACAGCATTTGATTCATTCTTCCCCTGATAGGACTTTTTGGTGCTTGCAGAGGTAGCCGCCTGTATCTTTCCACTTCGAATGTTGCTTTCAACACGTTCACCCGTCAATATAAGTTCAGTGAAACCCGATGAGGAACTTTCCAATAGATGGCTGTAGAATGGGCCCGTCAGTGTACCCATGAACATGTCCACTAATTCTCGATCAGTCATAGGGGGTTTGACTCTGCCAGCCAAGTCTCTCCATTTTTGAGCATATTCTTTGAAGCTTTCTTTAGAGCCCATAGTCATATTCTGCAGCTGTAGCCGAGTAGACGCTAATTCAGAATTATACTGGTAGTGCTTGTAGAAAGTTGTCGCTAAATCAGTCCAGGTGCGGATGTTAGAGCTCTCGAGCTGATAATACCACTCTAATTGTGTGTCAGACAGACTCTCTTGGAAGAAATGGATCCATAGCTTCCTATCAGTGGTATACGGCTGGATCTTTCTCACATAAGCTCTCAGATGCATCTGAGGACAAGACGCACCATCATACTTAGTGAAAGCAGGGACCTTGAATTTGCGAGGAATGACCACATCAGAGACCAGACCTAAGCTTTCGAAATCCAGACCGGGCGCCTTCTGACCCTCCATAGCTAGCATACATTCTTCCAGCAACTTATACTTATCATCTTTCGGAGAGTACTGTTCATTTTCATAATTTTCATAGTCGTCCTCAGGGTTGAAGGGATCAGCATTCTCATCTTCCGAATCATTTTCTGTCTCATCTTCTTTATCCTTCGGAATTCCAATCTTGACTCCTGGAGCTTGTCCTTTAAGCCTTCTTCCCGGGTTAATGTAACTCACAGATTTCTTGTCTTTCTTCTTCTCGAGCAATAGAGTCTTCAGTTCCTCCTGCCCCTTGGATAAGTTCAAGATCATCTCCTGGAATTGAGCATTCTGAGCCTGGAGATCCTTGACAGTTTGTTCGAGGGCCATTTTTCTGTTTGAGAGGAAGACCGTGAGAACCTTGATCCTTTAGAGTACCTGTTATGCAATGTTATGTTATGCTATGCAATGTATGAAATGTTTTCAAGGACTTTTGGAATTTAACTTTGCGTAAACCACCCAAAAAGGGGAACTTTTATTAATAATTTCTTTAATCAATGTTCATTACAAGAAAAAAATGAAAGCTCAAGTCTCCCAGGGACGACTTCTTTTTGGGCGGAGATATGCATTGAGACTTCGTTCCTCATTAAGCTGGCTGGTGAGCTCTAATACTTTCTTCCTTTCAGCACAGAACTAAGCTTCAAAAGTATCCCTTTCCTCTCTCAACTGGATCCAAGATTTATTCAATTCTTCAACATTGGTAGGCATATCTGGATAAGGAATGATCTGAGGGGTACCTCCTTCAACTTTTGGTTCAACAATCAGAGGTCCGATTGCAAGATATGGCATGATAAGCTCACGAGCTCTGGCGCGTACCCATCTGAGATAAGGTTCCATAGGAATAGAGTTTTTCTGTCCTAAAGTACTTCTTTTCACCATGCCCCAAGCTCGTACAACCCTTTGACGGAGACCTTGAGAATCGTTGTCATAGTCAAACACAGTGCCTTGGATAATTATTTCATGTGGACCATCTCTTCGAGCATAACCAAACTGACGTAGGGCTAAAGCAGGATTATAAGTAATACCTCCTCTTATCACCAAGAGTGGTACGTTAGAGAATTCTCCACAATGGTCAATGATGATAACATTTTCTTTAGGTTGGGGACACCAATGGATGTCTGAATGGGAGAGCGACATTATCCTTTGAGACCATTTCAAATTTTGCTCATTCTTCAAGACTGATTGAGGAAGGTGCGAAATAAACCACCTAGATAATAAAGGTACGCAGCACATGAGACTCCCTTGCCTTTTCATAGTACGAGTGTGAAGGGAATGCAAAATGTCTTCAAGCAAGGTGGGCACAGGGTTATGAGTGAGAAATATCTTAACAGCATTCATGTCTATGAATTGATCCGAATTAGGAAATAGCACCAAACCATAGATTAGTAATGCTAGAACATCTTCGAAAGCGTAGACACTCATAGCTTTTAGGAATTCTCGGGCCTTATTTATCAGAAATTTGGCAAGTAAACCCTTAACTTCACTTCTTGTTACCCAATTAGTTTCAATGTCGGACTTTGTCATGTGTAAAGCCGCGGCAACCTCTTCAGACCTCAGAATCTTTTCTAAACCACTGAAAGGTGTTTGATCAAGGATAGGTATCCCAAGCAACCTGGAAAATTCTTCTAATGTGGGTACCAACTGATAATCTGGGAAGGTGAAGCAATGATGTTTAGGATCGAAGAACTGGAATAGAACTCTCATCATATCTTCCTTGAAATCAGTGGTAACTAAATTGAGGAGATAACCATGTTTCTTGATGAACTGAGCATGATCAGGAAGTTCTGACACTAAATCCTTGAGTTGAGGAGAGGTCGCTACAAAATTGATCCGGATGGTCTTCCTGGAAGCCATAGCCTACAAAACAGAGCAAAGTTAAATCCCTAAGTCCTCGAAATGGTTAGTACAATGCCATGATGTCATGATGTTATGATGTTATGATGTCAAGTAAGTAACAAGCACAAACAAGTCACACCACAATCATTCCTAGGTTTTAAGGCTTGCATGAGTTCCATAGGTAAGTACCCTCCCCACTAAAGTTTGGTTGGTTCAACCTGTCCTAGAATAGTAACCGGGTTCTAGAAGGATCTCAAATCATTGACCTTTCCTTAAGTCCACTTCAGTGCACCACCAAGCGGTTGACCAAAATTTCCCTAAAGTCTAATCTCAAAGAGTGTAGTATCGAGTATCAACCAACCCCAGTCGGAACCGAAGTCAGTTATCTCACTACTTTCTAATGGCTAGGATGAGTCAATTAGGGTTCTAAAGGTCTGGTTAATGCTTTGATGACACCACACAGACGCCAAATTTGTCCTCAAGTAAACATGAGGAACATCAGGACATCCAAAGTGTCACATTAACCGTAGCCATCATTTTAACCATTCCAGTATACGCCGGACAGTCGCGATGATCTCTTGCTACTTACCTAAGGTATACTAGATCCGGGTGTAGGATCTTTCACTCAAGCATAGAATACCCAAACAATCCCTTAGAAGTAAATCAGACAAAGAAACAATTCGAAAACATAAGTGATCTTATCTTTAAGGTAACCTCTCTTTTTAAGATTCCCCCGCAGAGTCGCCAGTTCTGTGATACGGTGAACTGACTTTGTGTTTTTGCTTTGAAAAGCAATGTTGCGGATAGCAAGAGTCGCCACCGACTTTTCTTTTATCCAATAAGGAAAGACGGAAAAGAACAGGAAAGACCTTGATTAGATTTTGAGTTCGGGAGGTACATTATACAAAGGGAAGGTGTTAGCACCCTTTGTATCCATGGTTATCCATGGGCTCTTAATTGCTTAACTCACTTATGTTTTCCTTGTTTGAGAAAGTGTTTGAGAAATGTGGTGTGTTTAGAAAATATTTTGAAAGGAGAGTTTAACTTTGTAATGATTCTTGTACGAATGTATACAAAGTGTTTATCTCGTTTGATTTTGAAAGATGTTTAGAAAAATATAACTCGACGATGATTCTGGTGCGAATGTATACCAAATGGTGATTTTCTAAAAGATGTTTTGAAAAGTGTGAGGTGGGAAAAGTATTTTAAGTTGTGAGCAAGCATTTAAGAGTTATACCTAACCAAGGTCTTTATAGGTATTTCCTATCCTTAGGAGGGTAAAACTGTCCTTACTATTGAGAAGTAAGTAGTCTTATCCTTTGGATGTAAAGGGACATCGTGGGATCGTCGATTGGTCATTGAAGGCAACATTTGTAAGGATACCTTAGCATTCGAAGGGACGATCATCATTTAATCGTAGGCTACAACGAAGGGTCATCGAGGGGCAAAGTCATATATTCAAAGGCAACGTTTGAGGGACTATGATTTATCTTGTAGGGGCATTGACCTTTTGATCGAAGGGACTATGACTTATCTGTTTAGGGATGATGATGATTTAATCGAAAGGGTCTTTGCTAAGGGTATCCCCACATTCGCGGGACATGACCGTAATATCGTAAGGCAACAAAAAGAGGGTTACCCTAGAGGTGTAAGTGTGGAAATGATTAGATTCAGATATATTATCTTGAATTAATTTATCTAAGTTCGATTATTTATCTTTCCATGCAATCCTATTAGCATACATCTAAACAGTTATATTCACAGTATGGAAAAATTAAAGTGCGAAAAATAAGACTACGCTATTACATGGCTTCGGGATGGGGGTACATAATTTAAAAGGGAATATAAAATATCTAAATCTTAATTAACGAGTACAAAATTAAAATGGCATACAAAATAATAAAACCTAATTAAACTAAAAAGAAAGAAATAAAAAAAATATTTTTAGTCTATAATAATAGAAACTTTTTTTTTTATGAATTTATGGAAAAACTTAGACTAAATTGATAGAAATTTTAAAAGAAAAAAGAAAAAAAAAAGTATAATTAGATTTTTATTATTCAAAATAGCCCATTTTAATTAATTAAGTGATATATGAAAATTTAATTAATAAACTAGATTAAATTATATCCTAGTTTAAATAACTAATATAATATATTAATTAAAAAATTAATTAATGGGTTTTATTTTAATAATAGAAAAATAGTGGTTAATTAATTATAGTGGAAAGGGAGTAAACATGCTAAAAAATAGGTCCTGGGGGCTCAAACCCAGGACCTCTACGTTGCAGTGAGGGGGAAGCTACCAACAAACCATGTTGGTCCATTCGTTATTTATTCGTCTTCATTAAAATATATATTAATTCTACATGGATTTTTCCATTTTGACACAACACCACCATGCATGTTACAACTTTCTCTCTTACGGCAAACTACTTTATTTTTTCTCATGCTGTTTCTTTCATGTGAATACAACAAACCTGTAACTTCATCTTATATCAAACCACACACATAAAATAAGATCATATGTAATCATCATGCAATAATAAAAATAACCATGCACAAATCAAGAAGCTTATATTATTTTACTCATGTATTAGTTCTCTTTACTGCAAGTGATAATGATAAAACAAACCTTACACATACATGTTAAAGACAACCAAGGATTTATATTATCATCATTATTATGTAATAACAGCATGTGAAATAAACATAATCATACTAGAAACAACACTCATATAATAATAATTAAATGACAGATATAATTCTTTAATCATGCAAACAGAATTTCTCCAACATGCTATGACATATCAAGAACAGATGCATACTTGAATAAAGCAATATCAATATCCACCAAACCATGAATACATCATCTCAATATATATATTAAACCAATATTATTCATGCATGAATTAAGGAGTATTGCAAGGTAATCATGCTGGATGCAAATTCCATAATGAACACTTACTGGGGATTTGATTCTTCTAGCTTGCTCACTGTATGTGTGTTGTTCTTATTCAGGCTCTGAGTGCTTTATAGTTGCTTCTCTTTTCCCTGCCCGTGAATCTTCTTGCTTCTGCCTTGCCTTGTGTATCTTCTTTTGCTGTATCTCTCCTCTTTTTCCTCTCCCCCCTTCTCGCTGCCGCCATATGAAGTATTTATAATGGTGTGGATTAGGGTTTACCCTTGCTAAATATTTGGATTCCTTCCTATATTTTAGGATCTCACCCTATAATTTAGGAGAGTTAGCTCTAACTTTATAATGGTGTGGATTAGGGTTTAACCTTGCTAAATATTTATTAAATACAAATATTATTATAAATAATGAATAATTTAAATGACTTTTAACAAATAAAAATTAATTTAAATTTTAGTTACATAATTGAATTAAAATTTAAACCTATTTCTATTTTTACTTTCATCATTTAAAAAAATCAAAATTATTCTTACTTATATCAACCAAAATTATTTTATAATTTATGGGTTTTTTTAAAAAAGGTTACTCTTATAAATAAATTTTATTAAGTAAAAAACGTGAATTACTAAATAAATACTATTTATAAATAATGAATAAATGGAACATGAGTCACTAAATTATAAAAAATAGTTATTATAATTTAACGAGCTTTAACAAATAAAATTAATTTAAAATTTTAATTATACAATTAAAATTCAAATCTATTTTTATTTATCATTAAATTAAAACTATTTTATTTTATATATTATAATTTATTTATATCATACAGATAACCAAAATTATTATTATTTTTTATATCTGTATCACATAATAAATAAATTAAAATTTATAATTTATATGAGAATGTATGCTAATGAATGAATGCAAATGTGAAATGAATGCCATGCATGAATCAATTTATCATAAAACACTACGCCAAAAACTGGAATAGACAGCGCACCTTAGAGGGCGCTTTATTACAAAAGCGCACTCTAAAGTGAAGCGAAAAAATAAGGAGCGAACAACTGGAATAGACAGCGCACTTTAGAGGGCGCTTTTGTAATAAAGCGCCCTCTAAGGTGAAGCGAAAAAATAAGGAGGAGATAGAGGGACAACAATACAGGGCGCTTTTTAGAAAGCGCCCTCTAAGGTTACCCTTAGAGGGCGCTTTTAAAAAAGCGCTCTATAAGTCCATGTGCATTTCCAGTTTATAAAGCGCTTTTGGAAAGCCTTAGAGAGCGCTTTCATAAGCGTCCTCTTAGGCCCCCTTTAGAGGGCGCTTTTTTTCCACAAGCGCCCTCTAAGGTCCCCTTTAGTAAACATTAAAATTATAACATACTGCGCGTTTTGTTATTTCACTCTCTGTTATTTTCGTTCTTTTTCACGTTAGGATTCTCACTGCTTCGATTTTCGCTACTTCTAAGGCGTTCTCCTTCCACCTCTTTTAGATCTACGACGTTTCCTCCTTCTATTAATTCGTTGTTAGCTGTTCGATTTTGACACCATAGGTATTTTTCTAATCTTCATATTACTTGGTTTCTCTTCTGACGTTCGCTATTGTTCATTTTTGGTTTCATTTTTCTTGGTTCATACATTTATTGAGTATTCTCAATAATAATTATTGTGTTGCAATGCTAGCAATGGAGACTAGGTATTATGGGTTAAATTTCACCAACTGTTCCATTTGTTTCTCGATGTAGAAAAAGGAGGCAGGAATATCTAAAACACCTTCTACCAATCAAAGGTACACTATGCAGCTTATGAGTGTATTTATTCTAGCATACATAGCGTAGCTAGTAACTTAAGAAGTTTAGGTATGGATGTTATTTGATAGAGTAAATTAGAGTCGACTATTCTTCTGTTAGCTTTCAGTTAGACCATTATACAATTCTACATATATATTTTCTAGTCAATGTTTATCTTTTGTAAAAACTATATGATGATATATAACTATGCTACAAATTAGTGCATACCACTAATGCTTAATGCATGGTTCATACATTCTCATGCTATTGAAGTCAGAGATATCTGAAAATGTTGAGATTCACAAGGATGTTCTCCGAGGTTTAAATCCCAATAGAAATGAAAATTGGATAGTACGAGAGCACAATCGATGTTTTATACCTTGGTTTAAGGATCATATTTATTCAAAGTATTATTCAGATCCCACTTCAATAACAGAAAGGTTGAGATGCTTAGCATATGGTCCAAGTTTCCATGTTTTTTCTTATAGCGCATACGCGATTAATGGATACATATTTTATACCAAAGAACAAGATGATAAAAGTACTATGCAGAATAGTGGTGTCACCGTGGTAGCTGAAGCAATGCACATATCAAGTGTGAAGGACTTAAACCCCAAATTTGCAAATCTGTCGTATTTTGGTGTTATCGAGCGTATTTGGGTGTTTGATTATGAGAAGTTTCAGATTCCTATATTTGGTTGCAAGTGGGTTGAAAATAATAACGGCATTCGAATGGATAAGTCAGGATTTTTGCAAGTGGATCTTAATAGGGTGGGATACAAAGATGAGTCTTTTATTCTAGCCTCTCAAGCTAGACAAGTGTTCTATGTCAATGATCCGAAAAGTACGAAATGGTCTATAGTTCTTTTTTCCAACAAAGTAATTGATGAAAACACTGGAGATCAAGGTGATATTGATGTTGAGATTGAATCGTTTACCAGAAATGATCAAGATGAGAATATTATATCAAATGATTCATATATTAGAAATGATCATAATGAGGGTATTTGGATCAATCCAACCGTCCGTGTTGTTAAGAGACATGTAGAACATATTCCAACCAAGAAAAGAAAGAGAACTTAGTGAAAAAGGTACAGGTCAAATGATTTTAATTGTTTTCTTTATTACAGGTAAATGACTTTATTACAGGTAAAAGGTATAAACACAATTATATGATATTTATGCATAGAAAATGTTAATTCTTGCCTTATACTTCACCTAACTAATTTTATGATATTTTAGGTTCATGCTATTGATATTGAACAAAAAGAGGTTGTTGCTAAGAAGACTGCGGCTAGCAAAAAAAACATACATCTCAGAGATGCTTTTGCTACTTAGTTTTATTTCTTTTTAAGTTATGAATTGGTTGTATATTTAGAATCTTTAGAAGTTAAACGATTATATATTAGTGGATTGTTGTATATGTATGGATTGTTGTATATAAGGCTTGTTGAATGCAATGTGTGAAAAAGGGCTTCAAATTATACAGTTTTAGGTGTACTGCTTCAATATACAGGTTGTCTAAAATAAATAAAAAAATATAGCACTTTTTAAAAAAAAAATTTAAATAACCACCCACTTTAGAGGGCGCTTTCCAAAATAAGCGCCCTCTAAACCCTTTAAATTTCCACTTTAGAGGGCGCTTTCCAGTAAAAGCGCCCTCTAAACCCTTAAAGTTTCCACTTTAGAGGGTGCTTTCCAGTAAAAGCGCCCTCTAAACCCTTAAAAGTTTCCACTTTAGAGGGCGCTTTCTTTAAAAAGCGCCCTCTAAAGTGGCCCTTAAAGGGCTTAAAGAGCCACTTTAGAGAGCGCTTTCACCAGGAAAAAAAGCGTTGTCTTTACCTATGCCAGCGCCAGATTAGAGGGCGCTTTAAAGCGCTGTTATAGGCCAAAAAAAGCGCCCTCTTTTCCCTTATTTGGCGTAGTGAAAATTAACAGGCAAATTTTGGGGTATGACAAATGGGAACCGTTTTGATTGTTCTATGCTGGGATGGATGTTATTATCTAAATGTTACTTGCAAAATGATCTGAATAAGAGGGAGGAAAAATAATGGAATAAACAAAGTGCTCGGTGAGGATTAAGACCCTCGTGTCTAAGTATCCTTATAGTGCAATAAGGAATTCAGAGCTCCGTAGTTCATAGAACTAATGGTGGAAGATGAAAGAAGTTGTGATTGAAGTATGGTTTGAACTAAAGGATAATGTTGTTTGAACCCATAGGGTAGGTATATCTGAACCCAAGAGGAAACTAGCATCAAGCTAAAAAAGAATGGTATTTGCCAATATAAGGACTTACAAGGACATAAAAGGAAATGTATGTCTATACAAGACACACAACTCTTGGATCAGAGGCAGGCATTGGTTATTGGGCCAAAAGTATGTATAGAACTTAAAGAAATAATGAATTTGGTTCGAAGAGATAGTATATCACTGGGGTGAATGATGATGTATTGAATGATGAATGATGATAGGTGAATGATTGGAGAAAGGGAATGAATAAATAAATGTGCTCGCGGAGGATTTGAATCCTCGTGCCTATGTATTCTCAATGTGCAATGAGAAAGTCAGAGCTCTGTAGTTCGGGGAACTAATGTGAAACAAAGAAGAGAAAGATTTGATTGGGTTGCCAAAAGGCCAAGCAAATTGCTTGAATAGGAAGAGTGTGGCATTAACAAATATATGGTATTTAGCCAAAGTGACAAAAGAATAAGTGTTGTTGAATTTGTGAAGGTATGGTCTGAACCTAGGATGCTACCAGAGTTTGAGACTCTACCAGGTAGGAGAAGATATTTTCCAAGGTCTGCAACCCTACAAGATAGAATGAGAGATAGCCAAAGTCTGTGACTGTTTAGGTAGAATAAAAAGGGGCCAGAGTTTGTAACTTTGTAGGGCAAAGTGCAATAATATATGTCATAGTCTATAACAACACAAGGCAAAAGGAAATAAATGCCAGAGTCTGTAACTCTATGAGGGCAAAGAGAAATAGGTCTTTGCCAAAGTATGTAACTCTTCAAGGTAAAAGAAAAGTTGTCAGAGTCTATAACTCTATAGGGCAGAAGAGAGCTTGCCACAGTCTATAACTCTGTAGGGCAAGGAAAAAGAATTCCAAAGCCTGTAACTTTGCAGGTGTAAGACCCCAATTTTGTCCCTAAGATCCCTCATGGTATCATATCATATCATTGCATTGCCTCAAGGATCTTTGTGCACATTGCTTGCTTCCTTGTGGGTGGGTTATCCTTTTGAGTGGTTTTTGATCACCAAGCATGTTTGCATTTGTATATCATTGCTTTTCTTTTAATCACTAACCAAAAGTACAAAAATATGTCATCTAACCTCTGTCTTGCAGATGAAGCTATAACCGGTCAAGGCAATTGAAGGCAGTCATTGAGCAATAGATGGTGGTCATTCATGAGATTTGGATCCCACAATCATTCACAAAAGTTCATATGAGTTGTGATGTCATTTTGAAGCTAAATCCCAAGTGGTAGAGGTTTGAAATTCATCAGGACATCTCCAAGTCAACTGAAACCCTAGAAAGTCAACTGCAAAGTCAACTGTGGATTTGGAGGTGGGAAGTGACTAGAAATACTTCATTCATGTTCAAACAAGTCTCATTTGACATTTCAAACACTCACATTGAAGAATTTGAGGTCAAGTCAAAAACTTCCCAAAATAGCAAGTGACCTATAATTTGAACTTTCCAAAAATGGCAAGGTTTTTAACCAACTTCAACTTCATATTACATCATCAAAAAGGCTTCAAATGAAATTTTGTTGAACATTAAAGTTGTAGATCTTTCTCTCCCATTTCCAAAAAGTCCAAGATCATGAATTTCTCATGTGTGGTTAAGGAGATATGATCAAATCATGGCAAAGTGTGCTTGAAGATTCAAATGAGCATAACTTCTCAACCAAGGCTCCAAAATGAGTGGTTCTTTTTGCAATATTCTCCTCATGACCTCTAATTTCCAAATCATGCATCACATTACATGAATTGTCATTACATGATCACTTGTTAATCCATTGGCTTTTTGGAGGGAAATCACAAAATTCAAAATTGGTGCATGGTTTGAACTTTTTGCCATCACCATTGGTTTTAAAAATTGATTTTAAGTGAAAATGAATCAGATTCGTGCACTGTTCACACATGCATTCCATGCATAGAGGTGAAAAACCACTTTGTGCATACACTCCATAACTTGGTTAATTCCAATTAGCTTTGGTTTAAACAGTTGCTAAACATGATTAGCATTGCATATATAAGCATAAACCCTAACTGTTTTCAAATTAGCAACAACTTTCAGATCTGAATCTCAAATTCTCCAAAAAAATTCTCTCAAACTTTTCTTCAAAATTCTTCACATCCAAGCCATTTCTACTGGTTGATTCTTGATCCTGAAGAGTTCTTGAGCAAGTTTGGACGTGGAACCAAAGCAAACCGTGCCTGTTTTGTTCATACTCAAAGCTTGGAGCATTAATGGTGATGTCAAATTCTATTGGAATCAAGAGCAATTGAGCTTCAATCTCTCATTCAATCATCCATACAAGCATCATAGAAGAGTTTTGGAGCATCACAAGGCCTGGATAACACGATTCAACGGATCTGCACTTCAAGAGGTCATGAATCGATTTCTCTAATTCTCAAATTTATTATGATGTTGTTGTAGATCTTGATGTGCTGATGATTCTGAGCTTTGAATCGTGAATTTCCATGCAATATTGACTGAGTTATAGTAGATTAAAGTTCCATGGATGAATGTTCTTGTGCTCGATTCTCTCTTAACATGTGGAATTAGGTTTAGTTGTTTATTGATTCGTGTTCTACATGAAATATGCTGCATGATGATGTCTTTGATTGTGATTTCTGGAACATTTGTTCTTGAGCTGTGCATGAACATTCACTGTTCATCTTCTTCACGAGGAAGAAGATGAAGTGCAGCTTTGGCCACGGTTTTAATTTCATTTGGCAACGAAAAAGCGTGGTAGCATGTTTGTCTAGGGCACGCGTTCTGATTGGTCCATTTCAATTGCCATGCTTGCGTCTGATTGGCTCATTTGCTTTGACCGCGCCTTTGACTGCCACCGCATAAATAAAACGCGGCGTTTCATCCTGTTTGAGGCGCCAATTTGCATTTTAAATAAATATTTCATTTAATTCATTTTCTCATGTTACATTTTATTTCATTTCTTTTCCAAACTTACAAAAATCATAAAAAATGGAAAACTCATCCAAATTCATCCCAATTTTTTGCATTGTGATCCTTGTTCTCTCTAGTCTTTTATCATCATGATTTTACAAGTTGTGCTTGGCTGGATAATTTTGTGTGCTAGAATGATTGAACATGTGTCCTTATTTGACCTTGCCTTGGTTATCATGTTGTGAAATGCTTGTTTCTTATCCAATGAATGTGAAATTTTGCATGCTATAACTAGACACATTGCTGGACATTTTGGTTTTGATTTGGCATTTTTATCAATTACCAATTCTGTTTTATGATTGTGCTAACTTGGTGTGACAATTTGTGTCACACCTTTTGATGTTCAACTTGTATGATGAGTTTGCCATGCCAAATGATGTCCAATGCCTCTGATTTTTTGTATGTTGATCATGTTAGATGTCTTGAATATGCATGATTTTTTCCAGATTATTTTGCATCATTTCTGTTTTGTTTTGAATTTTTCATTCTGGTTGATCACATATGAGCTTTAAAATTGCCTTGAACTTCAATTGATCATGAAATGCTTTTGGTAAATGATATTGATGTGAGACCTTTTGGAATGTGTCAAGATGTGTTTGAAGTTGATTCATGTTAAATTTCAGCTCCTGTTTCAAATTCTTTCTCCATCTTTGACCCTAGGCTTTGACGTAGTGGTTTGTTGCTTATGTTTGAGTTTTGATTTCAGGTTGAGCATTCAAGTTCCATAATTGGTGATGCTTCATGATGTGAATATTGATGTTTGCTTGTGATTATTAACATTGTGTGTTTTGTAGGTTGATGCAAACTCATTTGAGTTATGCTCTTGGCTTACACCTTTTGTATATTGAGATCATCTGTTGCTTATTAACTGTTGTCTGATTGTCTGAGTTTTATACTGATTTGTCTGATGTTTCCACATGTACTTAAGTTGCTTTAAGTTCATTGTGAACTTTGCTTTGCTTGGTTGCTTAACCACTTAGGTATAATCTCTAATCTTCATGTAGTCTGGAAGACCTGTCCTGTTATGTGGGCAGGCACCTGTCTGAAGCCCTCCTTAAGAGGCCATGTCTTTGTGCGTTTAATTTTGTGCCAAGCAGGAGAAGTCCTCTTATGAGGCAATTGGCAGATAAAAGAGATGTGTAATCCATCTCCTGCTACTCAGTGTGTCATTCACCTTGCTCACACCATGTGTTGATGCATGGTGAATAATAACCCAAGATCTTATAGAGTCCATTTGTGGAGAAGAGTTCCAACTTTCTGAACTCCCACCCTTTCCATTGATCAAAGCTCTTCCTGACCATGGATAAGAGCTATGAGGCACACCCCTCATCTCCATTTCATCTGCTTCACCCTAACTCTCAATGTTAGGGTTAAGAGCTCAAAATACCCCATTCCAGTTAGCTGTAAAGCCTAACCTTGCTTGAGCCTAATTGATTGTATATAGTGTGTGCTAACTGACTTGACTGTTTGCTTACTTGTTTCTTCTGTGCATATTTGCTTGAGTGTGCCTTTGTGCATTTATCATCATCATTTGTGTATCATTTCATAAACTTTGCTTTGTGGCATTTTGTTTTGTCCATGGAGGAGGCAAGCATAAGTCCATTGATTTGGCAGTTGTTGTCCTGTGATATGGTTGGAGACTAGTGTAAGTCCATTGATTGGCATCTGGTATCCATGTTTGCTTTTTGCTTTAGGAGATTGGTATAAGTCCATTGATTGGCATCCGGTATCCATTTTGTTTTGTGAGACT
Organism: Lathyrus oleraceus; assembly: GCF_024323335.1. NCBI lineage: Eukaryota > Viridiplantae > Streptophyta > Magnoliopsida > Fabales > Fabaceae > Lathyrus > Lathyrus oleraceus. Next base: position 529,443,391 of record NC_066585.1, on the reverse strand, counting down.
AGTATAAGTCCATTGATTGGCATCTGGTATCATTGTTTCTTTTGTTTTAGGAGATTGGAATAAGTCCATTGATTGGCTTCCGGTATCCATTTTTGTTTTGGGAGACTAGTATAAGTCCATTGATTGGCATCTGGTATCCATGTTTGCTTTTTGCTTTAGGAGATTGGTATAAGTCCATTGATTGGCATCCGGTATCCACTTTGTTTTGTGAGATTGGTATAAGTCCATTGATTGGCATCCTGTATCCATCTTGTTATTTGCTTATTTGCATTGTTGCCTATTCCAAAGGAATCACTTGGATCATCTACATATGATTTCAAGAGGTGAACATCTAAGAAGTTTTACTTCCTCACCCTCCTACCTTGTGTGTTTTCTAACCTCCATGTGCATGTTAACCCAAACTTGAAAACTATTGTGCAAACATTTTCACTTCTTTTCAAATTAGAAACCTAGGCTTTAGGCCTTTGATTTTCTAACTTCACTTTTGATAATATTTCTTTGAATTGAATTCTAATCATACTTTGACCATCTTTTATGAATACTCCAAACTGGTTAATCTCACTCACTCAATTGCTTTTGTGGCCCAAGTCCACTTCTTAATCAGATTTTCATACATTAGCCATAGGTTTCAATTATCTTAGTGGTTGATGTTAATCTCGCCTTTTGTCCTTAGTGATCGAACTGTAAGACTTCCATACTGAAAACAGGGTTACCCCTCTAGTATGTCGAAGCTTTTCTCACATGGTGGACTTGTTGTTGCATAGGTTGAGTTTTCTCCCGTGGATAATGAAAGACCTTAGGGCTTTTGTTTTAAAATCAATCCACTTACTTTTGGAAATCTTTTAGCCGAACTACAGCGTTTTGATCCTTACCTTCCATGGAAAGGTACGTAGGCAACGGGTTCATCCGTTCAAACACAAAAACAATAAAAATTGTACATTCTTCTCTCATCCCTTCAATCCATGTTTGCACAATAAATATGTCATAAACAAATAAACATTTTGTACAACAAGTGTGAAAAGAGGTTCCCTAGGAGTACCTAGGACGTTTTGGGTGCCTAACACCTTCCCATTGCGTAATTAACCCCTTACCCAGATCTCTGACCTTTTCATTAGTTTTCTATGTGTAAAACTTCTTAGGCTTTTGTTCGCTTTTTAGCCATTCCTTTGGATAAATAAAAGTGCGGTGGCGACTCTACTTTTGTATGCTTTGCTTTTGATTTAATCAATAAATCATAAAGTGACGAATACACCGCTACAGAAAAGTGGTGACTCTGCTGGGGATAACATTAGACCTTCCTTGGTGGTTTTGCCTACTTTTCACCCTTGTTGTATGATATTTGTTTATTTGTTATATGACATATTTTTGTACAATTTGGGATTACTGTATTGATTGTAATGTTTGAATTGCTTGATATACAATTGCTTGTTTGCTTGGTGATCTCTGTGAGATGAGTTCTATACCCGAACTCGAGTGCACTCTAGGATAGGAGAATGGCATAGTCTTGTCGACTTGTGTGGAGTATTCCTTAGCAAGTTGACTTGCGAGTCCATTCACTTGGTGGAGGTCATGTTGGATTAATAATGTCACACAAGTTATTTGTGGTTAGGCATTATTCTTTCAATCATGTGCCTTAGAAGCCAAGGACCTTAGTTTACCAAGCCCATCTTGGCCTATTTTTAGGACGTAGTGTGGAGGTTGTTCAGATGTAAGATCTGATGCGATTGTTACGCGATACTACACTCATAAGAGTCTCTCTTGAGAATATTTTTGGAATACGAGTATTCGTTCCTCCGATAATATTCGAAGGATGGGATGATGACTATGGGAACCTCTGGTAGAACATGTTCGGCAGGTTTAAACCCTAGTACACTCCATTTGGGTGGTTCTTAACCGAGACTCCATGCTCGTGACTCTCAACAAACCCGTGATTCGTGGTTGGGTCGTTCAGACATCCTTAATATCAATGGAACTTGGGTGTCGATAAGGTGCAAACCATAATCCACCAAAATGGATGATTGATATTAAGGATGATTGAGCCGGTTCAGGTATCGTTAATATCAATGGAACTTGGGTGTTGATAAGGTGAAAACCATAATCCACCAAAATGGATGATTGATATTAGGGATACTATGAGCTTTCCCATGACCTTTGTCTGGTGTGCTTTGCTTGATCCTTGAGTGTGATTGCTGCATTCATACATTCATGCATTCATCTGCATTCATGTCATCAGAAAAATCAGAAAATTTTCAAGGAACTTAAAGGGTTTATTTGCAAAATTTTCAGACATGGAAAGACCAAAAAGGCATACAAAGAAGTACAACTTTCGACAACCCGATGTGAAAGAGTTAAGGAATCTGACATCTTATGTATTAGATCCCTTGGGTTTCAAAGCTCGTTATGGGAAGCTTCTGCCTCTGTTGACTACTCAGGTTGACGAAGGGTTGATGAGTACTTTGGCGCAGTTCTATGATCCTCTGTATCATTGCTTCTCTTTTCCGGACTTCCAGCTGTTGCCTACGCTTGAGGAGTATGCTCATCTTATGGGTATTCCTATTCTGGATCAGGTGCCGTTTAGTGGCTTAGAGAGTATTCCGACTTCTCGAGAGATCGCAGACTTGTTGCACATAGATGAATCCCTGATTGAAGCGCATATGACCACCAAAGGTGGAATTCAGGGTCTTCCTTCTGATTTCCTCGTCGCTCAAGCTACCGTTTATGGGAAGGCCATGAGTGAGGATGCCTTTGAGGCTCTATTCGTGCTGCTCATCTATGGTTTGGTATTGTTCCCCAACATCGACAAATTTGTGGATGTGAACGCCATTAGGATCTTTTCTGTTCTTAATCCCGTTCCGACTCTGTTGGGTGATACCTATTTCTCTTTGCATCTGAGGAATGCGAAGGGTGGAGGAGCTATTGTGTGCTGTTTGCCTCTGTTGTATAAGTGGTTTATTTCTCACTTACCGCAGACGGTTGCTTTCAAGGAGAACAAGGGATGTCTACGGTGGTCTACGAGACTTATGTCTCTCACTAATGATGATATCTCTTGGTACGATCGCGTGTATGATACAGTTCAAATCATTGATTATTGTGGTGAATTCCCTAATGTGCCTCTTCTTGGTACATGTGGTGGGATCAGCTACAATCCCATCTTAGCACGTCGTCAGCTTGGGTTCCCCCTAAAGGATAAACCCCATAACATTCTGTTAGAAGGTGTATTCTTTCAGGAGGGTAAAGATCCCCAAGGCCTGAAAGCCAGGATAGTCCGCGCTTGGCGCAAGATTCACAAGAAGGGTAGAAATGAGGTGGGTCCGAAGAACTGCATTGCTTTGGAGCCGTATACCTCTTGGGTCAGACAGAGAGCATCCGAGTATCTTATGCCTTACGACTATCCGAGACCTACACCTTTGGTTGTGGCTGGGCCTTCAACCCTCCCTAACCAAGGCGTAGAGGAGTTGAGAGACGAAGACCTTTCACGTGCCTGGATCCGTGAAAGGGAAGAGTTGCTTCAACAACTTAAGGAGAAGGACGCTCTGATCGAGTTCCTCGAGCATCAGATGATAGACGATCCGAATGATACCTAGACTTCTCTACTTCCTCAGTCTTCCAAATTATGGAAGAGGAAGTATGATCGACTCGCGAAGGAGAAAGCAGACATGGAAGTAGCCTATGAGAGAGAGATTAAGAGGCTTTGTGCATCTCGTCTTCCAGCATCTCGAGCTTCTAGGGATCCATAGGATGTCATTTTCCTTTTCCCTTTGTAATAATCAACAATGTTGTACTTCTTTGTCTCGAATATATTTGATGAGATATTTTTCCATATGTGATTAAATGCTTTAAATTTCAAAAAAAGTTGCAAATAGAACCCTAAAAATTCCTTGAAATAAAAACAAAGCATATGCACGAGCATTGCATGCATCATTTGCATAAGCAGGTGTTGTTCCAGTCTTCTTGTCTGTGGCCTAACTCTGTGCTCTTCATTTATTTTGAAGACAAGCTGACGCATCGGTACTACACTCGAGCCAATTCTGCAAGAGTGATGGATCAGTTGGAACAAGAGAACCGAGAGCTGAAAGAAGAGGTTGCCAGACTAGGCGCTTTGATGGAGCAACTCTTGGCTGCTCAGAATCAACCGTCTCTACCGCCTGCAACTCCTCCCCAGAGGACTGTTATCTCTGAGGTTGCGTCGTCAACTGTGCCAGCTGCCAATGCCCACTTCATGCCAGCCATGCCAGCCGGGTTCCCGTGGGGTATGCCTCCAGGTTTTATACCAGATCTTCCAGCTCCAACCTTTGCTTCTATGCCGGCATCTAGCCCGGTCCTCGCAATGCCTCCTCCTGTCGTGCATACCACTCCCAGGGTAGATGACACCATCTATCATTCTGAGCCGTCTGAGGGCTCCGATGTTCATGAAAAGATGGATGCGATGAATGACCAATTTCTTGAACTCCGCAAGGAATTGAAGACCCTTCGAGGGAAGGATTTGTTCGGCAAGTCTGCAGCTGAACTTTGCTTGGTTCCCGGTGTGAAGATACCCGTCAAATTCAAAGTCCCTGACTTTGAGAAGTATAAGGGGAACACCTGCCCGCTCATTCACCTGGTTATGTATGCCAGGAAAATGTCTACTCAAATAGATAATGATCAGCTGCTGATTCATTATTTTCAGGATAGTTTGTCTGGTGCTGCTCTTCGTTGGTATATGAGCCTTGATAGCGCAAACATCTGTTCCTTCAACGATCTTGGCGAAGCCTTCGTCAAGCAATACAAATACAACGTTGATATGGCTCCTGACCGTGATCAACTCAGAGCCATGTCTCAGAAGGACAAAGAGACATTCAAAGAGTACGCCCAGAGGTGGCGAGAGCTGGCAGCTCAGATTACTCCTCCGCTGGAAGAGAAGGAGATGACTAAGATCTTTCTGAAGACTCTTAGTTCATTTTACTATGAGCGGATGGTTGCGAGTGCTCCCTCTGATTTCACCGATATGGTGAACATGGGGATGCGTCTGGAGGAAGGAGTCCGGGAAGGACGTCTGTCTAAAGATGAAGGCTCTTCTAAACGATATGGGGCGTTTAAGAAGAAAGATGGGGAGGCACATGTTGTGCAGTCCCATGCTAAACCTAGAAGACCCTCTGATAAGAGGAAGCCCGTGCGTCATCAGCACCAGGTGGCTAATGTAGCACCTGTCTTCAGAGATAATCCACAGCCTTATCAGCATCAACAACATCAGCAATATCATCATCAACAACACAATCAACAACAATCTTCTCAACCTTATCATCAACAACAGCATCGCCCTCAGCAGCAGGCTTATCAGCCTCGTAGTAATCCAGCTGGTCAGAATTTTGAGAGGAAGAAGATCACTTTCGATCCGATTCCTGTATCTTATGCAGAGCTGTATCCCTCTTTGATAGAGCGGAAGCTGATTACTCCAAGAGATCCTCCGGCTATACCGGTCAACCCTCAGTGGTGGTATAAGCCTGATCTTCACTGTGTCTATCATTCTGGCGCTCCGGGCCATGATGTAGATAATTGTTTTCAGCTGAAGACTAAGGTTCAGAACCTTATGAGATGCGGCATTCTGAGCTTTGAGGACTCAGGCCCTAATGTTAAGAAGAACCCATTGCCCGAGCATGGGAAGTCGGTTAACATGGTCCAGGGTTGCCCTGGCAAATACAAAGTCAAATATGTAAGCCATATTCGACAGTCATTGGTCGAGTTGCATCGTTTGCTATGTGACTATAGTCATATGGAGCACGACCATGACAGATGCCGTATCTGCTCCGTCAACAGATTGGGTTGCCGCCAAGTGCGTAGAGAGCTTCAAGAGCTGTTGGATGATGGAACTATTGAGATTCTTCAGAACAGAAATGTTGATGAAGATGAACCAGAGGTCAATGTGATTTCTCCGGTGTTCAGGATCCCCGAGCCTGTTGTCATCCGTTATGATGGTAGCAAGCAGAAGGTTTCTCCTTCTCTGGTCATCAAGCCTGCAGGCCCTGTGCCTTATTCTTCTGAGAAAGCGATTCCCTTTCGTTACAATGCTGTTGCTGTCGAAGATGGGAAAGAAGTGCCTTTGCCTTCATCCTCCGTTGTTAATATTGCTGATGTGAGCGGGTTGACCCGTAGCGGTCGCGTGTTTTCAGCCCTGAAGCCTCATGTTGTTTCTGATTCTGCTGAGCGCCCGGTTGGGACTGCGGTGAATGTTCCGAATCTGGCACCTGTTGCCAAACCCTCCTCTGTACAAAAGACTCCTGCTTCTTCTGTTGGCCCGAGTGGCACTGTGAATGAAGACTGTGATGAAATGCTGAGGCTCATCAAGAAGAGTGAGTACAATGTTGTAGATCAACTTCTGCAAACGCCGTCCAAGATCTCCGTACTATCTTTGCTTCTGAATTCAGAACCCCACAGGGAGGCTCTGCAGAAAGTATTGGACCTGGCTTATGTCGATCACGACGTCACTATCGAACAGTTTGACAGTATAGTTGCAAACATCACTGCTTGTAACACTTTGAGTTTCTGTGACGCTGATCTCCCTGAGGAGGGAAGAGACCACAACATGGCTTTACATATTTCCATGAATTGCAAGACCGACGCCATGTCCAACGTGCTGGTGGACACTGGGTCATCTTTGAATGTATTGCCGAAGACCACTCTTTCGAGACTGTCATATCAGGGGCCTCCCATGAGGCAGAGTGGTGTTGTTGTGAAAGCTTTTGATGGGTCGCGCAAGACCATGATTGGGGAAGTTGATCTCCCAATCAAGATTGGACCATGTGATTTCCAAGTTACCTTTCAGGTTATGGATATCCACCCATCTTATAGTTGTCTCCTTGGTAGACCATGGATTCACGAGGCTGGCGCCGTAACATCCACCCTACACCAGAAGCTGAAATTCGTTAAGAATAAGAAACTGGTTGTGGTAGGGGGAGAAAAGGCTCTCCTGGTTAGCCACTTGTCTTCTTTCTCATATATTGATGCTGAGGATGAAGTTGGAACGCCTTTCCAAGCTTTGTCTATTGCTGAGCCAATTGAGAAGAAGTCTCCTTCATTTTCTTCCTATCGTGATGTGAAACTGGCCATTGAATATGGTGCAGTTGCTGGTTTAGGAAAGATGACCGAGCTTGAAGACAACAAGTCCCGGGCTGACATTGGCTATTCTTCTGGGGCATTCAACGAACGAGGGTTGTTCAAGAGTGGAGGTTTCATCCATGCTGATCGAGCTGAGGAAGTTGCTGCTATTCTGGAAGAGGATACAGAGGATTTGAGCAACTTTGTTATCCCTGGTGGTGTCTGCCACAATTGGGTCGCTGTGGATGTTCCTACGGTCATTCATAAGTCAGCGTAATATGTTCACTTTGTTCAAAAACCCTTCTCCCATGCCAAAAGGAGAAGTGATGACATTGTTGGCAGCATTTATACAATGATATTTCATTCAATTAATGCATTGTTAAACATTTGTTTTCCCATTTGTTTTCACTTTTTGCTTTTGCATGAAATCGGTGATCACAAAAAACCCTAAAAAACAAGAATAAAAACAATCTTTTTCATCTGCATAATGATTTGCTTGTTTAAATTATGAAGTTTTTTATTATCCAAAATCATTATGCAGGTTGATTCTAAAACCCATTGAACATAATGATCCAACGCCATCTCCCAATTTTGAATTCCCTGTATTCGAGGCAGAGGAAGATGATGTTGAAGAGATTCCTGATGAGATTACCTGTCTCCTTGAGCACGAGAAGAAGATCATTCAGCCGCATCTTGAAGATCTGGAAACAGTCAACTTGGGGTCTGAAGATTGTGTTCGTTTGGTAAAGATTGGGGCGCTTCTTGAAGAGTCTGTCAAGAAGGGGTTGAGCAGTTTGCTACGAGAATATTCCGATATCTTTGCTTGGTCATATGAAGACATGCCAGGTCTAGATACAGATATTGTGCAACATTTCCTGCCTTTGAAGCCTGAGTGCGTGCCTGTGAAGCAGAAGCTCAAAAGAACTCATCCAGATATGGCAGTGAAGATCAAAGAGGAAGTTCAGAAGCAAATTGATGCAGGGTTTCTGGTGACTTCTACATATCCTCTATGGGTGGCCAACATTGTGCTTGTGCCTAAGAAAGACGGAAAAGTCCGTATGTGTGTTGATTACCGTGATTTGAATAAAGCTAGTCCAAAAGATGATTTTCCTCTACCACACATTGACATGTTGGTAGACAATACAGCTAAATTCAAAGTCTTTTCCTTTATGGACGGATTTTCCGGTTATAATCAAATCAAGATGGCACCCGAGGATATGGAGAAGACAACATTCATCACACCTTGGGGAACATTCTGTTATCGAGTGATGCCCTTCGGTTTGAAGAACGCCGGAGCCACGTATCAACGAGCTATGACTACCTTGTTTCATGATATGATGCACAAGGAGATAGAGGTCTATGTCGACGACATGATTGCTAAGTCACGAACGGAAGTTGAACATGTTGAGCATTTGTTGAAGCTTTTTCAGCGTTTGAGGAAGTACAAACTTCGTCTGAATCCGAACAAATGTACATTTGGAGTCCGTTCTGGCAAGTTGTTGGGTTTTGTTGTCAGCGAGAGAGGTATTGAGGTTGATCCTGCAAAGGTCAAAGCAATACAAGAGATGCCTGCGCCCAAAATTGAAAAGCAAGTCCGAGGTTTTCTTGGCCGCTTAAACTATATTTCCAGATTTATATCCCACATGACTGCCACATGTGCGCCGATATTCAAGCTCCTCCGGAAAGATCAGTCTCTTGATTGGACTGAGGATTTCCAGAAAGCTTTCGATAGTATCAAAGAGTATCTGTCTGAACCTCTGATCTTGTCTCCACCTGTAGAAGGAAGACCTCTGATCATGTATCTGACTGTTCTTGAAGACTCGATGGGTTGTGTACTCGGTCAACAAGATGAATCAGGGAAGAAAGAATCTGCTATCTACTACCTCAGTAAGAAGTTTACTGATTGTGAGTCTCGGTACTCTATGCTTGAGAAGACGTAATGTGCTTTGGCTTGGGTTGCTAAGCGTTTGCGCCAGTACATGATAAATCATACAACTTGGTTGATATCCCGAATGGATCCAATCAAGTATATTTTCGAAAAGCCTGCTTTAACTGGGAGGATTGCCCGTTGGCAGATGTTGTTGTCTGAGTATGATATCGAGTATCGAGCTTAGAAAGTTATCAAAGGTAGTATCTTGGCTGACCATTTAGCGCACCAGCCGATTGAAGATCATCAGTCTGCTCAGTACGACTTCCCAGACGAGGAGATTCTGTATTTGAAGATGAAAGATTGTGATGAGCCTACACTTGATGAAGGTCCAGAACCTGGTTCCAGATGGACGATGGTGTTTGATGGCGCTGTAAATCAGTATGGAAATGGAATTGGGGCAGTAATCATTACTCCTCATGGCACACATATTCCTTTTACAGCAAGGCTAACTTTCAAATGCACGAATAATATGGCTGAGTATGAGGCCTGTATTTTGGGACTGGAAGAATGTATTGATCTGAGAATCAAGCATCTAGACGTGTATGGTGATTCGGCCCTGGTTGTCAATCAGATCAAGGGTGAATGGGAGACGAATCAGCCTGGTCTTATTCCGTATAGAGATTATGCGAGGAGGATTTCAACGTTCTTTACAGAAGTTGACTTTCATCATATTCCTCGAGAAGATAATCGGATGGCAGATGCGCTTGCTACGCTTGCTTCCATGATTGTGGTCAAGTATTGGAATGAAGTCCCCAATATCACTGTTATGCGTTTGGATAGACCAGCTCACGTATTTGCAGTTGAAGAAGTGAATGATGACAAGCCTTGGTATTTTGATATCAAGAATTTCCTTCAGAACCAGGTCTACCCGCCTGGGGCATCTGTGAAAGATAGGAAAACTTTGAGAAGGTTGTTAGGCAGTTTCTACCTCAGTGGTGAAGTGCTTTACAAGAGAAATTATGACATGGTTCTGCTCAGATGCGTGGATAGACACGAAGCAAACCTGTTGATGACTGAGGTCCATGAGGGTTCATTTGGTACTCATTCCAATGGACATGCCATGGCTAGAAAGATGCTGAGAGCAGGCTACTATTGGCTGACAATGGAGTCTGACTGCTGCAAATATGTGAAGAAATGCCACAAGTGTCAGATTTATGCGGACAAGATTCACATTCCTCCGACACTTCTGAATGTGATTTCATCACCATGGCCTTTCTCTATGTGGGGAATCGACATGATCGGCATGATTGAACCGAAAGCGTCCAACGGACACAGGTTTATTCTCGTAGCAATTGATTACTTCACCAAATGGGTTGAAGCCGCTTCGTACGCGAATGTGACCAGGCAGGTGGTCGTGAAGTTTATCAAGAATCAGCTTATTTGCCGTTATGGTGTGCCAGATAAGATCATTACTGACAATGGATCTAATCTGAATAACAAGATGATGGAAGAGTTATGCGCTGAGTTCAAGATTGTACACCATAACTCCTCTCCCTACAGACCAAAGATGAATGGGGTTGTTGAAGCTGCTAACAAGAATATCAAGAAGATTATCCAGAAGATGACAGTCACGTACAAAGATTGGCATGAGATGCTGCCATTTGCTTTGCATGGATATCGTACATCTGTCTGCACTTCAACAGGGGCAACCCCTTTTTCTCTTGTTTACGGCATGAAGGCTGTTCTCCCAGTAGAGGTGGAGATCCCATCAATGAGAGTCTTGATGGAAGCCAAGTTGACTGATGCTGAATGGATTCAGAGTCGTTACGACCAGCTGAATTTGATTGAAGAGAAACGATTGACTGCCATGTGCCATGGTCAGTTATATCAGCAGAGAATGAAGAAAGCATTCGATAAGAAGGTCAAGCCTCGTGTGTTCCGAGAAGGTGACCTCGTGCTCAAGAAAGTCTTGTCTTTCGCGCCCGATTCCAGGGGCAAGTGGACTCCAAACTATGAAGGTCCATATGTTGTCAAGAGAGCCTTTTCAGGCGATGCTTTGATGCTTACAACAATGGATGGGGAGGATTTCACTCGTCCTGTGAATTCAGATGCAGTCAAGAAATACTTTGCCTAAAAAAAAGTATATGCAAATAAAAAAAAACAGAATAGCTCGCTAAGTTGAAAACCCGAAAGGGCGGCTTAGGCAAAAATGAGCGTCTCGGTGGAAAACCCGAAAGGGTGATCCAGGCAAAAATTAGAGACATGAAAAAAGATGAATTTGCATCCCGCTAGATTGAGTACCTCACCCTGGGGCAATCTAGGCAAAAATTAGGGATTTGGCAGTTAACTGCATCCTGACAAGACTTTCTGTTCCGCAACTGTCTTTTCGTCAGAGATTCTCGATTCGTCGTCAACTGAAGCTTGGAATACATCGAGATTCAAATTGGTAGAGAAAGGATCATTATGTTCAATGTAGCCCTCTTCCAATATATATCACTGATTTCAAATTTGTACAGATCTATGGAGTCTTGCCATTTGCAGGCTACCATTCTATCAAATCAATTTGAGCTTTTATCCAATTATTTGCACTCTTATTTGTTTCAATTCAACAAATGTTTTGCATGTTTTAATTGATAAAATGTCATTGTTTTAAACAAAACAACTTTTTCAAAACAAATTAGTTTCGAACAAAGTGAACAATCACAATGATGAAAGGATACTTAAGAATCTCTCAGTGCTCTCCCAAGGGTGGCATGATTTCCAACCAGGTAAGACATTCGTTCATTACTTCTGGCATGGCTGTATCTCTTTTTCTCCAGACTATTATTGGGGTTTCTCCCCAAGCTGAGTTGCTGTTGGGGTTTCTCCCCAAACAGAGTTTCTGTTGAGATTCTATATCCCCAGAGCAGAGTGCTTGTTGAAGACTTCGTTTTCTTCTCCAGCAGTTTTCTCTCCCCCAGCACGATCGATTTCCGTTGGAAGGTTCAGTAGTTGGTGGGTTGACACCCATTACTCTCTCTTTTTTCCCCGGTGAAGTCGCTAGCGGAGTTGTTGACGTCTCCCCATCAGAAGTGCTTGTTGAGGTTTTCTCCTCCCTTTCCCTTCAGCAGAGCAGTGATTTCTCTCCTCCTCAGCAGTTGTGGTATTCTGTGAAAGATCAGTATTTGGCGGTTGATTCCCATCTCTCCTTCTCTTTCTCAGGAAAATCTCCAGTATTTTGGTTGCATGTTGGATTGCATCTGTGTTGATTTCTTCCCTTGCAGAGATTCGGGTGATTTCTTGATATTTTGATCCCCAGTAGAGTGGCTTGTATGGCAGAATCTACTTGCGTGATCTTTTCTCCCTCAGTGGGTTGTTCCCCAATGGAATCGCTAACAGTACCTCCAGTAGAATTACTTGCGTAGCCAGATTTTACTCGTGATTTCTGTCCTCTTCAGCAGTTCTTGCCTGTGCAGTGAACTTTGTGTTTCCCAGCTGAGACTGGTGATATCTCTTGCAGAAATCTTGTGTTTTTTCTCTACATCCCCAACAGAGTTGCTTCCGTGGCAATTCCTGCCTGCTGTGAACTTTTGTTCCCCAGTTGGGTTGATTGTTGATCCATTGCTCAGAGATTTGGTGTTTCCCTTGATATCTCTGATCTCTTGCTCCCTCGCAGATCTTTGCTTTTTAGCATTCTGATCTCCAGCAGATCGGCCTTCCAGTTGGATTTTCTTGGATTTTCCTCTGGTGGTGTAGTACCGGGCGTTTGTTCCCTGGGCCTGTTTGTGTTAGAAATGTCTGTTTTGTCAGCATTCATCAAACATAAATCACGCATATTCATGCATAATCATAAACATACAGATATTCATGTTGCATTTTGCCATATATCTTTTGTTTGTTGCCTCCTGCTAATGGTGATACAGATCTCCCCAGTAGATCTCTCCAAGCAGATGTCGGGTGTCTAATCTCTCAATTTAGAGTCAACCTTTAAGCAGAAAGTGTCAATCCTTTCCTGCCATTTCCCCACTGAGATACATCATCGTGGATGACGGTTACTTCCGTTTCCTCCCAACACACATATTAGGATGGGTTTTTGTAACACCCTTCTACCCGAACGACATATTTAATTATATTATCAGAGTACAACATGTAGAAGAGTTTACATTCCTTACAACATAACACTTATTTCATTTCAACATAACCTATATTATTCAATATTTAAAACTTCGCAGCGGACAACAACACAAATATTATAATTCATCATATAGCAATTCATAATAATGTTTCAACATTATCTCAACAAAACATCTCAACATTAGTCATCATAAACAACGTAAATAATAATATATTATCTATCGAATCCCATAACCCCGGTGTCACATGACCAGAGCATTTGACTCGACTCTGTAGAATAACGCTACACTTATTCTCCAAACCTCAACAATAGCTACTCCGCTTTATCTGCACATTGCTCATCATAGATGAACATAAACACATGCAAAAGGGGTGAGAATTACATTATTAAATAATAATATAACGACAGAAATGTAACATAAATATATTTCACATATACCAACACAGCTCATCATAATCATCATAATCAACATACTCATGAACATCAACAAAACAACATATCAATGCAATGCACACACCCATGCATGACTCAACACGACTCGGTATACCCATTTTGTGACCAACTACAGGATCACCACTCCCAGATTCATCACCATAGAATCCGAGTTCCCCGTAAGGAACCAAGCCTCTCAACAAGCCGGAGTCAACAACATCATTGGAACTCAGTCCGTTCATCACTAGGCATCGGCCTTTCATGAATGCATGCACACCAAACATGCATCATAATCAACATAGCAACAACAGCATCATATAGCCATGTTATCATCATCATTAACACATTCTATCATAAAAGCATATCACATCATGCCACATAATCAAACACAGTATTATCACACTCTACTAATATCTATACCACTCAAAGCAACGGGAAATGATCCCTCGTATACTATGCATCAGCTAAGTTACCTCGCTCCGCCTAAAAAACCAAAACTGCACAACAACAGCCAGGAAAGACCACAAGTCTGCCCATACGCGTATTGCCTATGCTCATACGCGTATTGCCCACGCCTGACCAAATCCATACGCGTATTGACCATTCCCATACGCGTATGCTACGCGTATCACTTCCCCATACGCGTACCACCAGAGACCATTTCACGTTCAAAATTCCATCTTCCTCATCCATACGCGTATTGCCTAGCGCCATACGCGTACCAGCCATCTCATACGCGTATTGCCTAGTGCCATACGCGTACCAGGCCATCTCATACGCGTATTGCCTAGTGCCATACGCGTATGACCAGAAACCAGATTTCCAGATCTGCAATGGCTCCATCTGCTACGAGATCTATCCAAATTCATCCCTCCACAGTCCAAATTTCACACAAAATCACTCATATCATCCAATACAATAGTCCCTTATTCGATTTCACAAATCCTAACATCATTACATATAATTTCTACGAATTACTTCGATTAAAATCCTAATTTCGTTCATCCAATATTTCACCAATTTCAGCATATTATTGTTTAATAAGGTTCAGACCCCTTACCTCTTTGGATTGAAGGAAGCTCTGAGCAGTCTTTGGCCTTTTCCTCTTCCTTCTCTTTCTCTTCAGCGTTTCCCTTTCCCTCTGACTCTGAGACACAATACGTGAAAAAAACCAATTCTGAGTCCTCACTTGGCTTCTTATATCAATTTCCACTTTTACCCTTCCACTCTTCATATTCCATTTATTTTATTTATTTAATTATTATTAAAATAAATAACATCTATAATAATAATAATAATCCAATAACTCAACTTTATTTAATTAAATTAATAAAATAATATTAACTCAATGAAATAATTCTCTTATTTTAATCGGGGTGTTACAACTCTCCCCCACTTTAGAAGTTTTCGTCCTCGAAAACATACCTCAAGCAAATAGAGCCGGATACGACTCCTTCATCTGATCTTCACGCTCCCAAGTCAAGCTCTCACCAGCTGGGCCTCCCCAAACAACTTTCACTAGAGCAATCTTCTTACCTCTCAGGGTCTTCTCTTCTCGGTCATCTATCCGAATTGGCAACACCTCAAAGGTCAAATTATCCCTCACCTGGATATCATCCAACTGAACAACATGCGAAGGATCCGCAATATATTTTCTCAACTGAGATACATGAAACACATCATGCAGATTAGAAAGCGACGGCGGTAAAGCTATCTGATACGCCACTTCCCCAACCCTCTTCAAAATCTGATACGGACCCACAAACCTCGGAGTAAGCTTTTTTTGACTTTAAAGCTCTGCCCACACCTGTCGTCGGAGTAACTCTCAAGAACACATGATCTCCCTCTTGGAACTCAAGTGCCTTTCTCCTCTTATCATGATAGCTCTTCTGACGACTCTGAGAAATCTTCATTTTCTCCTGAATCATCTTAACCTTTTCAGTCGTCTGCTGCACAATCTCAGGTCCGAGTACAACACTCTCACCTGATTCATACCAACACAATGGAGTTCTACACCTCCTACCATACAATGCTTCATATGGAGCCATACCGATACTAGCATGAAAACTATTATTATAAGTAAACTCCACCAACGACAAATAACTATCCCAAGAACCACTCTGCTCCAACACACAAGCTCTCAACAAATCCTCCAAGGATTGGATAGTTCTTTCAGTCTGACCATCAGTCTGAGGATGATAAGCTGAACTCAACCTCAACTTAGTCCCCAACGCTTTCTGCAAGCTTTCCCAAAATCTAGAAGTAAATCTGGGATCTCTATCAGACACAATACTGGATGGAATACCATGCAGCCGCACTATCTCCTCAATATACAACTCTGCCAACTTCTCTAAAGAGTGATTAATCTTCATCGGCAAGAAATGCGCCGACTTAGTCAATCGATCCACAATCACCCAAATAGAATCATTACCTTTCACCGTCCTCGGCAATCCCGTCACAAAATCCATGGAAATGCTATCCCACTTCCATTCAGGAATCTTCAAAGGTTGCATCATACCTGCCGGTTTCTGATGTTCAATCTTTGACTTCTGACAAGTCAAACAGGCATACACAAACTTAGCAACATCTCTTTTCATACCAGCCCACCAAAACAACTTCTTCAAATCTTGATACATTTTAGTTGCACCTGGATGGATACTCAATCCACTCCTATGGCCCTCTTCAAGAATACTCTTTTTCAATTCAGACACCTCAGGAACACAAACTCTACCTTTAAATCGCAGGATGCCATTCTCATCAATCTCAAAATTACCACCATTACCCTGGTTAACCATAGTAATATGATCAACTAGAGCGACATCAACTTGCTGACCATTCCGAATATCTTCCAGAATTCCACTAGTCAACTTCAGCATACCCAACTTTACACTATCAGCGGAAACTTCACAACCCAAACTCATATCACGGAACTGTTCAATTAACTCAAGCTCCCGAACCATCATCATAGACATATGTAGAGACTTCCTACTCAACGCATCTGCAACTACATTAGCCTTACCGGGATGATAACTCAATTCGAAGTCAAAATCCTTCAGTAATTCTAACCACCTTCTCTGCCTCATATTTAACTCTTTTTGATCAAACAGATACTTCAGACTCTTGTGATCACTGAACACTTCGAATCTGGAACCATACAGATAATGCCTCCACATTTTCAACACAAATACAACAGCTGCAAGTTCTAAATCATGCGTAGGATAATTCCTCTCATGAACTTTCAACTGTCTAGAAGCATAAGCTACAACTTTACCATTCTGCATCAAAACACCACCAAGACCCATCAAAGAAGCATCACAATAAACAACGAAGGACTCACCAGGATTAGGCAAGATCAACACTGGAGCACTGGTCAACCGACTCTTCAACTCAACAAAACTCGCTTCACAAGCTGCATCCCACACATACACTTGACCCTTCTTAGTCAACTGCGTCAACGGCAATGCCAACTTAGAGAAGCCCTCAATAAATCTGCGATAATAACCAGCTAACCCCAGAAAACTGCGTATCTCAGTAGCAGACTTCGGAGTCTCCCACTGTAATACAGCATCCACTTTAGCAGGATCAACAGAAATCCCACCACTCGAAATCACATGGCCAAGGAAACTCACTTCCTTCAACCAGAACTCACATTTAGATAACTTTGCATATAATTTCTTTTCTCTTAACACCTGCAAAACAATTCTCAGATGTCCTGCATGCTCTTCTTCCGTCTTAGAATATATCAATATATCATCTATGAACACCACAACAAAATTATCAAGGTACGGATGAAATATACGATTCATATATTCCATAAACACACCTGGAGCATTAGACACACCGAACGGCATCACAGTGTATTCATAATGACCATACCTCGTACGGAAAGCAGTCTTCGCAATATCATCTGACTTCACTCGGATCTGATGATAACCCGACCGCAAATCGATCTTACTGAAAACATGAGCTCCAACCAACTGGTCCATCAAATCATCAATCCTCGGTAATGGATACCGATTCTTGATAGTCACCTTATTCAACTGCCGATAATCGACACACAACCTCATCGTACCTTCTTTCTTCTTCACTAACAATACTGGTGCACCCCAAGGAGAAACACTTGGACGCACAAACTTCTTCTCCAGCAATTCTTCAAGTTGCTTCTTCAATTCAACTAATTCAGTTGCCGACATTCTATAAGGAGACATCGACACTGGACTCGTACCTGGTACTAAGTCAATGGCAAATTCGACTTCACGTTCTGGAGGTAAATCACTTACATCCTCCGGAAACACATCCTGAAATTCACAGACAACAGGCAAATCTACACTCACCACTTTCTTATCCGCTTGCAGAGACGCAAATAAAGCGAATATTTGAGCTTCATCTTTCACAAAATCCCCCACCTGCCTAGCAGATAGAAATCTTGCCTCATCATTCTCACCAACTTCAGAAAACCGCACCGTCTTCCTATAGCAGTTGATAAACACGCCATAGAATTCTAGCCAATTCATTCCCAGAATAATATCAATTTGGTGCAAGGGTAAGCACACCAAATCAACCACGAACTCTCTCTCAAAGATCGTCAAATGACAACTTCGACAGACAACAGAAGTCTTCACAGAACCATTAGCAGGAGTATCTATCACCATACTTCCGCCTAGGGACGACATAATCATACCAATCCTGGTCGCACACTCATACGAAATAAACGAATGAGTAGCACCAGTGTCAACAATAGCAAGCAATTCAACATTATTAATCAAGCAAGTACCTTTAATCAGATTATCTTCTTTAGGAGCTTCAGTCCCACTCAGAGCAAACACCCTACCAGTAGTATGAGCTGCAGTAGCCGCCTTCTTCGGTTTCGAGCACTGCGAACTGATATGGCCTTTCTCGCCACAATTAAAACATGTCGGACCAACATCCTTACATTCCGTAACTCTATGTCCAGCCTGACCGCATCGGAAACATCTCAGCACTTTCTTGGTACAGCTATCAGCACGGTGGCCTGGCTCGCCACACTTGAAACATTTACCAGCTATGGGAGATCCTCCCCCACTTGGCTTCTTCTCATCTACCACTTTCTGCTTACCTTTACCATTCGGAGATGCATAAGGACTACCACGATCCTTATTCTTCTTCTCACTAAGACTCTTGTAATGAGCAGTTCTAGCCTTGCTATCTTCATCAAATATCCTGCACTTATTAACCAGTGTAGGAAATCTACGAATCTCCTGATAACCAATGCCTTGTTTGATCTCGGGACGCAACCCATTCTCAAACTTGACACACTTGGATTCCTCAGCTTCAGCACCATTATAATGAGGACAATACTGCACCAGCTCTTCAAACTTCGAAGCGTAATCAGCAACAGACATGCTACCCTGCTTCAGTTCTAGAAATTCCATCTCCTTCTTACATCGCACATCAGCAGGAAAATATTTCTCCAGAAAGGCCGTCTTGAACCTTTCCCAAGTCATCTCAGCACCTGGTACTGCAATTCTCTGGCGAGTGTTATCCCACCAGTTTTCAGCCTCTTCAGATAACATATGCGTACCAAACTGCACCTTCTGTGCTTCAGTACACGTCATCACCCGGAAAATCTTCTCAATTTCCTTCAGCCAAATCTGAGCACCATCTGGATCATAGCGCCCTTTGAATGTAGGAGGGTTATTCTTCAGAAACCTTCCCAAATTCCTAAACTCGTCGACCGACGGATTCTGCTGCGCCTGCATAGCCTGCGCCATAGCAGCCAAAGCCTCAGCAATCGCACGGTCATTTTCTCCAGCCATACTCTGCACAACACAACCACAACCGTTAAATATCGACAGTGTCATTTACACTAATCGACCAACAGGGAAAACCTCACATTATAACTCGACTGGACTAACAATGCTCTGATACCACTAATGTAACACCCTTCTACCCGAACGACATATTTAATTATATTATCAGAGTACAACATGTAGAAGAGTTTACATTCCTTACAACATAACACTTATTTCATTTCAACATAACCTATATTATTCAATATTTAAAACTTCGCAGCGGACAACAACACAAATATTATAATTCATCATATAGCAATTCATAATAATGTTTCAACATTATCTCAACAAAACATCTCAACATTAGTCATCATAAACAACGTAAATAATAATATATTATCTATCGAATCCCATAACCCCGGTGTCACATGACCAGAGCATTTGACTCGACTCTGTAGAATAACGCTACACTTATTCTCCAAACCTCAACAATAGCTACTCCGCTTTATCTGCACATTGCTCATCATAGATGAACATAAACACATGCAGAAGGGGTGAGAATTACATTATTAAATAATAATATAACGACAGAAATGTAACATAAATATATTTCACATATACCAACACAGCTCATCATAATCATCATAATCAACATACTCATGAACATCAACAAAACAACATATCAATGCAATGCACACACCCATGCATGACTCAACACGACTCGGTATACCCATTTTGTGACCAACTACAGGATCACCACTCCCAGATTCATCACCATAGAATCCGAGTTCCCCGTAAGGAACCAAGCCTCTCAACAAGCCGGGAGTCAACAACATCATTGGAACTCAGTCCGTTCATCACTAGGCATCGGCCTTTCATGAATGCATGCACACCAAACATGCATCATAATCAACATAGCAACAACAGCATCATATAGCCATGTTATCATCATCATTAACACATTCTATCATAAAAGCATATCACATCATGCCACATAATCAAACACAGTATTATCACACTCTACTAATATCTATACCACTCAAAGCAACGGGAAATGATCCCTCGTATACTATGCATCAGCTAAGTTACCTCGCTCCGCCTAAAAAACCAAAAACTGCACAACAACAGCCAGGAAAGACCACAAGTCTGCCCATACGCGTATTGCCTATGCTCATACGCGTATTGCCCACGCCTGACCAAATCCATACGCGTATTGACCATTCCCATACGCGTATGCTACGCGTATCACTTCCCCATACGCGTACCACCAGAGACCATTTCACGTTCAAAATTCCATCTTCCTCATCCATACGCGTATTGCCTAGCGCCATACGCGTACCAGCCATCTCATACGCGTATTGCCTAGTGCCATACGCGTACCAGGCCATCTCATACGCGTATTGCCTAGTGCCATACGCGTATGACCAGAAACCAGATTTCCAGATCTGCAATGGCTCCATCTGCTACGAGATCTATCCAAATTCATCCCTCCACAGTCCAAATTTCACACAAAATCACTCATATCATCCAATACAATAGTCCCTTATTCGATTTCACAAATCCTAACATCATTACATATAATTTCTACGAATTACTTCGATTAAAATCCTAATTTCGTTCATCCAATATTTCACCAATTTCAGCATATTATTGTTTAATAAGGTTCAGACCCCTTACCTCTTTGGATTGAAGGAAGCTCTGAGCAGTCTTTGGCCTTTTCCTCTTCATTCTCTTTCTCTTCAGCGTTTCCCTTTCCCTCTGACTCTGAGACACAATACGTGAAAAAAACCAATTCTGAGTCCTCACTTGGCTTCTTATATCAATTTCCACTTTTACCCTTCCACTCTTCATATTCCATTTATTTTATTTATTTAATTATTATTAAAATAAATAACATCTATAATAATAATAATAATCCAATAACTCAACTTTATTTAATTAAATTAATAAAATAATATTAACTCAATGAAATAATTCTCTTATTTTAATCGGG
This sequence comes from Lathyrus oleraceus, assembly GCF_024323335.1. Classification (NCBI taxonomy): domain Eukaryota; kingdom Viridiplantae; phylum Streptophyta; class Magnoliopsida; order Fabales; family Fabaceae; genus Lathyrus; species Lathyrus oleraceus. Next base: position 529,422,140 of record NC_066585.1, on the reverse strand, counting down.
GTGTTACAGTTTTCCTATTTGAGTTCTATCCTCATTAGGACGAGTCTTGATTCAGTTAGCCTTTTTGGTTCGATCCTAAATTGGCCTTTTTCCAACTGTCTCTTGTGCTTCCCTGTGGTATAAATGAATAGCTGCTTACTAACCGGCACTCATTCATCTTATCCTCAGTGGAACTTTTGGCCCTCTGCCTACAAACCAGCAGTCGTAAGTCCTATCTGTGCGGTTTTCTACCTACTACCCGGTAGCTATAAACCCTACTTTCTCCCCTAGCATAGCTAACTTTGTTGTTCATCCCAACCGATGACAGTTACTCTTTTGTGGTTTTCTACCCAGTATTTGGTAGATGTAATCCCCTCCTTGTGGTTATCTTCATCTAATATTCGATGTTGATTTTCCCTTTTGTTTGGATAGTTGCTTGAGTAAGCATTTATATCCCTAGCAAGTCTTTTGTGGGAAATTTCTATGAGTAAGCAATTTTATCCCCAGCGGGTCCTTTCACCGTTTGCCAGTGATTATGTTCCCCGGATCATTGATTTTCATCAATGTATTCCCAGTGAGTCATCTTTCGTCTACCCTGTTGCTGTTGGTAACGATTGTTTCTCTTTTCGGATGATTTATCCTTTAACAACCTACAACCCGGTTATGGATAATCTTCCATGCGAAGTTATTATCTACGTTTTGACGGCTATAGATAATATATCTCATGCACTCTTGGGTCAATCTTTTGATTGTTTTCTCCATCAGAGTAAGATTCGTATTCCTTGTGGAATCGAATGTCCATCCTATAAACAAGTCTGCTTTTCTAGCTTTCTTCAGGATGATGAGTGTTTTGGAACACAGACCAATTCACGATTTCGGTAGATTTATCCTTTAACAACCTACAACCCGGTTATGGATAATCTTCCATGCGAGGTTATTATCTACGTTTTGACGGCTATAGATAATATATCTCATGCACTCTTTGGTTGAATCCTTTGTTTGTTTCCCCAACTGAGTAAGATTTGCATTCTTTACAGAATCAAATATTCATCCTATACACAAGTCTGCTTTTCTAGCTTTCTTCAGGATGATGAGTGTTTTGGAACACACACCAATTCACGCCTTGGTCGGTCACCTGTTACATGCCTATAACCCGGTATCCTTGGTGTTCCTTCCTGTCTACTCCCTATTGCGACTTTGGTCCCCTGTGGAGTCAGTTTTCCCTGAGTTGAAGTTTACCTTTTTCAGGTTTTCCTCAGATGATTTGGTCGATTGATATCTCTCACCCGTACACAGGTCTTAGATATTTATTCTTCCCGAGCATGTTACTCACTACCCGGTAACATCTCATCCTTTGACTTCCCGTGGAAAGTCTTTGTTAGATTTCCCCAGCGGAGTTGTGGTTATTTTCTCGTCTTGCTGTGTTGGCGCTTTTCCCAATACACGCATTCTTTGTGAGTCAGCTTGAGTCTTTCCAAGGGATGTGTCTTCCTTTGGAACTCTTTCCTCCCCAGTTTGAGTTTTTTCCCCAGTATAGTCTCCAGTTTCGAGTCGTGCCCTGCTCATGCAATGTCAAGTTGTTTCCCTTAGTTCAGAGTCGTGTCTTAATCACGCATTCTTTTCTTATTCCCATGAGAATCTTGTTAGAGTCTCTGTTCCTGGCGAGTGTATTACTCCGATGGATCGTCTTTTCTTCTTTGTGGATTCATATCCTCCACAGAGATATAGTTTGTTTGCATGCATACATCTGCATCATGAGGTCTCTCAGGGACCAAAATTTGTCTCATTATGGTTATTTAAGCCCATTCTACCGCGTCGAGATGAAGACTTCAACCTTCACTTCTCCGGCTAGAATGACCTTAAATAGGGGCATCTGTAAGACCCCAATTTTGTCCCTAAGATCCCTCATGGTATCATATCATATCATTGCATTGCCTTAAGGATCTTTGTGCACATTGCTTGCTTCCTTGTGGGTGGGTTATCCTTTTGAGTGGTTTTTGATCACCAAGCATGTTTGCATTTGTATATCATTGCTTTTCTTTTAATCACTAACCAAAAGTACAAAAATATGTCATCTAACCTCTGTCTTGCAGATGAAGCTATAACAGGTCAAGGCAATTGAAGGCAGTCATTGAGCAATAGATGGTGGTCATTCATGAGATTTGGATCCCACAATCATTCACAAAAGTTCATATGAGTTGTGATGTCATTTTGAAGCTAAATCCCAAGTGGTAGAGGTTTGAAATTCATCAGGACATCTCCAAGTCAACTGAAACCCTAGAAAGTCAACTGTGGATTTGGAGGTGGGAAGTGACTAGAAATACTTCATTCATGTTCAAACAAGTCTCATTTGACATTTCAAACACTCACATTGAAGAATTTGAGGTCAAGTCAAAAACTTCCCAAAATAGCAAGTGACCTATAATTTGAACTTTCCAAAAATGGCAAGGTTTTTGACCAACTTCAACTTCATATTACATCATCAAAAAGGCTTCAAATGAAATTTTGTTGAACATTAAAGTTGTAGATCTTTCTCTCCCATTTCCAAAAAGTCCAAGATCATGAATTTCTCATGTATGGTTAAGGAGATATGATCAAATCATGGCAAAGTGTGCTTGAAGATTCAAATGAGCATAACTTCTCAACCAAGGCTCCAAAATGAGTGGTTCTTTTTGCAATATTCTCCTCATGACCTCTAATTTCCAAATCATGCATCACATTACATGAATTGTCATTACATGATCACTTGTTAATCCATTGGCTTTTTGGAGGGAAATCACAAAATTCAAAATTGGTGCATGGTTTGAACTTTTTGCCATCACCATTGGTTTTAAAAATTGATTTTAAGTGAAAATGAATCAGATTCGTGCACTGTTCACACATGCATTCCATGCATAGAGGTGAAAAACCACTTTGTGCATACACTCCATAACTTGGTTAATTCCAATTAGCTTTGGTTTAAACAGTTGCTAAACATGATTAGCATTGCATATATAAGCATAAACCCTAACTGTTTTCAAATTAGCAACAACTTTCAGATCTGAATCTCAAATTCTCCAAAAAAATTCTCTCAAACTTTTCTTCAAAATTCTTCACATCCAAGCCATTTCTACTGGTTGATTCTTGATCCTGAAGAGTTCTTGAGCAAGTTTGGACGTGGAACCAAAGCAAACCGTGCCTGTTTTGTTCATACTCAAAGCTTGGAGCATTAATGGTGATGTCAAATTCTATTGGAATCAAGAGCAATTGAGCTTCAATCTCTCATTCAATCATCCATACAAGCATCATAGAAGAGTTTTGGAGCATCACAAGGCCTGGATAACACGATTCAACGGATCTGCACTTCAAGAGGTCATGAATCGATTTCTCTAATTCTCAAATTTATTATGATGTTGTTGTAGATCTTGATGTGCTGATGATTCTGAGCTTTGAATCGTGAATTTCCATGCAATATTGACTGAGTTATAGTAGATTAAAGTTCCATGGATGAATGTTCTTGTGCTCGATTCTCTCTTAACATGTGGAATTAGGTTTAGTTGTTTATTGATTCGTGTTCTACATGAAATATGCTGCATGATGATGTCTTTGATTGTGATTTCTGGAACATTTGTTCTTGAGCTGTGCATGAACATTCACTGTTCATCTTCTTCACGAGGAAGAAGATGAAGTGCAGCTTTGGCCACAGTTTTAATTTCATTTGGCAACGAAAAAGCGTGGTAGCATGTTTGTCTAGGGCACGCGTTCTGATTGGTCCATTTCAATTGCCATGCTTGCGTCTGATTGGCTCATTTGCTTTGACCGCGCCTTTGACTGCCACCGCATAAATAAAACGCGGCGTTTCATCCTGTTTGAGGCGCCAATTTGCATTTTAAATAAATATTTCATTTAATTCATTTTCTCATGTTACATTTTATTTCATTTCTTTTCCAAACTTACAAAAATCATAAAAAATGGAAAACTCATCCAAATTCATCCCAATTTTTTGCATTGTGATCCTTGTTCTCTCTAGTCTTTTATCATCATGATTTTACAAGTTGTGCTTGGCTGGATAATTTTGTGTGCTAGAATGATTAATCATGTGTCCTTATTTGACCTTGCCTTGGTTATCATGTTGTGAAATGCTTGTTTCTTATCCAATGAATGTGAAATTTTGCATGCTATAACTAGACACATTGCTGGACATTTTGGTTTTGATTTGGCATTTTTATCAATTACCAATTCTGTTTTATGATTGTGCTAACTTGGTGTGACAATTTGTGTCACACCTTTTGATGTTCAACTTGTATGATGAGTTTGCCATGCCAAATGATGTCCAATGCCTCTGATTTTTTGTATGTTGATCATGTTAGATGTCTTGAATATGCATGATTTTTTCCAGATTATTTTGCATCATTTCTGTTTTGTTTTGAATTTTTCATTCTGGTTGATCACATATGAGCTTTAAAATTGCCTTGAACTTCAATTGATCATGAAATGCTTTTGGTAAATGATATTGATGTGAGACCTTTTGGAATGTGTCAAGATGTGTTTGAAGTTGATTCATGTTAAATTTCAGCTCCTGTTTCAAATTATTTCTCCATCTTTGACCCTAGGCTTTGACCTAGTGGTTTGTTGCTTATGTTTGAGTTTTGATTTCAGGTTGAGCATTCAAGTTCCATAATTGGTGATGCTTCATGATGTGAATATTGATGTTTGCTTGTGATTATTAACATTGTGTGTTTTATATGTTGATGCAAACTCATTTGAGTTGTGCTCTTGGCTTACACCTTTTGTATATTGAGATCATCTGTTGCTTATTAACTGTTGTCTGATTGTCTGAGTTTTATACTGATTTGTCTGATGTTTCCACAGGTACTTAAGTTGCTTTAAGTTCATTGTGAACTTTGCTTTGCTTGGTTGCTTAACCACTTAGGTATAATCTCTAATCTTCATGTAGTCTGGAAGACCTGTCCTGTTATGTGGGCAGGCACCTGTCTGAAGCCCTCCTTAAGAGGCCATATCTTTGTGTGTTTAATTTTGTGCCAAGCAGGAGAAGTCCTCTTATGAGGCAATTGGCAGATAAAAGAGATGTGTAATCCATCTCCTGCTACTCAGTGTGTCATTCACCTTGCTCACACTATGTGTTGATGCATGGTGAATAATAACCCAAGATCTTATAGAGTCCATTTGTGGAGAAGAGTTCCAACTTTCTGAACTCCCACCCTTTCCATTGATCAAAGCTCTTCCTGACCAGGGATAAGAGCTATGAGGCACACCCCTCATCTCCATTTCATCTGCTTCACCCTAACTCTCAATGTTAGGGTTAAGAGCTCAAAATACCCCATTCCAGTTGGCTGTAAAGCCTAACCTTGCTTGAGCCTAATTGATTGTATATAGTGTGTGCTAACTGACTTGACTGTTTGCTTACTTGTTTCTTCTGTACATATTTGCTTGAGTGTGCCTTTGTGCATTTATCATCATCATTTGTGTATCATTTCATAAACTTTGCTTTGTAGCATTTTGTTTTGTCCATGGAGGAGGCAAGCATAAGTCCATTGATTTGGCAGTTGTTGTCCTGTGATATGGTTGGAGACTAGTGTAAGTCCATTGATTGGCATCTGGTATCCATGTTTGCTTTTTGCTTTAGGAGATTGGTATAAGTCCATTGATTGGCATCCGGTATCCATTTTGTTTTGTGAGACTAGTATAAGTCCATTGATTGGCATCTGGTATCATTGTTTCTTTTGTTTTAGGAGATTGGAATAAGTCCATTGATTGGCTTCCGGTATCCATTTTTGTTTTGGGAGACTAGTATAAGTCCATTGATTGGCATCTGGTATCCATGTTTGCTTTTTGCTTTAGGAGATTGGTATAAGTCCATTGATTGGCATCCGGTATCCACTTTGTTTTGTGAGATTGATATAAGTCCATTGATTGGCATCCGGTATCCATCTTGTTATTTGCTTATTTGCATTGTTGCCTATTCCAAAGGAATCACTTGGATCATCTACATATGATTTCAAGAGGTGAACATCTAAGAAGTTTTACTTCCTCACCCTCCTACCTTGTGTGTTTTCTAACCTCCATGTGCATGTTAACCCAAACTTGAAAACTATTGTGCAAACATTTTCACTTCTTTTCAAATTAGAAACCTAGGCTTTAGGCCTTTGATTTTCTAACTTCACTTTTGATAATATTTCTTTGAATTGAATTCTAATCATACTTTGACCATCTTTTGTGAATACTCCAAACTGGTTAATCTCACTCACTCAATTGCTTTTGTGGCCCAAGTCCACTTCTTAATCAGATTTTCATACATTAGCCATAGGTTTCAATTATCTTAGTGGTTGATGTTAATCTCGCCTTTTGTCCTTAGTGATCGAACTGTAAGACTTCCATACTGAAAACAGGGTTAACCCCTCTAGTATGTCGAAGCTTTTCTCACATGGTGGACTTGTTGTTGCATAGGTTGAGTTTTCTCCCGTGGATAATGAAAGACCTTAGGGCTTTTGTTTTAAAATCAATCCACTTACTTTTGGAAATCTTTTAGCCGAACTACGGCGTTTTGATCCTTACCTTCCATGGAAAGGTACGTAGGCAACGGGTTCATCCGTTCAAACACAAAAACAATAAAAATTGTACATTCTTCTCTCATCCCTTCAATCCATGTTTGCACAATAAATATGTCATAAACAAATAAACATTTTGTACAACAAGTGTGAAAAGAGGTTCCCTAGGAGTACCTAGGACGTTTTGGGTGCCTAACACCTTCCCATTGCGTAATTAACCCCTTACCCAGATCTCTGACCTTTTCATTAGTTTTCTATGTGTAAAACTTCTTAGGCTTTTGTTCACTTTTTAGCCATTCCTTTGGATAAATAAAAGTGCGGTGGCGACTCTACTTTTGTATGCTTTGCTTTTGATTTAATCAATAAATCATAAAGTGACGAATACACCGCTACAGCAGGCAATGAAAAGAGGATGTCAAAGTATATAACTGTATAGGCAATGCATCAAGCAATTGATTAGGATATGGGTGTGTGACCATGAGACGATAAACCCAAAATATGTATGGAAATCAAGTAGGGGAGTATGATACTGGATCCAAAAAGGAGAGTGTAGTTGAAATAACATTGCAATGATGTAGTGTAGAAGAGCATGCCTAAAGAAGACCTTGTCAATTACCTTATTTGAATTGCACTAAAGTCTATGAGTAGAGGTGAATACTCTGAGCAACTGGGTCATTCTTCCCGTACCCAAAGATATTCAGAATGAGTATAAGAATGCTCTCTCTATCCCCTTACATACTATTTAAGGCTCATGGCATGAAATCCTTATCATAATTGACAAGTTGCTGGAGTGAAATCTTGTTGATCCTGATGATGTAGTGTTGCTTGTGAAGAAAGAGATTTGATAATCATTTGATTTGAATTGTACTAAAGTCTATGAATAGAGGTGAATACTCTGAGCAACTGGGTCATTCGTCCCATAGCTACAGATATTCAAAATGAGGATAGGAATGTTCCCTCTCACCTCTTATTTATTGCTTAAGGCCCATGGCACACAACTTGAATCATGATTGGCCAGTGTTGATACACTTTTGTTGTGTTTGAACAGTAGTCCACTCTGTCTACAATGTGAATGGCTTGAATTGACTTGAAGTCTTGATCTTGATCTTGAGTTTAAAGTTTTTAAGCTCCAGATATCCAGTACAACTTGAACACAA